>NC_067134.1:28541406-29168906 GCF_021347895.1 Acanthochromis polyacanthus | reverse complement strand
AGAGGTTAAAAAACTAAATATAAGTTTTAAAATTCATGGTAAGCTAAGTATAAGTTAAAAACGCTAAATATAAGCTGAAAATTCATTACAAACTAAGTTAAGTTAAAAACCGAATAGAGGTGTATTTAAAAACTAAATGTGAAAGCCAAGGGAGGCTCATTTTGTGTTGGGATTTTGGGGTGGCAACATCTCCGGGACTTTGCTCCCGGAGGTCTTTATATGGGGACAGTGTGCAGGGCCTGAAGAAGACCCAAATGGTGGTCGAAACGTCGCCCCGATGCACACTTTAATAAAAACACAAGTCGACTACTGGGGGGGGAGGGTTTTATTTCGGTTCATGTACATTTGTATATAGTTCATTGGTGGCTGTAAAAAATCCTAAAAAGATGGGTTAAAAACAAGCTAAAAAATTCCAATTCATAGGCTAAAAATGGCAATTAAAAACAACAGTTAAATATAGATGCTAAAAAAGGCAATTAAAAACATTAAAAACCTTACCTGGTGTACTTACCTGGACCGCTGGAACCTGCAAAAAGAGAAAAGTGTTTGAATTACTCACCTGTATTAAATTGAAGGGTAGACCCAAGATGCGTGTCCCCTATCGAAGCCCCTATACAAGTTAAAAAGCCAAGTCGGCATTGTCTGAAGCTAAATTGAGCACTAGAAAGCCAAGTTGGCATTGTCTGAAGCTAAATTGAGCACGACTAATTTAAATGCTTTTTTAAATAAGCCAGAGAAGGCGGGTCTTGTGAGCCCATTTGGTGGTGGCCTGGGTCCCTGGTGGTGGGCCCTAAAGTCTAGGATGGACAGTGCACTAAGGTTCCCCTCTAACTTGAGGGGGCCTAATTTCCTCAACCTAATCCGCCCGTGCCTCCTCGACTGGGGTCCATTACTGGGGACCCCGGCCTTAGAGGACAATTTGGTCTAATTGAGGAGTGGGATATTGGACCCTCTTAAACCCAAATTTGGGAGTTTTTCAAGCCCAAATCCCTCCCACATCCTATCCCTGACCCCAATCCCCTAACCTTAACCCCAGGGGCTGGTTCCCTAACCCTAACCCCGCCCCCTAACCCTAAGCCCACCCCCTATCCCTGTTAAAAAAACTAAGTAGAGGTTAAAAAACTAAATATAAGTTTTAAAATTCATGGTAAGCTAAGTATAAGTTAAAAACGCTAAATATAAGCTGAAAATTCATTACAAACTAAGTTAAGTTAAAAACCGAATAGAGGTGTATTTAAAAACTAAATGTGAAAGCCAAGGGAGGCTCATTTTGTGTTGGGATTTTGGGGTGGCAACATCTCCGGGACTTTGCTCCCGGAGGTCTTTATATGGGGACAGTGTGCAGGGCCTGAAGAAGACCCAAATGGTGGTCGAAACGTCGCCCCGATGCACACTTTAATAAAAACACAAGTCGACTACTGGGGGGGGAGGGTTTTATTTCGGTTCATGTACATTTGTATATAGTTCATTGGTGGCTGTAAAAAATCCTAAAAAGATGGGTTAAAAACAAGCTAAAAAATTCCAATTCATAGGCTAAAAATGGCAATTAAAAACAACAGTTAAATATAGATGCTAAAAAAGGCAATTAAAAACATTAAAAACCTTACCTGGTGTACTTACCTGGACCGCTGGAACCTGCAAAAAGAGAAAAGTGTTTGAATTACTCACCTGTATTAAATTGAAGGGTAGACCCAAGATGCGTGTCCCCTATCGAAGCCCCTATACAAGTTAAAAAGCCAAGTCGGCATTGTCTGAAGCTAAATTGAGCACTAGAAAGCCAAGTTGGCATTGTCTGAAGCTAAATTGAGCACGACTAATTTAAATGCTTTTTTAAATAAGCCAGAGAAGGCGGGTCTTGTGAGCCCATTTGGTGGTGGCCTGGGTCCCTGGTGGTGGGCCCTAAAGTCTAGGATGGACAGTGCACTAAGGTTCCCCTCTAACTTGAGGGGGCCTAATTTCCTCAACCTAATCCGCCCGTGCCTCCTCGACTGGGGTCCATTACTGGGGACCCCGGCCTTAGAGGACAATTTGGTCTAATTGAGGAGTGGGATATTGGACCCTCTTAAACCCAAATTTGGGAGTTTTTCAAGCCCAAATCCCTCCCACATCCTATCCCTGACCCCAATCCCCTAACCTTAACCCCAGGGGCTGGTTCCCTAACCCTAACCCCGCCCCCTAACCCTAAGCCCACCCCCTATCCCTGTTAAAAAAACTAAGTAGAGGTTAAAAAACTAAATATAAGTTTTAAAATTCATGGTAAGCTAAGTATAAGTTAAAAACGCTAAATATAAGCTGAAAATTCATTACAAACTAAGTTAAGTTAAAAACCGAATAGAGGTGTATTTAAAAACTAAATGTGAAAGCCAAGGGAGGCTCATTTTGTGTTGGGATTTTGGGGTGGCAACATCTCCGGGACTTTGCTCCCGGAGGTCTTTATATGGGGACAGTGTGCAGGGCCTGAAGAAGACCCAAATGGTGGTCGAAACGTCGCCCCGATGCACACTTTAATAAAAACACAAGTCGACTACTGGGGGGGGAGGGTTTTATTTCGGTTCATGTACATTTGTATATAGTTCATTGGTGGCTGTAAAAAATCCTAAAAAGATGGGTTAAAAACAAGCTAAAAAATTCCAATTCATAGGCTAAAAATGGCAATTAAAAACAACAGTTAAATATAGATGCTAAAAAAGGCAATTAAAAACATTAAAAACCTTACCTGGTGTACTTACCTGGACCGCTGGAACCTGCAAAAAGAGAAAAGTGTTTGAATTACTCACCTGTATTAAATTGAAGGGTAGACCCAAGATGCGTGTCCCCTATCGAAGCCCCTATACAAGTTAAAAAGCCAAGTCGGCATTGTCTGAAGCTAAATTGAGCACTAGAAAGCCAAGTTGGCATTGTCTGAAGCTAAATTGAGCACGACTAATTTAAATGCTTTTTTAAATAAGCCAGAGAAGGCGGGTCTTGTGAGCCCATTTGGTGGTGGCCTGGGTCCCTGGTGGTGGGCCCTAAAGTCTAGGATGGACAGTGCACTAAGGTTCCCCTCTAACTTGAGGGGGCCTAATTTCCTCAACCTAATCCGCCCGTGCCTCCTCGACTGGGGTCCATTACTGGGGACCCCGGCCTTAGAGGACAATTTGGTCTAATTGAGGAGTGGGATATTGGACCCTCTTAAACCCAAATTTGGGAGTTTTTCAAGCCCAAATCCCTCCCACATCCTATCCCTGACCCCAATCCCCTAACCTTAACCCCAGGGGCTGGTTCCCTAACCCTAACCCCGCCCCCTAACCCTAAGCCCACCCCCTATCCCTGTTAAAAAAACTAAGTAGAGGTTAAAAAACTAAATATAAGTTTTAAAATTCATGGTAAGCTAAGTATAAGTTAAAAACGCTAAATATAAGCTGAAAATTCATTACAAACTAAGTTAAGTTAAAAACCGAATAGAGGTGTATTTAAAAACTAAATGTGAAAGCCAAGGGAGGCTCATTTTGTGTTGGGATTTTGGGGTGGCAACATCTCCGGGACTTTGCTCCCGGAGGTCTTTATATGGGGACAGTGTGCAGGGCCTGAAGAAGACCCAAATGGTGGTCGAAACGTCGCCCCGATGCACACTTTAATAAAAACACAAGTCGACTACTGGGGGGGGAGGGTTTTATTTCGGTTCATGTACATTTGTATATAGTTCATTGGTGGCTGTAAAAAATCCTAAAAAGATGGGTTAAAAACAAGCTAAAAAATTCCAATTCATAGGCTAAAAATGGCAATTAAAAACAACAGTTAAATATAGATGCTAAAAAAGGCAATTAAAAACATTAAAAACCTTACCTGGTGTACTTACCTGGACCGCTGGAACCTGCAAAAAGAGAAAAGTGTTTGAATTACTCACCTGTATTAAATTGAAGGGTAGACCCAAGATGCGTGTCCCCTATCGAAGCCCCTATACAAGTTAAAAAGCCAAGTCGGCATTGTCTGAAGCTAAATTGAGCACTAGAAAGCCAAGTTGGCATTGTCTGAAGCTAAATTGAGCACGACTAATTTAAATGCTTTTTTAAATAAGCCAGAGAAGGCGGGTCTTGTGAGCCCATTTGGTGGTGGCCTGGGTCCCTGGTGGTGGGCCCTAAAGTCTAGGATGGACAGTGCACTAAGGTTCCCCTCTAACTTGAGGGGGCCTAATTTCCTCAACCTAATCCGCCCGTGCCTCCTCGACTGGGGTCCATTACTGGGGACCCCGGCCTTAGAGGACAATTTGGTCTAATTGAGGAGTGGGATATTGGACCCTCTTAAACCCAAATTGGGAGTTTTTCAAGCCCAAATCCCTCCCACCTAATATCTCCGGAAGTGAAGGTCCTAGAGACTTCAAACCAACGTCCGTCTGCCATAATTCGGCCCTTCTGAACACGCCAGTCTTTCCCCCGAGTCTCTAGGACCTTCCTAGCCCGAGATACAAAAAAAGTACCATTTTCAAAGTGGTCTTTTTGGGAATAACTCCGCCCCCTTAAATCACACACGCACCATTCACATATCCACGGATAGATCTCGACGAGACGCATCCATAGATACCACAACCACCCCCCTATGACGTTCCTACGGAAAGTTATTCCCGCCCAAAAATCAAAAAGACCACTTGGAGTGGTTTTCATCCTTATACCTAACCCTAACCCTAACCCTAACCCTAACCCTAACCCTTTTGCATGGTTTACAGTGCATAAATCACCTCTACACCCTCCCTAACCCTAAAAATGACCACCCCCCACCCCCCACCCCCCCCGCTCTAACCCTAATTTCCCACTTTTTTTGGCTTTTCTAACCCTAGACCTGCCTTTTTCCTAACCTTAACCACTCCCCTAAGCATGCTGGACACTCAACATATGCATGAAACCTCCCTAGCGCCACCCACTGGTGGTCCACATTTTCAAAAAATGGCTTTCAAAACCACTCCCAATCGACTCCAAATGGCCTGAAATGTGCTCCTAACAAAGTTCTGGAGACCATTTTTTGGCTTAAACACTTAGTAAATTTCAGCTCCCATTCATTTCAATGGGAAAAATTCAAAGGCTTATATCTCCGGAAGTGAAGGTCCTAGAGACTTCAAACCAACGTCCGTCTGCCATAATTCGGCCCTTCTGAACACGCCAGTCTTTCCCCCGAGTCTCTAGGACCTTCCGAGCCCGAGATACAAAAAAAGTACCATTTTCAAAGTGGTCTTTTTGGGAATAACTCCGCCCCCTTAAATCACACACGCACCATTCACATATCCACGGATAGATCTCGACGAGACGCATCCATAGATACCACAACCACCCCCCTATGACGTTCCTACGGAAAGTTATTCCCGCCCAAAATCAAAAAGACCACTTGAGTGGTTTCATCCTTATACCTAACCCTAACCCTAACCCACCCTAACCCTACCTAACCCTAACCCTATAACCCTAACCCTAACCCTAACCTAAAACCCTGACCCTAACCCTAACCCTAACCCTAACCCTAACCCTAACCCTAACAGAAACAGGAGCCCGAAACCTAAATTAAGTAAAACTATAACTAAAGGAATACCAATAGAAGCCAACTCTGGCATGGCTCATTTTATGTTTTTCTTTCGACTGGGGTGGATGGGAAGCCCTCTCCTTAGGGAGAGCGCCACATGGGGCAAGCCACCTTCATAGGGAGGTCGCAGTATGGGGAGCCGCAAGTCAGACAGTGTGCTAGGCCTGAGGAAGACCCAAATCGAGGTCGAAACGTCGCCGGTTGCACACTTTAAACTCAGCAGAGAAGGGTAGACCAAATAGGAGTCCCCAATAGAAGAAGGGTAGACCAAATAGGAGTCCCCAGTAGAAGAGAGGGTAGACCAAATAGGAGTCCCCAGTAGAAGAGAGGGTAGACCCAAATAGGAGTCCCCAGTAGAATAAAGGGTAGACCCAAATAGGTGTCCCCAGAACAATAGAAAGACAAAGACGGCACACAGGGATGGGTTGGTTTATACTTTTAAGTTTTTATTACATATATAACAAAGGCGAAACCAGCATACAAACCCAAGTAAGGGATGCAAAATAGCTACAATTGGGCCTACAAACAGGTAAAGAAGCTAAACAGAGTTAAAAAGACAAATATGTTTAAAAAGGAAACTAAATACAGTATCAATGACAAATAGAGTTCATACTTACCTGTACTTACCTGGATCCTGGACCTGTGGGAAAACCTGTGGAGAGAAAGAACAAAATTAACAATTGGAAAAGCAAAGTCATGCACCTACAAAATAAATACGTACCTGTAAAAGTCCCTGGCGGTGGTCCTCAACAGAGGATGGACAGTGCATTCCCGGTCCCCTTCTCAGAAGGGGGCTGATCTTTTCCCCTCACCTAACCCTAACCCTAACCCTAACCCTAACCCTCCCTAGCGCCACCCACTGGTGGTCCACATTTTCAAAAAATGGCTTTCAAAACCACTCCCAATCGACTCCAAATGGCCTGAAACGTGCTCCTAGCAAAGTTCTGGAGACCATTTTTTGGCTTAAACACTTAGTAAATTTCAGCTCCCATTCATTTCAATGGGAAAACTTCAAAGGCTTATATCTCCGGAAGTGAAGGTCCTAGAGACTTCAAACCAACGTCCGTCTGCCATAATTCGGCCCTTCTGAACACGCCAGTCTTTCCCCCGAGTCTCTAGGACCTTCCTAGCCCGAGATACAGAAAAAGACCCATTTTCAAAGTGGGTTTTTTGGGAATAACTCCGCCCCCTTACATCACACACGCACCATTCACATATCCACGGATAGATCTCGACGAGACGCATCCACAGATACCACAACCACCCCCCTATGACCTTCCTACGAAGCTAAATTGAGCACTAGAAAGCCAAGTTGGCATTGTCTGAAGCTAAATTGAGCACGACTAATTTAAATGCTTTTTTAAATAAGCCAGAGAAGGCGGGTCTTGTGAGCCCATTTGGTGGTGGCCTGGGTCCCTGGTGGTGGGCCCTAAAGTCTAGGATGGACAGTGCACTAAGGTTCCCCTCTAACTTGAGGGGGCCTAATTTCCTCAACCTAATCCGCCCGTGCCTCCTCGACTGGGGTCCATTACTGGGGACCCCGGCCTTAGAGGACAATTTGGTCTAATTGAGGAGTGGGATATTGGACCCTTTTAAACCCAAACTTGGGAGTTTTTCAAGCCCAAATCCCTCCCACATCCTATCCCTGACCCCAATCCCCTAACCTTAACCCCAGGGGCTGGTTCCCTAACCCTAACCCCGCCCCCTAACCCTAAGCCCACCCCCTATCCCTGTTAAAAAAACTAAGTAGAGGTTAAAAAACTAAATATAAGTTTTAAAATTCATGGTAAGCTAAGTATAAGTTAAAAACGCTAAATATAAGCTGAAAATTCATTACAAACTAAGTTAAGTTAAAAACCGAATAGAGGTGTATTTAAAAACTAAATGTGAAAGCCAAGGGAGGCTCATTTTGTGTTGGGATTTTGGGGTGGCAACATCTCCGGGACTTTGCTCCCGGAGGTCTTTATATGGGGACAGTGTGCAGGGCCTGAAGAAGACCCAAATGGTGGTCGAAACGTCGCCCCGATGCACACTTTAATAAAAACACAAGTCGACTACTGGGGGGGGAGGGTTTTATTTCGGTTCATGTACATTTGTATATAGTTCATTGGTGGCTGTAAAAAATCCTAAAAAGATGGGTTAAAAACAAGCTAAAAAATTCCAATTCATAGGCTAAAAATGGCAATTAAAAACAACAGTTAAATATAGATGCTAAAAAAGGCAATTAAAAACATTAAAAACCTTACCTGGTGTACTTACCTGGACCGCTGGAACCTGCAAAAAGAGAAAAGTGTTTGAATTACTCACCTGTATTAAATTGAAGGGTAGACCCAAGATGCGTGTCCCCTATCGAAGCCCCTATACAAGTTAAAAAGCCAAGTCGGCATTGTCTGAAGCTAAATTGAGCACTAGAAAGCCAAGTTGGCATTGTCTGAAGCTAAATTGAGCACGACTAATTTAAATGCTTTTTTAAATAAGCCAGAGAAGGCGGGTCTTGTGAGCCCATTTGGTGGTGGCCTGGGTCCCTGGTGGTGGGCCCTAAAGTCTAGGATGGACAGTGCACTAAGGTTCCCCTCTAACTTGAGGGGGCCTAATTTCCTCAACCTAATCCGCCCGTGCCTCCTCGACTGGGGTCCATTACTGGGGACCCCGGCCTTAGAGGACAATTTGGTCTAATTGAGGAGTGGGATATTGGACCCTCTTAAACCCAAATTTGGGAGTTTTTCAAGCCCAAATCCCTCCCACATCCTATCCCTGACCCCAATCCCCTAACCTTAACCCCAGGGGCTGGTTCCCTAACCCTAACCCCGCCCCCTAACCCTAAGCCCACCCCCTATCCCTGTTAAAAAAACTAAGTAGAGGTTAAAAAACTAAATATAAGTTTTAAAATTCATGGTAAGCTAAGTATAAGTTAAAAACGCTAAATATAAGCTGAAAATTCATTACAAACTAAGTTAAGTTAAAAACCGAATAGAGGTGTATTTAAAAACTAAATGTGAAAGCCAAGGGAGGCTCATTTTGTGTTGGGATTTTGGGGTGGCAACATCTCCGGGACTTTGCTCCCGGAGGTCTTTATATGGGGACAGTGTGCAGGGCCTGAAGAAGACCCAAATGGTGGTCGAAACGTCGCCCCGATGCACACTTTAATAAAAACACAAGTCGACTACTGGGGGGGGAGGGTTTTATTTCGGTTCATGTACATTTGTATATAGTTCATTGGTGGCTGTAAAAAATCCTAAAAAGATGGGTTAAAAACAAGCTAAAAAATTCCAATTCATAGGCTAAAAATGGCAATTAAAAACAACAGTTAAATATAGATGCTAAAAAAGGCAATTAAAAACATTAAAAACCTTACCTGGTGTACTTACCTGGACCGCTGGAACCTGCAAAAAGAGAAAAGTGTTTGAATTACTCACCTGTATTAAATTGAAGGGTAGACCCAAGATGCGTGTCCCCTATCGAAGCCCCTATACAAGTTAAAAAGCCAAGTCGGCATTGTCTGAAGCTAAATTGAGCACTAGAAAGCCAAGTTGGCATTGTCTGAAGCTAAATTGAGCACGACTAATTTAAATGCTTTTTTAAATAAGCCAGAGAAGGCGGGTCTTGTGAGCCCATTTGGTGGTGGCCTGGGTCCCTGGTGGTGGGCCCTAAAGTCTAGGATGGACAGTGCACTAAGGTTCCCCTCTAACTTGAGGGGGCCTAATTTCCTCAACCTAATCCGCCCGTGCCTCCTCGACTGGGGTCCATTACTGGGGACCCCGGCCTTAGAGGACAATTTGGTCTAATTGAGGAGTGGGATATTGGACCCTCTTAAACCCAAATTTGGGAGTTTTTCAAGCCCAAATCCCTCCCACATCCTATCCCTGACCCCAATCCCCTAACCTTAACCCCAGGGGCTGGTTCCCTAACCCTAACCCCGCCCCCTAACCCTAAGCCCACCCCCTATCCCTGTTAAAAAAACTAAGTAGAGGTTAAAAAACTAAATATAAGTTTTAAAATTCATGGTAAGCTAAGTATAAGTTAAAAACGCTAAATATAAGCTGAAAATTCATTACAAACTAAGTTAAGTTAAAAACCGAATAGAGGTGTATTTAAAAACTAAATGTGAAAGCCAAGGGAGGCTCATTTTGTGTTGGGATTTTGGGGTGGCAACATCTCCGGGACTTTGCTCCCGGAGGTCTTTATATGGGGACAGTGTGCAGGGCCTGAAGAAGACCCAAATGGTGGTCGAAACGTCGCCCCGATGCACACTTTAATAAAAACACAAGTCGACTACTGGGGGGGGAGGGTTTTATTTCGGTTCATGTACATTTGTATATAGTTCATTGGTGGCTGTAAAAAATCCTAAAAAGATGGGTTAAAAACAAGCTAAAAAATTCCAATTCATAGGCTAAAAATGGCAATTAAAAACAACAGTTAAATATAGATGCTAAAAAAGGCAATTAAAAACATTAAAAACCTTACCTGGTGTACTTACCTGGACCGCTGGAACCTGCAAAAAGAGAAAAGTGTTTGAATTACTCACCTGTATTAAATTGAAGGGTAGACCCAAGATGCGTGTCCCCTATCGAAGCCCCTATACAAGTTAAAAAGCCAAGTCGGCATTGTCTGAAGCTAAATTGAGCACTAGAAAGCCAAGTTGGCATTGTCTGAAGCTAAATTGAGCACGACTAATTTAAATGCTTTTTTAAATAAGCCAGAGAAGGCGGGTCTTGTGAGCCCATTTGGTGGTGGCCTGGGTCCCTGGTGGTGGGCCCTAAAGTCTAGGATGGACAGTGCACTAAGGTTCCCCTCTAACTTGAGGGGGCCTAATTTCCTCAACCTAATCCGCCCGTGCCTCCTCGACTGGGGTCCATTACTGGGGACCCCGGCCTTAGAGGACAATTTGGTCTAATTGAGGAGTGGGATATTGGACCCTCTTAAACCCAAATTTGGGAGTTTTTCAAGCCCAAATCCCTCCCACATCCTATCCCTGACCCCAATCCCCTAACCTTAACCCCAGGGGCTGGTTCCCTAACCCTAACCCCGCCCCCTAACCCTAAGCCCACCCCCTATCCCTGTTAAAAAAACTAAGTAGAGGTTAAAAAACTAAATATAAGTTTTAAAATTCATGGTAAGCTAAGTATAAGTTAAAAACGCTAAATATAAGCTGAAAATTCATTACAAACTAAGTTAAGTTAAAAACCGAATAGAGGTGTATTTAAAAACTAAATGTGAAAGCCAAGGGAGGCTCATTTTGTGTTGGGATTTTGGGGTGGCAACATCTCCGGGACTTTGCTCCCGGAGGTCTTTATATGGGGACAGTGTGCAGGGCCTGAAGAAGACCCAAATGGTGGTCGAAACGTCGCCCCGATGCACACTTTAATAAAAACACAAGTCGACTACTGGGGGGGGAGGGTTTTATTTCGGTTCATGTACATTTGTATATAGTTCATTGGTGGCTGTAAAAAATCCTAAAAAGATGGGTTAAAAACAAGCTAAAAAATTCCAATTCATAGGCTAAAAATGGCAATTAAAAACAACAGTTAAATATAGATGCTAAAAAAGGCAATTAAAAACATTAAAAACCTTACCTGGTGTACTTACCTGGACCGCTGGAACCTGCAAAAAGAGAAAAGTGTTTGAATTACTCACCTGTATTAAATTGAAGGGTAGACCCAAGATGCGTGTCCCCTATCGAAGCCCCTATACAAGTTAAAAAGCCAAGTCGGCATTGTCTGAAGCTAAATTGAGCACTAGAAAGCCAAGTTGGCATTGTCTGAAGCTAAATTGAGCACGACTAATTTAAATGCTTTTTTAAATAAGCCAGAGAAGGCGGGTCTTGTGAGCCCATTTGGTGGTGGCCTGGGTCCCTGGTGGTGGGCCCTAAAGTCTAGGATGGACAGTGCACTAAGGTTCCCCTCTAACTTGAGGGGGCCTAATTTCCTCAACCTAATCCGCCCGTGCCTCCTCGACTGGGGTCCATTACTGGGGACCCCGGCCTTAGAGGACAATTTGGTCTAATTGAGGAGTGGGATATTGGACCCTCTTAAACCCAAATTTGGGAGTTTTTCAAGCCCAAATCCCTCCCACATCCTATCCCTGACCCCAATCCCCTAACCTTAACCCCAGGGGCTGGTTCCCTAACCCTAACCCCGCCCCCTAACCCTAAGCCCACCCCCTATCCCTGTTAAAAAAACTAAGTAGAGGTTAAAAAACTAAATATAAGTTTTAAAATTCATGGTAAGCTAAGTATAAGTTAAAAACGCTAAATATAAGCTGAAAATTCATTACAAACTAAGTTAAGTTAAAAACCGAATAGAGGTGTATTTAAAAACTAAATGTGAAAGCCAAGGGAGGCTCATTTTGTGTTGGGATTTTGGGGTGGCAACATCTCCGGGACTTTGCTCCCGGAGGTCTTTATATGGGGACAGTGTGCAGGGCCTGAAGAAGACCCAAATGGTGGTCGAAACGTCGCCCCGATGCACACTTTAATAAAAACACAAGTCGACTACTGGGGGGGAGGGTTTTATTTCGGTTCATGTACATTTGTATATAGTTCATTGGTGGCTGTAAAAAATCCTAAAAAGATGGGTTAAAAACAAGCTAAAAAATTCCAATTCATAGGCTAAAAATGGCAATTAAAAACAACAGTTAAATATAGATGCTAAAAAAGGCAATTAAAAACATTAAAAACCTTACCTGGTGTACTTACCTGGACCGCTGGAACCTGCAAAAAGAGAAAAGTGTTTGAATTACTCACCTGTATTAAATTGAAGGGTAGACCCAAGATGCGTGTCCCCTATCGAAGCCCCTATACAAGTTAAAAAGCCAAGTCGGCATTGTCACTAGAAAGCCAAGTTGGCATTGTCTGAAGCTAAATTGAGCACGACTAATTTAAATGCTTTTTTAAATAAGCCAGAGAAGGCGGGTCTTGTGAGCCCATTTGGTGGTGGCCTGGGTCCCTGGTGGTGGGCCCTAAAGTCTAGGATGGACAGTGCACTAAGGTTCCCCTCTAACTTGAGGGGGCCTAATTTCCTCAACCTAACCCTAACCCTAACCCTAATTTCCCACTTTTTTTGGCTTTTCTAACCCTAGACCTGCCTTTTTCCTAACCTTAACCACTCCCCTAAGCATGCTGGACACTCAACATATGCATGAAACCTCCCTAGCGCCACCCACTGGTGGTCCACATTTTCAAAAAATGGCTTTCAAAACCACTCCCAATCGACTCCAAATGGCCTGAAATGTGCTCCTAACAAAGTTCTGGAGACCATTTTTTGGCTTAAACACTTAGTAAATTTCAGCTCCCATTCATTTCAATGGGAAAAATTCAAAGGCTTATATCTCCGGAAGTGAAGGTCCTAGAGACTTCAAACCAACGTCCGTCTGCCATAATTCGGCCCTTCTGAACACGCCAGTCTTTCCCCCGAGTCTCTAGGACCTTCCTAGCCCGAGATACAAAAAAAGTACCATTTTCAAAGTGGTCTTTTTGGGAATAACTCCGCCCCCTTAAATCACACACGCACCATTCACATATCCACGGATAGATCTCGACGAGACGCATCCATAGATACCACAACCACCCCCCTATGACGTTCCTACGGAAAGTTATTCCCGCCCAAAAATCAAAAAGACCACTTGGAGTGGTTTTCATCCTTATACCTAACCCTAACCCTAACCCTAACCCTAACCCTAACCCTTTTGCATGGTTTACAGTGCATAAATCACCTCTACACCCTCCCTAACCCTAAAAATGACCACCCCCCACCCCCCACCCCCCCCGCTCTAACCCTAATTTCCCACTTTTTTTGGCTTTTCTAACCCTAGACCTGCCTTTTTCCTAACCTTAACCACTCCCCTAAGCATGCTGGACACTCAACATATGCATGAAACCTCCCTAGCGCCACCCACTGGTGGTCCACATTTTCAAAAAATGGCTTTCAAAACCACTCCCAATCGACTCCAAATGGCCTGAAATGTGCTCCTAACAAAGTTCTGGAGACCATTTTTTGGCTTAAACACTTAGTAAATTTCAGCTCCCATTCATTTCAATGGGAAAAATTCAAAGGCTTATATCTCCGGAAGTGAAGGTCCTAGAGACTTCAAACCAACGTCCGTCTGCCATAATTCGGCCCTTCTGAACACGCCAGTCTTTCCCCCGAGTCTCTAGGACCTTCCGAGCCCGAGATACAAAAAAAGTACCATTTTCAAAGTGGTCTTTTTGGGAATAACTCCGCCCCCTTAAATCACACACGCACCATTCACATATCCACGGATAGATCTCGACGAGACGCATCCATAGATACCACAACCACCCCCCTATGACGTTCCTACGGAAAGTTATTCCCGCCCAAAAATCAAAAAGACCACTTGGAGTGGTTTTCATCCTTATACCTAACCCTAACCCTAACCCTAACCCTAACCCTAACCCTTTTTTTGGCTTTTCTAACCCTAGACCTGCCTTTTTCCTAACCTTAACCACTCCCCTAAGCATGCTGGACACTCAACATATGCATGAAACCTCCCTAGCGCCACCCACTGGTGGTCCACATTTTCAAAAAATGGCTTTCAAAACCACTCCCAATCGACTCCAAATGGCCTGAAACGTGCTCCTAGCAAAGTTCTGGAGACCATTTTTTGGCTTAAACACTTAGTAAATTTCAGCTCCCATTCATTTCAATGGGAAAACTTCAAAGGCTTATATCTCCGGAAGTGAAGGTCCTAGAGACTTCAAACCAACGTCCGTCTGCCATAATTCGGCCCTTCTGAACACGCCAGTCTTTCCCCCGAGTCTCTAGGACCTTCCTAGCCCGAGATACAGAAAAAGACCCATTTTCAAAGTGGGTTTTTTGGGAATAACTCCGCCCCCTTACATCACACACGCACCATTCACATATCCACGGATAGATCTCGACGAGACGCATCCACAGATACCACAACCACCCCCCTATGACCTTCCTACGAAAAGTTATTCCCGTCCAAAAACCAAAAAACCCACTTGGAGTGGTTTTCATCCTTATACCTAACCCTAACCCTAACCCTAACCCTAACCCTAACCCTAACCTCTGATGAGACAACATCTCTTTTACTTCAGAGAGCCAACCTTTACTTTTTTGGTGTGCTATTGACCTGAAGAAGACCCAGAGTAGGGTCGAAACGTCGTTTTGTTTTAGCACACACTTCTTTTGTTTATTGTTTTATTGAAAAATAATAATTTTATTTTCTTTTTTCAAAAAAATCAAGTTTTTCTTGTGGTTTTTTATCCTTTTCACATTAGAAAAGCGTCCTAAGTTGTTTGTTTTGACATTATACAAATTCATTTCATTTTTTCTTTTCAAAGACAAGTTTAGTTTCTAATTTTATCTGGTTTATCCTTATCATATTGATAAGCGCCCTTGGTTGTTTGGTTTTTCTTTTTAAAAACATTTTTTACTTTGAAAAATCAAAACAAAAATTCAAAAAAACAAAAACATGGATGATGGCTGGACGCTAGTGCGCCGTGGCAGAGGGCGTTGACGCATCCGCCAGCCACAGTGGGGTCGAGGTGATGGGGATTACCGTGGTTGGGAGGACCGTGCACCATCCTTCTCCCCTGCAGAGGGGAGGGGGGCATTTCCCCATCCTAACCCTAACCCTGACCCTAACCCTAACCCTGACCCTAACCCTAACCCTGACCCTAACCCTAACCCTGACCCTAAGTAAATACTTACCTGTAAAAGTCCCTGGCGGTGGTCCTCAACAGAGGATGGACAGTGCATTCCCGGTCCCCTTCTCAGAAGGGGGCTGACCTTTTCCCTCTACCTAACCCTAACCCTGACCACCCCCCACCCCCCACCCCCCCCCCCCCGCTCTAACCCTAATTTCCCACTTTTCTTGGCTTTTCTAACCCTAGACCTGCCTTTTTCCTAACCTTAACCACTCCCCTAAGCATGCTGGACACTCAACATATGCATGAAACCTCCCTAGCGCCACCCACTGGTGGTCCACATTTTCAAAAAATGGCTTTCAAAACCACTCCCAATCGACTCCAAATGGCCTGAAACGTGCTCCTAGCAAAGTTCTGGAGACCATTTTTTGGCTTAAACACTTAGTAAATTTCAGCTCCCATTCATTTCAATGGGAAAACTTCAAAGGCTTATATCTCCGGAAGTGAAGGTCCTAGAGACTTCAAACCAACGTCCGTCTGCCATAATTCGGCCCTTCTGAACACGCCAGTCTTTCCCCCGAGTCTCTAGGACCTTCCTAGCCCGAGATACAGAAAAAGACCCATTTTCAAAGTGGGTTTTTTGGGAATAACTCCGCCCCCTTACATCACACACGCACCATTCACATATCCACGGATAGATCTCGACGAGACGCATCCACAGATACCACAACCACCCCCCTATGACCTTCCTACGAAAAGTTACTCCCGTCCAAAAACCAAAAAACCCACTTGGAGTGGTTTTCATCCTTATACCTAAATTAGAAGCTAAAATAACCAAAATATATAAAACTCAACTAGTATAAATACAAGCCAACTCTGGCACTATTCATTTTATGTTTTTCTTTTGACCGGGGTGGAGCTGTCTCCTTAGGGAGCCGCTGTATGGGGTAGCCCTCTCCTGGTGAGAGCGCCACATGGGGCAAGCCACCTCCATAGGGAGGTCGCATTATGGGGAGCCGTCAGTCAGATGTCTGCTAGGCCTGAAGAAGACCCAAATCGCGGTCGAAACGTCGCCGGTTGCAGACTTAGAAACAAAGAGAAAGGGTAGACCCAAAATGCGAGTCCCCAAGCAATAGAAAAATGAGAAAATTAGAAGACAAGGACGGCACACAGGGATGGGTTGGTTTTTATAATTATTTTATTATTACATATATAGCAAAGGCAAAACCAGCATTAGAACCCAAGTCAGGGACAATAAATAGCTAAAGTTAAAAAAATCCGTATACGGGTAAACAATTCATAGGCCAAATATAGGTTTAAAAACATCTAAAAAATGACAAACAGGTTAAAAAGGTAAAAACAGAGTTAAAAATACTAAAAAGTTAAAAACAGTTAAAAAGACTAAATACAGTTACTTACCTGGATCCGGATGCAGCTGGACAAAAACCTGTGAAAAAAAGAAAACAAGATAAACAATTCTAAAAGCAAAGTAATGCACATTGACAACATATACTTACCCGTGGATTCTTCGAGGCCGTGGTCCCTGGCATTGGATCTCTGAGGATGGACAGTGCATTACGGTTCCCTTCTTAGGAGGGGGCCTATCTTTTCCTCATCCTAACCCTAACCCAAACCCTATCCTACAGGCTGAGTCTCCTGAGCTATTTTCTGCAGCTCTGTGTTGGCTGATGTTCTGTTAACTCTATAGCAGTTGTTACTTAATGGCAATAATGTTAGCACTTAAATTTAATTTAAAGATTTATCTTTGTATTTGGGACTTGATTCCAGCAAATTAGTTTGAAGGTAGTTTTTTTTTTTTGGGGGGGGGGGATTTTATTGTGCAGTGGTCATGTTGACCTAGAAAAATTTAGCATGTCTTCTGTGCTACATTTGGCAGGGGCCACACCTGTTTGTATTAGTGGTTATACAACTTGCTATCATGGCTGTTAAACAAAAAAAAAGTGAATGTTATCATGTACTTTTTACAGAATGTCACAATTGTGTGATTCTAGCTAAAGTTTTGATTTAGAATTTTTGAATCTTTGATTTGTTGTTAAAGTTGTTCATTAAATTTACTGAGGTGAAAGGAACAAAATTAATGAATAATGTTGACATGTTTCTGGGGTAAAGTTGCTGCATTAGAGACACGTTTACATTAATGTAGGTGTATTTAACGATCTTGTTCCCATTAAAGAAGGACACAGTGGGATGACTTTGATAACAAATGGAAGCCTTGACAGTTATAAATGAAAAATAGTAAGGTGGATCAATGTAGGCACATGTAATAACTAGAAAAGCACTCGGAGAGCGCATACCTCCGCCATGCTGTTTGTCTGTCTGTCCGTCTGTCTGTCCGTCTGTCCGTGTGTGTGTGTGTGTCTGTGTCTGTGTCTGTCTCTGTGTGTGTGTGTGTGTGTGTGTGTGTGTGTCTGTGTCTGTCTCTGTGTGTGTGTGTGTGTGTGTGTGTGTGTGTGTGTGTGTGTGTGTGTGTGTGTGTGTGTGTGTGTGTGTGTGTGTGTCTGTTTGTTTGTTAACAGCATAACTCAAAAAGTCATGGACGGATTTTCACCAAATTTTTACAGGATGTCCAGAAGAGCATCCGTCCACGACTTTTTGAGTTATGCTGTTAACAGACAGACACACACACACACACAGACGGACAGACAGACAAAAACTCCGGTGATTACATAACCTCCTGGCGGAGGTAATAAACAATCCAATGAGATATAAAGTTTAAAGTTCAACCAAAGCAGATAGAGGGCTGAGTCTTAGTTTGGCTGAAAGTGCAAAGTGGGCTGAGTCTGGCACAGGTGTCAGCATTAGACTATGCAGTTGTTATGATGAGTTATGCAGTGACAAAAAAATCCACATTCTCATCTACACCATGGGCCATAGATGAGAATGTGAAAGCAATTTCAAAGGCTCATATTTCAAAAGCCAAAGCAGATAGAGGGCAGAGACTTAGGTTGTGTGAAAGTGCAAAGGGGGCTGAGTCTGACAGAGGTGTAGTGTGGTACTTTGAAGGTGTAGTGTGGTATTTGAAGGTTGAATGTGAGATGTGGAAGTTGGAAGATGTACTACAGGAGGGGTCACAAGGACGCTGGAGGGTGAAATGGCATGTTGGACCTTTGAATGTGGTTGTTTGAGAGTTGTGTGTGGTGTTTTGAAGGTGTAGTGTGTTCCCCAGACACTCGAAGGTGAAATGTGGAAGTTGGAAGTTGTCCTGAAGCCGAAATTTGCCTGTGTGGGTGGGTGAAAAGTGTTGTCCAGAAAGTGTTTATGAGTACGTTTCAGGGCATTTGGAGTCATTTGGTAATGGTTTGTAGTGATGATTATTGTGAACGTGTGAGTGAGTGAGTGAGTGAGTGAGTGAGTGAGTGAGTGAGTGAGTGAGTGAGTGAGAATGCTCTTCCCCTGTCCTGTCTTCTAACCTTAACCAGTCACAGGTGTGAGTCACCTTTTTGATAGTTTTTTAATATATTTATTGAAAAAATTCAGCAGACTGACGTCTTGTGCGTACTCTGGAAGGGACGGGAGGTGCTCTGGCTTTCAGCAGCTCTGGCAGAAGGATGTTTCCCCTAGCACAGTTGGAGCAGAAATCTTTTTTTTAAGAACGCAGACATGGTTCATCATCTTCAAGCGGTTGATCAGGCCACAGTCTGGGTGGAGCTCCTTCATCATCTCAGTCATGATGATGAACTCCGACGGCTTGGTGTCGCTCTTTTTACTCGGCAGCCAAGGGGGTCCCAGCCCGAAGATCCCCTTGACCTTGTCCTTTAGACTCTCCTTGCTCGGTTGCTTTTTCATGGCCCGACCTGGAGGTGTGGCAGGCTACGCAGGCTGGGACAGACGGCTTATCAGAGCCGGGTCGCTTTCGATTTCATTTAGCCACCGCTCCGCTCGCATGCAGCTGACAGGGCAATGTGCATCCGGGCACTGAAATAACTCTGTCTTCGCTGCGTTCCTGTTGAGTTGAGTGAGTGTGTGGGTGAAGTTGGAAGGTGTACTGCAGGAGGGGTCACGTGGATGTGGGAAGGTGAAATGGCACATTGCAAGATTGAATGTGGTGGTTTGAAGTTTTTGTGCGGTCTTTTGAAGATGTAGTGTGTTCCCCAGACACTCGAGGTGAAATGTGGAAGCCGAAATTTGCCTAAGTGTGGGTGGGTGAAAAGTGTTGTCCAGAAAGTGTTTATGATTATGTTTCAGGGCATTTGGAGTTGATTGGTAATTTTTTGTAGTGATGTTTTTGTGAAGGTGTTTGTGAGTGAGTGTCTGTGTGTGCGCAAGTTGGAAGGTGTACTGCAGGAGGGGTAACGCTAATTTAAATAATGTATCTGAAAGTCCATAAAGAATTGAGTAATTTAATGTTGAAACGGTCAAAATATGTTAAATAAAGGTGAAATGAAAGCACTTGAAAGTAATGTAAAAAAAAGAATGAAATATGCGAGAATGCGGAAAAATTCCAAATGTCAATCTACTTTTCCTTGCGCACCCTAGTGGTTATGCCAAGATTGCATGGTGTCCAATCAAAATATAAGTGGTATCAAATGATTCAGGCAAATGAGACAGTCAGCAGTGTAATAAGAAGTCATTACTACTTAAACAAAGTTGAATAAGTTATAAAAGGTGTTGGTCCGGTCTAGTCGGGTCTGGATTTTTATTAAAAATAGACTGCAAAGTTTGTAAACCCAAAAGGGTACTGATGTTAGTATAGACTATCTATATCAATTGTAAATAAATAGGCATGCTTAGGGACATGCATGGGCCTGATGATATCTAAAAAGTGATAGATATCCTTCAAATAACTAGGGTGTCGAGTGGAGAGGGGTCCTAGAAAATGATCAATGTATTGTGAATCATGATAAGTCGCACTATTACAGTCTGAAACTATGGGTCTCCCAGGGGGAACCTAAAAGGGAATGGTCCAAGATTGGGGATCCTTATGTATTTTAGGAAGCAAATAGAAATAACGGGGTCGAGATTAGGGATGCAGAATACCGAGAAGTCATGTTACATAGAGATTTCCCAAAGATGCATGAAGTTAACTATGGACCAACACTGACAGCTGAGCAAAATAAAGAATCTGACATGGAATATATAAACTTATATATATAAACTTTATTACAGACACAGTGGTCCAGATAAGAGCAAAAAACAGTACAATAAAAAAAGAAATAAAAACACAACATATACACAAATAATTAAAAAACAAATAAAAAATCAATTACCTAAGAGGAGATTACTATACCAATACTTCCATATCTTGGACAGATAGCGTGTAGTGCTAAATTTGATGTTAGTCAATGCCATAATTATGCTGTTCTCTGAGTTATTCAGTCGACATATAAACTTATACATAGAATTCCTCAGTGTGGCATGCAGCGTATTAACACCTGCAGCCACAAACATCTCGCTGGCGCTACACCATCCTGGTCTTCTCAGCAGTATTCTCATGGCATCATTATAAGCAACCTGGAGTTTACACAGACTTGCTTTGCTGTAATTAGACCACAAGTGGGCAGTATAGAGAGGAGTGCAGTGAGCTCTGAACAAAGCCACCTTCACTGTTTCTGAACATGCCCCAAACTTGTGAAGCAAACTATTAGCTTGAGCATATAAAGCCCGGCATTGCCTGTAAATAAGATAAGATAAGATAAGATAGACTTTATTAATCTCACAAAGGAGAAATTTAACATTACAGGGCTCTTAGAAACAAAAACAAAAAACAGGAGTGCAAAAGTCATGAAAGTGCAAGAACAAGATAATAAATATTGCACATAATAACAACTACACAGTAGTGTTATATAGTCTGATGGCAGTGGGGATGAAGGACCTGCGGTAGCGCTCCTTCTTGCACTGAGGGTGTCTGAGTCTCGTGCTAAAGGAGCTGCTCAGCTCCACTACAGTCCGGTGCAGTGGGTGGGAGCTGTTGTCCATGATGGATGAGAGCTTGGTCAACATCCTCCTCTCACCCACATCCATCACAGAGTCCAGTGGGCAGCCCAGGACAGAGCTGGCCCTCTTGGTCAGCTTGTTCAGTCTCTTCATGTCCCGCTCTGTGCTGCCCGGGGCCCAGCAGACGACAGCGTAGAGGAAAGCAGAGGCTACCACAGTGTCGTAGAAAGTCCTTAGTAGAGGTCTGCACACTCCGAAGGACCTCAGCCTCCTCAGAAGGTGGAGGCGACTCTGGCCCTTCTTGTACAGAGCATCGGTGTTGTGGGACCAGTCCAGTTTATTGTTGAGGTGAACACCCAGGTACTTGAAACTGTCCACTGTTTCAATGTCCTGCCCCTGGATGTTCACTGGTGGATGTGGGAGTGTCCTTCTCCTGAAGTCGACCACCATCTCCTTCGTCTTACTGGTGTTGAGGCACAGATGGTTGCGCTCACACCAGTCCACAAAGTCCATGATGACCGACCGATACTCCAGCTCGTTCCCCTCAGACACACGGCCCACAATGGCGGAGTCATCAGAGAACTTCTGGAGATGGCAGCTGTCCGTGTTGTAGGTGAAGTCCGAGGTGTCGATGGTGAAGAGGAAGGGTGAGAGGACGGTGCCCTGGGGCGCCCCCGTGCTGCAGACTACCACCTCTGACTCACAGCCGCGCAGCCGCACGTACTGTGGACGGTCAGTGAGGTAGTCAGTGGTCCAGGCAGCGAGATGTCCATCCACTCTCACGTCCACCAGCTTCCCCCCCAGCAGCGCCGGCCAGATGGTGTTGAAGGCGCTGGAGAAGTCAAAGAACATGACTCTCACAGCGCTGCCGGCGCTCTCCAGGTGAGTGAGCGCTCGCTGCAGCAGGTAGATGACGGCGTCTTCTACCCCCATGTTGGGCCTGTAGGCAAACTGCAGCGGGTCCAGGTCGGAGCTCACCACTGAGCGGAGGTAGTGGAGGAGGAGCCTCTCCATGGTCTTCATGAGGTGGGAGGTGAGGGCGACAGGTCTGTAGTGGGCCAGTTCCTTGGCGTGAGCTGTTTAGGGACTGGGACCACACAGGAGGTTTTCCACAGGACGGGGACCCGCTCCAGGCTGAGGCTCAGGTTGTAGAGGTGGCAGAGGACCTCACAGAGCTGGTCTGCGCAGGTCCTCAGCAGCCTGGGACTGATGCCGTCTGGTCCAGCAGATTTCCTCTGCTTCAGTCGCCTCAGCTCTCTCCTCACCTGGTCCGGTGTGAAGGAGAGGGGGGAGTGAGGGGGGAGTGAGGTGGCCTGCAGGGGGTGGGAGTAGTCCGTGTGGGTGAGTTGGGGGCCGGTGAAGGTGTCGCAGGAAGGGGAGGGTCTGCTGGGCTGGGGATGTGTGAAGAGGGGGGAGCAGGAAAGGGGGCAGAGGGGGTGGGGGGAGAGTCAAATCTGTTAAAGTAACAGTTCAGCTCGTCCGCCCTGCGCTGGTCTCCATCAGCTGTCCCTCTGGCACTCTGTCCATGTCCAGAAATGTTCTTAAGTCCTCTCCACACGTCCCGCGCGTTGTTCTGAACCAGCTTCTCCTCCAGCCTCTTCCCATAGTCCTTCTTGGCCCTTCTGATCAGCCACTGGAGCTCACGCTGCACTCTCTTCTGCTCCTCTCTGTCCCCTGAGATGAAAGCCCATTTCTTCTGGTTCAGGAGGGCTTTGAGCTCAGGGGTGACCCAGGGGTGGTTGTTGGAGAAGCACCGTACCGTCCGAGTTGGCACAGTGCTGTCCACGCAGAAGTTGATGTAATCTGTGATGCAATGCGTGAGGCCATCGATGTCATCTCCATGAGGACTGTAGACTGTATCTTGGTCATCCTGCAGCTGGTCGGTAATGAAATGCCCAAGATACTTAACTTTGCTCACAACTCTCAAATTATTACCTGCCAATTTGAAAGTAGGAAACATTAGACTTTTGTCCTCCTTAGTTCTACAAATCATACTGTACCCTTTTTTCTGTATCTAGAAATAATTACAACCAATTATCCTTCCTGTAATGCTATATTATTCCAATGTTTGCCAAAATGTTTGCCAATGTCTGCCAAAACAATTTGGGACAAAACTCTGTCAAGGTTTCTATGGAAAGGCAAGCAAGGAGGCAACTTAACAGAGTTAAGTTTAAACCCTTAGAAATAAAGAAGGAAAGGGGTGATATAACCCTAACCCATGCCTCCGAAAATACTAAAATGCTGCCCAGTTGAGGCCCCTGGTGTGCATGTACTCCCCAGTTTACACAGCCAGCAGGGTGGAAAGACATGGAAGAGACAATAATTAAAGGGATCCCACTTAAAGCTCTCATAGCTGATACAAAACAGCAGTCTAAAATCTGCCTCTCAACTGAGTGCCATAGTCTTCAAGCATCTGTATAGTAACAACCTGGAATGAAATAACTATATGGCTTGGAAGAGGAATCTACAATTCTATGATGTGTGCACGTGACTCAGAACAAAAACTGTCCTCATTCGCTGATGATAGATTCAAAACATGGATTTCCAAAGGATTAACCAACTACAATTTGTTTGTCCACAAGGGGGCCTCATAGCCCCACGGGCTGGGCTGTGAGGGGCTATGAGGCCCCTGACCAACAGGTCAGGCACTATTTCAACCAGAACATTAAAATACCTTCAACTGAACAAAGGCTTACTTATTCAAACATTTATGTCACTAACAAAATCAGTATTTCCCTCCAAAACTAAGTTGTACAACAACATGCTGCAGGGTCAGGGGGAGAATACATATTATGTGAAAGAAAAATGGGAAAGAGAAGGGAGCTAACTGAGTGACAAGCTAACCCTAGCCCTACACCTCTGAAATCCAGTGGGTCTCAACTGGCTCAAATATCTGGCGTGAATTTTGCTGGAAAAACATTCTGTGGCTGTGTCCGAAATGGCATACTAACGTACTACTCATACTAAGTGTGATGTCAAAATAAGTATGTAGTGTGTTCACATTAGATAGTATGAAAAGATTGAGTACACGAGAAATACCCGGATTTTCACTATATCGGGAAAATTTTTACGTATGACCACACTAGTCACACTCAGCCGCCCCATAATGCTTTGCGAGCTACCCACTGAAATGGAAGCCTCCGCGGGATCTGTGGCCGGACCGGGGCGATACAAATGTAAGTACCCAGTGTTTTTATTTTATTTTATGTGGTTAAGTAGTCATCCTAATCACCCCACAGATTTGAGAAAAAGGCATTTTCTGACCAACGTTTTAAATTTGTCAGACGCCTCACAACGTGCTACTGAATGCTAGCAGCTCGTTGCAGCAGCTCGTACAGAACAAGTAGCAGCTACCTCCAGTAGCCTGCAGCTACAATTGAAACGATTCGCATAATCTGGCTAATAACTGCATGAGGAGTACCGGCTTGAAATTCCCACATTAATTATGCGACTGTTTGCTTGTCCTGATCTCACGAAGTTCCCTCAACTGTTGTCCTCGTAAAAGCTGTTTATATTATGGTCAGTCGCCGAGCACATTTCCCAGACAGGATCTGCAAAGAACTCTTAAATAAGCGAGTATATCCTTGTAGTCTTGATCCAGTCGAGTAAAACATACAGACTCCTTCAGCACTACTTTGTATTGCTATGTTTCCATCAAGCTAAGCAACAAAAATATCCCATTACTTGCATTAATTGCAAACTGAACAGGGCTTCCCTTTTTATGAGCTATAATCCACCAACCCCTGATGCTATCAGAAAAGATCTAACTTCAGCAAAGAACTCTGTCTAAAATGACTGCCTAGTTTGTATCATTCTAACCCAAACTGCTTACATCTTTCTCCAATTCAGCCAGCTAACCCTCAGCCAATATGAGCACAATAAAAACAAAGAGTTAAACCACAATCAAACCAGCCTCCTAAATGAAATCAGAAATGGAACCAAACAGTCAAACATAATCCTTAAGGGAACAATGATATTAAAACCAGACTACAGAGGCACTGATAATGTGTACTGGCCACTGCATTGCCTTTGACTTGCCAATCAAACTGCCCAGTCAACAGACGAGACGGGAGATTCACCAAGGTAGTTCCTACATTTATTTGATGACTTATTCAGTCATGTTCATTGATTTATCTATCCGTTATACATCTATAAATTTATCAGAGACTCAACACATTTGCTATACATTTATCAGAACATCTCACCTGTTCGCCTGTTTCCTTATTTGTCTATTTATTTGTTTGTCAATGTAAATCTTGTGAACACCTTAACCAGATCAGATCACAGGTTGACCACCTGAAGCAACACACACAAGCAGCATGAATAAATGGATCTTACCTGCCAGGTCCAGCAGACTAGTTGTTGGCACCGTTAGGTTGCTCCAGTCTGCTCAAACCTGGTCTGAAGGTCTGGTGTCAGCCAGAGACAATCTG
Source organism: Acanthochromis polyacanthus (assembly GCF_021347895.1). NCBI lineage: Eukaryota > Metazoa > Chordata > Actinopteri > Pomacentridae > Acanthochromis > Acanthochromis polyacanthus. Next base: position 29,143,406 of record NC_067134.1, on the reverse strand, counting down.
CCTCCTTTTTCTCCATGATGTCCTTCCTTGGTCCATCAGGCTGAGGAGAGACCAGAGGTCCAGCAGACTAGTCGTTGGCACCGTTAGGTTGCTCCAGTCTGCTCAAACCTGGTTTGAAGGTCTGGTGTCAGCCAGAGACAATCTGCCTCTGTTTTCTCCATGATGTCCTTCCTTGGTCCATCAGGCTGAGGAGAGAACACAGAGGTCCAGAATGAGCTGAGTGAAGCTGCAGACAGGTGACATGTTCTGATCTGCTCCACATTTGCACATGAGAGCAGCAACATTGAGCCTGGGTTAGGGTTAAGGATAGTGTGGAGCGACAGAGAGCGCTGGAGTTCCTTAGAAAACACACCGGGTCGGACCAAAGACAGACGCTAACTCCCTACCAAGAACGCTAATAATGGAGTCACTCAACCACACGGACAAACTGAAGGTAGTCTATGCTAGAAACAGAGATAGTAAATACAAAAACCTGAAGTGAGATTCTACTCCAACCTGTCTGAGGAGATTCACAAGCAGAGGAAAGAATATGACCCGGTCCATCAACGGAACCTGAAGAGCCAACACTGATTAGACTCCTGCCAAAGAACCAAAACCAGAACATTCAACACTCCAGCAAAGCTACAAGACAAAGACAGACGGCAGCAACAACTGAACAGCGACTGGTAGAATAACAGAAAACTACAGATGAACAGCAGGTTCAGACTTCAATATGAAACATGACGTACAGCCCTAAAGGTGAAACAGCATCTAATAGAAAGTTAAAATGGACAACAAAAAAATACCAACTATGGATACAGACTGTATCTGTAGAGACTACACAGACTGGTTTGACCCCCCTCCCAGAATTATTTTCTTTAGGTTCATATTTCTATGTGAACTATGTCTATCATGGAGGACACCTGCCACCCCCCGACATAAAGAAATATGTGAATTACTGATTTTTTTTCTATAAACATTCAAATTTCAGCACTGTGTGTTGCTCTTTTCTTTGCACTGCCCCTGCACCACTGAAAATTCCCAGACTGAAGGATCAATAAAGCATCTATCTATCTATTCTTTTTTCCAGAGTATGCTTATCTTGTATTGGAGGAGATGGCAGGGGAATGTACTCACAGCTTCTTTTACATCACAGGCCAGAGGAGTTATGAATCTAACCCTAACCCTATCCCATTTCTAGTAACAAATGCAGTCCAGGCTAAGATGGACAGATACCTTATTATCCAAGGTTAACTCTGGTCAGAACATCTGAACTTGGTAAATGTGTACGGTCCTGAGGTAAATAATCCAGGCATCTCTATAAATCTCTTTCTTCCTCTCTCATCATGTCCAGGCCAACGGATAATAGCAGGAGATGCTAACTGTAGCAAGATCCAAACCTCAACAGGTCTACAGGCTATGATCAGTCACATAAGAGATGCAGAACAACTATTCTACGTTTTACTGAAAAACTAGGACTGACAGACACATGGAGGGAACTGAACCAGATAGCAAGGATTATTCATGTTGCTCCAGTACACACAATACATACTCAGTATACATGTTTCAATTGCCATGCTTCTCAGTATCTGTGGGATTATTCTCCCAAAAACAGACTGTTCCTATGATTGTAATTTCAGACCGTGCACCATGTTGTGCATGAGAACATTAAGGTGGTCAAAAACCCACCTGGATGGACTTTCAAGTAACTACAGGACCAGGACTTTAGAGACTGTTTATCAAAAAAAAAAAAAAACACAGAGACAAGTATTTTTAATACAACACAAACTTCTGTCAGTACCAGGTGGGAAATATTTAAGGCTAGGGTTAGGGGACATACAATAAGCTGCACTTGTTCTAAAGCACAACAAAAAAGACAATAATATCTAATTAATATAATAATAGTGATCAGAAAAGTGACCATAAACAGAAAGAAAACTACTAATTCTGAGCGCAGTGAATGATGAGCCAGCAGCCACAACTCTCTGAAATGAACAAGGAGATAGATCAGGGGCCTGTTTCACGAAGCAGGTTTAACAAACTCTGAGTTTAATCCTCAACTCTGAGTTGATCTACTCTGAGACAGGAAACTGAGTTTTCGGTTTCACAATGGCTGATTTGTGTTGGTTTAATCAACTCGGAGTAGTATCACTCGGAATTAAGCGCATGCACCGCAACTCTGAAAAGACAGCATCAATGGAGCCCCAATTCGACGAGTCACCACGGCAACGGAGAAGCGAAAGGCTGTGTTTTTGAACTGGAAGTTTTTAACGCGCTCATATGGCGAGTTTGAACACGTTTTTAGAAAGAAGTGCAACACCGCTGCAGCTGCAAAAGAGAGAGAGACGGCGTGGAGAACAGCCCGGATCAATGCGTAAGTTTAAATGTAGTCCTTTGTAATCGTAATAATATTACAAGGAAAAACTGTCTGAATGGTAGAATATTAAGTTATTTCATTTAGAGGAAATCCCGCGGGGGAGAAGCGCACGGGGCAGCAGCTTAAGATGAAATATAAAAATACTGTTCAAACAGGTCAGACCTCGGCATTATCTCATGGAGGTACTTCATGTTGATCGTGTTTTACATCGTGAAGTAGCCTAAATATTAAGTGGCTGTTTGACTGTGCAGTTGTTTTATCCACACATATGTCTGCATCCATATCATGTCCTGTTAAATAATTAAGCCTATTTAAACTAACATAGACTTCTGCTCAGCCAACAGAAAGAAAGCGAATGAAAATGAAGAGGATGAAACTGTGTCTGCTGCCTTTACAGAGGGGGATCCAGAAAGGCATACAGAGGATGTTACTGATAGTTCTCTTCTCATTCACATTTTAGGTGGAATATAGAGTGTGACATTTAGCCTACACTGACGTATTGCACATTCTCATCCTTTTTAACAGAGCATGGCTGGACAGCAGCAGGATGGTTCCTCAGCTTCCACTGCACAGACTGACACAGTGAGATGGATGTTCAGGAAACACCAGAGCTTCATTCTGTGGAATTCATGTGCAACTGTATAATTGAATGTCCTCTATGTATTCCCAGTTATCAGTAAAACAGATTTACCAGTTATTTTTGCTGAGAAAAATAAAAAAAAACAGATTAGGAGGACAGATCTGGAAATTGAAATACTGGAGCACAAGTTAGAGGTGGTGATGGTCACAGGTGAATTATGTTAACTACTGGAACATGAACTGAACTATCTCTTTATTTGTAGGAAATAAAGAAGAGCAAATGAAATGTGTATCATGTCTTTATTTGCTGTGGTGGTGATGATGGAGACTTAAACTCTAAAGTGATTCTTGCATACGGTGTCTCTGACTGCTCTGCTGTCCTGGATAGCTGCAGGTGGATGGGCTCATCATCTGGGTCTTCAGTTTGTAGGGCAGGGTGTTGCTCTCCTCTAATAGTGGTAATATTATGAAGAACAACACATGCCACAGTAATATCACAGGCCCTCTCAGGGGTCACCCTGAGGAGACGTAGGCTCTGGAAACGGGCTTTCAGCAGGCCTATGGTCATCTCCACCAGGGCTCTGGTCCTGCAGTGAGCCCGGTTGAAGTTCTGTTGGGGGCCTGGTTCAGGGTCAGGGTATGAGGTCATCAGCCTGGGTTGTCATGGTAACCCCTGTCACCCAGCAGAAGGACATCAAACTCTCCTGTAATGTATAGTGGATACATAAGAGTATATTAAAGGAGGGAGACAAGAGAATTCTATTGTGAAAATCTTTATGCTGATGACCATGCTGCAGTCTGTTGCTCAGGTTAGACTCTCCATAAATCCTGGAGTCATGAACAGACCCAGACCACGTGGCCTCCACATTAGAAATGATGTATGCAGCATCACATATGATCTGGACAGTGCAGAGAATGACAGATGTTGAACTATGATGCAGTCTTTAACATTTAGAAACAGTAGTCAGTCTACCTGTAGCCTACCTGCACATTTATGCTGTGAATGGACTTCCTGTTCATGATGTGAGGGAGCTGTGATGGGGATGTGTGTGCATCTATGCAGCCAATCACACTGGGAAATCCTAAAAGAAATTCAAATGACTAATCCCAGTCTGAGGCTGCAGCACAATGTCATGAACAGAATATGATTTAAAATGAATGTAACAGATCTCTACATCATTCACCTGCAATCCTGTGGAGCTCCTCCTTGATGCTCTGACAGGTTTGTGTCCACAATGATGGTAAAAGTCGTTTCAGAGCCAGGAAAACCTTTCTGACTGTCCTCCATACAGTTGTCTTACTCTGCATCTCCGACATCATATAAAAACTTCCATTTGCAAAGAACCGCAGCGCAACACACAATATCTGCTGGATGTGAGAGCATGACTGGTTGGTAATGTAAATGTAAGGACGGATTAGGTTGTTTATGTAGATTATGGACTTGAAACGATTACGAAACGGTACCGCTCAAAATGATAATTGTCTGGAAATGCGAGAACATTTATGCTCGGTCTGATAACAATCTACCGACGAATATTTAACTATCTGTGCAGTAATGCTGCTCCTTTATCCACTGGATCGTTAATAAAAGCTGTTCTACGCCAAAACTCGCTCGCTTACTGACTGAATGAATGAGGAAATGAAACAGCGTGTGGCTGAAAGAGGGCGGAGACGGAGAGAAACTGGAGGTTTTCTCAGATAAACCTGCTGTGACCAGGTTAGAGTCATAGAGTCTGTTACTGCGGTAACTGACCGAGAGTTGAAGTTACCCCTCTTTGTGAAACAGGCTAGAGTTACCCCGCATTCCCTGGTTAGAGTTACCTCGCTTCGTGAAACGGAAAACTCAGAGTTTTCCTCATTTCAGGGTTAACAAACTCAGAGTTTTCACTAAACCTGCTTCGTGAAATAGGCCCCAGGTAAACCACTGGCAAAGAAAACAACATCTGTACTTAGGGTTGCCAACTGTCCCGTATTACCCGGGACGTCCCGTAAATTGGGCTAAAATGATTTGCCCCATACGGGATCTCAACTGTCCCGTATTTGTGGGCGCCACCATTACTGTGGTGGAACAGCGCGTCTACTCCCAAATGCTGCCTGCTGAGACAGCGGCAGATATGCTTGTAATCAAAACGTTACAGAACCACAAGAGTACTGTCAAATATATAGGTCTAGAGCTCACGCTACACTCTGGCAGCTGACCACACTCCAGAATTCAGTCAATAACAACTACCGGGCATAATCAACAGCAACAAAACAGAAACACGAACAATGTTCCAGCATCATGTCTCACAAGAACAAGGCTGGAGCCACATATTTTAGTTCACCAGAGTTTAAGACGATAACAAACCAAACCTCAGCCTGAGCTGACCGTCCTGTTTCTACAGCCCGTCTGTGAACACAGATCACACACAAACAACTCCAAAATGACTGGAAAAGTCATAATTTCATCCATTTGCTTGCAAGTTGGATAGAATAGATCATTCAGCATGACAATCTGCTTCATATCTGTCTTTGGTTTCATTTCACACATTAAGTCACCAGTAGCCTGAGTAAACTCCCAGTTAGCCCATAGCATTTAAACTCTGATTAGCAGCTCACAGCCACATATCCTCCAAACAAAACACCAACACAAACTCTGCATTTTAAATGAACTGTGTCGCTCACCCATTGATGATCTTATGATCGTCATAAGCCAATGAATTTAGCTGCAGCCGCTGTTCATCTTAAACTTAAACATCCAGCTGTGAAAAATGGCTCCTCCGGTCCAGTAATAGTTAGATGTTGTCCTCTGGTCCAGTAATAGTTAGGTGTCGTCCTCCGTTTGTTGGTAGTTTTGTGATGTCCCTTTGTTTTTTATCCCTCCATCAGCTTTACATCTTCACCGCTGCTAGCCTGGATAGCCTTTAGAATGCTAACCGGCTCGACCGTGCTTATCTCATGAATATTCAATTAGCCATGTGCTGCTAATGCAGATCAATAACTTTGGCACTGAACAGGAAGGAGTATCGCTATCTGATAGTTACGATAGAGAGTTGAGAGGATGTTTTTTACAGTGCTAAACAAATAAACTTCTCCAGATCACTGTCATTCAGACGTATGCTAGTTACTCATACCCTCCCAGGAAGCAATAGAAGCAGCCACTTTGTTCCCAGAGAGAGAACTGCCCTGTGCAATTAAATAAAAGCTGCAAAAAAAGCTTAATTTCATAGTTTTTCCCACTAAAACACTAAAATCAAATTCTGTTTTAGTGTTTTTCTTAAACCATCAGTACACTCTTGTAGCAGGAGGTAAATTGTAAATCACATAACCTCATTATGGGAGTCATTAGGTCATTCCCTCACACAGTAGGGTTTGCTAAGTGCCCTAGTCAGATGTGAATGGGTTGTTATTTTCCACTAAAAAATAAATTGTTGAATAATAATTTGTTTTCCGTGCATTTGTATCACTCAAAAACATGCATCTAATTAAACTCAGGTTTGACTCAAAAAAGGTTAAAAATCGTTTCACGCACAAAAAAAAGGCAAAAAAAAAATTCACCATACTGTGAGGGGTGAAGGCAATCGGGTCAGCCAGCCCTGCCAGCGAGGTGTCCCTTATTTATTTTTCAGGGAGTTGGCAACCCTATCTGTACTATGTACTACATCAACTACATCTATAGCTCCTGTCTTCTATAAAATAGACCCAGAGTTCTTATAAAACGATTCCTTAAATATTAAACTAATCTTAGTTTTCCTTTAGTGTAGCAGCTAGCAAATGAAAATATTTTAAACAACCTCAATGTGTTTTTAGGCTCAAATGCAGACTCCAAATAGGCTCAGAAGTTAAATCAATGAAATAATCAAATGCCAGTATGAGTGTCAAAATAAGCCAATTTTATTTTAAAAATGTAAGATAAAATTTTCACAAAACAAAGACTTAATGCGAAACTGCTACACTGCTTTTGCTGCTTAATACAGACTTTACACCAACTTCACTTCACCGATTAAACACAAAATGTTAAGATTTTAACCAGAAACCTCCAAATAAACAATGAATGGGCCCACACTCTGACAGACACATACATTAATGCACTCTCTGTCTCACACACACGGCCAGGTAAACTGATAAACCGTGCAGGCCTGATGCTCGACCCAAATCAAACTATGAAGCAGAACAAAGGTACCCCATAGCTGAAGCTGTTCTGAAGATGGTCCAACGTCCTTACCTGTCAGCAGGTGTCCACGCAGCTAAAAGCTGATGTCGATGGAGACCTCCTGGAGCGTCAAAGGTCCGTGTCCTTCACCTCCAGCGTGTCCACAGGAACTCTGAGTAGCTCCTCTGGGTTAGCTTATGCTAACCCGTTCATTAGCTTGTGCTAATGAACATAGGATAGAGCTTAATATGCTACTTAATTAGCAGCAAGGCTAGCAAGGTCCGTGCTGAAAATCTTCTGCTGCTCCAAAACTTGTAAAACAGAAGTCCATTCAAAGAATGTGGAGGTGCCAGACAGTCCCAGGAAAAAGTCCAGTTAGTTTCAAAAACTCAGGGAAGCCGATAGGAGCACTGCATCAGACGCCAGCCAATAGGAGCACTGCATCAGACGCCAGCCAATAGGAGCACTGCATCAGACACCAGCCAATAGGAGGACAGCTAAATGACCTCAAACTTAAACTGTATGTGATCCACATAATATTTTTTAACATAAAACAAATTTTTCATGTGTTTATACATAAAATGACTTTGAAAATCTGATCTTAATTATTATGTGCTCTTTTCTATTTAAACAGTAATAGTTTTTCTGGGTTAAACATCAGTTACAAACACTAATGCTGTTACTACAGCCCCTTTGGAAATTAATGAGGCCTTCAAAACATTCTATGAAAAACTGTAAAATACCGCAAGTAAGACAGACCAAACAAAAAACAAAAAAACACACGAATAAGTTCTTAGATGGGTTAACTACGCTCATCGGCCACTTTATTAGGTACTACTGATCAATTGTTTGCTAACAAAAATTGCGAATTAGCCAATCCCACGGCAGCACCTCCATCCATCCGCCCATCATCTATACACTGTTTAATTCCCATGACGGTTACAATTGGTGGTGGAGTCTATCCCAGCTCACTGAGGGTGAAGGGTTAGTGTACACCTGGACAGGTAACAGTCTATCACAGGGCTGCACACTGAGACAAACATACAAATGGTTATATAATACAAAATATAAATCGCACAAAGCAAACTCCATGCAGAAAGATCCCAGGAAGGCCCAGGAGGGACACAAACCAGGAGATCTTCTATCTGCAAAGTGAAAGTGCAGCCATGGCCACAACTCAGTGCATTCATTCATGAAGTTCAAAGGGAGCATCAGAATGGGACAGAAAGGGGATTTAAGGACTTTGAAGGTGGCATGGTTGTTAGGGTCAGTTTCTGATGATCTGCTGGGATTTTCACCAACAACCATTTCCAGGGTTTACAGAGAACGGTCTGAAAAAAGAGAAAACATCCAATGAGCAGCTTGTTGATGTGAAGGTCAGAGGAGAATGGGCAGACTGGTTGGAGACGATAGAAAGCAACAGGAACTCAAATAACCACTGGTTAAACCATCTCTGAATACCACTGGCAGAACGCCATCTCTGAATCACAACACGTCCAACCTTGAAGAAGATAAACTTTATTGACCTCACAGTGGGGAAAGTTCCCCGTTACAGCAGCTCTGAATGAGAAAAAGTATAAAGGCAGTACAAGAATAAATAATAATAAATCCACGGGTTTCAGGGTTAGGGTGTTCACACGTTTACTGCTTGAAATTAGCACAAATTAACACACAGTGCAAAAATGCAGAGAACACTATATACACAGTAGTTACTTTTTTTAAAGAATATTATACACATGAGGTTGAAACAGTAATGGCACATAAGTGGTATGTGCATGTAAAGGAAAAAATGCAGCAATAACAGAGGTAGACCATGTGCAATAGCAGCATAAGACCACAAGGGGTTCCTGTCAGCTAGGAAAAGGAAACTGAGGCCATAATTCACACAGACTCACCAAAACTGGACAACAGAAGATGGAAAAACGGTGCTGGTCTGATGAGTCTCCATTGAATCTCCAATGTGACCATTCAGATGGTCAGAATTAGACGTGTAATGGTTTCTCTGAGACGTCCGGGAAGTGCAGGATACATCCGTTGACACTGACTGACTTGATAATAAGTTTTGGACAATGGACCATCGGTCAGTTTTATATTATGAGATCACAACTTGTGTTTAAAGTCTTTGGTAAAAACAGGATATCCCCTCCGATCAAGCCCCTAGGCTCTGTGGGTCCCAAAAGGCCCTATCCATCAGAATCTAGACACTGGCGCCCCTTTATCAACATTACATGAGGTTCCTCGGACTGAAAAACACATTCCATTGAAATGAGCAACACACGTCTTCAGGTTCCATTGTGATAAACAACACAGATCAGATCAGATCAGAGTGGATTGCTAACCCTAACACCATAAAGCACGGATCCATCCTGCCTCGTATCAACGGTTCAGGCTGCTGGTTGTGTGATGATGTGGGGGATATCTTCTTAGTACCAAAACGATCATGGTATAATGATCTCTTTATCTGCTGTTGGAAGGGGAGTTGAGAGGGACAGAAGAGGTAGAGGGGGTGGAGGACAAGGAACAGATAACACACAGCTGGATAAAATGGATGATACATCAGACAGAGACTGCCTGCTAACATTGAAAGTGATTGATAATTTAGTAGACTACCTGCATTATATACAGTAGCTGGTAGTGAAATTCAAACAGTGTGTAGATGGGCAGGGAAGGGTCAGGGTCAGTTGGTTATCCTACTCTAACTAATTGCTATTTGCTCAGATGTGAAGCGAGAGTGTTTATTTGTTTATTTGTTCACTTGATTTTAATGAAATGTGTTTGGATGTTTAGTGGATTGCTTTTACTTTTTTATTTTTTCAAACAAATTTTTCGTTTTTATTGCATGATTATGAACTTAAATGCGTGTAGCATTAACCTTGAATATGTTGTAAGGCACTTACATGATCTTTGATTGATATTTGCCATATTTTGGCATGTCTGGTCTTAATGATGATACATGCCTGAAGTCTCTAGGACAGATGAGACAAAGATAAGATAATATAAGACAGGCGTCTTCACCAGGAATCCACAGCCAGTGTTGGGGGTTGATCCGGACAGAGTGGAAACATTATACGTGTGTTACTTACTTCACATACTTGCCTTTAGAATCCATCCAATCCTTGTTGTACTTGTACTTGGTTGTACTCCTGCTCCGTCCAGCACGACCCGGAACCTGTAAAACAAAAAGAGGAACAGTCACAGTTACAATCTCCTGCCACATATGGGCCCTGCCCTATGATCTTAAGCTCCACCGGTGACTCATTTTTGTCCTCGTTTTTAATCTTCGTTTCTTATGTTGCTTTATGTTTTAGTCTTTTAGAGAGACCCAATAGGGAACAAAAACAGCACCTGTTCCCCTAACCTAACAAAAGTTTAAGTGGCTTTACATTCAGTCATTAATGATTAGTTTTTTAGTGATTGGTTTTATGAGTTTTACAAAGCTACTGAGCGTGCTCCGTAGGTCACCAGCAACCTACATTTTGCTGATGTCACAGGTCGTGTCATCAGCAAAAAAAGGCACACACTCAAGCAATAGTGGATGCTATCCTCTGATTTGAGCTAAGTCAGCTAACAAGTGACTCTCACACTAACCAAAACTGTGTCTCTTAAAGCAATCCGATTATCTGTGTGTGTCACCGCCGCAAGCCCCATTGTATTCAGAAAACAAATTTGCAACGTGCACAGCTCTACACAACAAGTCCTCAAACTCATACGACCACACAGGTCGTATGTAATGTGCCCCGGAATACGACCCATGAGAGCGTATTTACGTTAGCGCCCCTACCTGAGACAGGAACACATTACGGGATTTAATTCACGAAACGGCTTTTCCCTCGCAAAACGGCTTTTTCCTCACTTCCGCAACACGGGTTTAGGTTTAGGGTTATGGTTAGGGTTAGGGATAGTGTTGGGTAAAAGTTTGTTCATGGTGACATTTCAGCTGAGACACCGGAGTGTCGATATTTACTCAACCGCTAGAGGTCGCTTAACATCAAAACGTAACACTAGGTTGTAATACGGGCGTGAACAGACGACCTATGTGGTCGTTTTTTCTATGAGGACAGGCTCCCACAGACTCAGGGCCAGCACAACTCTAATTGGATTTTGGCAGATTTTAATGAAATTGTCAAAAGAGGGACGCCGTCTGATGCCGCAACACACCAAACGCCCGACGCATGCTCGACGCACACCGCAGCTTGGGGTTAGGTTTCGCATACTTTTAATCCCCATTACTCCTAAACTGGGTGGCACTTGTTGGGTTTGGTCCTTATTTTTCTTATATTTTAAACACCATGTAAATGCACCGCGGAGGAACTTTGCTTTCTAATCCCTCCTATCTGCTTCTACACTGTTGAAACTATAAATCTGTAAAATGCAAAACGTCCCAAAAACTCTTAAATAAAGCACATGTACAGAAACTATTTTCACATTATTTGTAGTGGAAAACACAACAGAATTTTTTTTAAAAAGTTTCATTTGGGGTTAGAGTCATTGTTCTGTTTTACTTACATAATTTACTGTTTACTGTTTACTATTACTACTTTTTATGCAGCTTTCAGATGTATTTCATAGTTTTATAATTTATGGTTGCTATTTTATATAGTAGAGAATGAGGGCTTGACACTTTCTCAGTTCTTCCATTGATAAAACTCAAACTGTTATTTGGCCAGAAAAAAAGGAAAACAAGGGTCCTAGAAATGTGGTTCTGGAAACGAGCCTCTGCTTATTTGACTTAAAAAAAAAAAAACCCACACACATTCTGTAAAAGTACTTTGAAAGGTTTATGCCACCTAAAAATAGTCCTTCCTGCCCAATTGTAAAGGTTTAGTTCACCAAAAATACTACTTCCTGTCTATGTCGATAGTCTTAAAGGTTTATTTGATGCAAAAATACGACCATCTGTCCAAGTTGGTATTGTTCAAAGGTTTATTCCATCTAGAATTATTTGTTCCTGTCCAAGTATAGAGTTGCAGGGGTTTTATTGCACCAAAAATACTACTTTCTGTCAGTTTAAAGGGTTTATTCCACCCAAAAAAAACTTTCATCACTCAAGTTGTAGTTTTAAATGTGTAGTCCACTCACAACAATTTTCTAACAACTGAATTGTCATTTTAAATTTTTAGTCCACCCAAAAATATGACTTTCTGTCCAAACACTGACAGCTGTAAAGGTTTGTTTTGCCCAGAACAAAGTTCTAATAAAGAAGAAATTGTTTTAGATGTTTTACCAACCCAGAACTCTGCGGTTTTTCAGGATCTGTTTGTTATTAGCGTAAAACAGGAAATCAAGGGCCCTACAAGTCCCAGAAACAAGCCTCTGCTGTAGACTCATGATCCTCCCTGATCTCCTGTCAGTGCAATTAGCAGCTTCTGCCACCAGGTGATGCCACATGTGCACAAATGCAGAACAGGTGTGTCTGCTGGTGAGAACACACCTTCATGTGTTCCAGTAATCAGCTCATCAAAGGAACGGATCAGGAAGTAGACGGTGTCCAGAGCAGAGAATGAGACTAAACCCTGATCTAATGACGTGATGTGAGTTTGCAGTGAAACAGTCCACACCGTGCTGGAGTTTCCCTCAGTTTGGACTGACAGGTGCAGCTTCTACCTGGAACCAGGAGCTCTGGTGGGGAGGGGAAGTCTGGAGGGGTGGAGTTAAATATTCTCCCACTGGGGGCCGGTCCAGACAGAGGAGGAAACGGATCCTCCCGAACAGAGAGCCGCAGTCCTGATCAGCTGGAGGCGGCCGGCGGCTGCAGATGGAGGCGGCCGTGCTGAAGCCCGCCATGGTGCCGGAGCTGGACTGCAACAGCAACTCCCTGAAGGCCGAGCTGGAGGTGAAGAAGCTGCAGGAGCTGGTGCGCAAACTGGAGCGGCAGAACGAGCAGCTGCGGACCAGAGCCGGCGGCCCGCTTCAGTCCGCGGCGGCCGGGGGACTGATCCTCCCTCCGGCCGCCCTGCTGGCCTTCGGTCCTCCGGCGGAGGAACCTTTCCACTATTTTCACCAGCACGGAGCCGGGGACGGAGCGGCCGCTGCGGGGGAGGACGCAGCGGAACCGTCGGTTCTGGACGAGCTGGAGCTGCTGGATCTGGATTCTCTGAGCTGCTCGGACGAGTCTGATGAAACGTGGTGAGAGTGCAGCTTTAATTTCCAACCATGTGTTGCTTTTTGTAGCTTCAGGTCAGCCTGCGGTCCAGCTTTGTTCCTGACAGACAAAGCAGCTCATCCTCTGAAGGACGGAGAGACAGCAGCTGGTCCTGGTTCTGGTTCTGTTCAGGTTCTGGAAACACTGATGGTTCAACCTCTGTATTTAGAGCTGCTTCTGTTCGGTGCTGAAGGTTCTTCATGTTTATTGGAGTTTTTTGGTTGTCAGGCAGGAAGCAGCAGCAGAAAATCTGAGCTGCAATAATCAACCTTTCAGTACTGATGGATCACATGCTCTGGAAAACACCAGTAAACTGAGAAATGTTTCAGTTTTCTAGATCCGAAGCAGACATCTCTAACATGATGTTCTGTCTGACCAAGAACCCAAAACATCAACACCAACAATCCAGAAGTGCTGCAGATTCTCACCACATTTATATTTCACTTTAAAGAATCCCTAAAGAACAGATTTTTGTTCACTGCAACGCCACAAGAATCCGTTCTGATGTTTCTTTAAGGTAAATTTTTAGGGCTCTTAAAAGAACCTCTTGCATAACGGTTCCTTGTAGTTGAAAAGTAGAACTCATTCCTTTACTGTGAAGAACTGTTTTTAGCCCCAGTTAGCACCTCCTGTTTTATTTTAAATGCATCCTCTTTTTCTTTTGATTTCATTTTATAAATTGTGGAGATCCAAAGATGAATGGATCAGTTGTAAACTATGTCTAGTCAGTTCTGAGTCATTTTTGAAAGACAGTCTAAATTCTCTGACTCCAGCTTGTTTAATGTGAATATTAAACAGTAAACTGAATGTTTCTGGACAGAACAAGATGTTTGTCAGGTTTGATTGACGTTTTTCATGTTCTTACAAACATGTGATCCAGAAAATAATCCACTATTAGTCTATTAGCTACAAACTGGACCTTCATCAAACCAAAGGCCATTTAAAAAAAAACAAAAAAAGAGTGTGTGTGAGTGTGAGTGTGTGAGAGTGAGAGTGAGAGAGAGTGAGAATCAGCTGATTCTGTAGAGGTCAGACAGCAACATTTTTCAGATTTGGTTGTTTATCTTCATGATTTGTTTATAGAGTTTAAACTGTGTTTCCTGGCACTGAGGGCTGTTCCTGATATTTTCACCACCTCCCTGAAATCAGATTCCAATCTAAAGCCTCTCTGAACCATCAGGATTGAATCTTCTCTGCAGCACATCTGGATTCATGCTGCAGCTATTCTTCAGGAATAACACCTGAGGTCTGAGCTGGGTCTCCTTCAGGTCTCATCTGATGTCAGCGAAGGCTTTCATCTATAATTTAGCTCCTTCCATGACCAAGGAGGAGTTCGAGGCTGTCAGAATAATCTGATCCGCTCCGGGCGGTGCTTCATCTTCGTATCGGAAAGCTTTACATCCTCTTAAACTGGGAGAGAGATTTTATTCTGACTCAGGATTAGATGAGTTGATGGCACAAAGTAAAATTAAAGTGATCTGGTGGAGACTTCGTAAAGACAGATGATTCTGTCAGACAAAAAAACTGGAATGATTCAGAAAAACTATCAATTACTATAGTTTTTCTGGAGCAGCAACAAGAATCCTGAGCACTCAAATCCAGCAAATTAAACCCTGATAAAGTTTGTATTTTTTCCACTAAAGCTCAGAAAAGAACACATTTTTAAAAAACATAGAACTCTGAATCCTGGTTTTTAGCTCTAATTTGGTCTCATCCAGCAGATCCAAGAATCAAGATGAACTTCTGTCAGATCGGAGGTTTTTGAGAAGAAAAAACCTGATTAGTGTTGCCTGATTAATCCTTTAATTTTCAATTATTAAATTCATCCTTTAGAGTAAGTTTTTCAGGAAAAAAAAATCCAAATTCGAAAAAAAAA
Source organism: Acanthochromis polyacanthus (assembly GCF_021347895.1). Classification (NCBI taxonomy): domain Eukaryota; kingdom Metazoa; phylum Chordata; class Actinopteri; family Pomacentridae; genus Acanthochromis; species Acanthochromis polyacanthus. The sequence continues at coordinate 29,128,321 of NC_067134.1, read as the reverse complement.
AACTAAATTCTCTCAGCTTCTGGAATGTGAATATTTTCTGGTTTCTTTCCTTTTGGGTCACCGTAAACTAGATATCTTTGGACAAAGCAAGACATTTGAGATGCACGGATCAAAAAGTTTCACCATTTTACAGATCAATCACCAGCAACAATAGCCGTTAGTTCTAGTCTAACCTTGCGGTTTGTTTCACAAAATAATTCTGCACTTAATTCTGCAACTGCTGATTTTTTTTCCGATTGTTTTTATAAAATGAATATTCAAGATATTTAGGAAAAGCTGATTTTTCAGACCAAACAACTAAAAAGACAATACTGGACAATGAGATTGAACTGATTAAACTCATTGCAGCCAGAATGTTTTTGCTCATTCTTTTGGGTTTTATCTCAGCAGACCTGTTTGTCTCTGCAGGTTGTACGTGATCTCCAGGTCCAGCGACAGCAGCAGTGACTCCCTCAGTCCTCTCCAGTGGTGCCGGCAGGTTCTGGACAGCCCCAGGTTGGAGGTGGAGGCCGCCAGGCGGTCGCTGTCCCTCCGGCTTGAACAAGGTGAGGACGACTGACTGGTTCCTGGTTCAGCTCCAGATCGACGGTAGACAAACGTTGCTGCTGTTGTGCATCACTGTGTTGATGTTTGTTGGAGATAAATACCTCCAAACTGCTCAGAGCTCCACTAAAACACACAGCTGGTTTATTCCATTTCAAATGGCACATCTTCAGACTAATTTCTGCTCAACAGGCTGATTTACAACATAGATATTTATTAAGATATTTGTAAAAATTCAGCTTTATATATATCAAATATTTCCAAGATAGACATTTTTAGAAGTTGCCCATTGACCCACTTTCAGTAGGTCTGTTTCGGTGAACTGAATCTTTGTTTCAGCTGGAACTATTAAAGATAAAAACTTGAAACTTTAGCTGTTATTTCTCATCATGTTATTGATTCAGTATCTGCAATATTAGACAAATAAATGAAATAGTCTGATTATTAATGAGTTGAAATGTGAAATAACTGGAGCCGTCATGGAAAACGTCCCATTTTCCAGCACAAACTATAAAAAAAAATGATAATGCACAAGTTAACCAGATATTTGAACCATTTATGCCTGAAAACCAAAGATCTATCATAGCTATAAATAAGAAATATCTTTTTACAACAATGGGGGGAAAAGGTTGTTGTTCACTGAACTTTTATAAAAGGACACCTCTGACAAGTCATATCACAAAAACAAAAATGTCAGTGGATAGATTACTCCAAGTGGAATAAAGTTATGGAGTTTCTAGATGGTTCTCAGAGTATAACGTATTTAAATATGGGTATATTTTTCACTGTTGGATCCTGTTTTGTTGACATAATGTGACAAAGTTTTCATTTTGTTTCATAATTTCAACTCACCCATAATCAGACATTATTTTAACTATTTGTTGTAACATGACAGATTCTGCATCAATAAAATGATGAGAAAAAAAGCAGGGTTTTATCATCAATAGTTCCTGAGATGGCTAAAAAAAAAAAACGTGTTTAAAGTTGGTCTACGAGCATTTTTTTTAACAAAAAGTTTTTGATCTATTGAGCTGAAGTTTCACAGATAGCATTTTAAATACCAGTATTTTAAGATTAAAAAGGTTTGAACTAATCTGAGCAGAAGCCTCTGATGGAATAAAGCTGCTGCGTTTGGAGGAAAACTCACAACTAAAATGATAAAATCAGAGGAAAACCTGAGGTTTTGACCCTGAAGGTTTAAAACGAAGGAGGAGATCCTGACTGAATGATGATCATGACTGTAGACCAGGAAAGATGAGGTGATTGTTGCTGCAGCAGAGATGAAGACGTGTGACTGAACTGTTAGATAATCGTCCAATAACCAGGTTGAAAGTATATTGTTGGGTTTTGAGAGGATGTAGAAGTAGAGCTGAGTTCAGTGGGAGCTGTTGGTGCTTGCTGTGTTTTGGGCCTCAGCGTTGGACATCAGTTGATGTTCAACCTTTAGTCCTGAGAAACTGAACATCAGAGCAGTGAGAAGGGACAGTTTTCTGATTATTGACTAGAACTGATGGGCTTGGATCTCCTTCTGGAGGCTCAGCGGGACGTCCAGCTCTCAGACTCTAATCTGTTCACACCTCATCGCATTAAGCAGATCACAGCCGGGTCACCTGACCTGTACGTCGCCGTGACGACAAGCTTCTTAATTCTACAAAGGAGTGAGTTAAAGAGAATCAGCGACGAGTTGGAGGATAGAGCTGTAGATCTATCTGACTGCTTTCCTGTTGTCATGGTAACCTCGTGGTGTTCAAAAATAGATTCCACGTCTGGAGTTTGTGGAATCAGGAAATCATGGATGCAGACGTGGAAGTGGAACAGCCCAACACTTCCTGTCACCAAGGAAATAAAAGCCCTGATCTGCTTCAGTCACATGATTAAAGCTCAGTTAGTTTTCTAACTTAATATTCAAACATTGTTTTTCATTTTACATGAAAATATTTCCATCATCCAGTAAAGCAGATTTTTATTTTTTTTGTTTAATTCTCCATGTTTACCCCGTGAACTCCAGTTTCCCAGATTTGTTTTAACTAAATTCAGTGGGGGGGGGACTTTTTCACATTAGAACTAATATGTTTTATATTTTTGTCACATGCAGCTCATTATTTTAAATTTGTACTCAAAGATGGAGCCTTTTATGATGGTTTTAAGTTTTTAATATTTCATCTCACCCAGAAACTCAGAGTATTTGATCTACTTAATGAATACTACGGATTCTGAATCGATGATTTGATGAGAAATAAGAGTGAAAATGTCTATTTTTTTATCTGCAATAATTTCTGACACATTAAACCTGCTGAAAGTCGGTCGTTTGACTACTTCTAGAAAATTATCTGTTTGTTTAGTGTATCGGTGTAAAATTTTACAGATTTCTTTTTAAATATTCATATTTTTATGTATTTCTTTTGCAATTTTTAAGGAAATGAGGTCGTCGAGCAAGTATAGTATCATCGATATATATTCTCCAAGTATAACTGAGAAAATGTATTTTTCTTGGTAAAATTCTCAACTGTAATTGAAATGTTTTTGGATTGTGGGTTATCATATGAAGACGTAACTTTGGGCAGAAGTGAACCACCTATTTTGTGACATTTGGTGGATTTGTTGACGGCGAGCAGAGGAAGCGGCTCTGAAGGCCTCGTTGTCGGTCAGCGTCGGGCTGAGGTTGCAGCAGCCGTGCAGCTTGTTGCATCATCAGAAGCGGCTGATGTGAAATGGAGAGCTGTTGCCATAGAAACGGTTGACATGAAAGGAACGCAGCCCCGTCGGAGCTCAGCGGCAGACAGAAAATCCTTCTCAGGGACGCTCTAGAGGAAGAGCAGCTTCATCTTCGCCAGTCTTCATGTGTTTGTGTGCAGAACGAGCAGCTCGGTGCTCCTGAATGCAGCTTTGTCGTTCTGAATGGAGCCGGCGGTGACAAACGCCAGAGTCTGGCTTTGTGTCGACCGTCTGAAGCGAGAAACGCTCCAGTATGACGTTTAGTGCAGAACAGCTCAAATCAAAGGATGTATTCAGAACCAACAGGCCTCCACTGATGAGGAATGAACACATTCTGGAGACTGAACATCTCAAACAATGAAGGACAGTCAGATAAAAACTGGACGATATTTTAAAAATCAGCCACTGAAATTTACCGTGACATTAATGTCGATTCTACAGTATTTGTTATTCACCTCATAAATTTACCAGAGCGAATTAAATGTTTAGATAAAGCGAGATTATTCAACATAGGCTAGCAAACGTTTGGACACACCTTCTCATTTAATGGTTTCTCACTGAAGGCATCAAACTATGAATGAACTCCTCTGGAGTTATGGAGGAAACAAAGAGTGAAATAAATCAGAGCATGTTTATATTTCAGAATATCCACACTTAGCTTTGATTCCTGCTTTCCACACTCTTGGCATTCTTAGTTCTCTCATTGTTTACCTGTGTACAGGCGTGTTGTTTACCTGTATTAAAGGGTGTTGTTTACCTGTGTACGGGCGTGTTGTTTACCTGTATTAAAGGGTGTTGTTTACCTGTGTACGGGCGTGTTGTTTACCTGTATTAAAGGGTGTTGTTTACCTGTGTACGGGCGTGTTGTTTACCTGTATTAAAGGGTGTTGTTTACCTGTGTACAGGCGTGTTGTTTACCTGTATTAAAGGGTGTTGTTTACCTGTGTACAGGCGTGTTGTTTACCTGTATTAAAGGGTGTTGTTTACCTGTGTACGGGCGTGTTGTTTACCTGTATTAAAGGGTGTTGTTTACCTGTGTACGGGCGTGTTGTTTACCTGTATTAAAGGGTGTTGTTTACCTGTGTACGGGCGTGTTGTTTACCTGTATTAAAGGGTGTTGTTTACCTGTGTACGGGCGTGTTGTTTACCTGTGTACAGGCGTGTTGTTTACCCGTATTAAAGGGTGTTGTTTACCTGTGTACGGGCGTGTTGTTTACCTGTATTAAAGGGTGTTGTTTACCTGTGTACGGGCGTGTTGTTTACCTGTATTAAAGGGTGTTGTTTACCTGTGTACGGGCGTGTTGTTTACCCGTATTAAAGGGTGTTGTTTACCTGTGTACGGGCGTGTTGTTTACCCGTATTAAAGGGTGTTGTTTACCTGTGTACGGGCGTGTTGTTTACCCGTATTAAAGGGTGTTGTTTACCTGTGTACGGGCGTGTTGTTTACCCGTATTAAAGGGTGTTGTTTACCTGTGTACGGGCGTGTTGTTTACCCGTATTAAAGGGTGTTGTTTACCTGTGTACGGGCGTGTTGTTTACCCGTATTAAAGGGTGTTGTTTACCTGTGTACGGGCGTGTTGTTTACCCGTATTAAAGGGTGTTGTTTACCTGTGTACGGGCGTGTTGTTTACCCGTATTAAAGGGTGTTGTTTACCTGTGTACAGGCGTGTTGTTTACCTGTATTAAAGGGTGTTGTTTACCTGTGTACGGGCGTGTTGTTTACCTGTGTACAGGCGTGTTGTTTACCTGTATTAAAGGGTGTTGTTTACCTGTATTAAAGGGTGTTGTTTACCTGTGTACGGGCGTGTTGTTTACCTGTATTAAAGGGTGTTGTTTACCTGTGTACGGGCGTGTTGTTTACCCGTATTAAAGGGTGTTGTTTACCTGTGTACGGGCGTGTTGTTTACCTGTATTAAAGGGTGTTGTTTACCTGTGTACGGGCGTGTTGTTTACCTGTATTAAAGGGTGTTGTTTACCTGTGTACGGGCGTGTTGTTTACCTGTGTGTCGTCCTGACAGTGTCCCGCTGGAGGAGCTCCCTGTCCAGCTGTCCTGCTCTTCCTTCCTCCTCCACTCCTCCTCCTCTCAGTCGGGTCTCTGGAGTTCCTCCCATCAGTTCTTCTTCTCCTCCAGTTAAACCCAGTTCCACCCCCCAGTCTGAAAGACACGGTACCAGTACAACACTCAGCCTTTACTGGAGACACATTTATCACTGAACTTCAGAGCTGCACTGTAAAAAACATGAGGAATGAGAACATTAACTTACAATTAACCGACATAATTCCACGTTTTTACTTAAACATCATAACGTCACAAAAAGACGAAACTTGGTTCTGAAGCTTTTAAATTAAAGTTTAATGTTTCTAAAATGTGATCCAGTTCATGAGAATCACCAGAAACAGAAGTACCAGTTTAACTTTACATCTGGTAGAATTAATGAAGGTTTGAAGCTAAAATGTTGAATGTTTTCATTATAAATATTAACAAGGTTATTGTTTTGCTTTGAGACAGTTTTGTCTCCTTTGCTTTCTTATAGTCATTCTTGTTTTTGAATCAAAAAGCTTCAGATGATGATAGTTCTTTTTTTTCTAGATGTCTTTAGTGTTTTAACTTCAGCTCTCATGTTGCCCGGTAGAAATAAATGCTGCTAGTTGAAGTGTTTTCCTGCTGAGTCATGTCTGGTCCTTCGTCCTCAGCTCCCTCCCTGTCCTCCCCCCACCACCCCGTCCTCCATCGGACCCTCAGTCCCATCTCCAAGGATCTGTCCCCTGTCCAGGAGAGGACTCCCACCTTCCTCCCCCACCCGGCCAGCAGAAGTAAGACTCACTGCTTCTTCTTCTACACCAGAGCTGATTCCTGCTGTCTGCTTCAAACCAACACAAAGGAGATAAAAATAGTCTGACAGAGGCAGTGAATCTAAACCTGTCTTGTTTGTGTCTCATTTGTTTGGCTCATTTTGTCCCCTTTTGTGTCATTTTTTTTTGGCTTTTGTCACTTTTGTCTAGTTGTTCTGTCTTGTGTGTCGTTTTGGGTCTCATTTCCGTTCTGTCTAGTTTTTGTGGTTTTGTCTCCATTCAGTTATTTTACGGTATCTTTTATTGTAATCTAGAGAGAACACACAAGTTCTCCTGTATATCGCACGAGAATCATAGAAATGAGTCTGACGGATGCAGCGACTGTTGGATCTGAAACTTCCTGTCACCAGAATATTAATGAGTAGCAGAGAAGTGGGTCATCAGCAGCTTTTTATCTCTTATTTCTGCGATTCTCTCATGTTAAGTCGTGGGAGTCGGAGGATCCGTTTCCCTCTCAGCTGCACGAATCAAACGCTGCCTTTTTGAAAAAGCTGCGACTTCCTTCTGAGTGAATTATTAGTGATGGAAAAAGTAATGCTCCAGACACTGCAGGGAACCAAACTGTTCCACCCTGAAGCCTGGAGCTCGAACCCGTGAAACCGGCCACCAGCGGGGCTGAGCGGTGGAGGATTCAGCCTGAAGCCTGATTCCATGACGCTGCAGCAAGTCAGCAAAATGCCACCACTTCTGATTTACATCACTGTGGGCTCATTTTTTAATACAGTAGAAAGTCCAAACAGGTTTTTTCCACAGCTTCAAACAGGCGTTTTCAGCTCTGGAAAAAAGGAAGGCTCCATGTATTGTAGATGTTTAACTATTTCCTTTCTACTCTGTGTAAACACTGCCTGCAGTTCAGCTGAAAACTTCCTCTCGTTTTGTCTATTTTTGTCCCCTGTAAAAGGAGCTCAAACTGGTCGAGTCTAACTGTGTTATGCTTTTATTTTGAAGGCCTCAGCCTGAGACACTCCACTCTGAGTCCACAGTCATCGTTGGATGGCGACGTCGGGGCCTCGGAGTTGGAGGACGACTCCATCGCTCTGGGATACAAACTGCAGGACCTGACGGACGTCCAGGTTATGGCCCGACTGCAGGAGGAGAGTGAGTCCTGATTGGCTCAGATTCAGCTTTACTGGAGTTTTAACTCACATTCCACTACAATATGAAGTCCTGCACCAGGTTTCCTTTGCAGTGTAAAATCCAGCGTTAACTCAGAGTGAAACAAACATCCACTGATAGCAGCTACTGGAACAGACTCCATTCTATGTAGAAAATAAAACAGTGGAGGTTTGTTGTTTGTCTGTTTGAGCTGCTGACGGTGATATCTGAGAGGAAAAGGCACTGAATCAAACTAAAAAAACTCTCTGGGGTTTAACCAGTTGGGTCTTAAATCTGTTATTTTAACTAAAATTACGACTTCTATCTCAGTATGATACGTTGTTGTTCTTCTAAAGCGGTCAATAGTAATTTTAGATTCTGCTGATGATGGATTTGAGCTGTTTCATCGCTTTAAATTGACCTGTTGTGTTTTCTGTCTCTACTGTTCCCTCCTTTCTAATAATTTAACATTTGGCACCAGATCTCCGAGCTCATCGCTACTTCAGCTTCATTAACCCCCGGAGGTGATAGTTGTGTCTGTCTGTGTGTGTTTGTGTATACACTCGTGAACAAAAGTTTCCATAGACTTGTAAGGATCATGTGTATCACAGCAGCTTTGTGTTTCCAATGACTCCTGGAAATAACTATAAAAAAAAAAAAAAAAAAACACAATCAAGTGATTTGGTTCTTTTGTAGGTTTGTTATAGATCTTCTGGAAATATGGAAGAAGAAAAAAAAAGGTCAAAAATGCATACAGAAATGCTAATATTTGGTTAATTGTCCTTTGGCAATTTTCACCTCAGCTACTCACTCCTGGTTGACTCTTTGACAGAACTGGTGTTGATCAATCAGATCAGGTTGTTTTTCTGACAGAATCTGGGGAGACCAGTCTAGAACATTCATTCTAGTCTGATTCAACCATTTCTTTACCACTTCTGATGTTTGTTTGGACTCATCATCTGGTTGACACATCCAACTGAGTCCAAGATCAACAATGTGATGATGAGTATAGGTTTTCCTGAAGAACATGGAGGCAGTCCTCCTCCTTAATTATTCAGTTTACTTTTCACCCAACTTTGGCATTAAATCAGCCCCAGAGCATGATACTGCCTCCTCGATGCTTGATGGTAGATTTGAAGGCCTCGTCTTCTCTCTTCCAAACCTATTTCTTCTCTGTTTTTGTTCCATCTGACCCCAGAACGTCTTTTCTTTGTCCATGTGATCAACAACAAACTTCAATGGAGCTTTAAGGTTCTGCTTCTAGAAGAACTTCCTTCTTCATGGATCCTCTCAGCTCACTGTGGACTCCGACAGCTGTGTTCCAGCAGCTTCTAATTCATTCAGACCTGCTTTCTGCTGATTCTTGGTTGACTCCTGACCAACTGTGTCTCAGCAGCAGGTGATAGTTTGTGTTTTCTCTCTGATCATGGCAGCAACACAACTGGACCATGATACTGACAAACAACCGTTTGATGAGTTTGGGATCTGCAGCTGCTCTGAAATGGCTCCAAGTGACTTTTGACTTGTTCAAGTCAATGATTTGCTTCTTCTAATCTTTGCTGAGCTCCTCAGACTTTCCCTCTGTACCGGCTGTGGATCAAATTAGTTGGGACAAATCAGCAGCTGGAGTTGAAAAGTTAAGAGGTTATGCCACTACGAAAGTCTGATTAACTTTCTAGATCTCCAAAACTGTAAATTCAAGTCTCTTTGTGTATTTTTGACCCAGCATATTTTGTCATATTTCCAGAAGACATTTAATAAATCTATGAAAGAACCAGAACTCATGATGTGACCAGACTCGTGTTTCAGGAGTCACTGACAGATCAACATTGATCTGCGTGGTCTTTACAGTGTGTAACCTTTTGTTCACAGCTGTGTGTGTGTGTGTGTCGGTGCGTTTCTGCGCTGGTCCTCATGTGTCGCCCCCCTCAGGTCTAAGGCAGGACTACGCCAGCACGTCGTCCGTCCTGGCCGGCCGCCGCAGCCAGAGCTTCAGCTTCCAGCTCAGCCAGCTCAGCGCCGGCCCCGACCTGGAGGAGGAAGACGAGGAGGACGACGAAGACTACGGCCTCCTGCCACCGCCTCCCCCACGCCTCACCCGCCTCCCGCACTCCCACACCTTCTCCAGCATCCGAGACTGGCGAAGAAGCACCAGCTCCCTGTGCACCCCTCCTTCCACCCCCTCCACTCCACCGTACCCTTCCGCTGGGTTCGTCTTTCAGCCTCCAAACCCGCCGCCGGCCTCGGCGCTGGCCAGCCTCTGCTCAGAGCTGCAGGGCTTCAGACCAGGGTCAGGTGAGGAAAAACTTCTGGTTCCTTTACTACTGGAGTCGAGGGAAAGGGGTATCGGAGCAAAGAAACCGGACTGTTGAGCGGCCTTAAATCTGTGGTTTCTACTGCGGTTTAGAGCAGAGGGCAACAAGTAGCAGCTGCTGGACAAAACCTCAGTTCAGAGTCAGAAATAGAACAATGAAGGTTCGTTTGCTTGCACAGAGATCAACTAAAGGGCAGAAAAACTCTAAGCAGCAGATTCAGAGCATTTTTTTCCCTCCCTGTGGGTTCAATTTTACAACAAATCTAAAGTCTCTAAAGCCCCTCTATGGAAACAACCACCATGAAGACAGAGAGAACTCAGGAATACCTTCTGTGCAGTTAGAATGACAGAAACCAGGTTTGACTATTTATTTTATGAAGTGGAATAAACAAATGCAATATTTTTTTTCAAGAATTCACAGCATCAATACTGCAGGACAAAAGACTGGAAGAAACTTCAAGTTTATGTTCACCAGAAAGCTAAAAATAATTAAAACCAGTATGGATTCTGGGATGGATTTACTACAGGATCAGACTTTACTTTCATCCTTGTACATTGATGTGCGCAAAGAGCTGCAGAATAAATGCTAACAAAAGTAAAGAATGGCTCAGTTTTAGAGTTGAGAAGATTTACAAGAGTTAGAGCTTCAGTAAGAAAGTTTTTTTTTTTTTTTTTAACTAATCACAGTTGGTATTTTTCATTTTATCTCTTTGGGTTTTGAGAGTTTTCAGACAATCCTATATTTAGCATGACTTTGGCTCCTCACAGTTAAAAATGCTCATGTTTAAAAAGCTCCACACATGGAAAAAACTGGGTTTAAATCACATTAGATCACCTTATTTCACTGTTTTCAGTGCTGGAGCTGCTAACTGATGGAGACTAGAAGCTTCTACTGAAGCCTGTGTGATACCTTCAGGAAAATTTTTTGCACAGTTTTATTGAAATTTTCCCTCTAGGAGATGCTCTGACTTTAGCTAACTTTGAAGTCTGATTTTGATGCAAATAATTTTTCCATTAGTACGACATGGAAGTGAAAGCAGTTTATTTAAATAAAGATATTTAATATATTTTTTAACGTCACAAATGAATCCTGCACCTCTCATAATGCAGTTTAAACAGGTTTTCTATACAGTAAACCACCTGACTAACATGAGATATTTCTGTGTTTCTACGTGTTGTATGTGTGGTATTTGTGTATTTATTGTGCATGTGAATGTCTGTATTGTTTTGGGGAAACTTCATCGTGGCGTCCAGCCGAATATGAGAGTAAGTCTACAACGTTTTTATTCAAAAATATACTTTAATCCTCTCAACTCCAAAAAACACTGACAGGTTTGAGAGACACATTTAAAAAATAAAATAAATCAGTAAAGTTTATTAACTAGAAACTGTAATATAGAAATGTTCGTTGGATTTCAAAGAACTTATGTGTAACTTTTAGATTCACTGAGAAAATAAATCAAACCTGAGCTAAAAATGTGGATATTTCATGGAAATTTGTCTGTTCTACTGATCTCTCTTAGAATTTGGACAAAAATAGACAGGTTGAAGGAGCTAGTTTCTGTAAAAGCTAAAAGATTCTCCAACGTCTGGTGCAGATAGAAAACCATTTTTGACTCGACTGTGGTGAAGAGTTAAGAAATAAAAATTCAGAGTTTTTTTGGCTGAGCTGCAGGATGTGTTTATGCAGAAAAGTATGGATGCTAATTCCATATACAGACAGTTAAATATCTACAGTATGTTTAATCAGGATTATGATCAGTGTTGGTGACATTTGAAGACACTTGGAAAAATGTTCAACATGCTTCCAGGTTTTTATCTTTTCATAAAACAGATAAATGAAAGTTTTTTGTCATTCTGCACAGTTCTTTCTACTTCTATCTTCTGTTTCCATAGAGAACTTTATGTTGCAGTGAAAAATGAGCCACAGTTTGGAGTTCAGAGGAATAATACTTTAAACAACATGTATAACTGAACTCTAATCCGACTACTTAATGTTTTTTTCCCCTCCTCATCTCCATTTTGAGCCGTTTTCCAGCAGCACTGTGTTAAAAGGACCCGGTCTGACCCACGCTGATGCTCTGACTGCTTAATAATAACCGCCTAAGCCTGTTGTACAACCAGACTGAGTCCTCAGAGTGTTTCCGTGCTGATTGATGGGATTAGAGAGTAAAAGTGACTGAGGGGGCCGGAAACACTTCACAGCTTCACGAGTCATCTTGAAGGACGGAGGTGGAAATAAAGAGGAGAACGGAAGAACAGGAACGATATTATTCATTTACACGGCCATATTTAGATTTATAGGGGATTTCTATTCAACCAGTGGCTTTATGTTGGCTGGAAATGACAGAAAACATGGTTTTAAAGACGCTAATGATCAATTCTCTGTTTTTAATCTCCATTTTGATGGTTATGAATGATATTTGGACTGAACTGGTTGTGCATCTGCTCTTATTGAAATGTTTTTAAAGTCCATAAAAGTGCCTCTATTTGTGGTGTTTGTGTTGGTAGATAAGTTGCGGAGGAGCATGCCCAACCTGGTCAGAGCTCCCAGTGTGCCCATCCCCAGCAATCCCAGTGCTTCCCCTGCTTTGCTTCGTAACAGCCAGAGTTTTGATTCTTCCAGCGGTCTGACTCGACTGCAGTCCTCCAGTAAGACACCACGCTAATTAACATCATCATTATTATTCGTTCAGTTTCTGTTCCATCTGTTATGTGCCTGAAATTTTTCTAGCTTAAAATATGAACATTTATGCAAATATTTGTGAAATTTTAGCTTCATGTATCAAATACTTTGAGATTATTTTTTAAAAGTTGACCCACTTTTAGCTGGTTTTTACAACCTGACATTTTCACTGGTATTTCTCATGTCATGAATTCAGAATTGAGGGGATAAAAGGAAATGGAACCTCATTAACCGAGAAGTTATAATAAACCATAACTAAACATGTAAAATACTTTAAATATGAAACAACTCGTCACATTAAGTGAGTGAATGCAGGTTTGACAAGTTGTCCCAAAAACTAAATAAATGGTGGATCGTCTGATCCAAGTAGAATAAAGTTCTGGAATTTTAAGTGGTTCTCCAAATAAAACCAAGAAAATGTTCAAACCTGCTTACGGTGTTTAACGCAGATCTCTAACTTCATCTCCACTCACCTTCAGTTCCATCTCCAGGTCAGCTGCAGAACCGGGTCCAGAGTGTGGGGAACTTCTCCTCGTTGTCACGGCAACCGCTGAAGGCCACCGCCTACGTCAGTCCCACCATCAAGGGCTCAGCGTCCCTGCCGACCTCCACCAGCCTCCAGTCTCTGACTAGCGTAGGGTTCGGAGGGTTCGGCAGCGGCATCCCTCTGCTCAGTAAAGCGGTCAGCTGCTCAGCCACGCCCACCGCCACGCCCATCACACCTCGCAGCAGCCTGCCTCGCCCCGCCTCCTTCGTGGGCACCACAAGCTCCACCCCCCGCAGCAAAGTGGCCCAACCAGCACGAAGGTAAACCTGAAGAAAAATAAAAACAGCTTTATGACCGAATCAAATGAGAAAAATGTTGTTTGGAAGCAGAAACACAACAAACTCAGCAGAGATGTTTTAGCCGACTGCAGTTCTCAGTTTGCTGTAAAATGCAGTTTGAGGTGAGACTGTAGGGACGGAAATGTATGAAAAATGTGTCCTGTACCGGATTTATTCAGTTACACATGACATTGGGATGCAAGAATCCTGTACTGGTTGATCTCAGTTTATCTGAGCTGTGGTTGGAGGTCATTAAACATCCCAGAAGTCTTAATCACGGTGCCCCTTTACCAGCTAAATCCCCCACAATGCTCTACTACAGCCAACATGAACTACCTGTAGTCTGACTGTCTGTATGGTAACAAACAGTAGGTAGGAGGCTTTTTTTTTTTTTTTTTACACATGGAAATTGTTTTCTATGTCTGAACGACTCAAACTATTGAAGAAAATCAGATTTTCACTGTTATTTCCCATCATGACATTGGTTCAGAATCTGTAATGAGAGAATGAGAAGAACTACAGTGAGATGAAATCTGAACTAAAACCGAAGCCGTCGGTGTGATCTGATCAAGGTCGAGAACATTTCAGTTTTTTTGTCTTTCATGGTTCCTGAGATATTGTTGTTCAAACCACCTCAAATTTAAATGTGCAAAACAATAGGCTGAAAGTAGGTCAACGGGTAGATTTTAAAAATATGCATCTCTAAATTTTCCCCCTTGATAAAAAGTTTCAGAGCAGGGCTGCCGAGTCTGTGGTTGGATTCAACTGAACACAAGTTTAACAGTAATAGATGTTTGTTCTCTTCTTTCTAGTTTACTGACGCCTCCAAAGAGCTTGTCCACCCTCAGTGCCCTTCGTGACAGCACCTGGAGAGACGGCTGCTACTGACGGCTGGACGGTGGCCCCCCCTCCCCCACTGGCTGGGGTAACTCGCCACACCTGACCAAAAACAATGACTGTACATGACCTTAAATCTGCATAGAATACTCGGAACAGACCACGCTGAGGGTCTTCATGAGAACTGGACTCTCAGACTCTATGCAGGACTTGTTCGGTGAGGCGGGTTTCTGAGTTGTTCCTGACAGCTTCGGTTTGTGCCAAGGGGAGCTGGTTCCCCGTCGCTGTTGTGCAATAAACCCGCTGGCTGTTGGTTAAAGTTAACTAACCCGCTGAAGAGGGCTGCCAGTTTCTATCAGTTTTAGATATTTATTTTGAATAAAACGATTTTGACTAATCAGGTGTTTTTCCCTGTGGCAACAAGCGCCGACGATGCTGCTAAAATTTAATCGGTCCCTGTCAGTTTGGGCACATTTGGTCTCATTTTTACAAGTAACATAATAAAGTATGTATTCGTGTACAAAGCTAACTATTAAGTGTGCATATATAGATATTTATTAATTGATGCAATATTCAATTTTCAGTGTAAATCTTGACCAAAATGAAAATATCTGAATGTGTTTACAGCTCCGTCTCACCGTGGTGTCACCAGACTTTGTGCGTTTTCACACTTTAAAATTCTCGTTGCACTTTGTACAAAACCTCTGGACTTCCTGGTATTTTTACGTTCTGTTTACTAATGTTTGCACTTCTTTCTGCATTCAGAGCAGCAAAAAAACAAACCTTGTTGTTAACCGAGTGTGTTGGGGAGATTTCACACGGCGTTAATGTAGCACCATCTGTTTGTGATCTTTCACCGTTTTTAACCGAGCGTCACCACGGCACATCTCACACTTTTGTTACTGTGATGGACTCAATGAGTAAAACATTTTAATAAAACATGACAAATTAAACGCGTTTCTTACACTGAGTTATTCTGAACAGACTGGTGCTTGAAACTGAATCCTTTACATGTTTATCTGTCACTAGATGGAAAGCATTTCCTCGTCTTTTTACTGCTAATTGGAGCGTCTCAGTTCCACTTAACACAACAAAAACATCATTTTTGTGAGTTTAAAGATATTAATCGTAAGCTGAAGCTTGAATGTTGGAAATTTTCTACTTTTCTGCACAGATATGACATAAAACTCATTTTAGTTCAGGAGCCGGACCAGTAAAGTCACAGCATAATAACGTATCTAAATTCTCCCTGTTTTAGTCCAACAAAGTCCATTCAAACATTATGAATATCCTGAAATTAAGTTCAATTTCAGCAACATTACGCCTCATTTTATCATTTACAGATCAGAGTTGATCTACAAAAGGCACAAAACATTTAGTCATGGCTATCTGGATTGATTTGTAATCAAAATAACTTGTCATTGTCTGGAAACTATGAAAAATGTGTAGCTTTACAAATTTATAATCTGCAGTTAATATCTTCTCTGTAATTTTCACACTTTGAAAACTCGTCTGGCGGACCGCTTTAGTTTGACACCTCTATCAGAAGTAGAAAAAGAGAAGCAAATTAAACAAAATGAGACAAAAATACTGTAAATGAGTGTATTTACTAACTCATCAGGTTTGCAGATAAAAACTCAGCTAAGAAGCTCTTCATGATGATGCCACCACCGTGCTTTACAAATGGTTTCACTTTCTGCTGTTTTTGTTTCTCCAAATAAAATCCCTCTCATGTGAACCAAGAAGTTGTTCTATTTTGGTATCAAACAAGCTTCTGTAATCTTTACCCAACAGGAGAGCAGTGAATTTCTTCTTTGTGGTCTAGCAGACTATTACTCACTTCAACTCTGAGAGATCTTTGTCGGTCAAACCACTCCTGAAGGGAACAACGCCGGTGTTTAGTTTTATTTTTTCCAGCCAGCCAGCCTGAGGAGCATCTAAAGTTTTCTGAGATCCTGAAAAATGTCCTGTTTGTGCCCTGATCCACTTCCATGAACATTACAGCCTGGTGGTAGATCACTGTTCTGATACAAACATGAAGCCGCTCACACCTGAACGTCATCACTCTGATTGAAAACACCAGAAGCTCGTTTCACCTTCACATTGCACTGACTGAACCTGAACTCAGGATCGTTTTCCTCATTAAAGAAATAATCAAGTGGAATATTTTTGTCTCATATGGGTTCTCTTTCTCCACTTGTTTTAAATTTTCATCATGTTTTTGGTCCTTTTTATGCAGAAATGGAAAATTGTACAACAGTCAGACGTTACAGCACCACTACTAACCTCTAAAATCACCAACAAATGCCAGATTTTAGTCCTGAAAACTGAAACGGATCAGCAGGAGAAAGCTGTGAAATGGAGTCAGTCTCCACCTGGTGGTGAAGTTTAACAGAACAAGTCACTTCTAGAGACAACACCAGAAATAAATCATGTGACAGCAGGTGGAGGTAGAATTTAACCTCTGAACCTCATGATCTGTGAGAAAATGAACCTAGAGTAAAACAGAAATGCTGTTAATGTAGATTATTGCTGTGCTAAGTCTGGAAACTGTAAATGTAATCTTTTTTGTTGTTGATAAGACAACAAAAGACTTCCGTCAATAAATAAACACTGAATTATAAATGCAGATAATGTAAAATATAGAAATACAGGTTTAGTTCAACAGAACTGCTCAATAATATATTCAAATCCATTAATAAACACTGAGATACATGCAAATCAGTTGGAACATATTTAATTAACATTAATTAGCATAACATTTGGATTAGTGGTTGTTGAGGGTTATTTGGGATTATGAATCCATTTATGACATTTTCTAAATTACAAATTACTGTTTCAACCACAAGTGGAGCTTTTTCACTCCAGCTGGTTCAGTTTTAATAAAGTTTTAGAGGATCCTGAGCTGACTGGAAATCTGCAGTTAAATCTGATAATAAATGCCTGCTAAAATGTTTTGTTAAATTACAGTTGATATCTCGTGAAATTATAAAAAATAATAATAATAATTGTGATTTCCACAAAGGCTGGACGAATATTGTCCATCAACTCTGGCTGTTTTAAAGTATTCTACATTTCTTTACTGCAGGGATTTTTATCAGATTTAACTGCCGATTTCCAGTCAGCTCAGCATCATCTAAAACTTTATTAAAACTGAACCAGCTGGAGTGAAAAAGCTCCACTTGAATTAAGAATATAACAATATTTAATATTATTTTGGTAAATTACAGATATTATTATTATTATTATTATATTGTTGTTGTTGTTGTTGACTTGCTGGTGATGAAACCAGTACAACCAGTAAACACCAGGGTCATGGAGGCGTTGGCCGACAGAGGGCCACCAGACCGATGATGTAACAGCACCTCCTGTAGAATCAGAGATAGTCAACACAGAAAGACATCTCACTCTGACGCTGAAATCACAACCACAGTGACTTTGTTTTCATTTAACACTTATTTCTGTTAATTAATATTGTTCTACACAAATACACTGAACTATGAGCTCAAACAACCAGTAAAATGCTGTAATTGGATTCATTTATATTCTGTTTTATTGTGAACGTGACCTGCAGGAAGATGGATTTTATGTTTTTCACAAGAAGGCTGGAAGTTCTCAAAGAGAATTACTTGGTTTGTAATTTAACCTAAATTAGTTAGTGATATAAACTGAGTTAAACAGAGATATAATCCGAGTTAAACAGAGATATACGTTATATCTCTATTAATGAACTAACAGGTTATATGTTTTGTTTTCTTTGTGCGTCTTGGTTCTCGGTTTTTCCCTCCCAGTGACTCCTCTACTACTGAAACGATCTTCGCTCCGCCCAGCCTCAGCACCAGCATCCTTCAGTCTCACCAGCATCACCGGGAACCATGGCGGAGACGAGGCCTCGGTGATCCGGACCCGGTTCTTGCTGCGGTCCGTTATGTCTTTGCTGCCCGTCTCGTCATGCCCGCCGCTGATCGCCGTCCGCCGCCGCCGCTGCTGCTCCTCCTGCCGTCGCTGCTCCTGGTCTGGTGCCCGTATGGGGCGGTGAGAGCGGCGGAGGAGGGCGGCGGCCTGCCCGGGGACAATGGCCTCAGAGGCGCGGTGGGAGAACCGTCCGGTACCGACGGCGGGGCGGCGGGGCGGCTGCTGGGTCCGTCGGCTCCGGTCGCAGGTAAACAGACAGGAGGCTCCAGGTTCTGGTTGTTGTTGTTGTTGGAGGAAATGGAAATGAGCTTTAGAGGAGCCAGAAGGACTCAGTTCTTTATTCCATGGTTGCTGGTTCCGATTCACGCAGTACAACGGTGTAAATCTGAAAACACAGCAGCAGTAGCAGCAGCAGAGAGAACCAGAGCAGAGATAAAAGTCTAAAGATGTGCAGATAAAACACTGCTGATGATCCAGCTGGACCAGGACCAGGATGAATAATGATGCAAGGATTGATGTTCTGGAGGAAACTTTGACCAGATATCAGAGCTGCAGGGTTCATCTGTTTAAACAGAACTGAAATATTCCTATAATTAAAGCAGAAAAGCTGCAGGTTTGAATCTTTACTTCACTGGTTGCATGTTGTGTGAAACCTGGATGCTGCTCCTGTAGAAAATTAACTGAATAAAAATAAACTACAGATTTCCCAGTTTATTCAGTCAAATATAGAACAACTGTAATCTCACATTCAAACATTGTGAAAGTCTGAATTACTGTGGATGTTATTCACAGACAACATCTCTGATTGAACAAAAACTGGTAAAATCTGTAAAATAACAGTTAAAGGTATTATTTATTAATTATACTAGTTATTTACCATTTTTGTAACTTATTTAAGTCAAACATTATATTTAGAATTTGTTAAATTGTGATATATATAATTTAAAAATATGTCATTAAAAAGTAAAATGAAAGAAAAAATAAAGGATAAAGGCTTAAAACTATATGAAATTTAAATCTAAATTTATTTTCTATTTCTACTTATTTGATCATCGACTGAAACATTTTGCTGTTCTACATGTAAAATAAAACCAACCAGTAAAAAAACAACTAAAGCCAAAAAAAAAATTAAATTACTTTTTTAAAAAGCGTAGAAATAATGGCAAATATCTGTACCTAATTTAAATACTGTAAAATAATGGAATTTTACACTCAAATGTTGTAAAATAAGAAATTACATTTAGTAAAAATACAGACTGTTGATGTGTATATTAAATTTACAGCTAACAAGTAAATTTATTTGTTTTTTTTCAGTGATTTTACCCGTTATTATCTGTAATTGAACGAAACAGGGAAAATGGTCAAATAACAGTTGAGTGTTTAACAAAAAAAATTACAATTCTAATTTTTTTTATGGTTTAACTGTTTGAGGTTATAATAATTTTCTCATCTCTATTTTTTAATATTACTTTATTTCTGTAACATCACAGCTGGTCTGATAACCATTCTGCCTCCATTTGAAGCTGCTTTTATCTTTAATAGTTCATAAGTTATGATCCATAATGGCTTTTAAATCTATTAAAAAGTGAATACTGAACTGAAGCTTCAAAGGATTTCACACCAAATTGCAGCATTTGTTCTAAAAATCTGATATTTTTTCCAAATCTAGAGACATCGTGTTTGTCTTTAAAAGACTTTTCGGAGGCTGCCGAACCTGGAGAAGCTGCTGGATGAGGAGAAACGCTGCAGTGGAGCTTCTCTCTTTCTGCTGCTGTCGTTTGGTTTTGATGCATTTTTTATTCTCACTGCGTTCGGCCGCCTCATCACTTTTTCATGTTCAGGGAAAGGTTAGCGAGGACGAGCTGGAGCTGCACTGAGCACGTGCAGAAACACTCATGACTGACGTTCTGACTCCACAGAGGCCCAGTTCGCCCTGAAGGTTCTGGTCAGAGACCTGGTGACCCGCCAGCCGCTGCCCGGTGCCACCGTGGACGTCTACCTGAACCACACCCTGAGGAGTTCTGCCCAGACCGGGCCTCGAGGGGAGGTTCTGCTGTGGGTGGTTTACAGTCCAGGCCTCTGTCTGACCCTGCTGGGCCACATGGAGGGCTATGTCCAGAACCCGCTGCCCTGGAGCACCGCCAAGAGGCCCAGTAAGTCCCAGAACCAGAACCAGCACCCAGGGAACCCAAGATAAATAACTAACCCTAAATAAGGAGTAAAACCCAACAGAACTTTACCTAAATAAAATAAAATCCACATTAAACTCTTCTGGATTATTTAAAACTGGTCGTTTTTACCATCTGGATTCTGAGCACTAATGTAGCATCCTGTCTCATTTTTACTCACTGTGGCTTAATTTTTTTCTCCAATATAGAGTTCTATGTCCTAAAGAAAGGAAACAGAACAAGCATGATATCAGAAATGTCTTCTGTGCAGAATAATACATTCAGAATGACACAGATCATCAAAAACAATTCACTTCTTCTATCTTCTTACCTGAAGGTGGATTTTGGGTTCAGAGGGTCAAGTTTTCCTTTGATGAACATTTTTAAACAAACTCAAAGCAAATCCAGTTTAAATTCCTATGTTTTAATTGAGACTACAAATAAGCATGGATCTGTTGTTTATTCTGCTGCACATCGTTTCCTTTAATAAAGCACACATTTTTTTAAGCACAAATTAAAAGGCCTTCTAATTAGGGAATTTTCCAGACAATGACATTTACATTTTTATTAAATATTGCTATTTTAAGCTTTGGTCATTTCTTAAGACAGAACTGCACGTCACACATGGTTAGTTCAAGCACCATTGGAAAGTTGAAAATCTGCAGATTTTTTCTGTTTTTATGGCTCCGCTCTGGGATAAACGCTGGAATTTAGTTGATTTATTTTATAAATAACATCTCTTTCAAACCTAAACTCTGGTTTTGGGGTTTACAGTAAAACTAAAGGAGGATCCTGAAGGCCGTGACGCCGTTTAAAGCCACTTATTACAATAATGTCAGCCCAGTCTGCTCACACACTCGTGTGACTGCATTATTTATGGTCATTATAGATGAATGAAGCGTCTGAGAACAGCTCGTCTCTGGGTTTGTTCATGATGGAGCAGTTTATGTTTATTGGAGAGGAACCGAACGCTGTAGTCTTTCTATGACTGTCTGAGCAGCAGCAGCAGCGTTGGGAGTCCCTGTCTTTGTCCAGGATGCAGAAGGGGGAGGATGGAGGATGGAGGGGCTGCTGGATAGGGGGGCTCCTCTCTATTGTCTGCTGAATGAGGCAGGAGGAGGTGGAGCTCCAGGGGAACATGGAGCAGGTGTGATGAGGATAATAACCAGAATGGAGACCTGCTCCTTCAGAGGCGCCTCCCTTTTGTTCTGCTGAGCCAAAACCTAAAACCCCAGCAGCAGGAGGCAGACAGCAGCGCCATCTGCTGGTGGATCTACAGACACAAAGCAGGACATGCTGCCGCTGCTGCAAAGCCTCTGATTCAGTTTCAATTTCCGATTCTCCGATTTCAGCACCCAAAATGTAATTTCTGTAAAATATTTAGGCAGATTTTCACGTTTTCACACCTGGAATCGTTTCTGTTTTCACCCTCAGAAACAAACCTGTGGAGGCACTTTAAGGCAAAATAAGCCTCATTTTTATTTCAACATGGAAGCAGCTGGAACTCTGCACATATAATAATAATACATTAATAACAGATAATATATTAACCTGCGTAAACACCGGCTTTTGTTTCCTACCAATCAGTCCACATCAACATTTTGTCAAAAGAGCAACAAACTCTTCTGATGTTAGAGCCTCAAAAGTTGGTGAAATGTCAACCAAAGACTGTATTTCTGGAGGAAATATGGACACATTGATCATTTTGGTCACATTTGGGGTCTTTTTGTTCTGCATTTGTCGTTCTAACTGGATTAAAATGTGAGTGTTTGTGTTTCATTGTGACCATTTGCTTCTCTTTCTGCAGTTTTCTCTGCGGTGACGCTGCTGTTGCTTCCTCACAGTCAGGGAAACATCTGGCTGTTTGAAGACTCAGTCCTCATCACCAGGAAGTTACCTGGTGAGTTCACACAAGTTGGAAAAGAATTAAAAGAGTTTAAATCCATGGAATCAGAGCCACTGAAGTATTCCGGATTCATCCTGATCATCTTGTTTCACAGACAGCTCCTCCCAACCCAAAGTTAAGTTCCCCAAGAACCTCCTGACCATCTCTGATCAAAGCGACGTCTCCACGGTGACGGCCTACCTGACGGTGCCACAGCGCCACCTGGCCAAGGACTGCACCAACTGCACCCAGGGCATCATCAGCAACAAATCAGGTGAACACCAGGAAGACTTTTATTCCAGAACACAGCAGATCTACTTCCTGTATTTAGAAAAAGAGGAATGATGCCTAACTGAAGCTAAAACTAGGACAGATCAAATTTAAATGGGATCTGCTTCAGTTGGTTTAAAAATAGTACATGAGGGAAGACTTGATGTGTTTGAAATGTATATTATCTATACAACTATTAAAAACCAAATTTACATCAGCTATTTGCAAAAAATGATTTGACTTTCCTACAGTCTTTTAATTAAATACGTGCCTAATTAAATTATTTTACATGCTTCATTTTAAAATTCCTCAAATATGAGCTGCTTGTTTGAACCACATTCTGTACGAAGCTAAAAATTCTGCATTAGGAGGGAGCAGATCCGTGATGCCTGACTGTTTCAAAAATGTTTTGCTGGAGATTTAACGACTAAAACGTAACTTTCTGACCTGTGCAGTGTTCAGAAGCATCGAGCTGAAGGCGGTGGCAGCCGTCAGTGTCTTGCTCTACTCCGGAGGCCAGCAGCTCCAGGTCCGAGGTCCGATCCAGATCAGTCTCCCGCTGGGACACGGCACACACCTGAGGGCCTCGGACACCGTCCCAGCCTGGACCTTCAACCTGAAGACAGGTAAGAAACACCAGCACAGAGGAGCAGAGCAGGAACACCAGCAGATGCAGCAGGTAACAGTCGTGTCTGTGCTGTGTGAAGGTGCCTGGGAGAACCAGGGTCTGGGGATCGTGAAAGCAGTCGGTGATGATCTGGTCTGGACTTACACCGCCTCACATCTGGGCTCCTGGATCGCTGCCCCGCTGCCCTCATCTAGAGGTACCTCATGAACTCATTAAAATGTTGTTTGGTTCGTGTTCTAGGTCTGCTGACACATTTTATCTTGCAGATTATCTCGGGCATGCCGGCTCTCTGGATTTCTTATCGTACCACACCTACCTGCTGATGGGAATTCTGGGAGGAACTCTGGTTATCGTGATCGGATTTCTTTCCTTGCTGCTGTGTCACTGCGGGTAAGAAGCCTCAGAAAATATCAGTAAACAGCATTTAAAGGTGCACCATCATTCAGAGTTCAGTCAAGTCACCTTAAAGTAAATTACATTTAAATTACATTTAAAAGCTCAAAGTGTTTCCCAGTAGAGAGTAGAGATTTATACTGAATTTATATTCAGTATAAATACTGAGTTTTAAAGACCCTACAGTGATAATCAATTAAAATGTTAAGGATTCAAACCCTGCAAGTTTCTCTGAAACACAGCTTTACTTGACTAAAATAAAATGTAGATAGAGGTCTAGACCTTTTGATTATCTCAAATAGCTAAAAAGACTTTAAAGTGGTCTTTAACCATTCAAACTACAAACAGTTTGTTGTTCTGGTCACAGTTCAGTACAAAGTCCTGCACCTCTATGGAAACAGAGCGACCATGTACAGAGGTAGCAATAATTCAGGAATGTCTTCTGTGGAGAATAACACCGTTAAAATGACAGAAATTAGAAAAAAGGACAAATCTAAAATGAACTTTCTATGATATTTATTTTAGAAATATAAAAACAACAAATTAGAATCAACCAAATGTTCACAGATGGTGAGTCTACATATGATAGAAATTAAACTATTTAGATCTTTAGTTTGTTTCCATACTGGTCTGTGTGTAAACACTGGCTGCAGTTCAAGCAAGAACTCTCTGATCTTTATGTCTTCAGAGCTGAGTTAGCCATAAATAAATAAATAGTTTAATTTCAGCTGAAGCACTGAATTTTTAGTTTTTCACAAAATACTTTTTCTATTGCACAATTTTTGCAAAAGATGCGTAGAATAACGAGTTTTATGAAATATCAAGATTTTAGGCTCAGATTTGGTTCATTTTTCTGAATAAACTGCATGTCATAAATGATGATTCATGAGGATTGTGTCAAAGTGAAAAATTCTTCTTGTTTTTACAGTTTCTGGCTGATAAATTGTCATTTTGGGGATTTTTTTAAAGATAATTGTTAATTCTTGTTGGCGATTAGAGGGTTAAAGCAGACAGAGGAGCACACTAATAATTTCTCTGACAAATCAACTCAAGCCTCAACCCTAACCCTAAGCCTCGTGGTTTATCAAGTGTTGCCATAGTGACAGCAGATTTACAGTCTGGGTTTCTCTCTTTAAAGCGGTCCTTTCTGTCCTCATGAGGTTTTGTTTAAATGTTTTTTTCTACACAAGTTCTCATCGGGAGCCCAGGAGGAGGCAAGCGCGGTTTTCCAAACTGACGGTGGTGAAAAAAGACCAAACCACGTCCACCCACATGGAGGAGGGTTTGTTGTTCCGATCAGGCGACAACAGTCTGGCCTCCTGCAGTGTCCAGTGTGAACCTTCATCCACGCCGAGGCACAAAGCCAACTACAACATCTACGTGGAGGATCCGGGGAGCCTCACTGCCGCCCCTCTTTACGAGAACATCGCCTCGGATCGGATGAAGGGCTCCCAGCCGCCACCTCACTACATCAACAGTGAAGAGGTGGCTCGGCTCAGGGAGAAGTCGGAGCAGAACCGGGCCAACATGAACGCCGACAGCTTCTTTCAAGACAAGTTAGTTCACATCTACAACCAGCCGGTGGCCATTATTCAGGCTCCGGAGCTTTTCGGTGCTCAGGAGCAGCTCAAGTCTGCCACGTTCCCCCGCAACGGGGTGGAGTACGATGCCCATTCAGAACCTGCCAGCAAAGACAGCTACACCCAGACTCTACCCAAAGGCCCCCACCACCACCACTCCCAGGGCGGCAGCAGCCCCCAGCAGGGCAGCCAGGACGACCCCCAGCCTCTGGAGACGCCTCCCCAGGGTCAGGGCCCCAACGCCGGGGTGTGGGGACGCTACAGCAACCTGCTGGAATCCTCCGTCTCCGTGCCCGGGACTCTGAACGAGGCGGCCGGTATGGAGGCCTTCAGCGGAGGCCACGGGGTGCCCAGCGAGCTGCAGGGGATTTCAGAGCGCACCCTGCTGGAGCTGACTCGCGGGAAGTCTCACCCCAGGGCTTGGTTCGTCTCTTTAGACGGGAAGCCGGCCGCCCAGGTTCGACACTCCATCATCGAGCTGCAGAGCCGCCACCGGCCGCCGAGCAGCAACGACACCAGCCTGGACTCGGGGGTGGACATGAACGAGCCTCAGCAGAACATCCGCGAGACAGAGCGGCCTTCCATCAGGGCGTCTTCGCTACAGCACCACAGCCGAGGACGGTACGAAGAGCAGGACCTCAGCAGCAGCGAGAGCGGCACCACGGCCACCTGTACGCCGGAGGACCCGTACCTGAGGAACATTTTAGACGGGAGCAGCGGCGCTATTCCCAACATTCCTGAAGAGCGGGACGGGATGGATACGTCCAGCGCTCAGGAAGACAGCGAG
Organism: Acanthochromis polyacanthus; assembly: GCF_021347895.1. Taxonomy (NCBI): domain Eukaryota; kingdom Metazoa; phylum Chordata; class Actinopteri; family Pomacentridae; genus Acanthochromis; species Acanthochromis polyacanthus. The sequence goes on along the minus strand of NC_067134.1, from coordinate 29,102,826 downwards.
TCCAGGGGGACGCCGCCTCCACGGCGCCTGAGGAAGGTGAGGGAAAAGGGGAAGACGGAAAAGAGGAGCGCCAAGCATGTCCGTGAAGGCCGACCCCTGACCAAGAGGAGTTAGAGCAAAGAGACGAGCGGTTTATTATCTGTGCTTAATTTAAACATCACATTAACTGTTTATTCAGTGATTCCAGTACGGCCACTCCATCTCAAAGCATCAGATGTTTAGATCAGTTTCTGCTCAGTCATCATAAATTTGCCTGAAATTATTAAAGCATGAAATATAGATATTAATAGAGATATTGGAAAAATTGTAGGGCTGGCCCGAATAGTAATTTCTGGACTCCAGATATTCGGCCCCAATTAGTGACAAGTATTCAGATATTTGGTAAGAAACACCCGAAGGGAGGAGACAAGCTTCCAATATTCATATCTCAAAATTAATATTCGGATACCACCGTAACCACCGAATATTCGGGTCCAGCCCTAAAAAGTTGTAGCTTGACATATTAAATCATTTCTGTGACATAATTTCCTCAGAAGTTGCCCGTCCAGTTATGCAGATTCTAAATGACATGATGAGAAATAAGAGTGAAGATATCAGGTTTTTATCTTGGATAAAATTATATAAACCGTTTATTATAGTCCTTAAAACAGCTTCAAACTTCAACGTGAGAAAAAACCTACATCCATCTGAACCTTCACTGATACCTTTATAAGTATCTAGAATTCCTGATATAAAGATTGTTAAGCAGACGGCCTCTGATGATTTGAGATGGAATTACCCAGTTAGTTTTAACTACTTCTGTTCACACAGGCATTGTTGTTGAGTTATGTGATTGTACGACTTTGCCAAAGAATGCATAAGCTAATTCAAGAAACAAAGCAGGATCTGTGTTGTGTTGAAGCATCATGTAGCTGTTGTTAGACACCATATGTTCACTCATTCTCCTGAATCTGAAGATCACCAGCGAGATTCTTCACAGCAAATGTCTGTGTGAACACGATGTCCCACAGTCCCCAATACTGGCGTTATAGAGGGTGCCTTCTTACTGGAGCCCGACCGATACTGGATGTTTGGCGCCGATACCAATCTGAAGATGCACTAAATTCTGAGATACTGACTGATGTTTATATATATCGTAGAGTTAGGGTTAGGGAACATAATGGGGTCATTGATAGTGTAACTGGTGGAAGTTAATCAACTAGTTGGCGACTTGCAATAAGGACACCGCTCGGCTCCACACCACCAAATGCTCAGCTACATGTGCTGCCGACTGCACGGAGGCCATTTTAAACAGAGCTGGAGGTGCTCTCCAAAAACACTATGATGATTTCAAAACTACCCCTAGCATCTTTACCTGTATTATGTCCCATAAAAGAAAGCTTCCCATCAGACAACAGATACCGATATATCCTTGGCTGGCCGTTATCGCCACTGTATATCGGTCGGGCTCTACATCTTACTGCCTGTATTCATGAAATGTGACTACACAGAGGCACAGTATTTGTCTATAATTAGTAAAATCCGGTGAGTTAGCAGGACGGACGGACGGACGGACACAGATACAGGTACTATGTGTAGTGCACTTATCCTCACCACAAATGCCTGCTGTAAATTAAATACGACAAAGAAGCTTTCCCCATTTGCAGTGTTCACATCTTGTTGTGACTACATGGTCTTGTTTCACTTTAAAGAGAAGAGGCTCTGGGATTTGTTGACAACTAATCTGAATGTGAGTTAAACAATTTAGCGTCAACTTTCCGACTCCAGCCCTGGACTCTGATGGACTTGATGTACATTGTAAAGCTAAGCTGCCATTTTGAAGTACACACCTGATATTCAAGGTTTTAAGCCTACAGTTGTTTTTGAATGCATGAAAATGAATGTTTCTTTGTGTGTATGAACACGTAGAGCTGACATTGTCATAGCTGTTAGATTACAATGTGACTGAGTTTTTCCATTTTTCTGTCTCGTCTTGAGGAGACTCAGTGTTGTCCACTAAACTGAGAGTAAATACAGTTTGAAGCCACAAAACCAGACACTAAAACATGGCACGATGTGTTTGATGGGATTCAACGACAACAATGTTTAAGAAGATTGAATCCTTTTGTTGACCGTGTCATGCATTTTTACTGCTTTCTTTTTTGATACGTGGGGATCTGGTCATGCTGTATAGTTCTGCTATAATCAATAGATTACTGATTTTTACAAAGAGATATAACAAAAAATATGGTTTTAAACTGGTTTTTCAATTCAGAGGAAGGGATTTGGTCATATAGTCCACAGAATAGTTATATTTAGCTCCAAGCCTTTGTACTTACTTGTTGGTGAGATGTTTTGTTCACTAGCCCAGACAGAAATATATATTTACTGATTTTGCACAGACACTTGTGTATCCTAATGACACTGACCACTTCCTCTAACATCTGGGTATCATTGGATCATTTTAATTCATAAATGGAAACAGTTAAAAATGTATCTCGATATTTTGGCAGTTCCCCTTTTTTGTTTGGAAACCATAATCAAAATCATATTTTTTTTGTTTGTTTGTTTCCAAATAAAACGTGAGACAACTTTAAAAAAAAAATAAATTCCAAATTAATTTTTCATTTCTTATTTGGGAAGAATGGCAGAATGCTTGGACACTCCGTCTGTCCATGTCACTCTCTTTGTTACCTTAATGTAGATCATTTTCTTCCAGTTTTATAGAATATCCTTTGGAAGTATTTAGATTTCTAGTTCCTGTCAGCTCACTGTTGAACATCCGTTCCAAAAAAAAACCAAAACAACTTGAAACAAACAAACAAATATATGTTTTTTTTTTGTTATTTTTTAAAGTTACAAATGTATTCATTATTATCCAGTGATACTCAGACCATTTAGTGGTTTTGAGTTAATTTCTCAGTGCCAGTACATTCCCGTTCCTCTCAGGATAAGCTGTAAGAACTTTGTTGATCCCGTAACCTTTCATCTGGTAACATCATTAAGTCAAAGTTTGACCTGGCTGACTAAAGACCTGCAGAAATAATGACATTCCCATCAGCTTCAGCCATAATCCGTGGTTAGCGCTAACTTGCGTCTGTTAGCATGCTAACATGCTAGAATAAGATTGGGGAACACGGCAAACATACAAGTGTTTAGCATGTTAGATCTGTCATTGTAAGCATATTAGCATGGTGACATTAGCCTTTAGCTCAAAGCACAGCGGTGTCTGTATACAGCCTTACAGAGCTGCTAGCATAGCTGTAAATGCTTCAACATTAAAGTATTTTACTTAGTAAAATGTCAGACAATAAGGTCACATGTACGTCTGCCTTTCATTTCAGTCCTTTCCTAACGTATATGGCAGATTTGTTCAAAGTTATTTAAAGCACATTAGACAGTATACAATCCCTGTGCAACATCACATGAACGTCAAATGATTCTGAATTCCTTCACCTCTTAATAACAGCTTTATTTATGACTTGAACAGCAGCGCATTTCAACTCATGCAGCCCCATCACTGTTCTTCATTGTCAGGACTACGTATTCACTGTGGTAGTCCTGATCAGGTTCACAGCAAACATCTGGACTCCATCTGAGCCCAACAAATTTATCGTGGTCTCACCTTGACCACAGAATGTGCTCCCAGGCTTCTTTTAATGTTCTTTAGCAAAAAACAACCTTGTCATTTAGTCTCAAAGAGCAACAAGGGTTTATTTCTTCCATCCAGAGAGTTTGATGTTCCGAAGAGTCCTTCACAGTCTGAACTTCACAGAAACTCTGGTTTACATTGATAACTTTCCGATTTTACTATTTTAAATCATTTGACATTTCAGTGACTTTGTGCAGGGCTGTTCTCATTTCGGTTGTAGATTGTACATATACTTTGCAATTACGTTGTAACACAGCATTCATAGACATTTTCAGTGGGGGAAAAACTACAAAAACAACAATGATACAGCACTGCAAACTGATGAACCACGATAAAATGTCACCTCAGAAAGCGGTTAAACTAGCAATATTTCCGATGAATTCAAATTGAAAATGATTTTGCCATATTTAGTCTTCCATAGCGCTCCTGCTGTTACATTTTGTCTGATTCTGTACATCCATACGTGTTCTTTTGTATGTATATAGTACAGCAGCATTTTATGTGTTCTGTGACAGTGATTTAATTCTTTCGTGCTGTTTTTCTTTCGTTTTAAAGGTCTGAGAGCGGCTGAGTGATGAGGTTTAGTCATACAAGATGTGCTGTCGATGTGATTCTTTTAAGGTTAGCCTAAAGACAAAGTGTCTTTGACTGGGAGTGTACAAAAAGCCTGAGCTTTGTCATTTAAATGTAGCGACAAACTGAGCACTTAATCCTTCAGTATGCTAACAAATGGAAATCCTCTCCACTGCTAGCCACCAGCTTCAGAACACAATATATCCCAGCTTCAACAGCGACATGAGGAGTCGTCTGCGAACACTTTGTGCTGGTGAATCTCCACGAGCTAAACGACCCCACTGCCACTCCTGTTTCCAGTGATCTTGCTGAATGTATCTGTACTGATCTCAGTGTGTTCTCCAGCGTGCTCCTTGTGTGTCTTAGCCATCCAACCTCATGGGCTTTTGTTCCTTCCAAATGGACACCACTTGTGTTTACCTCTGTAATGATAGTAATGTTATTAGTCTTGCCTTTTTGTGCACTAAATTAATAAACTTACTTGATACCAACCATTGTTCAGGAGCCTTTTTATTTACACACTACTGCGTCGCCCTGGGAGATTTACTGACAGTGATACGGACCCAAGACAGACATTTCATCAACAGCTAGAAGAAAATATCTTGAAGTCTTAATAGTTTGACTTAAATGCAGTTTGGTTGCATGAACAAACCCCAGGGTGCCCCTCCCAAACCTCAGATAAATCGCACTGTAATTACTGCAGAATATCTGCACTACCGCTTTGTTTTTTGTTATTTTTTTACTGCAGAAACCCTTAGAAGTAAGCAGAGAACATTGTGGGGGTTTAGCCTTAAAAGAGGCACCAGGACAATGTCTTGTGGGACACCAGTGCAGACACAGTAAACCAAGTCTGGATCAACTCTGAGAGATTTCCTTTAATCCAGTGGCACATTCATTTTTCCATTTAAATTAACTGATTATTGATCAGTTAAATGCCCTGCTTTGGGTCTGATGCAGCCTCTGTCTCTAGCAGAGACTCAACTCACAAAAACTGGACAAGAAACACAAACCATCCATTACCACAAACCAGCAAATTCAAGGCTATGCTAATGGATAAGTTAGGAGGCTGCCACAGATTAGCCCAAAACAATGTCTGGAAGAAAACGCCTTTTATGAAGAATATCTGGCACTGCTAATTGTCCTCAGGAAACAGATTGTTTTGTTGCCCAGTTTATGTGAGTCTACAGCTGCTTTAATCTGCCAAAATGAAAAATATGCTCATATAAAACAATTTTAAAAATCCTTTGTCATATTAAAAATGTGTCTATCTAGCATTATTTGAGGTTTTGTGGTCCAACTTGCTCCATCAGCTCCTTTCAGATGTGTGATTAGTCGGCCTCTGATGATTTAAGATGGAACAACTGACGTGTTCATATTAAAATTCTGAGCAGTGGGTCTACAAAAATAGATTAAAGCAGATAAGATCAAAAGAAACTCTTTTTCTTTGTGGTTATTTTTAACATACATAAGTAATGAATGCTAAGTTTCTCGTCATGCATGTTTATTAATTTAATTCACCATTGCAGAAACATCACTAAAACCTTAAACAACCTTAAATGAAAAATACGTCAAGTCTCTGTGTTGCTCTGAGGACGTCTGCTGATTGAGACTCCGGTCATCGTTAGCTCTGCAGTGAGTCTGTCAGTATTTTTACTGCTCTCCTCTTCGGTTCTGGTCGAATTGGTCTGGGAGGAAAGTTTACCGGAGCTCTGTGGTCTGGTTCCTGTCTGAAACCAACAAAAAGGTTCATGTGATCTCCAGCTTCTGTTGCTTCAGCGGTGCATTTAGTTCTTGTGTTCTGGGAAACGTGTCCAGATGTTCCGTCTTCTGCATCACGCTGACAGACGGTGAAAAGAAGAGCTGCCAGTCTGGTTTGACTCACAGTCTGCTGCTGAAGCACACAAGTCTAGAAACCTGTCTGTTAGTTTCTGAGTGTCCTTTAAGGTGCTTTCTGGTTTCTTAGAGTCACTGGAAAGGCAGGAGGCCTTCCTCTGACTGGATCTCCAGGTTAAAGGATTATAAATGACATATCCATCCACGGGGCAGGAGTTTGATTTCTGCAGGATCTGATCCACACAGTCTGAGTGGAACTGAAGTCCACATGAGGAGTGAAAAAGAGCGAAACAGAACAGAGGACTAAACAGTTCTGAGTGACATTCATGTTAATCAATATGATTTATAGATCAATGGTTTGATTTTGGAGTGTATAATCAGTAACATGATGTAGTTCACAAATTCAGAATAAATAATGCTTCAGTGAGATGACTGTTGGATTTGATTTAAATATTGAGGTTCATTGAATGTTTCTTTCAATCATTCAGCTCAAAAACAAAGACAGAGATTTCTCCATGACTGGAACTCTCCTGGTTTTAGTCTGTTCCACGTCTGTAGCCTTAAATACAATTCTACAATTTCATTTAGCAGACGCTTTTGTCCAAAGCGACGTACAACATAAACAAGAATTCAGACAGAAGGAAAAACCTGTAGTAAGTGCAAAGGTGCTTCAAGTGTATACATATACAAATACAGCTAAACTCCTACCAACACGCCCCTTCAGGAAGAAGACTCTCTCTGCATCAACTCTGGACAACCCGCCGGTGTATATAAATGAACATGTGAGAGCAGAACTTTTAACGTTCTGACATACTCTCTGAAGATGATTTGACACGTAAACATCAGTGGATTCAGATGTTTTTAAGTCCTGTGTTTGTCAGACGGTCTTCTACAATCAGTCTGGTCAAAATCACACACTGCCAGCTTACAGTTTACACCTCCAATAAAACGACCACGATGACACACTGACGTAACAACGTGTGACCACATGTTCTGTAAAGTCCTACCTGGTGACGGCAGGGCAGAGTTTGGACATGCTGACCCAGGATGAAACTCTGCAGACCGATCCGACACTGCTGACCTTCATCCAGGAGCCGAGACCCTGATCTGAGCCGGACCGCTGGCAAACACTTCAACACAACGTCTGGTAACGGGTCTGCAGCCAGCAGGACGACGCTGAGGACCGGAGGAGGGACGTTTGAAAACATGTTCTCTGAAATATCACTAAGCTAAAGTCAATGTCTGAAAATGAGACAGAGCAGAGAGAATGAAGGTTTACGTTCCACCTGTTCACCTCAGAGCTGGGGTCTTACTCTCTGAATGATTTTAGGATTTTTGGGCTCAGATTTAAGTAATGCTGAAGCTGCAAATCAAATTAAATTTATTCACTTAGTGAATAAATAATAAAATAAATAACTTAACCTGAGCTGACAAAAGTGCTGCAAATTATCAGACAGGCAGCAAACACCTGGACAACACAAACCTTTTAGAATCAATTAGTAATTAAATTAAATAGCATAAAATAGGAAAACAGACAAAAGAGGACGGCAACTGGTTGGATCAATTTCTAAAATAAAATAAAGATGAAATATGAGCAGTATTAAGAAAACCTGTATGTCTTTAGGTTTATCTTCAAAATGCTAATTATGCTTTCCTTTTTTTTGCAACCAGTTGGAAAAAAAAATCTAAAAATTAGTTCAACAGACCAACAGAAAATGAAGAATCCAGAAGAACCTTTGTGTTTATTGCTTTGATAAATGCTGTTGTTTCTGTGATTTTTTTTAAAGCTTTGCTGGCTTTTAAATCTGCTGCTGTGCTTCAGGTGGTTAAAGGTGGAGTCGCCCCCTTCACTGACAGAATAAAGTTCATTTAGCTTCAGGATCACAGGTGGATGGATTCATATCTGACCTGTCATCTTCTGGCTCAGAGCTCGCTGCCGTCGCTTCTCCACTCAGCTCCTCCTCACCAGGATCCACTTCGCTCTTCTGTTCTGTTGGAGCTCACAGCTGTTCATCTCTTCATCTTATTCATTCAGTCATTAAAATCATGTTCCATCAGAAGTGAACAGAGAAACTTATCTGACGTCACACTTGTAAGATTAACAAATGTTCACCAGCAGTATTATCAATACTTCGACTGGAGATAAACAAAAAGCAGTAAATTTGCTTTTACGTTTATATTCTGCATTTACAATAAAATATTCTATAAGCAGCTTGAGGTCGATGCAAACGGGAGAAACGGCTGAAGTAATGATTTACAGGATGAATATATGTTGAGTATTTAATTAAAATGAGCTTACAGTCCGTGAAGCCAACGGATGCTGTGGCTGGCAGCGCTTCTCTGCACAGTCCTCACACAGATAGAAATACCTGCAGATGGTGGAAAATGAAGACATGAATCCCCACAGGATGATCACAAAATCAATCAAATATTTTATACATTTACAGACAATAAACTCGAACATACAGCCATGGCCATAAGTTTGGACACAAGTACCACGACGCTTGTGAATCTTAGAAAATATCACAAAATTGTCACTTACAATACACTTATGTTCTGTAATAGACATCAAAACAGGCATAAGTCATGCTGTGTCCAAACTTATGGCCATGGCTGTACACTCCAATGTACTCAATCTGACTCAGAGCTGTTACAGTAGATATGATTTTTATTTTTTATTCTCCAACTTACAGGAAAAATTATGCAAATGGTTTAAAATCTGCTGTCCTGGTTAAAGTAGTGTTAAGCTCAGATTTTGGACATTTTGATGTTTGAAAAAGAAGAATATTACAGAGAACAGCAGCAGGAGAATGTCAGCATCATTTTGTGGACATTTTTCTGCTCTTTTGCTCCTTCTGTCGCTGCTTTCCATCACCTCTAGTGTGATTTTATCAGTGATAAAGAGCTGGGGGTAGTAATACTAATATTACGTTCTCTTTAAAAGGAACTTAAAAATGCAAATGGAATAATATTAAAAACAATTTTTTTAAGGAATATCTGGAATATGTAATGATAAAAACTTTCCATTCTAAAGATATCCCCCCCCCCCCCCCCCCCCACTTACGTCTCTAAGGGATAAATGCAGCTTCATTCAGAGGACGTGATGAAGACGAGAACAGCATCATGTCAGTGTTTATTCTAACAAATCATTTCAGACAGCTCTAGAAGGATGCTTGAGTGTGTGAATCTTACTGGAAACATTTTCCAGTTACCGGGCAGATTCTGCAGCTGTGACACCACTCCCAGGTGACTGTCTGCTTTCTGTCTTTCAGCGGCCGTCGTGAAGAGCTTGGCTGCGTTTTTCAGCTGCTCCTGGAGTAACTTCAGAGAGCTAAAGTCCTCCCTGTACAGAGGACACTTCACCGTCTGGTCCTGGTTCCGCTTCTGGTGTTCTGCCCAGACCTTCATGCAGGAGATGTGGACGTTGTTCCCACAGCCGAACCTGGAGACGTGAGGAGAGCATGGGAGACAGAAGAACATCTGACAGCATCTACTTCAGATATATGTGTTTGAATAAAAATCCAGAGGTGGGTTTTGGTGACAGCAGGTACAGAAGCTCCATTTTCCCTCATTTATAAAGGTCTTTAAACACATCAGCGACGATTACCCCCAACAATATATACAACAATCCTTCAACTTGGAACATTTTTGTGGTTAGATCATTACAACATCTTCTAAAAACACATGAAAAAGTCTTAGGATAATTCAATTCAAGTGATAAATTATAGTCAGAAGCATCATATTGTGGGTTGCATCCATCACATGGGTCCAAATTCACATCTTTAACCACATGGAGACACTGCACTTCCAAACCACCTCAGTAAAGCTGTAATTGGTTTAATCCTATGATATATCAGTGATCTTACATCAGGTGGCCTTTTGTGCAGCTTGTTTTCCACCGATCACTGCAACATTCCCGTCAGCGGTGAGTCTGAACCGTCGTCCTCAGCCTGTCACCACTCACCTGCAGTAGGAGACGGGCTGTTTTCTCTCCAGAAGATCCTCCTGGCAGATCGGACACACATCCTGGGCGTTAATCGCTTTCCGGTAAACTCTTCCTTCCTCCCGGTCCGATTAGTTTGAGGTCCCAGAGGCAGCAGACGGTTCAAACTCTGTCCGCTGGGCTTCTGTTTGGTGTAAACCGTGAAGCAGCTCAAAGATCTGCCTCTCCATGAGTCCACGCTGAAACGAGTCTGGAACAGAGTTCATTTAACTTCAAACTTTACTCCACAGATGTGTCTGTGAAACAGAAACAGCATTTTTTTAAACTGGTATTATGGCATCTGTATCAACAAAATCCTTTGCTCTATGGCAAAATGTAGACGTAAGAGGTTTTTTTTTTGACCACTCAGTTCTTCTTGTGAGAATTATTTCGTGCATACTGTAAATATTTGTAGACAGCTCACACACTCATTCAAAATAATCAATGTGGCCCAGCAATTCTTCTGAAAAACATAAACCATTTCTCCAGTTACTGTACTTCAACCCTGATCAGGCCAAAATGAGGTTTCTAGGAATGAGATTTACAATTTTAAACTATTTTCTTAAATTACAGTCATGAACAATCAATAACCAGTTAATCATCAACTTGTCCTCCTCATCACACACACTTCATCCACCCTGTTCATGATGCTAACTTTTGTTCAACAGTCTGCAATTGAAACAGAAGAAATGTAAATTTGTAAGTTCTTGCTGGAGGACATTAATCAGCGCAGAAGTCTTTGTCATGGTGTTCCTTCACCAGCTGAACCCCCACAATGCTCTCTGCTTTACAACAGAGTGACGCCTCCTTTGGTCACTCATTAGAAAGCAACATGCAGAAGGATTCACCTTAAAGCTCCTGGCCTCTCCTTCCTCTCTGAGCAGGAATCCTGTCGGCCCGTAGGACTTTAGGAGGAACATGGTGGTGCTGAGAGCTTCGTCCTGATGCAGACTCACTGCATCACTGACTGTGTTCCTCCAGACGGTTCTCCTCAACATCCTGACAGAAAGAGAACTTCACTGATCCCCAAAGACAACTGAGGAGTTGTAGGAGAAACGTAGACAACATAAAACCCTAAAACAAACAATTTACATCTCAAATCACAGCAAAATTACTGTTAAATTACCTTAGTATTAATTCAGATGAGCATTATTAATCTATAAACTATACCAGCTTCACTGCAGCTCGGGGCTAAAAGAGGTTTTCAAATATTCCTGTACATCTTTATATTTAATTAAACTAAATAATAATTTTATTAATGTAAATAACCATATATCAGATAAATAGAAACACTGCTATAGCTGCCTGCACTCACTGCGATATTAACTTAGAGAGAAGAAAGTAAATAGAATGACTATTTTAATCACATCAGTTCCTCTAGCTTCTAGCTGCTCCTTGTACTTAGCTAACAGCTAAACAACAAAAGCTAGTTGGAGCTCGTAGCTAGTTTGCTTCTACGACGGCTGTGAATAATTTAAAGCAGAATTTTACTCTTCCCGATAATAACAAGTATATCTCAACTTTAAATTCTCTCTTCTGCTTCCCTGTAGTCTCCAGTTTTCCGTTTTAACACCGCAAAAACGACCGTTAGCTTGAAACCGCAGCTAGCCGCTAGCTTAGCATCAACCAGGCTACATTAGCAGCAGCCGTTAGCATCGACCCGCTGCTGGAATCTCACCTGTACGGTAAATAAACTCACCTGCTCAGGTGTGAACACACAGCATCTACCTGTCTCTGTCACCGGAAGCAGCCTTTACTGTGTGGGATACTGTGGCCATGGTAACCGTTGCTAAGGAGGGATTGACCTGCAGAGGGCGCCGTTGCTAAGGATGTAAGGAATAGAAGCCTCCTGATTCACTAATTTAAGTGCAATGTAAAACGAGGAAAATACAGAAAATATGTGTTTGAATGTGTATAAATGCATTATTGTAAACATAGATAGATCTGTATATAGGTGTATAAACAAATATATTTATATATGTTTACAGTCATGCAAACACATTTATATGTTTGTGTTTTTAGGTGTATAAATAAACATATATGTGTATATTTATATATATAAATATGTGTTTATGTGTATGAACATGCATAATTATGTATGTTTGCATGCATTTGGACATAAATATATGTAGATGTGTATAAACATATCTAAATACATGTCTTGGTAGGTAAATAAACCTGTAAAACATGTATAAATGTGTACAAACCTGTACAAATATGCAAATATATTCATGTCTAAACACAGATTTAGTTACAGTAATGACAGTGAGTTTTCACAATAGTACAACCTAAATTCAGGTTTCTGTTATATTTTTTATTACAAATTGTGTAAATAGTTCAAATCAACAATCCTATCTTTGTCAACAAAATCAGTAGTCATTGTGCACCGTAGCCATGGTAACACGGAGACTGTTGCTAAGGAGATTTTCACCTGCAGAGGGAGCCGTTGCTAAGAAATAGAAGTTCTCTTGCTGATTGGTCCATTTTCTGATTAAAATGAATATTATCATGATATAAATATAAAAAAGCAGTGACTTGATATAACTTAAATTTTTATTGCTATAACTGCTTTGAATTTTAGCCTTTTAGCTTTAACTTTATCTGCTGTTGTTTTCTTCTGATCATCCTTATTTTGTGTAGTTTGTTACTTGTTTTAAAAGGTGTTCTTGTATCATATTGTAACTTAACAGGATAATTAGTGTTTTTTCTGCTCTGTAAGTTGGTGGTGTTGTTGAATATCACACATATGAAGCAGCATTCAGGACTAGAACAGGAAAAAAAACACCATAAAAGTGGACAGTAAAAGGTTCCACTCTGTGTGGAACCTTTTACCACTCTGAAGTTGATGATGACTGACAAAACTCACCACCTAAATGTGATCTTCCTTGTATAATCTGTTAAAATCTGCTGGTTCTCAGTGATTAAAGCTTCCTAACGCTCTGAGGGACGTCTCTCTGGAGGTGATGTCATCTTCAGCTCCGGTCAGTTCTTATCAGGAAGGTTCGGCTCAGAGTCGCCTCGGCTGCCACAGTGAACAGCAGCTCCTAGAGAATTAAAAAAATACAGGGTTTCATTGTTTTGCTTTTCCAGAGAAGGTAAAACTCTCAGAGGGAAGGATTACTCTCAACTCTGGCTTTTATTTTTCCTCCTTGTGCAAAGGTAAGATCCTTTTATTTAAGAAAACATAAACAGCAGAAAAAGAAAACTACAAGTGAAAATGTGGGTATTATTCAAGGAAAATAAGTTTATTTTCCAATAAATCTAACAAACTTTCTGCTAATTGTGTATTAAACAGTGACCGCTGATTTCACTTTGGAGCTAAATAAATTATTTTAGTGGAAACTATTTGAACACAACATGGTGGTAAAAAAAAAAAAGATTTATAATAAAAGACACTTTTCATGGAGAAATGTGTAAATCTAAATGTTCAGACACAGATGAGGATGTCATAATAGGAGTCTCAGTATAACATATGGTGTGTTTTTTTGGGTCCATTTAAGATTATTTGAATCTAAAAAAAAAAACAGCCAAAGAGTCCTTAAATTCCCAGCAGATAGAAATTAATAAAGTTAGTCGATCTGTGCTGCAGGATAACATGAGATCATTTAACTTTTATAGTTTTATTCTAATCTTCAAGTTGTTAAACAGTCTTAAACTGAACAGACCTACACACTTTCAACATAATACTAGTCATTTCACAAGACTCTTAGTGTGTAACAGAACTACAACTAGAAAAGCCCTCAGAGCTCAGTCCTCCAACGCTGCTCAGTCACTGGATCATCTCCCACGGCGGAAATCTTTTAAAATTTTGTGCCGGTAATCTGGGCACCATAGAATGTGTTCATATTAATATAGATGTACCCACAAACACAATGACCTTGCTCTGAGTACAGGCGTGTGCACGTTATGTACGGATAGCGGATCACGTGACCTAAACATGTAGCGGGCGGCTCAGAAACCCCCCCACAGTTTAACCAGCTGTTCCTTGGATCATTTCTGATGGATAAGTCCTGATAAGTCCTCAGAGGTGGATTTGTAGTAGGATCACAATCAGCTGATGTAGTGTTCACTGGTTGCCATGGTTACAGTGACGCCTTGCCGCTATCTGGCAATCATACAGAAATCTTTATTAAATCTCCACATTTGACCAAAATTATTAGAAATTTGTCCAGAACTTGCCAAAAAAAATCCTCTTTTCCTGCTCACAATCTGTCCAGAATGAGATAAACATCTAGGATGGCTTAGAAGAGTTCCAAAAATGACTAAAATGTGTCCAAAATGACTCAGATTTGAAATGTGTTCAACCCTCTAGAATGTTCTTGGGGACAGAAGACTTTATTTTTGTGACATTTTTCTAAAATTCTAACTTTTATGTTGAAATTCAAGGTCAGTGAAGTCACCGTAGATGGTTCCTGCCCATTAGTGGAACAAAAACAATTCCTATAGATGTATTTATCATCTGTTAGCACGACTCAGCAGTAAAATGTGTCAGTTTGGTCGACTAACCAGGGTTAGTTTGGACGTTTCAAACCGCGAATATGGAAGAGAATCGAGCTGCATGTCTGTCTTTTTACAACTTTGGAGAAAAGAGAAAGTTTGACCCGTTAAAGGCCTCTGCTGATTGGTCAGATACCACAATGTAGTGTGATGTCACAGAGTGATCTTCACTGATTGGCTGAAATTACCAAATATGACCATTTGCCAGATGAAGGGTTACTTCGAAGCTTAACACGTTCCTAACTAAACTTCAAACTAAATAATCTGCAAAAGAGCAGTTTAGTCCTATTTTAGAGGCAGCAGGAGAACTTTTCAGAGCTTAAAATGGCATAAGATGCATTTATTTTGATCTAAATTAAATGATTTTATTCACTGAGCAGCTACTCCATGACAGACAGAGCGACAGATCAAGTGTAAGATCACATTTCACCTCCGTTACAATCGGATCGGTCAGAGTTTCCACTGTTGTTGCCTCTTGTGTCCAAGCAGGACGTGATGTCACAATGTGGATGGAGATAAAAGATCTGGTTGATTATTCGGAGTTTGATTGTTTGTCCAAAATCTTAATGTGCACATGAAGCCATGAGTACAGAACGGCTCTACTGTACAAGTATCACCGTCTTTTGGTTAAACCGGCTCAGCGTGCAGAATAAGCATGCAGGAAGGAAGCTGTGGGGAACAGAGGAAGCAAAAGGCCAAATCTGCAACCTCACGTCCAGAAAAAGGGAAGATCTGCCCGATTAGAAGCTGCTCTGGAGGCGTCGATGACAAACAGAAAGAACTAAACAACACTAAAGACGGCAGCAGAAACCTAAAAGCTTCCCTGAAAACCGATTCTCTGGACGCTGCTGAACTCGTGAACTGGAGTTGGAGTCCATCTCCTGTCAGCACCGCCTGCCGTCTGCTGGATCAGATCAGGAAACAGTTTTATTATCGAGCTCTGGGGAAACTATTTGTGACAGCGTTGAAATTTTAAAATAACTTCCAACGAAACAAAAAATAACATCAAGTGTGACGGTAATGATGGTTTTAGTCAGAAGTGAGTCCATCGCTGACAAATATTACTTTAATGTCAGATCATTTAACAGTTTAGCGTTTAAAGGTCAGTATTTCCTCTCATTAACAATCAAAAACAAACACTTAACTGAAAATTCAGACCCTGACATAGAAACTAAATGAACCTGAGATTTCTAATCAGTCTAACTGCATGAGCGAGTTTATAAAATGATTAGAAAGGAAAATACTACACTGTTCAGTGTTCTTTTGTTAATTTGTGTCTCATTGTTGTAATATTTTGTCTTGTTTTTGTTGTTTTCTCGTGGTTGTGATCCTCCAGTAAATCCTCCATGGTTCAGCTCCAGGTGACTAAATGTTGTGTTCCTTTGTAGACACTCTGTGATCTGGAAGTTGTGATGTGGAAATGATAAACTGAGGATGAATGTGGATGAAACTGAACTTATTTTTCTTCATAAATTTCAGGTTGTTCATGATGTTTAGTAAAAAGATAATTTCTTAAATGTGAACATTTCTGCACTAAAACAAAGGAACCTCTGGGAGTTATTTATCGGTTATTATGCTGGGATTTTACTGGTCACTGGAGATCAAACTGGACTGAATGTAGAACCTGAACTGAGAGGAGTTTGACTCTCCTGGTATAAAGAATGGCAGGAGAACATCTGTGCAGATCTGAGGTGTGTTGAGGAGGATTGAGTCAGAAGAAATAAAGGTGGACAAAAAGTGAAAAAAATCCAAAGATCTAAACTTCAGTAAATCACCGACGTCCTGCTGTATAGCCTGTATGTTTAATAGAGTAAATTTAAAAAGAAAACACTTTACTGTGGAACTTAGAAATCATGTAAATACACAGAGGTGATGCAGCTCTGAACCGTTTGACATTTAACACATATTTTACTGTTCTAACTCCCACGAGCGTCTGCTTCCTTTGTTTCAGGTTTTTCTGTGCAGAAACAGACTAATTGTTGATTTTCTTTCTTCAGAAAACACATGAAGCTCGGAGCAGCAATGGATCTGAACCGTGTCGTCTTTCTGCTGCTCCTCTGCTGTTTCTACAAGGTATCTGCTCTGTTCCAGCTGTTCAGCCTCGATGATAGAAATTCAGGAAAAATCTGTTTTTTTTGTGGCTTCTGTGTCCACTTTGGTTTCATCAAAGGAATTTTAAAGGATTAAAAATGTGTGTAAAGCTGCATTTAACTTCCTAATTCATGGAGAAGGAAGTTTAAAAGTTGTTTCTAGAGTTGATTTAACAGATTTATCACTGAGATTCACAGCTTAGAGAGCCATCTGGTTTTTATTTAACTCTAAATGTTCATCACTTTGGTTTCTTTGTGTAACTCATGGATCCTACTCTCTGCAACCTGTTGATGTGTCTTGCTAAGTATCTACATTTTAATCCAACTTATCTAGTATTTTGGTTCAGTCAGAGCAACAAAAGACAAATACACTTTCTTCTGTGACTAATACACTAAGTTCATAATGTGAATAAGACCACATTTATCACAGATGTGCTAAAAATGCACTAAAATTTCCCGTTCTCAGTGTTTTATCTGCTTTAGTTTCCAGTTTGTTGGACCTTCCTGAGTTTGTCTCAAATTTGTGGTTTTCCATCATTTCAGGATTCGGTTGCATCGACTCCAGAGGACAACAACAAGGAGCATCTGAACCAAATATATTCAGCACAGTTTGAATGTTTCCAGAGAATCACGAAGGAATCCCACCGCAAAACCAAATCCAGCGGTGAGATGATCTGAGAATTACACATATGTCTGTAGATTTAAATGGAAAACGTCCATAAAAATGTCATTAACGGGTGAATTTCTGTGTATTTACATTTTGGAAAAGCATTTTATTATTTAATGTAATTCTTGTCACAACTTTGTTTCTGTTATGTGAGAAGTTAAGAGAAAACAAATGATTTATTTGAGGTCAATATTTTTCACATGATGAAGCAGAAACTTAAAATTTAAGTTTTTTATGACAAAAAAAATCTGTTTTTAATCACAGAATAGTAGTTGTTTGTCCCCTGTGGGTAAAATGTGAATTAACAGGTTTTTTTAAATGTAGGACAAAGTTTTTGTAATAAACTGCCAGAACATTTACTATTACATTAAATTTTGCAGCCTATTTTTTTAGACTTTAAATCTACAATTAAATAACAGAAAATGGCCAATTTTTCACTATAGGTTCATATTAAATATTAGAATTTATGCTTTATTATAATTTTCCAATAAATACTAGAAAAAAACTCATGTTTTTTTATGAAGGCACTATATGTTCAGGCTATAAATACACAATTAAATAATAGGAAATGTCCAATTTTTTAATATAGATTTACGGTTAAACATCAGAAAAATGTCTCCTTGTTCTGGTACGTCACGATTTCATGTTTTTACTCCAGCTATGTCATTAGATAATATAAATACTGGTTTTTATTGTTATTATTTTGTGTGCATGTCAGCGTTAAAATATAGAAAACGGCCAGGTTTTACTGTTAGTTATGAGCTGCCAGTATTTTCTGCTATTTTACAGATTTATTTCTTGAAAATACTCAATTCTAAACAAAAGTTCTGCATTTAAAATGACTCAGTGTGACTGAGATCAGATTCTGTCACTCAGAGCAGGATTTTAGGAAGAGCTCATTATTAACCGTTTCGTTTTGCACTATTGTTAATTTTTTCATTTATTTTTAAAACGATCATTTTCTTGTCTGGTTTGTAAAAGAAAAAAACTAAAAATAATAGAGTGACTCTAAAGTGACATCCTTACAACACATGCCAAACGTACATTAATAATAAATAATAATCAGTGTTTTTTTTTATTTCCAGGCGGCCCGGTGTGTAACACCACGTGGGACGGATGGTTGTGTTGGGATGAAGCTGAAGCTGGACTCACAGAGCAGAGCTGTCCAGATTATTACAAAGACTTCGACCCTCACGGTGAATCTCACACTGAGTGTTAACCTCCACTACTTTTACTAAACCTGTAATATTAACCCTTTATTACTAAACCTGTAATATTAACCCTTTATTACTAAACCTGTAATATTAACCCTTTATTACTAAACCTGTAATATTAACCCTTTATTATTAAACCTGTAATATTAAACCTTTATTATTAAACCTTTATTATTAAACCTGTAATATTAAACCTGTAATATTAAACCTTTATTACTAAACCTGTAATATTAACCCTTTATTACTAAACCTGTAATATTAACCCTTTATTACTAAACCTGTAATATTAACCCTTTATTATTAAACCTGTAATATTAACCCTTTATTATTAAACCTGTAATATTAAACCTTTATTATTAAACCTGTAATATTAAACCTTTATTATTAAACCTGTAATATTAACCCTTTATTATTAAACCTGTAATATTAACCCTTTATTATTAAACCTGTAATATTAACCCTTTATTATTAAACCTGTAATATTAAACCTTTATTATTAAACCTATAATATTAAACCTTTATTATTAAACCTGTAATATTAACCCTTTATTATTAAACCTATAATATTAAACCTTTATTATTAAACCTGTAATATTAACCCTTTATTATTAAACCTATAATATTAAACCTTTATTATTAAACCTGTAATATTAACCCTTTATTATTAAACCTATAATATTAAACCTTTATTATTAAACCTGTAATATTAACCCTTTATTATTAAACCTATAATATTAAACCTTTATTACTAAACCTGTAATATTAACCCTTTATTATTAAACCTGTAATATTAACCCTTTATTATTAAACCTGTAATATTAACCCTTTATTATTAAACCTATAATATTAAACCTTTATTATTAAACCTATAATATTAAACCTTTATTATTAAACCTGTAATATTAACCCTTTATTATTAAACCTATAATATTAACCCTTTATTATTAAACCTATAATATTAAACCTTTATTATTAAACCTATAATATTAACCCTTTATTATTAAACCTGTAATATTAACCCTTTATTATTAAACCTATAATATTAAACCTTTATTATTAAACCTGTAATATTAACCCTTTATTATTAAACCTATAATATTAAACCTTTATTATTAAACCTATAATATTAAACCTTTATTATTAAACCTGTAATATTAACCCTTTATTATTAAACCTATAATATTAAACCTTTATTATTAAACCTGTAATATTAACCCTTTATTACTAAACCTGTAACATTAAACCTTTATTACTAAACCTATAATATTAACCCTTTATTACTAAACCTGTAATATTAACCCTTTATTACTAAACCTGTAATATTAACCCTTTATTACTAAACCTGTAATATTAACCCTTTATTACTAAACCTGTAATATTAACCCTTTATTACTAAACCTGTAATATTAACCCTTTATTACTAAACCTGTAATATTAACCCTTTATTACTAAACCTGTAATATTAACCCTTTATTACTAAACCTGTAATATTAACCCTTTATTACTAAACCTGTAATATTAACCCTTTATTACTAAACCTGTAATATTAACCCTTTATTACTAAACCTGTAATATTAAACCTTTATTACTAAACCTGTAATATTAACCCTTTATTATTAAACCTATAATATTAAACCTTTATTATTAAACCTGTAATATTAACCCTTTATTACTAAACCTGTAACATTAAACCTTTATTACTAAACCTATAATATTAACCCTTTATTACTAAACCTGTAATATTAACCCTTTATTACTAAACCTGTAATATTAACCCTTTATTACTAAACCTGTAATATTAACCCTTTATTACTAAACCTGTAATATTAACCCTTTATTATTAAACCTGTAATATTAACCCTTTATTATTAAACCTGTAATATTAACCCTTTATTACTAAACCTATAATATTAACCCTTTATTACTAAACCTGTAATATTAACCCTTTATTACTAAACCTATAATATTAACCCTTTATTACTAAACCTGTAATATTAACCCTTTATTACTAAACCTGTAATATTAACCCTTTATTACTAAACCTATAATATTAACCCTTTATTACTAAACCTATAATATTAACCCTTTATTACTAAACCTGTAATATTAACCCTTTATTACTAAACCTGTAATATTAACCCTTTATTATTAAACCTGTAACATTAAACCTTTATTACTAAACCTATAATATTAACCCTTTATTACTAAACCTGTAATATTAACCCTTTATTACTAAACCTGTAATATTAACCCTTTATTATTAAACCTGTAATATTAACCCTTTATTACTAAACCTATAATATTAACCCTTTATTACTAAACCTGTAATATTAACCCTTTATTACTAAACCTGTAATATTAACCCTTTATTACTAAACCTATAATATTAACCCTTTATTACTAAACCTATAATATTAACCCTTTATTACTAAACCTGTAATATTAACCCTTTATTACTAAACCTGTAATATTAACCCTTTATTACTAAACCTGTAATATTAACCCTTTATTATTAAACCTGTAATATTAAACCTTTATTATTAAACCTTTATTATTAAACCTGTAATATTAAACCTGTAATATTAAACCTTTATTACTAAACCTGTAATATTAACCCTTTATTATTAAACCTGTAATATTAACCCTTTATTATTAAACCTGTAATATTAACCCTTTATTATTAAACCTGTAATATTAACCCTTTATTACTAAACCTGTAATATTAACCCTTTATTATTAAACCTATAATATTAAACCTTTATTATTAAACCTGTAATATTAACCCTTTATTATTAAACCTGTAATATTAACCCTTTATTATTAAACCTGTAATATTAACCCTTTATTACTAAACCTGTAATATTAACCCTTTATTATTAAACCTATAATATTAAACCTTTATTATTAAACCTGTAATATTAACCCTTTATTACTAAACCTGTAACATTAAACCTTTATTACTAAACCTATAATATTAACCCTTTATTACTAAACCTGTAATATTAACCCTTTATTACTAAACCTGTAATATTAACCCTTTATTACTAAACCTGTAATATTAACCCTTTATTACTAAACCTGTAATATTAACCCTTTATTACTAAACCTGTAATATTAACCCTTTATTATTAAACCTGTAATATTAACCCTTTATTATTAAACCTTTATTATTAAACCTTTATTATTAAACCTGTAATATTAACCCTTTATTACTAAACCTGTAATATTAACCCTTTATTACTAAACCTATAATATTAACCCTTTATTACTAAACCTGTAATATTAACCCTTTATTACTAAACCTGTAATATTAACCCTTTATTACTAAACCTATAATATTAACCCTTTATTACTAAACCTATAATATTAACCCTTTATTACTAAACCTGTAATATTAACCCTTTATTACTAAACCTGTAATATTAACCCTTTATTATTAAACCTGTAACATTAAACCTTTATTACTAAACCTATAATATTAACCCTTTATTACTAAACCTGTAATATTAACCCTTTATTACTAAACCTGTAATATTAACCCTTTATTACTAAACCTGTAATATTAAACCTTTATTACTAAACCTATAATATTAACCCTTTATTACTAAACCTGTAATATTAACCCTTTATTACTAAACCTGTAATATTAACCCTTTATTACTAAACCTATAATATTAACCCTTTATTACTAAACCTATAATATTAACCCTTTATTACTAAACCTGTAATATTAACCCTTTATTACTAAACCTGTAATATTAACCCTTTATTACTAAACCTGTAATATTAACCCTTTATTATTAAACCTGTAATATTAAACCTTTATTATTAAACCTTTATTATTAAACCTGTAATATTAAACCTGTAATATTAAACCTTTATTACTAAACCTGTAATATTAACCCTTTATTATTAAACCTGTAATATTAACCCTTTATTATTAAACCTGTAATATTAACCCTTTATTATTAAACCTGTAATATTAACCCTTTATTACTAAACCTGTAATATTAACCCTTTATTATTAAACCTATAATATTAAACCTTTATTATTAAACCTGTAATATTAACCCTTTATTATTAAACCTGTAATATTAACCCTTTATTATTAACCCTTTATTACTAAACCTGTAATATTAAACCTTTATTACTAAACCTGTAATATTAACCCTTTATTATTAAACCTGTAATATTAACCCTTTATTATTAAACCTATAATATTAAACCTTTATTATTAAACCTGTAATATTAACCCTTTATTATTAAACCTATAATATTAAACCTTTATTATTAAACCTGTAATATTAACCCTTTATTATTAAACCTATAATATTAAACCTTTATTATTAAACCTATAATATTAAACCTTTATTATTAAACCTATAATATTAACCCTTTATTATTAAACCTATAATATTAAACCTTTATTATTAAACCTATAATATTAAACCTTTATTATTAAACCTATAATATTAACCCTTTATTATTAAACCTGTAATATTAAACCTTTATTATTAAACCTGTAATATTAAACCTTTATTATTAAACCTTTATTATTAAACCTGTAATATTAAACCTTTATTATTAAACCTATAATATTAAACCTTTATTATTAAACCTGTAATATTAAACCTTTATTATTAAACCTGTAATATTAACCCTTTATTACTAAACCTTTATTATTAAACCTGTAATATTAACCCTTTATTATTAAACCTGTAATATTAAACCTTTATTATTAAACCTATAATATTAAACCTTTATTATTAAACCTATAATATTAAACCTTTATTATTAAACCTGTAATATTAACCCTTTATTATTAAACCTATAATATTAAACCTTTATTATTAAACCTATAATATTAACCCTTTATTATTAAACCTGTAATATTAACCCTTTATTATTAAACCTATAATATTAAACCTTTATTATTAAACCTATAATATTAAACCTTTATTATTAAACCTATAATATTAAACCTTTATTATTAAACCTGTAATATTAACCCTTTATTATTAAACCTATAATATTAAACCTTTATTATTAAACCTATAATATTAACCCTTTATTATTAAACCTGTAATATTAACCCTTTATTATTAAACCTATAATATTAAACCTTTATTATTAAACCTGTAATATTAACCCTTTATTATTAAACCTGTAATATTAAACCTTTATTATTAAACCTGTAACATTAAACCTTTATTATTAAACCTGTAATATTAACCCTTTATTACTAAACCTTTATTATTAAACCTGTAATATTAAACCTTTATTATTAAACCTTTATTATTAAACCTGTAATATTAAACCTTTATTATTAAACCTATAATATTAAACCTTTATTATTAAACCTGTAATATTAACCCTTTATTACTAAACCTTTATTATTAAACCTGTAATATTAACCCTTTATTACTAACCCTTTATTATTAAACCTGTAATATTAACCCTTTATTATTAAACCTGTAATATTAACCCTTTATTATTAAACCTGTAATATTAAACCTTTATTACTAAACCTTTATTATTAAACCTTTATTATTAAACCTGTAATATTAAACCTTTGTTATTAAACCTGTAATATTAAACCTTTATTATTAAACCTGTAATATTAACCCTTTATTACTAAACCTGTAATATTAACCCTTATTATTAAACCTGTAATATTAAACCTTTATTATTAAACCTGTAATATTAACCCTTTATTATTAAACCTGTAATATTAACCCTTTATTATTAAACCTGTAATATTAACCCTTTATTACTAAACCTGTAATATTAACCCTTTATTATTAAACCTGTAATATTAACCCTTTATTATTAAACCTGTAATATTAACCCTTTATTATTAAACCTGTAATATTAACCCTTTATTATTAAACCTGTATTATTAAACCTGTAATATTAAACCTTTATTATTAAACCTGTAATATTAAACCTTTATTATTAAACCTGTAATATTAAACCTTTATTATTAAACCTGTAATATTAAACCTTTATTATGATCCTGACGTTCGGTGAACAAACTCAGAGTGCAGAAACCATCTCTGTAGCAGCAGTTTTAAACCATTTTGGGCAGATCTTTTGTAATTTTGAGATGACTTGAATGAATTCAAGGATGTTTTGGACTTTTTTTTAAAAGTCATTTTAGACTAATTGCAAAACATTTTGGAGAAACTTGTATAATTTTGGTTAAACTAAAGAGAAAATACATCCTGGGTAACAATGCTTGTTTCCGTGACTTATAGACATTTAACTGCTGCAGTTCTACTGTTGAAACTATGATTCATCATTTATACTGATGTAAAACTTCTCTAGTCTCAGACAAATTGTGAGACCTGGATGGAAGTAAAACTGATTTAGTTCCAGTTTTAAACAGAACTCCAAAGAAAGTTTCATGTATTTACCTGCTGTAGTGATGAAGCTCAGAAATGATGGAAAATACATTTTAAAACATTTCTGTGTGCTTTAAGGAACTGTAACTCTGAAAATATTCACATCCTCATTAAACACACTTTAGATAAAAACATTCTGAGCTGATCAGGTGGGAAACTTCACAGACGAGGTCAAAGAAAGACACACCACCGATGAAATCTTCTCATAACGAACCCGAACAATAAACACAGTTCTTGTAAGAAAATCACATCAGATTAGTGCTGATATGTTGTGAGTGTTGATGGGAGGCTTGTCGAGGAGAACTCTTACTGTTGAGGGAGGAATGTGGACCTTCTCGCCTTCATCTGAGCTGCTCCTGGATCAGATCCTTCCAGGCTCTCTCATCACAGCCAGTCGTTTATCTTTATATATGCAGAAAAGATGAGCAGAAACTGCATCAGACTCCATGTTTCTCCTCTTTCTGCAGCTCTCTGTTCGCCTTCCTCAGCTCACAGGTGTGTTTGGTGTGGCTCCGCCCCTTCCTCACCTGTCCAGGATGATTCTGCACATTTAGCTGCAATCTGCAATGCATTGTGGGTATTAAAATGTGACAGAAAACAGACCATAACTGTAGTAATATCCACATCAAAAATCTATTTGTTCTTTTCCAGCATTTATCAGTTTATTTTCACCTTTTAATGAATTTAAATTAGAAAAAATATCAATGATTTGCAGATATTTTATAGAGAATTATTTCTGTTGAGGGCTGAAAGAAGGTGAATGACTTCCTAATCATCAAAATTTAAAAAAAAATTCAAGATGTTATACAGACCTCAGAAGACAGAATGTTCTTCGGAGAACATTTCTGTAACGTGATATATTAACAAAGATAGAAAATTTGGCCTGTAAAGTTCCATAAAACCAACAAGGAAGAACATTCTCAAACCCACATTGAAGAATTGTTCTCCAAATGTTAATGAAGACAAACGGTTCCTGTAATCTGACATGTTAAAGGTGGAACATTGTGCCTTGTTGGTGAGGGAACACGTTCTAAAATGTTCTTCTACAAGACGTTTCCACCACGTTAACAAAGAATATTCTCAATGCAACATTAAAGGAAAAAATAACTTTAAGATGCTATCAAGGACTCAGACATAAGAACGTTCTTTGGAGAACGCTCCTGTAACATGATATATTAACACAGATGGAACATTTGGCCTGTAGAGTTCCATGAAACGTTCCCATAATGTTACAAGCAAACAACTGAAGAATTTGGAACGTCTTTCCTACACTGAAGAAGACCAATCTGGGTGAAGTCTACTTTAGTAGAACTTTTCAGAAGCTCCTCAGAACCTTCTAGCTGCATGTTCTACGTTCCTTCACAGCGATGGCGTCCAAAGTTTGCACGGAGACGGGGGAGTGGGGTCGCCACCCGGAGAGCAACCGGACGTGGACCAACTTCACCAACTGTAAAGCCAACGTGACGCACCAGAGGACGGTAAGGAAGCAGACAGAGCAGGAGAACCATTATAAAAACTGGCTAATTACCAAAAACGAAGCAGAGAACACGGTAGAACCCTCTGTCTGATGGAGGTGTAACATGGTTGTTGTGTTCCACAGCAGGCAGCGATGACCCACTTCTACCTGGTGATGATCGGTCACGGACTGTCGCTGGTGTCACTGCTCATATCACTGGGAATATTCTTTCATTTCAAGTACGTTTCCTTTATTTCTGAAACCGATGCTTTTATTGGCATATTTAATCTGAACATTCTGTCTGATTTTAAAATGTAAATGTGTGCTTTCTGTGCTCGTTCAGGAGTCTGAGCTGCCAGAGAATAACCCTCCACAAGAACCTGTTCCTGTCCTTCGTCCTGAACTCCGTCATCACCGTGGTCCGGCTGACCACCGTGGTGAAGAAACAGGGACACAACTACAACGAATCGGTGAGCGACGTTCTGGTTTACCTCAGGTATGTCTGGGGGTTTCTT
This sequence comes from Acanthochromis polyacanthus, assembly GCF_021347895.1. Taxonomy (NCBI): domain Eukaryota; kingdom Metazoa; phylum Chordata; class Actinopteri; family Pomacentridae; genus Acanthochromis; species Acanthochromis polyacanthus. The sequence goes on along the minus strand of NC_067134.1, from coordinate 29,075,964 downwards.
TGGCTCATTGTTGGTGTTTTCCAGGGAAGCTGTAAGCTGCTGATGTTCATCCACCTGTACCTGATGAGCTGTAACTACTTCTGGATGCTCTGTGAGGGCATCTACCTGCACACGCTCATCGTGGTGGCCGTGTTTGCAGAAAAGCAGCATCTCATGTGGTATTATCTGCTCGGCTGGGGTGAGTCTGGGTTCATGAAGTATTCAACACTGGCTCTGTCAGTCCCACTCACTAACATCTTCATCTCACAGGTTTTCCACTCATACCGGCGGTGATTCACTCCATAGCTCGCCTCTGTTACTACGACGACAAGTGAGTGAGTTTTATCTTCACATTTTCCTACAAACATCCCATGTTTCCATCCTGAATAAACTCGCTGATGTGTTCACAGCTGCTGGGTGAGTTCGGCCACTTCGCTGCTCTACATCATCCACGGTCCGATCTGCGCTGCCCTGGTGGTGAGAACTCATCATTTACCACAAAATGTCCTTTAGGTCATCAGTGTAAGGGGCAAAAACAAACAGCCTCACCAGGAAATTCATCAGGAAGTTTAGTGCAAAAGTACAACCAGTTAAAAAACAGTGTTCAGATAAAGTCAAACTGATTGGACCCTTTACACTGGAGCACGACATGATCATTAACATCAAGTATTAACATCAGATCATCAATGTCAATACTATCTGTACTATACTTGTAATATCTATCTATCCTGACTGTGACAGAGCTAGTTGGTTTTTAATTATCAGGTTTTTATTATGTGATTCATTCATTTTAAATCATAAACTGCACCAGAATTAACAGACCTGGACAGTAGTAGCTGAACCAGCCTTTCAGTGTGTATATTATTTTTGATCGGATGTCGTGTTTCTTGGGTTTCTGGACTCCAGGTGAACCTTTTCTTCCTGCTGAACATCGTCCGGGTTCTCATCACTAAGCTGCGAGTAACTCACCAGGCCGAGTCGAGCCTCTACATGAGGGCGGTCCGGGCCACCCTCATCCTCATCCCGCTGCTCGGCATCCAGTTCGTCCTGCTGCCCTACAAGCCCCACGAGCACTGGGTGTTCGAGATCTACCTGTACATCATGGACATCCTCATGCACTACCAGGTCAGGAGCAAGAACTCGTGAGCATGTGGCAGTAATCTGTGTCCAGCTTGGAGGATTTCTAAATAAACCTTTTCTTGCCTGCAGGGTCTCCTGGTTTCTACAATATTCTGCTTCTTCAACGGGGAGGTGAGTTTGATTCTTCCAAAACGGAACTTGACTTTTCCACCTGTTTCAGTAGTGAGACTCACTCTGATTGCATATGTTGTTGTACATGAAGATAAACTGACCAAACCAGTAATCTGTATGCTATATGAATTATTTACAATTTGTCTTTATAGCCAGCTAATGTTAGCTGCACATTAACATAAAGATTTGAAATAGGGAAATAAGGAAAAATCATACTGACTCACTACCCGTTTTCCCATTTCCATTCTTTATGCTAACACTAAGCTCACTGCCTAACATTAGCTAGAGAGCTTAATGTTAGCATGAAAACCAGACAAACATGTTAGCCAAACAAAAGCAGCCTACTGGGACTTCTGAAGCTCACCAATTCTCTCATATTACTTGTTTTTGTCTGTTTATCCAGATTGTGTTAACTTTCAACAGAGTAGCTATTTCAATGATTCACTTTTAGATACTAATCTTAAGCTAATGAGCTAAGCTAAGTTTGGTGAGAAACATACTAGCTGTCTCTCTATTTCAATACTTTGTGCTAAAATTGAGCTAACTTTTTTTTTTAGCTTAATGTTAGCATAAGGACTGGACACAGAAGTACAGCTAGCATTCATTATGTTACTGTTAAGCTAATGTTAGCTGGTGGGTATAACATTAGCATTAACACTGGAAACAGCTAACACCTAGCCAAACAAAAATAACCTACTAGCACTCCTGAAGCTCATTAATCAATATGTTTTATATTTATTAACATTTTGTTTTCTTTGGAAAGAGTCACAATAGTGGTATCACCATTTCAGTTTTGTGTGCTCATGTTAAGCTAGCTAGCAAAGCTAATCCTGCTGATTCCAACTTCCTACTGATCATACAGACTCAAGACCTGTGGAATCTTCTTTTCTAACTCTCATCAAGAAAGCAACTAAAATACTTTTCAGACTTTTCAAAAATATGCTTTGTGGCAAAGTTTTTCTGAAGAAACATAATAAAAAACAAACAAAAAAAAACTTTGCTTGTGTTGCTATTAGCATGTACTATGCTAATACAAGGGGTCTCGAACTTAATATTTGGACTTGTGTGATAAATTATTGTTCTGTTGGAAAGCACTTTGGTGAAACAGTCTTTTGAACTGTGTTGAATGAAAACCACTGACTGTAGTCCGCTTACCTTAAAACCACGTCTCTCCGTCTCCTTGTCCAGGTTCAGACTGTTCTTCGGAGACACTGGAATCTACAGCGGATGCAGTTTGCCGGCACGTTTGCCAACGCCGACTTCTTCCGCTCGGCCACCTCTGTGGCGTCGTCGCTCACCGAGGTCCACCGCTGCTACAGCATCGAGAGCCACACCGAGCACATGAACGGAAAGAGCTACTCGGACATATTCAGGTCGGACAGCCCCTTCGTCTGAGGACGCCCATCCACGTTCCCGCTTCTTCTGCAAAGATTGATCCTGGAGTTAAGTTTTATTCTTCTTTCATCTCCCAAACAAAAAATAAAAATCATATTTTACCTTTCTGGCAAATCAATAGAAAGAAAAGTACCAAAGACCATTTCTTCACAATTACTTCCACTGTAAAGCTGTTGAGACGAGCTGTTGTCAGACATGAAGACAAGGTGAATCAAACAGCCTCTAAACCATCAACATGAGGAATTCATTCTGTCTGCATCGTGTGGATTCAACCTGAAGAGTCCTTGATGGACAGGAAGCTGTTCTGTTAAGCTGACAGAGAGATGTTATGTTTTCATGGCATTTTAAGAATACTGAAGTTCAGAACGTTTGGCAAAGTGGGAACATGAAGCTGTGATGCTGCAAACAGGAGGACGAATATTCACACCGATTAATGCAAGTTTAATGAATCAGAGCAGATTGGAGAGGCAAAGAAGGAGGTCAAATTTTGGAAAAGCAACTTTGCAGTAGCTTTGGTGTCAGTTTTAGTGCCACAATACCACAAAAGTAAAGCAAAAAAAGCACAAAAACTTACAATAAACCCTGAATTTGCTTTAACAAATACCATTTCTGCTTTAGCTACTTTTCAATTCAAGGTTTGCATCTTGGACTGAACTCCCCCTTGAGGTAAATATTCTATTTATGTGTGATTTCATGTCCTCAAAGATAAACAAATAATGAGATCCATCCATCCATCCATTCTCTATCCACCGCTTTATCCTCACTGGGGTCATGGGGGGTGCTGGAGTCTATCCCAGCTGACTCTGGTGAAGGCAGGGGACACCCTGGACAGGTCACCAGTCTGTCGCAGGGCCAAATAATGAGATTCACATCCTAATTTTGTTAGATGTATAAGCTTACTTTGTCCAGCTCGGCGATTTTTTAAGTTAATGTGTTTTTTCACTTCGTGTCTGATTATTCCAAAATGCTGGAGAGACGATTGTGAGAGAAAAAGTGCATGCGTTTGTACATGTATGTGATTGTTTGATATGACATATACTGAGGCACATAGTATGAATTTGTACATTGCATTTAGACTGGCACGAGTGTACTTTACATTATTTTCCAGTCAGTTAAGAACACATCGTTGTATTGCGTTGCTCACAGCTGTTTGATCACAGTAGAAAGCTGAATTTTAAAAAAAATTGCGTCCAGGTAACAAAATCAAACTGATTCAACACCTTACATTGAGCACAAAATGATCGTTAACATCAAGTATTAACATCAGATCTCTTAATAAAAGGTTACTTTCCTGTCAGGAGTGAAGAGCTGCTGGTTTCGGCCTTCAATAACAGGAATTACACGTCATGAAAATATGAAATATGAAGTCAGCAAATAGTGTAAAAGCAAGAAAAGCTTAATGTAGTAGGTTTGCATTTAAGCTGAAAATGGGAACTTCAGTGACTGTCCAATGATAATAAAACCACAAATATGTGGTTTAATGTTCTCATTATCTATGGGGAAAAAAAGGACAGAAAAAAAATGGTTTAAAATGTCAAACTAAACATGCAGCACTGAACAAGAAAGTAAAAACTTACTAAGATTTCTTAAAAAGGTAATGCTGTGTAAATCCATAATTTCTACTGTGATTTCTGTGGAGATTTTTTGTGATGGAATAAATATTGTTGACATGATACATATTGCATTTTTCTATTAAAATTCTGATAAATGCAGCTAACTGTGCTAAACTAGTGCACTACTTTGAGGACTAAAATGTCTGATTAGTAGCATTAAATTCTTAAATTAGTAGTTTTTTTGGGAAAATAATTTCTTTTTTTTCTGAGAGTGAAATGAGAAGATTGATACCACTGTATGCTTAATATTAAGCAATGTACAGCCAGTTAAAGCTATGCTAACTTGCTAGCCAAACAAACACAGTTTACTTACCAGCAGTATATTACTTCTTCTGAAGCCCATGATTTAACATGCTGTATCTCATTTCTTCTTATCCGTTTAGTTTGGACAGAAACATGCAAGCTGTTCCTCTCTGTCAATACTTTGTGCTAAAATTGAACTAACAGTCAGTTTTTAACTTACTGTTAGCATAAGGTCAGGACACAGAGGCACAGCCAGCCAAGTAAAAGCCGCCTACTAATTAACACAGACTTTGTTGGCTTTTAAGTGCTATCAGCTAATGTTAGCTGGTGAGTTTCAGGTTAGGATTAAAACGCAATATAAAGAAGCCGCGAGCCAAGCAAAATCAGCCTAGCACAATGTTTCCCCGTTTTTATTTATGTTAATATTGAGCTCAGGTTAGCTGGTGGGTATAACATTAGCATTAAGACTGGAAACAGCTAACACCTAGCCAAACAAGAATAACCTACTAGCACTTCTGAAGCTCATTAATCAACATGTTATATCTTTACATGTTTTAATCCGTTTATTCACATTTTGATAACTTTGAAAAGAGTCATGCTAGTTGCATCACTGTTTCAGTTTGAGATGTTAATGTTAAGCTAGCTAGCTCAGCCAATCCTGGTGGGGCCAGCTTTGTTCAGACTCGACGGTGGTGTCAATGTTCTCGTCTTACTCTCAGCAAGAAAGCAGCTAAAATATTTTCTGAAAATCTGCGCTGTGAAGAAAACTCTTTATAAAGGACAGGTGGAGCTTTTTCAACACACAATATAAATAAAATGATTGTTTCTGTTGCTATTAGCATGGGCTAAGCTAGGACATGGACACCATAGTGGACATCTGTGATTAAAAGTCAGAATTTTGTTGTTATTTTTGTAACATAGTGCTTGCCTATCCTGAAGTAATAATGCTGTAAATAAAAACAGGCTGTTTAAATCTGAGATTCATTTGTGTTTCAGTCCCAGTTTGCCAGCTTCCATTTCATTTCCCTCAGAGACAAACAAAAGAAAATCTGTGAGTGTTGTCCTTCCCACATTTTTAATTAAGGGTGGGATTTCCTCGTCTGACCTTAGAAACCGTTTCCCTCAGAAATGAATATTGTTTCCAGACAAAGCCAGGCGTGTTGCTGTCTGCTCAGCAGGTACAGTTAGGAAGTCCCAGAGGAAAAGTGCTATGTCTCTCCTTTCAGAGCATCGTTCATCAAGTTGTAGATCTGAAAAAGCACTTAGAAGGTGATCAGAAGCATGTGTGAGAGATATTTACTTTTGACTGGTATACCTGTCATCATCACGACTTTAATGCACTGAGGAGTCTGTGGTTGTTGGACTGCGTCTGGAGCATCATCCCAGTGTTCATGAACATTAACCTGGGTGTTAGAAGATACAGCAGAACTGAACCTGGAACACGTGAAAGCTGTTGATGTTTTTATTGTTTACCCACAGCAGCACCTCCCTGTGTTTACTTGAGTGGAAACCAGAGTGGTGGATGTATTGCAGGCATCCTGTTTCTAAGAATACATCGCCATTGAACTCTTGATCCGTCAGCTCTTGTGTGCTGGTAGCAAACACTTCCTCAGAATTATGACTAACACTTGTTTACTGCCTTTAACTTCCGCATGCTTCCACTGCAGTGTGAAGCGTTTAGCTGATGTCTGCTGTCCGTTGCAGTTCTGTCAATCTGTCAAGGACATTTCCACAGGACGTGACTGAATAGCGACACACGTTCTCCGACAAGCCTGTAGATGTAGTAACACATAAATCTGCTGCATATTGCCATACCTGTATTTAGACTTAATCTGAGGAAGGTGATGCATTTCATTCGACTTCAGATGGTCCCAAGATAGCTACAAAACAGAAAGAACTGGAAGAAGAACAAGATCGAAGCTGAGAATCCTGTTATTTCGTTAAAATCATATCTTATATTTTAAAAATGCCAAAAACAAATAACTTACAATAATCACATTCTGCAAAAAAAATAAAAAAAATTCTGCACTCCTCAACTCAACCAAAAAAGTCATGACTGATTCAGGTGTGGCCAAGATTCATGTGACGAAAATTCTGAGAATTTCCAGGTTGAACGGCAGTCAGTGTCTCCACAGGAAAATCAAGCATACTGGATTAAAACAGTAAATGCAGCGTGATTTAAATACAGTAAACAGAGGAGCATGTTGTTGGAAAATACTTTCAGCATGGTGAAACATCTTTCTACACCGATGCACAGAGAGTATTAGCAAGTTTTGAAATAATATAAAAATATTGTCAAAGATCAAGTATGTACAGCCACTTTGGCTGAGTTTGTTGAGACAAAGTCTATAACCTGCATTATCATCATTAGAAAAGTAAATATTTACCTACTGAAGAAACTGGATCTTGTAATCCCTTAAGTTTTTTCTTTTTTATCTTTGATCTCAGAAGTCCTAACTACGACGACCACACCTGAGCTGTGTTTCACTGATGTCTAGTTGATCTTCCTGGATCTTTTTCCACGTTTTAGTCTCAAAATCAGATTTTTTACCTCAGTTCTTTCCCACATGGAGCCATGATGCAGATCAACACATTCCACAGGTCCAAAACTGAGGACGTTCTGCTGCTCACAGCTCATTTTAGAACCCGTTAGACTGATTGGATTCACAGGTGGATTCAATTCAGCTGGTCTGAACTATTAAGTGTTTGATTTTGATTGTTTATAAAAGAAAATATTCGACTATTCACCTCAGAAATAATACAGTTATTGAGAGATGATATGAATTTAAATGGTATGACTTAGTAGCTCAAGTTCTTGTGTGGACATTTACACTGAAATATCTAATTAACCCTCTGAACTCCAAACAATTTCTGAGTGTTTGTTGTCACATTTTTGAATTTTCACCAGGTGACTGTTGGTCACAGCTGAGTCTCTCATGGTTTCACAGTTGCAGCAAGAAGGGCAGAAATTTAATTTTTTCCTAAACTTTTGTATGATTGAAATTTTCATTTTTGGCATATTTTTAAACTGAGACATGAAGAATTGAGTGATTTTGATGAAATGTCACAATTTTAAGGGGAGATTTGTTTGCTTTTTTTAGATGGAACGGCAGAGATTAAATTCAAACGATGCTGGAAAGTTTAACATCTTTCTTTTTTTTTTTTTTGTTACAGTTTCTGATTCTGTAATTTAGGTTATTTTTAACACATAACATGCTTCATGAACCTGCTTAGCAGGTCTTGGGCTTTAACCCTGTTAAAACTCAGTGCAGTGTGGTACAGTTTTCTTTTAATCTCACCTAAAACTTCTTTTTTGCAGTAATTTCTTCTTTCTGCTCAGACTGAATCATGTGAAGTCTCAGGAGAAGCCGCAGATTAAATGTTCATTCAGAGGAGGGAAACTCCTCATTTCCACTTTGCCATGTCCTCAAAAAAACCTTCTGATGCCTGAGATGCTCTTCACCTCCAGCAGCACAGGAGTCACTATGAGAGGAATGTGAAGAAGCTCTGAGGGACAGAAACCAAACCAGTAAAACTTAATGAATCATTTCCTTCAGAGCTGCTGCTGCAGATTCCAGTAAAATCCTCCTCTACAGAAAGCTGTAATGATTTAAAACAAAGGACACATCTGGAAGCAGCCACTAGAGAACAATGGATGAGCTGCAGGGCGTGGAGGGCTTCGGTCATGTGACCCGGGTCTGGGTGGGACCGCAGGAAGTCTGTCGGTTCTGTCGGACCGCTGGGTCGAGATCCATCAGAACGCCTCATCATGTCACCACTCTGGTTTATCAGCAGACGTCAGCGTGTGGAAACATCACCTCACTGGGACACCACCTTCAGAAATAAATCAGCCGTTTTCATCTGGAACCATCTTCACAGGAAAGAAAACACTGTAGTTACAGGTTTTGATTTATTATTTCAGTTTTATTTATTTTAAGTGGCATTTTACAATCAAATATTGCAAAACAATAAATGACTGAAAAAACTAAAGAATAGAACATTTTATCCATTTGTGGTACCAGGACTGGAAATAACGAGGAGACTCTACATACCAGAGATATTCTACTAATTAGGTTTAAAAGACCTGCAGCACTGCCTGCAGTTCAGCTGAAACTCTGATTATTTGTCTACTGTTGGTCCCAGCTGAGTTACTATAGGTTCACATAATTTTAATTATTTATAGAATCTGGTTCATGCAAACTGTTTATTTTTGACTATTTTTAGAATGATAGATGTAGAATAAAGTGATTTTGAGCTGAGATTTGGTTCAGTTTTCAACTAGAGCAGCGTGTTACTGATGAGCAGTTCAAGGACCGTTGGAAAGTTGAATATTTTGGTGATTTGTTAAAAGTTAACATGTCTGTCAAAGGCTAGTTTAGGGTTTCAAGGGTTAAAAAAAAACGACTTCACTTCATTTTCACTCGACTTTTTGAACATTTTGACCTCATGATGGTGGTCAGATGGAGACAGCTGTGAAAGCTGTGGAGCTGTGAAGAACCTGAAGCTGATCAGGTGTCTCCATCCATCTCAGGTAATCAGTAACTCCTCTCTAACTCCAGGTGAGAACATGGAGCATGCTGTAGCCGTGGTGTTCAGAGTCCAGGTCCTCGGCTGCTGTCCACCGCTGGAGGCGTCTTCGGCTCCGTCCTGCCAACAGGAAGTCCCTCGCTCGTCTCCGGCTTCCTGCCATTGTTCTGCTGCTGCCAGCGGCCCGGCTCCGCCCAGGATCTGGGAAAGGTGGAGTGGTTCAGCGGCACATTTCCCCTTTGATCAGCGTGGCCCTGGGCAGCAGGAGGAGGTCCTGGCTTCATGTGATCCGTGTTCTGCACCAGCCTGAACATCTTTCACTGTTGTTTAATAAAAGACTGATTGAAGTTTCTCTCTGCTTGATCCACGTTTATCTCCAGAATCACTGCAGCAGCTTCTTCTCTTCTTCACATCTTTTCTTGCTGAACAGAATCAGCTGCTTCTGATCAACATGTTTGTTCCAGAGAACCTGACCTGCAGTAGGATGATTTTCAGTTTTCACTTCATACTTATACATCACAAATAGAAAAGAAAAAATTATATTTAAAAAAAAAAATCAAAAATGTTGCCTTTTATATCCAGATTTGTACATCCTTAATGCATGTAAAAGGTGTAAATGTACTCCTGTAAGTTTATTTTTTCTGGTATTTTTAATTTGTAAGTACAATTACGTAAAAAAAATCTAGAAACATAATTAAAAATATCTAAAATTACATGTACATTTATTCTTGTAATACATTATTCTCCGTAAAAGAGGAAAAAATAAATATATATAAAATGAAAGAGGAATATACTTTGAGAGATAAGAATATCTGTATAAAAGAAAAAAATCAATATATATTTTTTCTCAATTCCTGTCCCTCTTTTATATTTTTTATCAGTAAAAAATTACATTAAATGAATGATAAATCCAGTGTAGACATAGTTAATGTGGTAAATGACTGTTGTAGCTGTAAATGTTTAATGGAATATCTCCATTGGGGTACAGAGGAACATTTCCAGCAACCATCACTCCTGTGTTCTAATGCTACATTGTGTTAGCTAATGGTGCTGAAAGGCTCATTGATGGTTAGAAAACCCTTGTCTTCTTATGTTAGCACAACTGAAAACTGTTGTGTTGATTAGAGAAGCTCTAAAACTGGCCTTCCTCTGAGCATCAGCGTTTATGGGATCCATTATACTCAAAATGAAACTCGATGTCTGTTCTTGTTTTTTTGCTGAACTGACTCAGATCTTTCCACAACAGTAAGTCTGCTTTGTGGGTTTGGTGAATAAAATAAAATAAAAAATTTGAGCATTCCAAACATGATTTTTCTTCACTCCAAGGGACTCAAATTGAACATATTAACAAACCAAAGCAGTTGTGTTTATTTCACATTCAGATCTGATTCACTGCCTTATATAGAATATAAAACTCTGAGCTGACAAGTGATTGGCTGCAGCAGGTTTCATAAAGGCAGTGACTGGTTAATGTGGATGGAGGACAGGTGTGATCAGCAGCAGGGTTTGGAATGCTAAAATATAGAAAAGGGACAGAAATGTTGCTCAAAAAGCTGAAAAAAAACCTAAAAAAATCAAAGATTGGTGTCTGCAGGATGTATTCCCAGTAAAACCTGAAAACTTCATCACTTCGCTGACAGAGAACAGCCTCTGATCAGCGTCTCAGGAGTGAGAACCTTCTTCCAGCTTTGACTCTTCATGCCAAGAGAACACTTCAGATCCTTTCTCATGATCCCCTCCCGAGTTCTTTAAGTGTTTCCAGAGAGGCGTCGGTGAAGTGGAGGGTGGACAGGAAGGAAAAGGAGTAGCTGGGAAATCTCATCGAGGCTCCTCAGCCAGCAGTTAGAGACACCGCCATCAGGATGTGGGCGTCACTGCCAAGTCATCTCAGGGTCACAGACTCCAGCAGAAAACAAACTGAGCCTGATGATCGCTGGCAGAGGTCCTGCAGACACAGACTAAGAGGAGGATTTAACCTCTGATTCTGTTTATAAAGAATATAAATATGATGCCGATTCACCATGTCGTCTCAGGACATTTCACATCCTAACATGAAGACATTACTGTCTGACAGAGAGAAACCCAACTAATCTGCTCCATGCAGCTCTTTAGCAGCTGTAGGAAGAAAAACCTTGACTTTAAATTCAAGAAGCCTGCAGCAGAACCAGGTTCAGGAGGACAGAAGTCTGATTCCACCAGTCAGGGTCAGGTTAAAGTCAACTCGAAGACATTACTCTGTAAACTGTGCTCTGTCCTAAGTGCTAACTAGCTAATGTTTTCTGTGCTAAAATGCTAAACTAAGATAAATAAGATGGTAAACAACATACCTGCTAGTTGTTAGCATTTTAGCATTTACAGTGTGAGCATGTTCAAACCTCAATACAAAACAGAGCAGCTGTGTGTTTAGTGTGTTATACACCTGGCTAGCATGTTAGCATGCTCATCTGAACACAGTAAAGCATCTATCTACTTAGCATGTCAGCATGCTAGTATGAAAACACTAATATTTATACCTACTTGGCATTTTAGAGTTAATACAGCAAACATGATGCGTATTTAGCATTCCAATGTGAACATCCTAAATGGCTGAATAGAATAGATAATTTTATAGCTAGAATGGCTCCATTGAATTTTAGGTTTTAATTTGTTTGTTTAAACTTTTAAAGCCCAAAGCTACACTTCCCAAGACACCTCTGATTAATGATTGTTGCTCTTTGCAGTTAGCATAGGCAGAGTAAACAATATAGCTGCTTAGCTAAATAGGAGCTAAATCCAAACACTGACATTCTCTCATATTGCTAACATGCAAAACCTAAGGTGCTATGGTACTACGTATGTACATGTTAGCATGTTGTGTTACTATGTTGTGTTACTATGTACATGTTAGCATGTTGTGTTAGCACCACTGTGTCTAACTTCAGTCTCACAGTCGTCAACATATTAATGTGTCTGTTTATGAAACCTGTAAAGCTAACAGCCTTTCTCACCGGCCTCGCCATCGCTAAATGAGCAAATATTAGCATGCTAACATGATTAATTGATAAATTTGTGTTGACAATATTATGCTAATGTTAATGTAATGAACATTATACCACCTTAGCATTAATGTGTTAGCATCAGCATCATACCTATGTTAGCATGCTAACTGAATAAACATCATACCAACTATAAGTCTGTTAGCATGATAACAGAGGATGCTGCTGTTAGCATTTAGCTCGTATCAATTTTTCTCAGTAGAGCTTTACAGGGATGTTACTATGACTGTAGTGAAGCTAAAATTTAAAGATTTATATGAATAAAAATATAATATATATATAAAAGTTTATGCTGACGGCCGAGTCAGGACATTTAATGAATGACTGATTAAATAAAACAGCTACAGTTTCCATGTTGTTAATTTTCTGTCAAATAACGAACAATTCACTTTTTTAAGTTCATTTAAAATAGTGAACTTGAAACTTTGCATTCAATTTGCACCAGAAAAAACTTTACTTTCTGACTTTTACATCAAGCAGGTGTGCAGGTTGTGGAGTTTAAAATAAATTCTGGGCTTTGAAGATCTTTAAAAGCATCTTTTGTGCTGCTGATTAACAGCTACAATGAGGTTTAGTGTTGCTCCAAACTGAGCAGCTTTTACGGAGAACTAGATTAAAAAATGATGTACAAACGTACACTTTAAATTCCCCTCCCCACTTATCTCACTAAATTTTCCACGCTCTAAATGAAAATAACCGGCCGGCTAAAAATGACGACCTGGACAGATGTGCAGCGGTTTGGGCTGCAGGAAACGGTGAGAGTGTCACGTCTTTCAGCAGCGAGGAGAGGCGAGGTCGACCCTCAAACATGTGCTGCCTGAACTTTGGCTCTTCTTCTTCCTGTCAGGACGCCTTTGCTCTCCTCGTCTACTTTCTGTTCACGCCCAAAAACACACAATGAAACGTGGAGAAAGCTGCAGCAGCTCACAATTTTTATATCTGCGAGAAGAAGTAGTGAAACTGATAAACTGCAGTCTGTTTTAATTATCCTAAAGCAGGATTAAAGCTTATAATGAAGAACTTCACCACCTGTGATTTCAGGTAAGAGCTCTGATCTGAAGCCTTGAACAAGAAGCACTGCCTCCCTCTGGTGGTGGTGAGGAGCTTTATTCATCATTCATCTGCTCTTAGTTTGTGTCCGGAGCACAGTCTGTCCAAAGGAAGACATTTATTCCACATCCACAGTCACACAATAAACAAACACTTTGAATTTACAGTCATATGTTGCATTTACAGGAAAAGGTTACAGGTGTTCTGGTGAAAGAGTAAATGAGTTCTGGAGCAGAACTTAATAATTTAGATTCAAGCTTGAATTTCATTTTTTATTCCATTAAAGTTAGAAACTACGCATCTCTAGATCGTCTCTATCCAGGCCTCTGGACTGCATTTACTGAAGAAAAGATGCTGTTATTCACTATAAACATTTCCTTCTAACATGAACGCTTCCAAAATCCCAGCTTATGCAAGTTTCCAATCCATCTAAACCCACCTCCGTCTGATTTCATGTTACAGATGGTGAATTATAGACGAGGTGAATAAATCAGCGTCCAGCTCTCTGTCTGCGAAGAACGGCAGCAATCAAACATCAAGCCTTCATTGGCTCACATAGAGGCGTCCATGTGTTGGATTTGTGGTGTTCCTCCTCTTCAGAAGGCTGATAGGTCTGGAGATTTTATGAGAAGCACACGGGGCCGATGTCGAGGCCGAACTCCTGACCGGTCTTTCCGATGTCCATGGGGGCCACGTCGATGACGGGCAGCCTGGCTGGAGTCTGAGTCCTGTACTCCAGCACTGTCTTTCTCCACTCTCCGCTTGATTTCTGGAGAAAAAGAATAAAATCAAGTATCTCCTGATGGCTTTCCATAAAGTCTGGGTGTTTTCTGGCAGACTCACCGAACAGCCATCCTCGATGACGGAGTATCTCAGACGGTTGATGCCCTGCGCTCGCAGCTCCTGGCCGTTGGATCCTCGGAGGACCAGAGACTTCTTCAGGTTGCCCTTGGCGTCTTTATAAGCCACGCTGTTCCTGCAGTGGTAGGTGATGTTCTGGTGTGCCTCTCTGGACAGAAGCTGCAGCAGCTTCAGCTGGACGGCCACGGCGTTGGGCTGCTCCTCCTTGTTTCCGTATCTGAGCTGGAAAGTTCATTAGACAGTTTGAAGTTAACGGGATGTCTTTATGTCGTTGGCGTTCATCTACAGAACCGATCTGGTCATCGTTACTTCCTATTTGTCTTTTAACAGTGAAACATGGAAGTAATAATCTCTGATCTGTAGATATTCTGAAATCTGTCTCCCCACAGTATGATCTGAACTGGACCAGGAAGCCTTTAGGTTTTCTACATCTGATGCTTGGAATAAACTGCAATCTAAACGTCCAGAGCTCGTTCCACTGAACGCGATGCTGCTGCCTCCCTGTAAAGCCGATCTCTGATGTCAGTGGGACTAACCTGGTTGAATAAAAACATGATTCTGACCAGATTTTAGAGATAAACATGCTCTCTGATGAAACTCTTGAATCTTACTCTGTTTCCTCCGTTCATGTCAGCTCCGAACCAGACGGCCTTGTTGGCGTTGGGGCTGGATTTGGTCCACCAGGCCTTCCTGGGGATGCTGGTCGGGTTGGCCGAGATGCAGGTTTCTCCGGTCTCCATGTTGCAGAAGACCCTAATGGCGTCTTTAGTGCTCCCCTGGTTTGGATCGATCCAGTAGTCGCCTGCATCCAAGATAAAAGACAAACGAGTGAAGATCAGATGGAAAGAAGCAGCAGACAGCAAAAAGCCGTAGAAGTGGAGGCTGACCGCTCTTCTTATGGGGGTAGCACTGCCTGATGTCCTGGCAGGTCTTGGCTGGGTTGGTCTTGCTGCCGTCGGGGCTGCGGAGGTTCTGCAGATGTCCGCTGAGCGTCTTCAGTGTGGCGTGGACGCCGGTTTCTGCCTGCAGGATGGCAGAGTTCTTGTTGGGAAGAGCTTCGTCTTTGTTGAACTCCGGAGGTGGAGGAGGATCGGCGGCCGCATCGTATTCAGAGAACTCCACGGCTTCTGGAACGTCACCGTTACCGTCGTAGTCGACCGGGGCAACCAGGAGGTCCTCCATGGCGGCGGTGGGAGGTCCTGGAGGGCCTGGAGGGCCGGTGGGTCCAGGTTCACCAGGAGGACCCTGATAGAGAATGAAAATGGAGAATCAGAGCCTCACTGACCAGAAAGATTAAGAACTGAAGAGAATAAATAAACATCAACATCAGAATCCATAAATAAATAAATAAATACACATCAAGGAGACAAACTCTGGAAATAAACCACAGAAATGCAGATTAAAGTTCCAGATGCAGCGAAAACTCAGTAATGCCAACTTTCACTGGATTTTGGTT
The DNA here is from genome assembly GCF_021347895.1 of Acanthochromis polyacanthus. NCBI lineage: Eukaryota > Metazoa > Chordata > Actinopteri > Pomacentridae > Acanthochromis > Acanthochromis polyacanthus. Next base: position 29,060,554 of record NC_067134.1, on the reverse strand, counting down.
GATTTTTTGTGATGTTCTTAAAGAAACTATTTTAAGTTTTATTGACATATATGTAATCACTTTTGATATTTTTAGGATTTTTTGGAAGATTTTTACTCATTTTTTGAAAATATTTACAAGAATTTTCTTGCCACATTTTTTTAAAATAAAACTTTTAAGGGAAACTTTTCAGGAATAACTGGCATTTTCTTCCTGAAAGTTTTGCAAATTTTGAGAAATTTGGGGAATTCTTTTGCTGAATTTTTGGAATTTTTCAGACAAGGAAACCAGATTTTTTTGGTGCCTGTAAATGAGGACAACAGGAGAGTTAACCTGGGTGTGAAATGATGAAATATCTCCTCCAAACATGGATATTTCCTCTAAAATTCCAACTCCTCCAGTCAGAGTAGAAATGTTTAGTTTGAGTTAAATCTTGAACCTGAGCTCCGATGTCTCCACTGACTCCTCTGCTTCCAGGAGCCCCCATCGGTCCCGGCTGTCCCATGTTTCCTTCCTTTCCTGGAGGCCCTGACACTCCTGGAGGTCCCTGTGTGGTTAACAGATGTCCAGCTGATAATACTGTAAAATAAAGTGATTTTGTTTATGGGTTTGTGTGATTTTAAAGATGCCTTACTCTCTGTCCAGCTGGTCCAACTATTCCTATTGCTCCTGCATCTCCTGTGGCGCCCTGAAACAGAAATCAGGATTTATTAAACACCCAGACTGAACTTAGTAAAACCGACACACATGAAGGATCCGTTGAGTTCTGGTTGTCTGACTCAGCCTTGTGCAGCTTTAGATGCCAGATATTTCCTTACGGTTATTCCTGGCAGGCCGTGGAGGCCGGTGAACCCTCGGTGTCCTTTCTGACCTCTCTCTCCAGGTTCTCCAGTGGCTCCTTTATCTCCCTGAGGCCCTTGAGGACCCTAAAAACCAGAACAGGAAGACAATTCAGCACACAAAGTCTTATTTATTCTGTTTCAAACTTTTATTTTGTAGATCAAAACGGTGGTAAACTATGGACTGACCACTTTCCCTCGAACTCCAGCTGGTCCTTGAGGTCCAGGAGCTCCTCTGGGTCCCTGAATTAAAACCATCAGAGAACGTTTGTGACGTCCAGAGGTTTGTGTTTTAATGTGTAAACAGCAGACGGATCATTAAATGTTGGAAAATACATTCAGCACAAGTTTGTAGGAGTTCCACAAATGTAAAGAGTTAAATATGTAGAACACACTAATGTTTAAAGGTCTGTTTCTGTATTTTATGATATTACTGTTCAAAAGTTTGGGCTCACTTAGAAATGTCCTTATTGTTGAAAGAAAAGTGTTTTTTTTCAATGAAGATAATATTAAATGAATGATAAATCCAGTGTAAATGGTCTGTATTTATATAGCGCTTTACATGATACGTCACATTCACACACTGATGGCGGAAGCTGCTATGCAAGGCGCTAACCACGACCCACCAGGAGCAGTTAGAGGTTCAGTGTCTTGCTCAGGGACACCTCAACATGAGCACGACAGGCCGAGGATCAAACCGGCAACCTTCCAGTTACAAGACGACCACTCTACCCACTGAGCCATGCCGCCCATAAGCGTGGGGCCCAGTGTAGACATAGTTAATGTGGTAAATGACTGTTGTAGCTGTAAATGTTTAATGGAATATCTCCATAGGGGTACAGAGGAACATTTCCAGCAACCATCACTCCTGTGTTCTAATGCTACATTGTGTTAGCTAATGGTGCTGAAAGGCTCATTGATGGTTAGAAAACCCTTGTTCAGTTATGTTAGCACATGGATAAAAGTGGGAGTTTATCAGGATGAACCCAGACTTTTAAAAAGTAGTGTATGTGGAGTCACATTTCTTCAGTTTTACCAAAACCTGTTGGTTCCTATTAACATATTCTACATATTTTTATTGTTATAAAATAGCAATTGCTGACTAAATAAAGTGCAATAGAGCCGGGTTCTGCTCCAGGTTTCTTCCCTGTTAAAAGGGTGTTTTTCTGCCACTGTCTCCTTTGGGCTGCTCTGGGGGTCAGGCATATGGGTTCTGTAAAGTGTCTTGAGACGATTTGACTGTAATTGACGCTATAGAAATAAAATTGAAGTGAATTGAATTGAATAAAACAACATTTGAAGCTACTTCCTGAGTGAAACGTGCAGACCATAAAATCCATCCAAACACATTCTCTGTTTATAAAAGTGAACAAAAGAACATTTTAAAACTTAAATCTGTAAAAGGCTTCACAGTTCATGGTCAAACACCATCATCCTGAGACTGTTCTAAGTTGTTTTCTGGTTCCATGGAGACACATGGATTTCAGAAGGTTGAAGAGGTTATTTAGACTCACGTTTTCTCCTCTTTGTCCTGGACTTCCAGTTAAACCCACCGGACCCTCAGTACCTGCAGACCCGGTAACACCAGCCAGACCCTCCTGACCAGGGTTCCCCTTATCTCCCTGTACACACAACACAGTAAATACACAGCAAACACACAACCCAACACAAACACACACAGACTGAAGATGACAGAATCTCACCCTCTGTCCTACGAGACCGTCTTTACCAGGAGAACCTTCAGCGCCAACGATGCCCTGAACAAACACAGGATGACATGAGAAAGATCTGAGAGGAAATCATCTAAAACTGGACACATGGTGGCAGGAAAGCTCAGAAAATACAACAGAAGAAGGACAAATCTGTCACATTAAAGGCTGAATCGACTGTCCACTAAATTTGTTGTTTTTTTCCAAATATTTGCTTAAATTGAAGGAAGTTTTTAGACAATACAAGTGCTGCTGCTGCACTAAAATGACAAAACCTGCAAAGTCTGTTTTAATAAATACAGACTTAAAAAGACGAGTAAAGCAGTGTGTTTATGGACAGAGAGGTTCAGTAGTTTATGAGGAATGAGCAGCATGATGGAGCCAAATGAAGCTCTGAGGCTCTGAAATGATAGAAAAAGAATTTGAAACTGGTAAATCTGGATCCACCTCTGTGGACTTCAGGGGTCTGGAACTGGAAATATTCACAGCATGAAGTGGTTGTAAAAACAGAAGCAGCTGATTGTGAGGCGTTCAGGTGGAACCGTTTCCAGACTGAGTTGATTTTAAATGGAATCTAGAAAACATTTCAGTGAAACATCTTGAATAAAAGCAGCTTTCAACAGCACCAACCTCAGGTCCAGCATCTCCTCTGGGTCCGGTGGCTCCTGGTAAACCCACTCCTCCAGCAGGACCTGGACCTCCCCGAGTTCCAGCAGTTCCTGGTTTTCCTGGTGGACCCTGAGAGACCAACAAACACTGAAATATTAAAGACCTGGACCTCTAAATAATGAAGAGTAGATCTAATGAGCAGGTTTACGTACAGCAGGACCCGGCAGACCCAGCAGACCTCCTTCTCCTCTCAGACCAGGCTGACCCACCACTCCTCGCTGTCCAGCAGCTCCAGCAGGTCCTGGAGGTCCGTCTGGACCCTGATGAGGAACCACAGGAGATAAGAAGAAGGTCAGAACCATGAGAATTCATTGGTGCAACAGAAACCCGTCGCTACGTCTCACCGGAGGACCGTCCTCTCCAGAGTCTCCCTTCTCTCCAGGACTACCGGCTGGACCTGGAGGTCCGCTCTCACCCTGACGGCCCACAGCTCCGTTCTCTCCACGGATCCCAGCAGGACCCGGTTTACCTGGAGCTCCGATGGGTCCGTCAGCACCGACGGCACCCTGGAACAACAGGAGAGGACACTGAAGACCTTTCTCACACACACATGCTTAAAACAGAACAAAGAAGGAAAAAGTAAACTCTGCAAACATACAAACACACTGGACTGATAAAGGAATGAAGTCCTGAAGGCTGAAGATTGTGTGGCTGTGTGATGATAATCAGACATGTTTTCAGTATTACTCAGAGACTGGTTTCCATATTTTGGTTTATTTATAAGAACAGGATCTGTGTGTAGTTAGAAGAAACATCCATTTACACATTAATGCCGCTAATATTCAGCCGTCAGACTGAGAAATGGAAAAATCTCAGATTAAAAATCTCTACACGACAGACAAATATCAACATGAGTCAACGGATCAGACGTTTAGGAACGGTAAAATAAAAACTATCCAGACAGCTGTGATGGAATGACTCCTGCAGTTAGACCCTGATCCCTCCTGTCTCCACGGGATCATTTATAACCAGAACTAACAGAGCGACTGCCTCCATGTGGATCCGTCTGATAAAATAAAGCACCAAACTAAACTGCTCTCTGTGATGTTTTCAGACCAATGTTGTTGCTGAAATATGAAGAAAGTCTTCAAATCGTTGTGTGCTTATCTGTTTATGAGATGGTGCTGAAAGTAAAAAGCTGTTTGGTCCAACATAAGATCACAACAGTTACAGAAAAACATGCAAGAAGTTCATTCAGACAGAAAGCCGAGGTGTTCAGATGCTCCTGGATCTATATTTATCATCTCTAACAGCTGATCTTACATGTTTTTAAATCAGTGTTTAATAAAATAAAACCTAAAATATTATAAATGAACTTTCAGTTTGTTTCTGTGATATTTATCAAACATCACAGTGGAAATCCATCGTCTGATTTCATCCTTCTGACCAGATAATTTATCAGTTTTACTCCAGAATAATCATGTTTTACAGAAAAACTCACAAGAGCGCCGGCTGGACCGACTCCTCCAGGTAACCCAGGAAAACCAGGAGAACCCTGCAGGAAGAAAACACCTCTGATGACAGGAACTTTCATGAAAAATAACCTTTAAGTAAAATAACACAGAAAGGGGGAGTCAAACCCATCGTAGTTCAGGTTCCACATACATCCCAGTTAAATCCTAACATAATGACCTGGAAACAACCACAACTCCTCATGTTTCAGTTGTTTTAGAGGAAAAATGTCACTTTTAAGGAATTACTTTTTAAATTAAACACTGAACAGCCTGAGATGTGTTAAGAAAACAGAGTGTGTACAACATTTAGTCACAGCTATCTGGAACTGATGATACAGTGTTTAACGTTGAAAAAGGCAACAAAAAAAAAAGCAAAAACAAGACAAAATATGACAAAAATGAGACACAAAACAACAAAAGAACAATCTAGTATTTTACTTGTCAACTTGTCCAGAAATGATTTTAAATTTATAGTTTTACTAATTTACAATCTGCAGTTAATGTCTTCTCTGTAATTTTTACACTTTGAGGACCGGATTGGACCCTCTGGAGGACCACTTTTGGACCACGGGCCTCATGTTGGACCCTCTGGAGGACCACTTTTGGACCACGGGCCTCATGTTGGACCCTCTGGAGGACCACTTTTGGACCACGGGCCTCATGTTGGACACTCCTGGTTTAGAGTCAGACTGCATTAAAAAAACGGATCAGAACTGAAGCCTGGACTCACCGATGGACCCTGAGTTCCTCTGGCTCCTTTCAGTCCAGCCACACCAACAGGACCCTGAAAATACAGAACACACTCTTTATATTAAGTCATTTTTTATAAATTATGTAAAATTATCCACGTTATTCTGACGTTTATAGGAGAAGCTGTAAAATCAGGTTCAACTGCATCATAACAACACTTTTTACAGCGTAGATGAACACAAAGGGCTTGTTTCTAAGACGGTTTTATTCAGCTGAGTGTTGATGAACACCTCACAGACGGACGTTAATCACACATATGTACCTGAGTTCCTGGCTTCCCGGCCATCCCCTGGGGTCCAGGTGATCCTCCTTCTCCTTTCTTTCCTTCCTCACCTGTCTCACCTTTAACTCCAGGCTGACCATCAACTCCCTGGAAAGAACAGGAAACAGAGTTAGCCTCCTTCAGAATAAAGTTCATGTTCATTTGGAGTTAAAAAGGTTCTTTTTTTTAAAATAAGTTTTAGAGACTTACAGGAGTTCCAGGGAACCCAGCAGCCCCAGTAGGACCAGGCTCACCAGTAGAACCCTGTAAATAAGGAATGGAGACATGGTGAGGAAAATAAAAACTAATATCCACCAAATAAACTCAACAAAGTTCCTCTCACAGTAATTCCTCTGGAGCCTCGACGTCCTGCAGGTCCTGGAGGTCCAGTTTCACCCTGAAATAAAGAACAAGTCAATATAAAGATAAACAAACCACAGATACAGCTGCTATTTAAGGCAAAGACACCGGTTCTGTTCTGTTGCAACAAGATGCTCAGAAGTAGAGTCAGCAAGGTTTGCAAAGACAATATAGAAAAATACAGTCAAATATATTAAAAATTCAGTAAAAAAAGTAACAAAATATAGTAAAATATATCAAAATATTTCAAAAATACAGTAAAAACATGGAAAAAATATAGTAAAATACAATTAAAATATATTTGAAACACCGTAAAAATACAGTAAAATATAGTAAAAATGCACAAAACAACAAACACTACAGTTCTAAAGTTTGGGGTCACTCAGATAATTTCATGTTCTCCATGAAAACTCCCACATGTTTAAAAGCTAATAATACAAACATTCCTGGGTTAAACTGCAGGTAAACTTCATGTTCTCACCTTCTCTCCATTTGGTCCACTGGAACCAGCAGGTCCAACAGGACCAGCAAGACCCTAAAAAATACATCAGAGTTTAATTTTACACAAAAGAAAAATGACTTTTTTCCGACCTTAGTACCATCAGGTGAAATGTTTTGCTTCAGTCTGCTGTCCTGTCTGGTCGGGTTGAGGAGACTCACCCTGGCTCCATCAGCTCCAGCTTTACCTTCAGGTCCTTTATCTCCAACAGAACCCTGTCCAGAGATAAACTCGTCTTAGAACCTTACAGAACCCTCTGACGATCATGGATCTGGTTCTATGCAGACGATCCAGTCTTATTCTGTAACTTACAGCATCTCCCTTTGGACCTGAAGGTCCTGGTATTCCTCTTTCTCCAGGCATCCCCATCAGTCCTGGACCTCCTGGTTCTCCTCCTGCTCCCTTTGGACCAGGGTTCCCCTAAACCAGAAGATTATTGTTATTTTTTCAGTATGAAGTTCTTAAGGTTTCAGTGTCTTCAGGTGTTTGATGGTTCTGATACCTTTGGCCCATCTGGTCCTGGTCCACCTGGACTACCTTTGGGTCCCTGCAGCCCGTTGGGACCGATTTCACCTCTTTCTCCTGGAGGACCTCTTTCTCCCTGCAAGGACAACCAGAACAAAAGATCTACGGCCGGTTCCAGGACTCTGGTTCATCCACAGATATTCATAGTGCATCTATGAATACCATCTCCCCAACACATCATCATCTCTACCACTCCGTTCTTCACTGTCAGGACCATGAATCCACTGTGGAAGTTCTGGTCAGGTTCACACCAGACATGATGGACTCTCTTTGAGAAAAACTATTTCATCTGACCAAAGAATCTTCTCCCAACATTCATCAGGATTTTTTTCTCATGTTCTTTAACACGGTTTCATCTTCAACAGCAACAAGAGTGTTGTTCCTGTCCTCCACACAGAGGTTGATGTTCTGAAGGTTCCTGAGCTTCACAGAAACTCTAGAAATCCCTCTAGCAAATCTGAAGCAGCTGCTGTTTTTCAGAGCTGCATTATGAAAGTAGTTCACTTTTTGTTGAATCATTTTAAGAAGACAACCACTGCAGCTCTGATTAGTAGAACTATGACTCCTTCTAGACCTCCTGATCAGTGGAACTATGACTCCTTCTAGACCTCTGATTAGTGGTACTATGACTCCTTCTAGACCTCCTGATTAGTGGAACTATGACTCCTTCTGGACCTCCTGATTAGTGGAACTATGACTCCTTCTAGACCTCCTGATCAGTGGAACTATGACTCCTTCTAGACCTCTGATTAGTGGTACTATGACTCCTTCTAGACCTCCTGATTAGTGGAACTATGACTCCTTCTGGACCTCCTGATCAGTGGTACTATGACTCCTTCTAGACCTCTGATCAGTGGAACTATGACTCCTTCTAGACCTCTGATTAGTGGTACTATGACTCCTTCTAGACCTCCTGATCAGTGGAACTATGACTCCTTCTAGACCTCTGATTAGTGGTACTATGACTCCTTCTAGACCTCCTGATTAGTGGAACTATGACTCCTTCTGGACCTCCTGATCAGTGGAACTATGACTCCTTCTAGACCTCCTGATTAGTGGTACTATGACTCCTTCTAGACCTCCTGATCAGTGGAACTATGACTCCTTCTAGACCTCCTGATCAGTGGAACTATGACTCTACACTTCATGGTGATTGGTCCGGCCAGTTTTAGGAGCATCCAGCCTCGAGCCTTATGGAGGGTAACTAGACCCACCCTGGCAGAGAATTAAATTCGTTGCCATGGGTTGTCTAGCGCGGCTAGGCTAGTCTCCTTCATCTCGGACGCACGGACGCACGGACGGAGGCCAAACCTATATCCCCCTTTTCCACTTCGTGGAGGTGGGGGATAGTAATAAAGGAAACTAAATAAAAGCTGCATCATAAATCATTGCTGTGAACAGTAATTATCGGGACTTACTCTTGGACCTGTAGCTCCTCCTGCACCAACCTCTCCAGCAAGACCCTTCAAATAAAACAACATTATGTGTAATTTCATATAAAACAACATTCTGAAGACACGTAATCCTTTCAGCGTTGTTTAATAATAATAATAATGATAATAATAATGTCCTTTGGTCGTACCTCATCTCCTGGTTTTCCAGACTCTCCAGGAGGACCTGGTTGTCCGGGCAAACCCTGGAAACACAGTTTTATTTAAGAATAATGACAATAACAGACAGAAATATCCATCTAATCATTAACATGATGGTATTTTAAATCAGGTTTATGTCTTTCTCAGAAGCACTGAAACATTCATGATGGAAGCAGCTGGTGGAGCGTAATATAGTCAATAAATGATGTCATATAAAGCATGAAGCATCAGATATTTAGGCTTAAAACTACAGTTAGTTGTCCTGCAGTGTTCTCATCCTGTCCTGGGAAACAGGTTAAAGACACGTTGAACATAAAAACACGTCATCATGGAGCTCCAATACGATATTTTATCAGATCTTCATACCTGGAAGCCGTTGACTCCCTGAGGTCCCTGCTCTCCTCTCTTTCCTGCTGGACCCTAAACAAACACACATTGAACAGAACATGATGTAAACCTAATGAACTCTAATAAATAATGAGATTATCTCAGCAGAGTTTGAAGCTCACAGCAGGACCAGCTGGACCAGCAGCTCCTTCCTCTCCATCTTTTCCATTTGGTCCCTGGAGGACAGTGGAGACATCAGTGTATTTATACATTATATAATAAAGAGAGTTAATTAAAGTATTATAGCAGTGAGAATAAGTCACCCTTTGACCAGGAACTCCAGGACTTCCAGCCTCTCCGATCTTACCAGCATCTCCCTGAAAGACACAACAGATAGAAGCACCTGTTGAGTTACTGGGGAGATTTTTATCTGCATTTATATCATTAATCCTCACATTTTGTTTTAAATATTGTCTTTAAGTTTAGATTTTCACTTTTAAAGAGTAACTCAACTTGTACGTGCACCACTGTTGAAAAGTCTGGAGTCACTTAGAAATGTCCTTATTGTTGAAAGAAAAGCTTTTTTTTCAGTAACGATAGCATTAAATGAATGATAAATCCAGTGTAGACATAGTTAATGTGGTAAATGACTGTTCTATCTGGAAATGTTTAATGGAATATCTCCATAGGGGTACAGAGGAACATTTCCTGTGTTCTAATGCTACATTGTGTTAGCTAATGGTGCTGAAAGGCTCATTGATGGTTAGAAAACCCTTGTTCAGTTATGTCACAATGCTATAACAGCCCAGTGCATGCTGGGTAAACTCCTTCCTACTGACTGAGAAGCCCTTGGGTCCCGGCAGGCCCATGGGTCCAGCTGAGCCTCGGTTTCCAACAGAACCAGCCGGGCCTTGTTTGCCGTCTTCTCCTCCTGAACCCTGGAAACAGACAGGAAGTTAAACTGAAGCCGACGTCAAACAGAAACTCTGATGAGCAGACGAGGAGTTTGATGGAGAAACGTCGTACCACTGGTCCCAGTTTACCCTCTGGTCCCTGAGCACCGATCAGTCCTGTGAGTCCCTGGAAAATAAAGCCACATTAATCAGTGTTTTGTCAGCGATGAGCATCAATCCTGGAGGATTCTGATGTTTCCTGTTTCATTCCAGGTCGATTTTATCTGATTTAACGTCTGCTTGGTTTGGATTCTGTAATGTCTGAAGGGAAACTTGAATTAAATTGAGTTTTTCTGTCACATAAATTGAAAAACAAACTGAAATGTGTTTGGAAATAACCAGTAACTCCTGAATGATTTTAAATGGGACAGAAAATAAAGAGTAAAGTGGACGGCTTTTAGATCTGACTTTAACTCATCATTTAGAACTTTATGTGGCTTTGAGGCGACTGCAGACAGAAAACCTTTATTTTTAGAAAGATTTCCATACAGCAGGTTCTTATTTGTTTCCAGATTTTCCTCTCTGGTGTTTTTCTCTTCTGTTCCTCACAAATTTATTCACGTCAGCAAACTTGTCTGTGTATTAAATGAAGTGAAAAAACATAAAAGAACCCTTAAATTACAGTAAATGACGTCCTGTCAGGTGATTAGTTGTGGAAAACGGGATGTGTTTGACTAATTTCACATCTCAGTGATGATGCTGATACATGAATACCACGTAGCTCTACAAAAAAGTGTATTTTTATCAATATATTTGTCTTTGTAGCTACAAGTTAAGAAATTAAATCACGTAAGATTTACAGGAAGAAGATTTTCTGCTGCTGTGAAGCTGAATTAACTGTCTGAGGAAATTTGTGACATAAAAACATTTGCAATAAATAAATAAAATCCACATATTAACATGCGTAGTCGTTTCTGTCTCACCCGAGCGCCAGTCAAACCCGGCTCTCCGTTGCGTCCCGGATCTCCAGGTAAACCTTTAGCTCCGGGGGTTCCCTGAAGGCCTCGTTCTCCCTGAGCTCCCTGTCCACAAAAACACCAGAGACCCAACATGAACACGCTTATTAGCACAGCATGTTCAAAAACAGGTTAAAAACAGGTTTACGGAGCGTCTTAACGCACCAATCAGAGGCAAAGATACCCAGAAATCAACAATAAAGCTAAATAAATGTACAAGATGCAAAATGTCAACAGTAAATCAGTGAATACAACTAAAATAACAATAATTTATGGATTTGTTGATCTGTTGCAGGTGAGGAAGGTAATAACTGACCTTTTGTCCTGGTAAACCGTCGGCTCCGGGGAATCCTCGGTTTCCTGGAGCTCCCTAAAAAACATCTGGGTTTAGTTCCAGCAAACACCCACAGGAGTTTATAAAACGTGTCTGACGGTTAAAGGATCGTTTAATTAATTATTACAGTTTCTCCTGGAGGTCCTGGAGGTCCAATGGATCCAGCATCACCTCGGGGGCCTCGCTTCCCGTCCTCCCCCATGGGGCCCAGAGGACCCTGAGCTCCGTGGTCGCCCTGGAAACGGAAAAATCAGACGGTCAGTGAAGCACACACTGGAAAAAAGAAATAAATGCAGGAGAAACTACAAATATGGCAGCCATGGAGCCAGAAAGAACGTCTTAAAACACAGAGGGGATACTGTAGGATTCAAAAACTGAAAAAATAAAATATAAAAAAATAATATGTTAGAATATTCCTGTGTACAGTTTCAGTCTCATTTTGTACAGCCAATAATAAGTTTACCTGTAAATGTGACATTCAAGCTGATTTAAATAATTTAAATAAATAAAAGTCTGATTTTGCTGTCAAATGTTACAATTTTTTTATGGTTTAATGTGTAAATTAATATTTTTTAACTATTATCTTATTTTGCAATTTAAAAAACAAACAGGAAAAGTCTGTAAAATGTCAACGTAAAAAACTGAATTTTCCCTTTAAATAACAGAAAAAATATCAAATAATTCTGTTTGATTTTTAAAATTACAGTTCAGATTTTGTGTTCTTATAGTCTATAAATCACTCCAGATGAACTTTCAGGACATTTATTTTTATTTATTTTTTAACTCACTCGTTCTCCCTTCAGTCCAGCTTCTCCTTTGAATCCAGGAACTCCGACTTCCCCCTGTGGAGCATCAGATAATATTAAAACATTTTAAAAAGCAGAGATTTGATTAAAAACTAAAAGTAAATAACGGCTCTGGTACCAGTTGTCCTTTTGGTCCTTCTGCTCCGGTGGTCCCCTGGGGGCCGGGGGGCCTGAGGGCCCCAGGAGTCCAGCTGGACCCTGAACTCCAGCCAGACCCTGAGAAGAAAAACCATTAAAACCTCACAGATAACAGGTTTAAAGACTAAACCTTTTCCTGGAAGTTTTGACTCACTGCTTGTCCACGTCCTCCCGGAGCTCCGTCAGGTCCTCCAGCGCCCTGATTAGAAATAAAAATCATCCAACAGAATGAGGCAACGTCACAGATTGATTCAGGTAATAAAAGGAGCTTCTGGTAGAAACCATTCAGTCCTCCATCAGGTAAAGACATGGAAAGTCTCATCTTAACACCATGAATGTTTACAGAGTTACAGAGAAATGGGAACTAATTTTCTACTTTTAATTTACTTTTTCCATCATTTCTGAGCCTCAAACCTTTAAATGTTCAGGAAATCTTTCAGGGCTGAAAAACACATTTAAAGTCTGTTAAAAACTGACACCAGATCAGTTTTACATCCACTAAAAGTGCCACAATCTGAAGACTAAATCTGTTTTTTGTCCATTTTTCTGGGTGAACTTTAAGCCTCTTATCAGTCTGTGTGATCGATGGTTGGTCAGAATATAATGATCATGAAAAAGGAACATTCATTTATAGAATATAATGATCATGTTTACCTACATCTGATACCAGGATCATCTAACAGAAACAGAACTATTCGTTTATGTAATTTATCTTGAGGAGAAACAACTTGACATCATTTGTCTTTTCTCTGATGAAGGAAAAGGGTTCTCAGAGTTTAAGTCCTGAAATTGAAAGTGTTTAATTACCTGATCCATTTCTATGTAGTTCAACTCTGAAAACATTCCTGATGTGAAGATAAATCTCTGCATGTCTTCATTGAACACATTCACAGTGAATCACTGACTGGTTTGTTCACTACAGGACCAGTAAATGTGAGTTTCTCCTGGCATCAGGAGCAGTAAAGGATCATCTTATCTGGTCTTAGGTCTTACCTGCTGCCCGGTGGGTCCCTGGGGTCCCACATGTCCAGCGTCTCCTCTGGGTCCCTGCTGTCCTGGACTTCCTCGGACCCCCGTCGGTCCTGCTTCACCCTGCAGACGTTCAGGTCAAATTAGAGGACTTAAAGTCAGCTTTATGGAGAAATTCACAGACAGGATTTAAATCTGTAACTGGAACAGACGAGAAAACGACGTCTGCATCCAGCCTGAGTTCATTTCTGTTCCACTGGGAGATAAATACCGAGCAGATCAAACATTATATTATTATTATTATTATTTATGACCTGATCAGTCTCACCTTCATTCCTGGACTTCCAGGGAATCCTGGGATTCCTGGGATTCCCAAAGGACCCTGTAAATAAATGAAAACTTGTTTAATATTCAAATTAAACTTCACATTCTGGTTGTTCTCAGTTTACATGATGCTGTAGAAATCAGCCAATCAGTGAAGAGAAACAGATTGTAGAGGCGTTCATTAATCGATTAAACCGCTGAACTCAAATTTATGGATGTTTTTCTTCACTGTGGGTTCATTTTTCACAGCGATATAAAATCCTGCATCTCTATGGAAACGGAAGAGAGAATTCAAACATCTTCTGTGCAGAATGACACGGTTAGAAGAACAAAAATCATTTCAAAAACATCAAAAAGCTGAATTTCTTTGATTATTTACTGTACAAAAAACATAAAAGTCTAGAATCAACCAGTCAAACATGTTTACAAGTGACTCTGTTTAATATCTGATATTTTTAATTCGTTTTCATACTCGTCTGTGAAAACACTGCCTGCAGTTCAGCCAAACAATCCCTGAGCTTCAATCATGGAATTATTTCATCACGTTATTATTTGGTTAATAGTCAGGCCATTTATTTATATGTTTGTTTGTTTTTCTGTTTCTTTCTAAAAAAAACGATGTAATGTTTGTGATTTTTTTAAAGCCAGCATGTCTGGCAGCTGAAGATGAATCAACAAAGAACTAATGCTGCCGTTTTTAATCATCTGTTCAATCATCTCTATGAGCTGTTTGGAGCACATTTTATTTATTCCTCTACTGATGGATGAACTGGATATCTGTGGATGTTGGTCAGAAGATGTCAGCGTGTGCTTGAGATGTTTTCTGATGAAACATTCAGATAATGTTCTTGGTCCTCACCAGAGGTCCTGGTTTACCAACATGTCCGGGTGTTCCACGTTTACCCTGACAGAAGAAACACAAAAAACGTCTCAAACTTCAAACATTTCTTTGTATTTCTGCATCTTATTTTATTCTGGATGTCTGTTTCGTACCACGGGACCCGTCGGTCCGGCTCGTCCTCGTTCTCCCTGCATCCCAGCCGGACCCTGAAACAAACAAACGCTTCAGTATCAGAGTTCTAGTCCTGGTTCTGGATCTACAGAAGTTCTACCCACCACAGGACCGGGGGCGCCCATCCCTCCAGGAGTACCAGAAACCCCCTAAAGAACACAAAGAACAGCTCTGAAGAGAAGAAAACACCTCACATTTCTGGTTTGATTTCAGACAGTAAGGGGAGGTTTGATGTTAGAAGTACCAGCTTTAGGTTCTGGTTCCATACCTTGGTTCCTGCTGCTCCAGATTCACCTCTAGGCCCGACCAGTCCAGCAGTTCCCTGGAGGGAACATTTAAAATCACAAACTGCTCACATCAAAACATGAATATTACTGATGATAAACCAGGATTTACTTTGTGTCCTTTCAGTCCTGGGAGTCCTGGAAGTCCTGGGAATCCTCTGGCGCCCTGAAACCAAACAGACCGAGCCTCAGCGTGTTCCTGCTCATCATCCTGATTACAGCTCATTTATCTGCTCATTTATCTGCTCATCATCCTCATTTATCTGCTCATTTATCTGCTCATCATCCTCATTTATCTGCTCATCATCCTCATTTATCTGTTCATTTATCTGCTCATCATCCTCATTTATCTGCTCATCATCCTCATTTATCTGCTCATTTATCTGCTCATCATCCTGATTACAGCTCATTTATCTGCTCATTTATCTGCTCATCATCCTCATTTATCTGCTCATTTATCTGCTCATCATCCTCATTTATCTGCTCATTTATCTGCTCATCATCCTCATTTATCTGCTCATTTATCTGCTCATCATCCTCATTTATCTGCTCATCATCCTCATTTATCTGCTCATCATCCTCATTTATCTGCTCATTTATCTGCTCATCATCCTCATTTATCTGCTCATTTATCTGCTCATCATCCTCATTTATCTGCTCATCATCCTCATTTATCTGCTCATCATCCTCATTTATCTGCTCATTTATCTGCTCATCATCCTCATTTATCTGCTCATTTATCTGCTCATCATCCTCATTTATCTGCTCATCATCCTCATTTATCTGCTCATTTATCTGCTCATCATCCTCATTTATCTGCTCATCATCCTCATTTATCTGCTCATTTATCTGCTCATCATCCTCATTTATCTGCTCATCATCCTCATTTATCTGCTCATCATCCTCATTTATCTGCTCATCATCCTCATTTATCTGCTCATCATCCTGATTATAGCTCATTTATCTGCTCATGCTGGGAGGTGATGTTACCGCTGATCCTGGAAATCCTGGTTCTCCTGTCGCTCCTGCAGGTCCAGATTCTCCCTGAGAAGAAACGATGCTTCTTTAGACTCCTTCACATTTATGATCACTGAACACAGGAGAACAGGAGAGTCTGACTCACATCAGGTCCTGGTTTTCCTGGAGGTCCGTCTGGTCCTCGATGACCCGGTTCTCCCTACAGACACACATGTAAATCCCACCTGTTCTCACATTTAGAGGTGACTATTGGACAGAACTGATCCTACCATCGGTCCTGTGTCTCCAGCCTCTCCAGGAATGCCCTGACCTCCAGGTGGACCCTGAACAGGAAGACTAAGATCATTCACTGCTCATTTATTAAACCTGCAGTGAAACCTTATGCTTCAGTCTTTATCCAGAACTTACAGCAGCTCCAGGAGACCCTGGAAGTCCTCGTGGTCCCACTTCACCCTGAGACAGAATCATTTGATGGACTGGTCAGAACTAACAAACTCTTCTTACGTAGAAACCAGATTAAACAGAACTCACCCTGGTTCCTGTCACCATCCCAGCCAGACCAGACTTCTCACTGAAACCTGAAGCCATCTGAGACATCAGGTGTCCCTGTGGGGACAGATTCATCAAAAGTGGAAGTTCAGGAAGAAGATTGGACTTTTGTCCTTAAAGTCACTGTTTTAGTTCATCCAGACGTCGCGGTTCATCTATAAATGTCATCTCAGCACCTTCTGAGCTCATGCAGCCTCATATCATCACTCCTACCTCCGTTCTTCACTGTCTGGACCATACATTTACTGTGGTGGTCCTGATCAGGTACTAAACACACTGGACTCTATTTGTAGTCATCTTCTGTCCTCTCTGACATCATTTTGCATATTTTGGGGAGATTTCGAGACTCTCTGTAGCAGTTCTGCATCGTTTTTGTGGCAGATTTGTGAGTTCTTGTGGTTGTTTTCCTTCTATCATCTCATATAGCCCCACTCTAAACCCCGTTCTTCTCTGTCAGGACCATGCATCCACTGTGGAAGTCCTGATCAGGTTCACACCAAACATCTGGACTCCACCTGAGCTGAATACATTTATCTTTATCTGGTAAAGAATGTTCCTTTTTCAGCTGTGGAGACGATGCAGACATCAGCACATGTTTACGGAGTTAATCTGACTCTAAACTCAGTCCTTCTGAAGAAAACATTTCTGACTGTTCAACTCAGGAATAACGAAGTTCCTGTTTTAAACCACTTCATATTTAACAGAGCTGAACTCACTTCTTCTATAATCTGAATGACTTTACAAACATCTCACCCCTGGAGGAGAAGGATGTCCTGGTAGTCCTGGTTCTCCTGGGTTTCCTGGAACTCCTGGCTCTCCATCAAACCCTGGAGGTCCCTGGAAGCCCTGGAGGTGGTACGGTGGAGAACGATTAATGAGAGGAAAGACTGAGTGAGAAAGAAATGAAGTCTGACGGAAAGAAATGAAGTCTGATGGAAAGAAATGAAGTCTGATGGAAAGAAATGAAGTCTGATAGAAAGAAATGAAGTCTGATAGAAAGAAATGAAGTCTGATAAAAAGAAATGAAGTCTGATGGAAAGAAATGAAGTCTGATAGAAAGAAATGAAGTCTGATGGAAAGAAATGAAGTCTGATAGAAAGAAATGAAGTCTGATAGAAAGAAATGAAGTCTGATAAAAAGAAATGAAGTCTGATAGAAAGAAATGAAGTCTGATAGAAAGAAATGAAGTCTGATGGAAAGAAATGAAGTCTGATAGAAAGAAATGAAGTCTGATAAAAAGAAATGAAGTCTGATGGAAAGAAATGAAGTCTGATAAAAAGAAATGAAGTCTGATAAAAAGAAATGAAGTCTGATGGAAAGAAATGAAGTCTGATGGAAAGAAATGAAGTCTGATAAAAAGAAATGAAGTCTGATAAAAAGAAATGAAGTCTGATGGAAAGAAATGAAGTCTGATGGAAAGAAATGAAGTCTGATAGAAAGAAATGAAGTCTGATAGAAAGAAATGAAGTCTGATAAAAAGAAATGAAGTCTGATAAAAAGAAATGAAGTCTGATGGAAAGAAATGAAGTCTGATGGAAAGAAATGAAGTCTGATAAAAAGAAATGAAGTCTGATAGAAAGAAATGAAGTCTGATAGAAAGAAATGAAGTCTGATAGAAAGAAATGAAGTCTGATAGAAAGAAATGAAGTCTGATGGAAAGAAATGAAGTCTGATAGAAAGAAATGAAGTCTGATAGAAAGAAATGAAGTCTGATAAAAAGAAATGAAGTCTGATAAAAAGAAATGAAGTCTGATAGAAAGAAATGAAGTCTGATAAAAAGAAATGAAGTCTGATAAAAAGAAATGAAGTCTGATAGAAAGAAATGAAGTCTGATGGAAAGAAATGAAGTCTGATAAAAAGAAATGAAGTCTGATAAAAAGAAATGAAGTCTGATGGAAAGAAATGAAGTCTGATGGAAAGAAATGAAGTCTGATAGAAAGAAATGAAGTCTGATGGAAAGAAATGAAGTCTGATGGAAAGAAATGAAGTCTGATAAAAAGAAATGAAGTCTGATGGAAAGAAATGAAGTCTGATAGAAAGAAATGAAGTCTGATAAAAAGAAATGAAGTCTGATGGAAAGAAATGAAGTCTGATAGAAAGAAATGAAGTCTGATAGAAAGAAATGAAGTCTGATAGAAAGAAATGAAGTCTGATGGAAAGAAATGAAGTCTGATGGAAAGAAATGAAGTCTGATAGAAAGAAATGAAGTCTGATGGAAAGAAATGAAGTCTGATAGAAAGAAATGAAGTCTGATAGAAAGAAATGAAGTCTGATAAAAAGAAATGAAGTCTGATGGAAAGAAATGAAGTCTGATAGAAAGAAATGAAGTCTGATAAAAAGAAATGAAGTCTGATAAAAAGAAATGAAGTCTGATAGAAAGAAATGAAGTCTGATGGAAAGAAATGAAGTCTGATAAAAAGAAATGAAGTCTGATAAAAAGAAATGAAGTCTGATGGAAAGAAATGAAGTCTGATGGAAAGAAATGAAGTCTGATAGAAAGAAATGAAGTCTGATGGAAAGAAATGAAGTCTGATAAAAAGAAATGAAGTCTGATAAAAAGAAATGAAGTCTGATGGAAAGAAATGAAGTCTGATAGAAAGAAATGAAGTCTGATAGAAAGAAATGAAGTCTGATAGAAAGAAATGAAGTCTGATGGAAAGAAATGAAGTCTGATGGAAAGAAATGAAGTCTGATAGAAAGAAATGAAGTCTGATGGAAAGAAATGAAGTCTGATAGAAAGAAATGAAGTCTGATGGAAAGAAATGAAGTCTGATAGAAAGAAATGAAGTCTGATGGAAAGAAATGAAGTCTGATGGAAAGAAATGAAGTCTGATAGAAAGAAATGAAGTCTGATAGAAAGAAATGAAGTCTGATGGAAAGAAATGAAGTCTGATGGAAAGAAATGAAGTCTGATAGAAAGAAATGAAGTCTGATAAAAAGAAATGAAGTCTGATAAAAAGAAATGAAGTCTGATAGAAAGAAATGAAGTCTGATAGAAAGAAATGAAGTCTGATAGAAAGAAATGAAGTCTGATAGAAAGAAATGAAGTCTGATAAAAAGAAATGAAGTCTGATAGAAAGAAATGAAGTCTGATAGAAAGAAATGAAGTCTGATAGAAAGAAATGAAGTCTGATGGAAAGAAATGAAGTCTGATAGAAAGAAATGAAGTCTGATAGAAAGAAATGAAGTCTGATAAAAAGAAATGAAGTCTGATAAAAAGAAATGAAGTCTGATGGAAAGAAATGAAGTCTGATAGAAAGAAATGAAGTCTGATAAAAAGAAATGAAGTCTGATGGAAAGAAATGAAGTCTGATAGAAAGAAATGAAGTCTGATAGAAAGAAATGAAGTCTGATGGAAAGAAATGAAGTCTGATGGAAAGAAATGAAGTCTGATAGAAAGAAATGAAGTCTGATAAAAAGAAATGAAGTCTGATAGAAAGAAATGAAGTCTGATAGAAAGAAATGAAGTCTGATAGAAAGAAATGAAGTCTGATGGAAAGAAATGAAGTCTGATAGAAAGAAATGAAGTCTGATAGAAAGAAATGAAGTCTGATAGAAAGAAATGAAGTCTGATAAAAAGAAATGAAGTCTGATAAAAAGAAATGAAGTCTGATAAAAAGAAATAAAGTCTGATAAAAAGAAATGAAGTCTGATAGAAAGAAATGAAGTCTGATGGAAAGAAATGAAGTCTGATGGAAAAAGCACCGGTAGGTAAACTGAAATCTGATATAAAAACAAAACTCAGCAGTCTGAGCAGGAATAAATACAGTTAATGCTTGGACCAGTTAATAATAATAATAGGGAACTCAGTGTGAAGCTTTTCTTGCTGTAATTCATTGTTGTATGAGTATTGCTTTAATTCTGATTTTTATTCGCCCTTTTTTCAAACAACTTAAATAATTTTAAAAGGAAAATATTTCAGTTTTAATGTTCTGTGTTTATCTGACAGCTACTTTACGTTTTAGCATTTAGGCACTGAAAAGATATGAAGAGTTCATAAAATATTATAGAATATTTTATGAAATTTAGCGAGCAGACAGTTCATGCAACTGAAAATGATTTAACTAAAAGAAAATGTATTTTTATTTTATTTGATGCTTTCCATGTAAAAAATACCAAAACCTCTCATCAGAAATTAAACACTGATGATTATTTTTACTTCTATATAAAATAATAAATTAGTTTAACTGACTGCAGAATAAAATCTATATATGATTAAACATCCACAGTAAGTATCTTTAATACATGATATACTCATATTTTAATAGAAATACTTACATGTTTTTACTTAATTGGCATTTTCAATGAAAGATTTTTACTTTTGTTTGAGTATTTATTGATTTGATGGAGATAACTCGGTGTGAGGACAGAATTCTGCACAAAGATGTGGATTTTTCAGGCAAGTTTAATGATTAAATGTGAGTGTTGTAGATTATTCCAGACTCACTCTTCTTCCTTTGAAGCCTCTGGGTCCAGTAGGTCCCTGAGCTCCTGGAGGACCCTAAACACAAATAAAAACATTTTAAAGAGGTTTACTCATCAGAGACACTCAGAAAATTATTATTTTAACCATGAAGCTCATTAACGCAATCCTTTCTCCTGTTGATACAATGTTCTGTCGCCCTCTAGTGTCCAAATCTAGTTTTTATAAACTTTCTGTCAACATGAACTGCAGAATATTTATTTTATGCATCATTTAATTATCTGTGTTTGAAAACTACTCACTGAAGGTCCAGGAAGTCCAGGGTGTCCCACCACCTGAAACACAGAAAAAGGTTTGGTTTCTACATTGGAAGCGTCATTAAATATGAACAGAACCGTTTCTGTTTTCCTGCTGGATGACTTACATATGGGATATCACCAGGTTCTCCTTTCTGGCCCTAGAATGGAAGCAAATCAACACTTTGTAGGTTTTATGGATTAAAAACTGAGAAAAATATGAATCCAGGTCAGAGAGAACGACTCACCTTAAAGCCCAGGATTTCTAGAGAAAAACAGAAAAAACAGAGGGAGAAAATCAGTCACGTTACTTTAGTTTGATCGTCCTTTTTTCAGAATATGTGAAAAATGCCAGAAACCTCCACAATACAGAAACTCATTCATTGTGAGTAGATCAAACCTGCAGAGTTCTTTTAATTCACTTCTTAAACGGGTTTAATTGGCTTTAATGTGAGGTTTAGCTTTATTTAGTTTTAGTGTTTTATTCTGTACAGTGTTTATTTTCCATGTTCTCTCTGCTTTTATTTGACCTTTAGCTGCCTGGTTCTTTGCTCTGATGTTGTCTCTCTTTTCAGTTTTTATTTCTAACCTCAACCTTCCGTCTTAATCTTTAATTCTTAAGCTGCCTACTTCCTTTGTTTGATGAGTGCTAATCCAGCTAATTACTCATTTAATTTATGATCATTTTTACTATTTATTTTAATTAACTGCTCTGTTTGATTGTCTGTGTTGCATGTTTTAACTGCCAAAGCTCCTTAAATAAAGTCAATATCAAAGTTTTATTTCAGAGACGACCCTGATTCCTCCTGGAGTCTGCTTTGATGTTCTGGGTTCCAGATGTGTTCTTCTCACCGATCATCCTACCGGCGCTGGCAAACGTGTCGCAGACGGGGCAGCATTCCCCCTCTGGAGTCACCACCTTCTGACAGTTGGACAGCGTGTCGCACTGAACCTCGTCACAGATGGACACGCCGTTATCGCACACGCACACGCGACACGGCTCAGGCTTCCAGATGTCGTTGTGATGGTAGAGTTCCCCGTCCACCGTGCAGCCGTCACCTTTCTTCTCATCCGCACCTGAAACAAACCAACCACAGAGAGACGTCAGAGGACGCACATCTTCTGGCAGAGACACTTTAACAAGGATCAAAACTAAATCAACTTTTTTCATTGAACAGAAATGTGGTTGAGTCGACTGATTCTTTATTAAATGTGTGCGGTCGATCTGATGCTAAAATAAATTAGACATCATGATAAAAACTGTATTCTGATTGATCACCAATAATTAAAGACGATATTTACATTCATTCTGTCTTTTTGTGAAGATTTATGTAATTATGCAACATATTTGTCATTTTAAAATGAATTTATATAAAATAGCAGAATTTTCTGTTTTTCAAAATCAAAACGATTTAAAAACATAACTGCAGTATTAAAATCAGCTGATGTAGTGTTCTCTGGTTGTCATGGTTACAGTGACGCCGTGCTGCTATCTAACAATGATACAGAAATCTTTAACTAATCCGTGGATCCAGACTAAAAGCTGCATCACTGACAGGATCTGATCTTTTGGTCTTTGTGTCATTTCTGACCTTCAATGAAAATTTAATCCAAATCTGTTATTCTGTTTTTGAGTGATTTTACTTGTATATTCAAAAACAGAAAAAAATGTAAAATAAACAGAAGGACGTTATGTAAAATTATAGTTTTTACACTGAAATTTTAAATGATTTGAACTACAGCCTGATCAATATATGTTCCAATATTTGGCAGAAATTCAGATAAATGATCAACTTAAAACACATCTAAAGTATAAAATAACTTATTTTTTGGTCCCTTAACACTGAGAACAACAAAGATATGAATTACAGGCAGAACATTGGACTGTTTTTAACACTTTGTCCTTTAGTTTGTGTTTTCCTTCACAACAGAGAGGAACGTTCAAGCATAAAAACAAAGAAAGACTAAACCTCTGGGAAATGATAGAACCTTAGAAAAAGGAGTTACAAAATACATCTGCTCTGGTTCTTATCTAAACCAGAAGAACAACTGTAGGAGCAGGAATCTGAGCTTTAATTTAACCCAGACATGTTTAAGGAGCAGAAAGTTTAAACTGAATTTAAGATGTGAATTCACATAAAATACATTTTTAAACCAAGACGTACATGTCTGTGTTTGGTCCTATTTTAGCTTAAATAAGTCACATTTATTATGTTTAGTTGTGTTTCAATTCAGCATTTTTTATTTCATTTGCAAATATCAATAAATAAATTATTTGCCCCCAGCAGGGCAGTTATTAATGCAGCACGGTGTCCCTAAATACAACACTGAAAACATTAATATCCAGTTGAAATCATCATCATCTCACGAAACATAATTTTATATTTTACATCTGGATTTTAGCTAAAGTTATAAAATGTCCCAAAAAGCTTTAAATTCTTCTTTCATCTGCCCGTTTATTTTCTTATGCTGCATCTGTTATAATTTTATTCCTTACTTTGTGCTATCCGTTGAATCCAAGAGAAATGGGCCTTAAAGCCACATCATTTAATGAACTAAACCAGCTCATGTTCCATCCTCATTCTTGTGGTTCCAGCTTAGATTTACTTTTATATTGATCACATTGGTCAAAAAATTGCATTTTTATCAAACTGCACATAATTTAGTCTGTGGGTCAAATAATTAAAGTTGTATTATTAAAGATCTAGATCAAGAAGAACATTCCCTTTAGTGACAAAAGACGAAAATCAGAGCAAAATTTCATCAGAAACGCAATAAAAAACTGCAAAAAACAGGCAAAACTGTAGAGCTGCAGACAAGAACAGTTGTTTCCTTATCATAATTAATTGACTGGTGCAGTTTTATTTCCAGCAGATCAAGTTTACACGTTCAGATCGGTGGGTTTGATTCAATTAGAGTCAAAAAAACAAGACAAGAAACCAGAAAACAAGCAAACATTCACACGTAGGAGCAGGTATTGGAGAGTTTTGGGTAATTCTGCTTAAAAAAAGGACAAATCACTAAAATTTTTTACATTTTATGCTTGGACTTTCTACTCATGTTTATATTTTTAGGACATATTTTTCTACTTGTGTTTATCTGTCAGTTTTTCTACTGTTTGAATGGAATCAATAAATTCTGATAAAACTGCACTGAACAGTGAAGGTGAAGAGATCTCGGCCCTCCAGGACTTCCTGGTTGGATCCTTTTAGCTTCTATCAGAGGTTAATGAGTGTTTACCAGTTTCTGGGTCTGAGCTGGGAGTCAGTGTTGAATCTGCAGTCAGACAAACAGGACAACACTCTCCGTCCGGCGTCACCGTCTTCTGACAGTCCCCGAGGTCCTCACAAACCACGTCCTCACAAACCGACGTCCCCGAGTCGCACACGCACACCTTACAGGGCTCCGGGCTCCACACGTCATTGTTGGCGTAGACTTTCCCATTTTCTGTGCAGGTGTCTTCACGAAACACAAACGGAGAAAATGACAATCAGCAACACAAGCAGCTGAGATGTAGAAAACAGAACAGTCATGGACCTGAGATCCACCAGTCATCGTGGACCTCAGATCCACCAGTCATCGTGGACCTGAGATCCACCAGTCAACGTGGACCTCAGATCCACCAGTCATCGTGGACCTCAGATCCACCAGTCATCGTGGACCTGAGATCCACCAGTCAATGATGGACCTCAGATCCACCAGTCATCGTGGACCTCAGATCCACCAGTCATCGTGGACCTGAGATCCACCAGTCAACGTGGACCTCAGATCCACCAGTCATCGTGGACCTGAGATCCACCAGTCAATGATGGACCTCAGATCCACCAGTCAACGTGGACCTCAGATCCACCAGTCATCATGGACCTGAGATCCACCAGTCATCATGGACCTGAGATCCACCAGTCAACGTGGACCTTAGATCCACCAGTCATCGTGGATCTCAGATCCACCAGTCATCGTGGACCTGAGATCCACCAGTCAATGATGGACCTCAGATCCACCAGTCATCGTGGATCTCAGATCCACCAGTCATCGTGGACCTGAGATCCACCAGTCAATGATGGACCTCAGATCCACCAGTCATCGTGGACCTCAGATACACCAGTCATCATGGACCTGAGATCCACCAGTCATCGTGGACCTGAGATCCACCAGTCAATGATGGACCTCAGATCCACCAGTCAACGTGGACCTCAGATCCACCAGTCATCGTGGACCTGAGATCCACCAGTCATCATGGACCTGAGATCCACCAGTCAATGATGGACCTGAGATCCACCAGTCATCGTGGACCTGAGATCCACCAGTCAACGTGGACCTCAGATCCACCAGTCATCATGGACCTCAGATCCACCAGTCAACGTGGACCTGAGATCCACCAGTCATCGTGGACCTCAGATCCACCAGTCAATGATGGACCTGAGATCCACCAGTCATCGTGGACCTGAGATCCACCAGTCAATGATGGACCTCAGATCCACCAGTCAACGTGGACCTCAGATCCACCAGTCATCATGGACCTGAGATCCACCAGTCATCATGGACCTGAGATCCACCAGTCAACGTGGACCTTAGATCCACCAGTCATCGTGGATCTCAGATCCACCAGTCATCGTGGACCTGAGATCCACCAGTCAATGATGGACCTCAGATCCACCAGTCATCGTGGATCTCAGATCCACCAGTCATCGTGGACCTGAGATCCACCAGTCATCGTGGACCTGAGATCCACCAGTCAACGTGGACCTCAGATCCACCAGTCATCGTGGACCTGAGATCCACCAGTCAATGATGGACCTCAGATCCACCAGTCAACGTGGACCTCAGATCCACCAGTCATCGTGGACCTCAGATCCACCAGTCATCGTGGACCTGAGATCCACCAGTCAACGTGGACCTCAGATCCACCAGTCATCGTGGACCTGAGATCCACCAGTCAATGATGGACCTCAGATCCACCAGTCAACGTGGACCTCAGATCCACCAGTCATCATGGACCTGAGATCCACCAGTCATCATGGACCTGAGATCCACCAGTCAACGTGGACCTTAGATCCACCAGTCATCGTGGATCTCAGATCCACCAGTCATCGTGGACCTGAGATCCACCAGTCATCGTGGACCTCAGATCCACCAGTCAATGATGGACCTGAGATCCACCAGTCATCGTGGACCTGAGATCCACCAGTCAACGTGGACCTGAGATCCACCAGTCATCGTGGACCTGAGATCCACCAGTCATCATGGACCTGAGATCCACCAGTCATCATGGACCTGAGATCCACCAGTCAACGTGGACCTTAGATCCACCAGTCATCGTGGATCTCAGATCCACCAGTCATCGTGGACCTGAGATCCACCAGTCAATGATGGACCTCAGATCCACCAGTCATCGTGGATCTCAGATCCACCAGTCATCGTGGACCTGAGATCCACCAGTCATCGTGGACCTGAGATCCACCAGTCAACGTGGACCTCAGATCCACCAGTCATCGTGGACCTGAGATCCACCAGTCAATGATGGACCTCAGATCCACCAGTCAACGTGGACCTCAGATCCACCAGTCATCGTGGACCTCAGATCCACCAGTCATCGTGGACCTGAGATCCACCAGTCAACGTGGACCTCAGATCCACCAGTCATCGTGGACCTGAGATCCACCAGTCAATGATGGACCTCAGATCCACCAGTCAACGTGGACCTCAGATCCACCAGTCATCATGGACCTGAGATCCACCAGTCATCATGGACCTGAGATCCACCAGTCAACGTGGACCTTAGATCCACCAGTCATCGTGGATCTCAGATCCACCAGTCATCGTGGACCTGAGATCCACCAGTCAATGATGGACCTCAGATCCACCAGTCATCGTGGATCTCAGATCCACCAGTCATCGTGGACCTGAGATCCACCAGTCAATGATGGACCTCAGATCCACCAGTCATCGTGGACCTCAGATACACCAGTCATCATGGACCTGAGATCCACCAGTCATCGTGGACCTGAGATCCACCAGTCAATGATGGACCTCAGATCCACCAGTCAACGTGGACCTCAGATCCACCAGTCATCGTGGACCTGAGATCCACCAGTCATCATGGACCTGAGATCCACCAGTCAATGATGGACCTGAGATCCACCAGTCATCGTGGACCTGAGATCCACCAGTCAACGTGGACCTCAGATCCACCAGTCATCATGGACCTCAGATCCACCAGTCAACGTGGACCTGAGATCCACCAGTCATCGTGGACCTCAGATCCACCAGTCAATGATGGACCTGAGATCCACCAGTCATCGTGGACCTGAGATCCACCAGTCAACGTGGACCTGAGATCCACCAGTCATCGTGGACCTGAGATCCACCAGTCATCGTGGACCTGAGATCCACCAGTCAATGATGGACCTGAGATCCACCAGTCATCGTGGACCTGAGATCCACCAGTCAACGTGGACCTCAGATCCACCAGTCAACGTGGACCTGAGATCCACCAGTCATCGTGGACCTCAGATCCACCAGTCATCGTGGACCTGAGATCCACCAGTCATCGTGGACCTCAGATCCACCAGTCATCGTGGACCTCAGATCCACCAGTCATCGTGGACCTGAGATCCACCAGTCATCATGGACCTCAGATCCACCAGTCAACGTGGACCTGAGATCCACCAGTCATCGTGGACCTCAGATCCACCAGTCATCGTGGACCTGAGATCCACCAGTCATCGTGGACCTCAGATCCACCAGTCATCGTGGACCTGAGATCCACCAGTCAATGATGGACCTGAGATCCACCAGTCAATGATGGACCTGACAGTGAGGAACCAGACCTTTGCAGCTTTTAGCTCGTTTACTCTGAAACACACATACTTCACATCACAGCTGCTGTCATTTAGAACATTTTTCCTGCTTTTCCAGGCAGCCATTAGTTGTCATTTATTTAGAGTGAAAAAAATCATCAGCAGACTCCTGAAATATCTCCACAAGCATCCAGACTGCATTAATTTATGTCAAACGTACATTAATATGTAGAAATGTTACCAAAACAGTTAATCCAGACCTGTGGCTGTCTGGAAAAGAGGGGAAAATAAGATCAAATACTTCTAAGTCTTAAAAAGTACTGCAAATAAATGTTAAGTATGCATGTTTCCGTGGCAAGTACCTAAAACCTGCAATAATACACTGTAAAAAATAAAGAAAAAATATTTCAGCGGCCTGCGTGTCAAAAGAATCACTGTGAAATAAAACAAAATAACTATAAAAATTCTGCAAACTTCTATTAAAAAATGGTTATTTAACATTATAGGTTTAATGTTACTGATATTTAATAAAAAGAAAAAAAACATGTAAAAGTACATTTTTTCTTACAGTGTTCTGGTCCTCTAAACATCTTACTCTAACATGCAGGACTGAAATGATCATGCCAGAAATCATTCTTCTGGTGCAACATTCAACTTCTGTTTGTGCTGAAAATAAATCCAACAAAAGTATTAAAGATTCACCATCACAATGCACATGAAGAAACGACAACAACATGACAACAGACAGTGATTTCCCTCAGGAATACACGTTATTTGGTGAATAAGTTACTTCCTCAACGTGTTTTTAGTGCGGCAGTAAAAGCAGTCGTGGCTCCATCATTACTGCTACAACCAGACGTTTAGCTGCTCACATGGAGGTTGAGGAGTGAACTTATCTGGCAAAAAGTTAATGTATTCCTTCTGCAAACTGAAAACAGTCAAAGGGAAACTCTGAGGATGACAACACAGATTTAAAACACGATATGTGACAGGACGGAGCCTGAAGATGAGGCTTCAGGCTGACAGGAAAAGTCACCACAAACAGCAGGTCATACTGCAGTTTACCAGCATCAGCTTCAGGCTGCAGTGTTGCCACCAAACACACGGGGCAGCATTCGCCCTCCGGGATCTCTGTGGCCTCGCAGTCCCCTACATCCTCACAAACCAAGTCCTCACAAACGACCGTCCCCGACTCGCAAATACAGACTCGACAGGGCTCAGGGTTCCAGATCTGATTGTTGGCGTGGACGGAGCTGCCGTCTGAGCAGGAATCTTTATGGAGAAGAACATCAGCGGACGTCACAATCCAGAACCAGACCTTCAAACATCCACATGGAGGTCATGGTTCTGAAGAAAATGGTTTCTTCAGACTCAACAAAGATAAGATGTGCCAGTTTACCTCTTAATAACAATTCCCAAGAACTATTAGGTGGATTGGATAAAGTTTGGTACAAAAAGTCATGTTCAGGACTTCTACTGGTCATTTATCGATACTTCCTGAACACAACGTTTAGGAGTGTAACATAGCAGACATGTTTCACTGCTGTTTAGTTAGGTTTGCCATCTTGGTCAGGTTTAGGCACAGATTGGGTCTTTGGTTATGGTCACAATAGTAATGGAGGCAGGTTTATGGATAATGTGGTCTGAAATAGGAAACAAACGGTGTTTTGTTGACCATCCATCCACCCTGACCTCCTCCTCCATGTATGAACGTTGTGTTTGTATCACCGTTTCGCTTCCACTTTGTTCCTGTCGTCATTACTAATAATACAGTAATAACTAATAGCTAATAACTACCACTAGAGGGCAACAGAAGCCCTTTTCTTTGACTGAATTATTTTTAAAACGATCTTTATTTTAATCTTTCAGCCCAGACACTAGTCCTTCCAAGACTCCATTGATGATCTGGAGTTTTTTTTCATGGTATGCTAGCATGAGCATATTAAACAATAAATCTATTTAGCATTAGAGTCCCAAACACTCTACTGATTAACTTTAGTATGCTACCTAGCGTCAAGTGAACAAAATATGTACTTAGCATTAGATTTTTAAGGCTACATAAATTAACTGATAGCATGTTATGCTAACATAACGTCTAAACTATTTAGCATCAGAGTTCCAAGACTACACTAATTAAACACTGTGAACAGTATCGTATTAGATTCCCAAGACTTTACCAATTGTCAGGTTTTTTTTTTTGCATGCTATGCTATTGTTAGCATCGTAAACAACCTACTGACTTAGCAAGACTCCACTGACCAACTGATATATTTTTAGCATGTTCTGCTAACATAAACATTGTGAACAATATTCCCATTTAACATTAGTCTTTTTATAGCATGTTTTGCTAATGTAAACATCGTAAACAACACACCTACTTAGCTTTAGACTCCACTGATTAACTTCTTTCCTTTTACCTAAACTCAAAGCTAACTGGAAGCATAAGTGAATAACACAATAAAAGCAAAGGAAGTTAACATGCCCTCTCTTTACATGCACTGCTAATGTGCTTAAAGTGTTTTATGGCTATCAAATACACACGTGGACAAAATTGTTGGTACCCCTCAGTTAAAGAAGGAAAAACCCACAATTCTCACTGAAATCACTTGAAACTCACAAAAGTAACAATAAATAAAAATTTATTGAAAATTAAATAATCAAAATCAGCCATCACTTTGGAATTGTTGATTAACATAATTATTTAAAAAAACAAACTAATGAAATAGGGCTGGACAAAAATGATGGTACCCATAACTTAATATTTTGTTGCACAACCTTTTGAGGCAATCACTGCAATTAAACGATTTCTGTATTTGTCAATGAGCGTTCTGCAGCTGTCAACAGGTATTTTGGCCCACTCCTCATGAGCAAACAGCTCCAATTGTCTCAGGTTTGATGGGTGTCTTCTCCAAATGGCATGTTTCAGCTCCTTCCACATATGTTCAATGGGATTCAGATCTGGGCTCATAGAAGGCCACTTTAGAATAGTCCAACGCTTTTCTCTCAGCCATTCTTGGGTGTTTTTGGCTGTGTGTTTTGGATCGTTGTCCTGTTGGAAGACCCATGACCTGCGACTGAGACCAAGCTTTCTGACACTAGGCAGCACATTTCTCTCCAGAATGCCTTGATAGTCTTCAGATTTCATCGTACCTTGCACACTTTCAAGACACCCTGTGCCAGATGCAGCAAAGCAGCCCCAAAACATTACTGAGCCTCCTCCATGTTTCACCGTAGGGACAGTGTTCTTTTCTTCGTATGCTTGGTTTTTGAGTCTATGAACATAGAGTTGATGTGCCTTACCAAAAAGCTCCAGTTTGGTCTCATCTGTCCAAAGGACATTCTCCCAGAAGCTTTGTGGCTTGTCAACATGCATTTTTGCAAATTCCAGTCTGGCTTTTTTATGAGTTTTTTTCAGCAGTGGTGTCCTCCTTGGTCGTCTCCCATGAAGTCCACTTTGGCTCAAACAACGACGAATGGTGCGATCTGACACTGATGTACCTTGGCCTTGGAGTTCACCTTTAATTTCTTTGGAGGTTGCTCTGGGCTCTTTGGATACAATTCCAACGATCCGTCTCTTCAATTTGTCATCAATTTTCCTCTTGCGGCCACGTCCAGGGAGGTTGGCTACTGTCCCGTGGGTCTTGAACTTCTGAATAATATGAGCCACTGTTGTCACAGGAACTTCAAGCTGTTTAGAGATGGTCTTATAGCCTTTACCTTTAAGATGTTTGTCTATAATTTTTTTTTCGGATGTCCTGGGACAATTCTCTCCTTCGCTTTCTGTTGTCCATGTTCAGTGTGGTACACACCTTTTCACCAAACAGCAGGGTGACTACTTGTCTCCCTTTAAATAGGCAGACTGACTGATTATGAGTTTGGAAACACCTGTGATGTCAATTAAATGACACACCTGAGTTAATCATGTCACTCTGGTCAAATAGTTTTCAATCTTTTATAGAGGTACCATCATTTTTGTCCAGGCCTGTTTCATTAGTTTGTTTTTTTAAATAATTATGTTAATCAACAATTCAAAAGTAATGGCTGTTTTTGATAATTTAATTTTCAATAAATTTTTATTTATTGTTACTTTTGTGAGTTTCAAGTGATTTCAGTGAGAATTGTGGGTTTTTCCTTCTTCAACTGAGGGGTACCAACAATTTTGTCCACGTGTGTATAAGCATCTCTGACAAATGAAGGTTTTAATGAGCAAGAAATAAAGTAAATAATCATCCTTATGATGAGGCCACAGCTTATTAAAGAAGCAAAAAGTGGAAATTCAAAAGGACAAAAAAGATATTTTGGATGATGGAAACTAAACAGCTATGATTGTGGTTGTATTACAGCAACATCAGCTCTACATAAACAGACTCAGAGTGGACATTTGTGGCACAGACAGCCCAGTGTTGTAAACATTTATTACCGGTGGTATTGTCCATGTTAGGGCTGAGTTGTTCTGAGCACCGGAGGCAACACTCGCCCTCTGGGGCTTCGCTTGTCTCGCAGCCCCTCACCTCTTCACAGACCACCTCCTCACAAAACACCGTCCCCGAGTCACAAATACAGACCCGACACGGCTCAGGGTTCCAGATCTCATAGTCGGAGAAGGTGGTGCCGTTTTCTGTGCAGCCACCTTTCATGAGACACAACAGCAACCACATGAGTAACGTGGATCATTCCCTTCCAGAGAGCGTCACTGTGGGGGTTTCAGTCCGATTCTGTTCTCAGAGAAGGCCACAGACACCGGTCATTACTACGCATGATAGGGGAGACACTAAACCCTGATTTCTGTGGATAAATGGATGAAAAACCTCAAGTTAAACATGAAAAGTAGTACCGATGTTTTCCTGGTGAGTCAAAAGTTAACTGGCGTTACTGGTTTCCATCCGCATGAAGTCAGACAGCAGAAATTAGCGGTTTGTTTTAGGTAAACAGGTCATAAATAGAATAAAATACACATTTAAACTTTCAGGAGACGTTGGTATGAAAAGGTTCCACCTGCATGGTTCTCAGAGGAGTAATCAGATGAAATAATTAAAAACACCTGGACATTTAGAACCAGGTGAACTTAATTTACATGAGAAACTTTTTTTTAGCATTTTAAATTTACTGATTTTACAAGTTTTATCCACTTTTCTTTTTTTGCTTTGAATTTAATTGAATCCCTGTTTTGACCTCATTCTGTCTGAATAATGATGAAAAACCAGCAGGGATTTTTTTTAAAATGCAGTTATCATTTAAATTAACTGCATCTGAATCACTGAGGCTGAACATTTGTGCTTTTTAGGAGACTTTTGGAGACGGTGGTGAAGCGTGTTAAATTAGTTTAGGTATCTTTAATTTTTTCTTGGGCGTGAAACCTCTGATCCAAGTTGTGCCATGAGTGGTAAAATGCAGATGTTCTGGGAGCTGAAACCCCCAGAATGACAGTCTGAGAGGGATCTGAAGGTGCTCTATTTTTGTTTTAGTCGGTTACCTGCGTCGGTTCGATTCCTCGCTGCTGCCGTGGAGCAAACGGGGCAACACTCGCCCTCCGGAGTCACGGCCTCCAAACAGCTTAGCTCCTCACAAACCTCGTCCTCACAAACTACAGCGCCAGAGTCGCACAAACACAATCGACACGCCTCGGGCCTCCACATCTGATTGTTGGAGAAGACCGTCCCGTTCTCTGCACAGCTGTCTGAGTCAAGCAGAGCAGCGGTGAACATCTGGAGCGCCTCATGTAGACGGATATTTACATCACTAACGTCAGGAAGCAACATGTGGGCAAAGCGGTCATGAAGCCACAGCAGTGATGTGAAGAACAGGATAGGAAGGTTGTATTTTCCATATTTGTCCAGCAGGCTGCACCAGCTGCCCTCCAGGTACCAAATCATCCAAAAGCCTTCTGAGAAGGTTCTAGTCGTGTTCTCAGTGTTTTTTGTTTTGCTTCTTCTTAAAGTCTCAAACTGTTCTTCCTTCGTTATCGTGGAACATTGTGAGAACGTTTTACAGAAGATGTGTTCCCTCAACAACACCCCAAACATCCAAAAACGTTTGTTAATTTGCAGCAACGCTTCACTAAACCATTCCAACCAACATTTCTGGATTGTTGGTGTGAGAACGTTTTTCTTGTGTTCTCATGTAACACAATCTGACCGCATCCTACATTATAATAATCCCTACCAGACTTTTACTTTGCTGTACTGGTGCTGTATTATGGATCTGAATCCTTCATTTAGTCTATTAAGTCGAAAAGCAGTCTTTAAATTCACCAAAATCCCCAAAACATGTTATTTACTGTCACACGGCAAAGAAAAGTATCAAATCCTCACATTTGTTCTGCTAGAACCTGCAAATAGCAGCACAAAAAGAAAGTACAACCACCTCAGATCCATATTTAGACCCAGTATGTGAGTAAATCTACTTAGTTACATTCCACTGCTGATTACTCATCTGTTCCTGACATGAAAAGAGACGTGGAATTATGTAATAAAGTCGACTGGAAAGCCAATTATGTAGGAGACAGAATTTAACGAGGAATTCCACAGATTTTATACATTAGAGTTAGATTTCAGGAGGTTTAATGTTAAATTGTGGAATTAAAAAACAAGCTGCATCATGGGAAAAGTAGTTTCCATCGGTTTTAAAGTTCAAAGCTAAAAATATCAATATCTTTGCCTCTTGCAGCTTCGTTTTTTTTTTTTACTATTTTTTAACCCTCAAATCACAAAATATTAGTTATTTACATTATGTTCATTTTCATTACTATTAGAGCATCACAGAGCCTTATTGTAGACTTTAAAATAGGCAGAACAGCACTAAATATACACAATAATATGAAAATATGATCATAAAACTCTACATAAGTGGCTGACATTTCTCAGCAAAACTACCTGAAGCACTTTGCATGTCTGTGGAGGTTCAGAAGCTGCAGGTGTGAAACATCATGAGCTTTAAGGAGAGACACATTAAGTGTAATAAGCTCTTTCCTCCCTCACACACTTTCAGCTAAATTGCAGTTAAAGCAGTCAGAGTTCTAGACTGTGGTGGAGCTCCACAGCTCCTGGCTGCGTCTAGAAATGCGTCTGCATGCAGGTCTGCAATCATCTCTGCAGCGGCGACGTCTCTAAAACAAGATGAGACGTATAGCTTTCTAAATCCATCAACACGTTGTTTAGTCAGGAGCTAAAACATGAGAGAAAGTCAGCCTGTGGAGTCATAAAATGTGAAAAAGTAAAGAAAAAGCAGATCTGCCTCACTGTGCCGCAGGAGTTTGGGAGAATTTTTTTTTTATGAATTAATCAAGAATAAAACTACTAGAAACTCATTTAAGCAACATTTTGCAACCATGAAGAGGCAAAAAAGTTGGAAAATGTCTGAAATCATGTCTCAGTGACCCCAAAAACATATTTTAGACAGATTGTGCAGCTGGTTTTACATCCAAACTGGCAGAAACAGTGAAAAGAAAAAAGAAGGATAAAAACCCAGATACGGCCACCTGCTACGGGCTTTGTGAGCGTTTTAATGCAGCAGTTTAGTGACGTCCCAAAGCACTAATTATGTGGTGGAGCCTCTCCCCGCCAGAGAGCCCGGCTTTCAGAAGCAGCAGTTATTTCAGGGAAACCACAGCGGCTGGATTATACGTTGGGCTCAGCTAGAAGCTGTGGTCGGACTTTATTTGGGAGAGCAGCGAGGTGCCACACCCGGAGAAACCTCCTGCCATGAAACCTGACAGGGAGAAGATCACAGAATAAAAGTAGAACAGCCTCAGCTTCTGCATCAGCTGATTTTCCTCTACAGCGGCCTTCATCTGCAGCTGGAATTAGATTCTTAAGCTGAAGCTCTGCAGAAATCTCAGTAAAGTAAAGCCTGCACACATCTATATTTGAACACACTGGATCTTGGTTAATTCATACGTGATTATACAGTATAAACACAATTATTATAGACAGCTGTGGTTTTCCACCCATATTACCCCAAAACACGGGTTTATTTTTTAACAATCCCACATAAACTGAACCTGGATGATGTGCAGGTTGAATCATGTTGAAATTCTTCACTTCTTTATCCACTTTATTCCAACAATTAAAGCAAATATAGTTCAGAAGAATTTTCAAACTGACTATTTCTGTCATGGTTTTAACAGGAAAGGCTACAGTTCCATTATTCACTTTTACTTGTAACTTTTTTTTTATTAAAATTTGCATCCATTGTGGAAAATTCTGAAATAACGACCAATGAAATCCATTGTATGAAAACATCATATTTGTCACAAGAGTTTAGCTTTTTCTGGCAAATTACTTTATATTTCATCACCTTAAGGCTCTAAAATCCTTCAAATGAAACAATCAAATCAAAAACGTCTTTCTCCAGGGAAAACATTAACCCATTATTCTCATTTAAAATATTTTTGATCTGCAGTAATTAGGAAGCCTACAAAACTCACTGTGACATAAACAAACATCATACAGGTGATCTTTCTTGTGATTTACTGTATACTTTAACACCTTATAGGTCTAAAATCGCTCTAATTAAACAAAAGAGAAAAAAATAAATCGCAACATTTAGGAGGACCAAACAGACACCACTAAACCCATCACTTTGATTTAAAGTGTTCCTATGCTGCAGTAATTTTTTAAAATAATAAAACATTAAATGCATTGAGGTGTATAAAAACATATGTCACAAGAATTTATAATTCCTTGTGATTTACTAGATATTTTCTCACCTTAAGGCTCTAAAAGCTTTCAAATGAAATAATGAAGGAAGAAAAAGTCACTTAGAAAAGTTAAAATTGATTAAAAGACTAAACTAAACCCAATACTTCCATTGAATATGTGCATTCATTGCAGTAATTTACCAAAATAAGAGCCCTTTAAATCCATTGCTGAGTATGAAATAATCATATCTGTCCCTGGAACCAGTGAAAAAAATGTGTGTAGAGACAGAAATAAACCTTCATCCAGCTGACGATAGCCTCGGCTTTCTCCCTATTCATTCTGAAAACAAACTCACACATTCACACACAACCTGCCAGCCAGGACCATAAATCAGAAATCCTTCATAACAACAGCTCACATACCATCACTACTATCTGAATTCAGCTCAACATTACACTTTAACTGCACTGATTTAATCAAACGCTATCATTTCATTCCAAATTAGAGGCTGCTGAACTGTTTCTGCCACACAAAGTTATGTTTATTTTTA
This sequence comes from Acanthochromis polyacanthus, assembly GCF_021347895.1. Classification (NCBI taxonomy): domain Eukaryota; kingdom Metazoa; phylum Chordata; class Actinopteri; family Pomacentridae; genus Acanthochromis; species Acanthochromis polyacanthus. Next base: position 29,023,578 of record NC_067134.1, on the reverse strand, counting down.
GATTTTGCTCTAATCTTTGCCTTTTTTCTGGGGAATCTCTGGACGATTTATTTGAGAAATTCAAATGAACTGATTTAGAGTCAAAGTAAAGATTTTAGCCTTTTACAAATCGAAGAACAACATCTTTATATTTAAAAGTGTTTGGAATTACATCTAATCTCTAATTTTAGAGATAAATGAAAATCTCAGCACCACTCTGATGCAAAATATGACACTACTACCAATAGACTGTTAGCTTAGCAAACTGACTGGAAACAGCAGACAACCAGATGAAGCTGTGCTGGTTTGTTAGCTTTCCTCCTGAGATAAAAAAACCTTTCTTTCTTTCTTTCTTTCTTTCTTTTGTCTCTATGAAAGTATAACAGGCAGCCAGTTAGCTTAGCATATCACAAAGACTAAAAACTTACTGTAAGCTAAGCAGACTACCAGACTAAACTTAAGTAAATTATCTTAGCTTGTTAGCCTTCTTTATGAGGGTTAAATGAAAACATTATAGCTGCTACATACGAAGCTAAAGCTAGCAGCATGTTAGTTTAGCACGCAGACTGGAAACAACAGTAATTTATGACTCAGTGTGAACTAAGCAAGGCACAAAAATCAAAGAAGCTACATTAGCCTGTTAGCTTTCTTCGTAAGAGGTTAATAGCACTCCTTTAGTCTGTACACTACACATAAAGCTACAGCTAGCAGCCTGTTAGCTTAGCACACAGTAAGACTCAATGTGAACTAAGTAGGTGAAGAAAAAACTCCAGGAAATCACATTAGCCTGTTAGCTTTCTTGGTACGATATTAATGAGATTAATAGCACTCTTTTTTGTCTGTAAAACTACAACAAGCAGCTGGTTAGCTGAGTTTAACACACAGACTTAAGACAGTAACGGTGATGCTTCACAGTGAGCTAAGCTAACTAGACTACCTACAGTCTAAGCTAACAGCCTGTTAACTGTCACGTTCAGACTTAGATAAAAAGACTGATGTGAATCTGTATGATGACTTGTCAGCTTAGCACACAAACTTTGCTTTTTTTGTTGAGAGTTAGAAAAAGAGAACAATATTCTTTTGTCTGTATGCCGAATATGACGTTATAGCCACTAGCAGGTTAGCTTACATGAGGACATTGATGGCACTTGTTTGATTTTACATGAAACATGATCCTACAGACAGCAGATGCTGAGATAGTAACAGGGCTCCAGACTACAAATAAAATGGTCCAAATGATGGCCTTTTTTGAGAGCATGTAAATTGAATGATGATCTGGCAGCTTCTACACAAGTTACTGTGGTTGAAAATAGTAATATTTCTTCCTCACTGACTTAGGGAGACACACCTGCTAATAAACATGTTCAGGTGCAGACAGAGCTCATGACTGAGTTCATTAAGAAGAAAACAAAAGCCTCACATTCATTCTAGAAGGTTCAAATTTTAACCACAGTTCTGACTAAATAAAAATGATCCACTGCAGTATTGACATTTAAAATAAGGTCTAGTGGTCTTGGGTTAAATCTGTGTATTTGCTCTTTTCACTGTTTTCCAACAGGTGTTTGGTTCCACACCTGTTAGCATCCAGCAGGAATAAAGAAGTTGATTTTCTGTCTTGTTGTTTTGTATTCGGACTGATTGTTCACATTTTTATTGCTAAAATCAAACCAGTTCGACAGTTCTGGGCTCTAACGACACACCTGTTGGGCCACAACTGGATTAAAGTCCTCTAAACAGGCTTAGCTGCATTTAAATATGACAGATTCAGACCCAGAAACAGCGGGCCTACATGTCTGTAGGATTTTCTGGCAGCCAGACTGCTTCAGTGGAGGTGAAGCTGGATGGAAGCAGCAGAAGCATATTTCATATCCAGCATGGCCTCTCTCTGGGTGTGTCTAGTCTGCCTCTGGCCTGAGGTCTGACCAAAATTAGTGGCCTGCTTTTGTCCATCCCATCCACACGGCCACATCATTATAGCCGTGGCAGTCTGAACCCCTTCATCAGCCTCGACCTCGCTCTGAAATAGCCCGGCCGGCCCTGTGCACTCGTTAGTGTGCTGCGACCTGCAGGAGGAAAGTATTTCTGACCGAGGATCGCCTCCACTGGGACGGTTTATTTTAGAAAACGAGCAGGAAACGCCACATCTCCTCTCCTCCAGCCTCAGCAGCAATCAGCTCAGTCTGAGCTCGTCATCACCTTTAGCAGTTAATCCCTACACAGCTGATGTTTTATTCCAGATGTTTTGTGAGAACATGCTCCTAAATCATCAGTCAGTGGTTTTTAGAGAACAGGGAGATGGTGTTTCATTAAGGTTTGGTGGGTGTGATTTTAAGCTTTCATTCCTAAACCACGAGGCCAGCGTGGTCTGAAACAGAAGAGCCCAGATTAGCTTTATAGGACCCTAAATCCTGGAAAAAGAACAAACCAGGGATGTAAAGGAGGAAACAAAGAGAACCGGGTTAAAGTAAAAGAACATGTCATTTTTCTTAAGACACAGATAGAAATGTTTTAACAAAAAACATTAAATAAACATGGAAGAAACGTTAAATGAAGCATTTCTACTGTATTGTACTGTGAAATGTCTACATTATCCTGGACAGATGTTTCTTTCAGAGGAGCCAACCATTAAAACATGTGAGATATCAGCACAGGAAGCCAGTCAGAACACAGAAGTCACATCTGGGCGGCCGTCACTCACCGTTCTTGGCATCTTCTTGGCAGGTCACAGCGATCACCTGAGCCAAGGTGAGGAGTAGGCAGACGGTAATCCTAGAGCAGAACGAGGGGCCCATGTCTGCATGCCAGACATGCAGTGTCCTCACACCAAACCCAGATCAGACGAGGGAGTCAGAGAGAGGCCGAGCCGAGCTCCAGCATCCACACTGAAGAATCCAAATATCCCCGAGAGCTCCGGGCTCCTGGATGAACGATTACTGCAAACTGAAACAAGCTCCCGTTCAGCCCCCAGCGCCTCCCTCTGACTCTCCCTCCTCCTCGTCTGCTCTCTCATCCTTTTCTTCTTGTTTTATTTTCAGGCCAGCCTCCTCCTGCAGTCGCCTTCAAACATGCAGCTAATTAAAGGCTGCATGAAATTTGTCCTGATGAAAGAAGATGGGATGGATCATGCTGCTGAAAAATGACATCTGAAACTGCAGTTGAGGATTTTGTTGCTTTTGCATGTGCACGACACATTTTTAGAGTTTCACAGTTTGTTGCACGACCTTTCACCGTCACTTCTTTCAGTTTCAGGAAGTATCCCCAAATTTTACATGTTGCTCTTTTAATGAATCTATATTCTTTTCATATAGAAACCAAAACAACAATAATGAGGCCTTTTTAAATAAAAAAAAAAGCTTTCCATTTAAATCACAAACAAAACAACAGAAAACAAACCCTTTCTTGTTTTAGGTTGAAAATGCAAAAACAAAAAATGGACCATTTTTCTAGTTTTTGTCTTTTAAACCACAAATCAAGAAATTTTTTGGTTGTTTGCTTGAAGCCAAAAATGAAAGAAAAATAAAATAGAAAATCCTGCTTTTTTTCATTTTTCTATTTTAAACAAATAAAAAACAGCACAAACAAAAGAAAAAAAATGCTTCAAACCAAAAGCAGAAAAACTAGTACATAAAACAAAAAACAAACAAACAAAAAAATCAAGAAAACGGGCTCTGGAAAGTTTACTGTTTGTAGGAGTAGCAAGCTAGCATAGTTAGCAGCTAGCTAGTTAACATTAGCAGCCAGATATTTCCTCTTGAGGGTGGAGGAGACCAAAACAGAACACTAAAACTGGACTTAGAATCATCAGGAATGTTGACGCTGCTCTGTTGGATGTGTCAGAACTTTATAATCTGATTGTATGTCAGTTTCTAAAGTGGTACAAAAATGCAGCTTTAAACTGAAGAAACTGTTGGTCGATGAGGATTACAGCATTTCAAATTTGCTGTTTTTAAAGCGTAAATCATTTAGGAACACTTCTTTAGTGGTTGTCGTCATGTCTTTTTGAATCAAACTGTTGCAGGAGGTTGCTGGAAGCTGAGCAGAACTCCAGTGTTTGCTCATCTTTCTTATCTGTAACACGGTTTATACCCAAAAGCAAACAAGAGAATCTGTTTTACTATCTACCTGAAAGTCGCCTTGCTGACCTACATCTGTCTGCTCCTGCCTGAATGTTTTACAGTGTGCATGTTGCCTCCAGCTGATGCGTTTTCCAGGACGAAGCTTTGCCAAGTTGGTGTGTCGCCGTCGGTCCCTGAAGGTGGCGTCCCAGAGGAGGACATCTAAACAAACATCACGGACATCTTCCGATTCCTGCACAGAACTCTGTGCCCTCCATGAGTGATTTTATCTTCAGCTGAGACGTCCTAAAGTCAGGTTTCTGAGCTGGATTTTTCTTGCTTCCTTTGCTGAACAAGACAGGAAGTGTTTGAGGTGCTTGGAGAACAGACTGATTTCTCATTAAGGATCCACAGGGGACACAAACCCAAGCAGATGGGAAGACAGTTCCTGTGTTCAGCTTCTGCACATTCATGGCTTTTTACACTGTGATGAACTAAAGGATAGAGAACATCTTCCTTGAACCAGAGGTCACCAAGGTGGAACCCCAAAGAAACCTGTTGGTACGTCCATTTCCTCTTGAGACACAAACTCTTTCATAAGACTCCAGATGTCCTGATTGGACTTTCTGTCACGACTGTTAAGAGGAAGAGTTTTTGTACTGATGATTTTTTACTTTGCAGAAGGAATGTCTGTCGATTTCAACATGAAGTTTGCTTTTAGTTCTGTTGATTTATTTTTATTTCAGTAGAACCCATTTGCTTTTAACCCCCTCACATGTTGTGTTGTTGTAAACTTCCTCTTTCAAATAAACACTCGTCTAACCCTCTGGAAACCAATGTTTGGACTGATTTTGTGTTGCTCCTCAGCGACCCGAGACAGCCGGGTTTACTGGACTATGATGTTTATTAGACGACATGCTATACTATGACGTGTTTAGAGCGACATGCTAAACTATGACGTGTTTAGAGCGACATGCTATACTATGACGTGTTTAGAGCGACATGCTATACTGTGACGTGTTTAGAGCGACATGCTATACTATGACGTGTTTAGAGCGACATGCTATACTGTGACGTGTTTAGAGCGACATGCTAAACTATGACGTGTTTAGAGCGACATGCTATACTATGACGTGTTTAGAGCGACATGCTATACTATGACGTGTTTAGAGCGACATGCTAAACTATGACGTGTTTAGAGCGACATGCTAAACTATGACGTGTTTAGAGCGACATGCTATACTATGACGTGTTTAGAGCGACATGCTAAACTGTGGCGTGTTTAGAGCGACATGCTATACTGTGACGTGTTTAGAGCGACATGCTAAACTGTGACGTGTTTAGAGCGACATGCTAAACTGTGACGTGTTTAGAGCGACATGCTAAACTATGACGTGTTTAGAGCGACATGCTAAACTATGACGTGTTTAGAGCGACATGCTAAACTATGACGTGTTTAGAGCGACATGCTAAACTGTGACGTGTTTAGAGCGACATGCTAAACTGTGACGTGTTTAGAGCGACATGCTAAACTGTGGCGTGTTTAGAGCGACATGCTATACTGTGACGTGTTTAGAGCGACATGCTAAACTGTGACGTGTTTAGAGCGACATGCTAAACTGTGACGTGTTTAGAGCGACATGCTAAACTATGACGTGTTTAGAGCGACATGCTAAACTGTGACGTGTTTAGAGCGACATGCTAAACTGTGACGTGTTTAGAGCGACATGCTAAACTGTGACGTGTTTAGAGCGACATGCTAAACTATGACGTGTTTAGAGCGACATGCTAAACTATGACGTGTTTAGAGCGACATGCTAAACTATGACGTGTTTAGAGCGACATGCTAAACTATGACGTGTTTAGAGCGACATGCTAAACTATGACGTGTTTAGAGCGACATGCTAAACTATGACGTGTTTAGAGCGACATGCTAAACTATGACGTGTTTAGAGCGACATGCTATACTATGACGTGTTTAGAGCGACATGCTAAACTATGACGTGTTTAGAGCGACATGCTAAACTATGACGTGTTTAGAGCGACATGCTAAACTGTGACGTGTTTAGAGCGACATGCTAAACTATGACGTGTTTAGAGCGACATGCTAAACTATGACGTGTTTAGAGCGACATGCTAAACTATGACGTGTTTAGAGCGACATGCTATACTATGACGTGTTTAGAGCGACATGCTAAACTATGACGTGTTTAGAGCGACATGCTAAACTATGACGTGTTTAGAGCGACATGCTAAACTATGACGTGTTTAGAGCGACATGCTAAACTATGACGTGTTTAGAGCGACATGCTATACTCTTCTTCTTTTCCTTTCAGCTTTTCCCTTCAGGGGTCTCCACAGTGAATCAATTGCCTCCATCTAACCCTGTCTGCTGCATCCTCTTCTCTCACACCAACTACCTTCATGTCCTCTTTAACCACATCCATAAACCTCCTCTTTGGTCTTCCTCTAGGCCTCCTGCCTGGCAGTGGGAAACTCAGCATCCTTCTACCAATATATTCACTCTCTCTCCTCTGGACATGTCTGAACCATCTCAGTCTGGCCTCTCTGACTTTATCTCCAAAGCCTCTAACGTGTGCTGTCCCTCTGATGTCCTCATTCCTGATCCTATCCATCCTGGTCACTCCCAAAGAGAACCTCAGCATCTTCAGTTCTGCTACCTCCAGCTCTGCCTCCTGTCTTTTCCTCAGGGACACTGTCTCCAGACCAAACAACATGGCTGGTCTCACCACAGTTTTGTAAACCTTTCCTTTCATTTTAGCTGAAACTCTTCTATCACACATCACACCTGACACTTTTCTCCAGCCGTTCCAGCCTGCCTGTACACGCTTCTTCACCTCTTTTCCACACTCTCCATTGCTCTGGACTGTTGACCCTAAGTACTTAAAATCCTCCACCTTCTTGATCTCTTCTCCCTGTAACCTCACTCTTCCACTTGGGTCCCTCTCATTCACACACAGATACTCCGTCTTGCTGCGGCTAACCTTCATTCCTCTCCTTTCCAGGCCAAACCTCCACGCCTCTAGCTTCTCCTCCACCTGTTCCCTGCTCTCACTACAGATCACAATGTCATCTGCAAACATCATAGTCCATGGAGACTCCTGTCTAACCTCGTCTGTCATCCTGTCCATCACCATAGCAAACAAGAAGGGGCTCAGAGCTGATCCCTGATGTACTCCCACCTCCACCTTGAACTCCTCTGTTACTCCTACAGCACACCTCACCACTGTCTTACAGTCCTCATACATGTCCTGCACCACTCTAACATACTTCTCTGCCACTCCAGACTTCCTCATACAAAACCACAGTTCCTCTCTGGGCACCCTGTCAGAAGCTTTCTCCAGATCTACAAAGACACAATGCAGCTCCTTCTGACCTTCTCTGTACTTCTCTATCAACATCCTCAAAGCAAATATTGCATCTGTTGTACTCTTTCTTGGCATGAAACCATACTGCTGCTCACAGATGTTCACCTCTGCCCTTAGTCTAGCTTCAACTACTCTTTCCCATAGCTTCATCGTGTGGCTCATCAGCTTTATTCCTCTGTAGTTGCCACAACTCTGCACATCTCCCTTGTTCTTAAAGATGGGCACCAGCACACTTCTCCTCCATTCCTCGGGCATCTTCTCACTCTCTAAGATCCTGTTGAACAACCCAGTCAGAAACTCTACTGCTACCTCTCCGAGACACTTCCATACCTCCACAGGTATATCATCAGGACCAAGTGCCTTTCCACTCTTCATCCTCTTCAATGCCCTCCTCACTTCATCCTTCCTAATCTTTGCTACTTCCTGGTCCACAACAGTCACCTCTTCTACTCTTCATTCTCTCTCATTTTCCTCATTCATCAACTCTTCAAAGTACTCTTTCCATCTTCCCATCACACTATTGGCACCTGTCAACACACTTCCATCCTTATCCTTTATCACCCTAACCTGCTGCACGTCCTTCCAATCTCTGTCTCTCTGCCTTGCCAACCTGTACAGGTCAGTCTCTCCCTCCTTACTGTCCAACCTAGCATACAAGTCATGGTAAGCCCCTTGTTTGGCCTTTGCCACCTTTACTTTCACCTTACGCTGCATCTCCCTGTACTCCTGTCTACTCTCTTCAGTCCTCTCAGTGTCCCACTTCTTCTTAGCTAACCTCTTCCTCTGGATCCACTCCTGCACCTCCTCATTCCACCACCAAGTCTCCTTATCTCCTTTCCTTCCAGATGACACACCAAGTACTCTCCGACCTGTCTCCCTGATCACATTTGCTGTAGTTGTCCAGTCATCTGGAAGCACCTCCTGACCATCCAAAGCCTGCCTCAACTCTTTCCTGAAAGTCATACAACACTCTTCCTTTTTCAGCTTCCACCATTTGGTCCTCTGCTCTGCCTTTGCCCTCTTCATCTTCTTCACCACCAGGGTCATCCTACACACCACCATCCTATGCTGTCTGGCTACACTCTCACCTACCACTACTTTGCAGTCACTGATCTCCTTCAGATTACACCGTCTACACAAGATGTAGTCTACCTGTGTGCTCCTACCTCCACTCTTACAGGTCACCCTATGTTCCTGCCTCTTCTGGAAGAAAGTATTCATGACAGCCATTTCCATCCTTTTTGCAAAGTCAACCACCATCTGTCCTTCTGCGTTCCTCTCCTGGATACCAAACCTGCCCATGACCTCCTCATCATCTCTGTTTCCTGCACCAACATGTCCATTGAAGTCTGCACCAATGACAACTCTCTCACTTCTAGGGATGCTCTGCATCACTTCATCAAGGTCCAACCAGAATTTCTGCTTCTCCTCCAGCTCACATCCTACCTGTGGAGCATACCCACTAACAACATTGAACATCACACCTTCGATTTCTAGCTTCAGGCTCATCACTCGATCTGACACTCTTTTTACCTCCAGGACATTCCTAACAAACTCCTCCTTCAAGACAACTCCTACTCCATTTCTCTTCCTATCTACACCATGATAGAACAACTTGAACCCTGCTCCTAAACTTCTAGCTTTACTACCTTTCCACCTGGTCTCCTGGACACACAGTATGTCCACCTTCCTCCTCTGCATCATGTCAACCAGCTCTCTACCTTTTCCTGTCATAGTTCCAACATTCAAAGTCCCTACTCTCAGTCCTAGACTCTTGGTGTTCCTCTTCTCTCTCTTCCTACGAACACACCTTCCTCCCCTCCTTCTTCGACCAACAGTAGACCATTTTCCACCGGCACCCTGTAGGTCGACAGCACCGATGGCGGTCGTTGTTAACCCGGGCCTCGACCGATCCGGTATGGAAGTCATACATTTGATTCGCATGATTGATTTGGCCACAGTTTTACGTCAGATGCCCTTCCTGCCACAACCCTCTGTATTTATCCGGGCTTGGGACCGGTACAATAAGACACTGGCTTGTGTCCCCTTGTGGCTACATTATTCCTCCCAGTGTGTATTTATCCAGTATTATTTTATTGCTGGTGGGTGTTTTTAGTGAAATGGAGCTAAAACATCAAAATGTAAAAATGATGAGTAGGATGTCTGTGCAGGAACCTGCAGGAATGAACGGTCGAACACAAAGTTGAGCCTTAATGACTTCTTCAAACGTCACCCTGGAGGATGTGGTAATACGTCAGATTAAAACCTCATTACCTCAACCTGAAGCAGAGGATTTCTCCAGAAACACTCGATGGATCCTCGGCGTTACCCTCCCAGCATCAGACAGGAGGTCCAGCCCCGGGAAAGCTGGGATGTTTCACTTTGACCTTCATCTCAGCTCCTCCATCTCCTGTCTGAGACTAAACATCACAGCAGCATGTTTTACTCTGAGCTCTGAAGGTGGAGGAGGTCCTCAGGTTGAAGGCCTTCCTGCCACCTCTGACCTCCTTAAAGCTGTCAATCACATCCTCTGTCACATCCTGGATTATTCAAAGGAACCAGAAATACTGTTTGTGCATTCTCCTTTTCCAAAAACCTCGCTCCACACAGAAGAAGACCAAAGCTGGATTTGAAGGAGTTCAGGCACCATCTGTCGTCCAAAACATTCATCAGAGGGGCATCAGTGAGGTCTGAACATTTCTGTAAAAGCACAGAGCAAAGCTTCAGACCTCAGTTCATTCCACAGAACGGGTTTTCCTGTGAGGCTAAATGTGCGTATCGACACACAGCTGATTGAGATTAATCAGGTTCTCAGTGGATATTGATTTCCTGCTGATCTGTTCATCATCCTAATGCACAGAGCGGCTCTATTCCTGGAAGTCCACCGCTGCAGTATTTCACCTCTGTTCCATCATGTCTCGATGGTGACGTTCCACATCATAATGTCTGATGATGGAACTGACGCGTTTGCATTTTCAGACTCTTTCAAAGCCTTTTCCAAAGCCAGAAATGACGTTTTTGGCAAGAAAGTGACCTTTATTATAGTGGCTGAATTATTTTCTGTTGCTCAAGTTAAAGTTCCAGAACTTAGTACTAACTCTGTGAAGTTTTTTAAAGGAATGTTCCAGTTAGCTGCATTTTAGAAGTTGGATTTTTGTTAATTTAGTCATTTGCAATGTCACAATCCACCACAAATCATAACCTGGATTGTCTCTAATTAAACTTCTACAGCTGGTTAGAAAAGCAACACTTGTTTTGAAGCCAAAAACGTGTTTGACGTGTGGTTCTGCTGGAGGAATTTATCGTATCTAAGCTTCAAGCTGTCATGTTTCATCAAATCAGACTTTATTCTACATGTCTCATTTAAAAATCCACCAAAACCAAAACAAATGAGGATAGAAATGGTACAGAGAGGAGCAGGTTGTTGGAGATACATTCAGAATGGAGAAACATCTTTCTAATCATGTGGAGCCACAGCTTTTATTTCCAGCTTTAGTGTCTCCTGTGGACTCCTGGAAAAATGGTTTTCAGTTTTTTTTACTTCATGTATTTTATAAAACAAGAGAAATTCTACTTCCATGTTTTATGATGCAAAGAAGACATTTTAAGTTCCTCTACTTTTAGCAATGAACCTGAGTTCTGAATGAAAAATGAAAGATAAAGTGACGTATTAATGATAAAACTATGAGCTGATTTAATTAAACCAGTTTATGACTTTCTTACAGTGTAAACCTTCCATCCTCGTCATCTCATACATTCAGATATTGGTCTGAGTTGCTCTTAAAGTTCATGAATGCTGCTCTGAGTTAAAGCTGAAGCTACGTGGAACACTTCTCTGATGGTAGTGATGTACATCGAACTACTGAGCTGAACCAATCACAGACTAGTCATCAAAAAGGAATTCAAACGTGTGATTCTAGAGGATGAAAATCAGTGGAACACCTTGTCTGAGTGACAAAAGAGCTTTGGACAGGACTCCGCAAACATGCTGGCAAATATTCACAATCGATGTGTGACCTGGAGGAAGCAGGAGATCAGTTCTCGTTCACTGTTCAGGTTCTCTGTGGCCACTAGAGGGCAGCAGTCCACCACTGACTCCACAGCGCTTCCTTTCAATCTGATCTGCATCCAGTGCTGCTTCCTTCATCCATATTTTACAATAAATTAAGACTCTGGAAAATCCCAGCGACGCTCTTCACCGTCCAAAGTCTCCGAACCAACGTCCAGACTCAGACCCTGATGATGCTGATGGAGGAGGAGGCCCTGTGCAGCTGGAGACAAGAAGAAAACATGATTGGCTGTTTAAATTTCTGCTTTACATCCTGTACCCTTTACATATAAATAAAAGTGTGACAATAAAAAATGGAATCAAATGTTTTTAAAAGTGTGATTTTAACATGAGCTGCCACGTGTCCCGGTCCATGATGTCTGCTAGAGATTTACTGGCTAATCAATAAGCTGATGGCAGGACAGTCCAGGACTCCCAGCGGACCGATCCTCCAGCACATGATTCATTTCATTTAATTAACATGCAGAGTCTCCACAGAACCAACACGTTCTCAGCTCTGGCACAGATCCCACAGTTATCCTCAGTTTGTAGTCATGTACAGTCACTGTTTGCTACACTTTAGGGACTTAAATTGCATTTTTCTCAACTGTTTGCTAAAAATCCAGCATTCAAAAGAGCCTAACTGACCATCAGGAGAAGGAAAGCAGTTTGAGAACTTTTTCCTGCACATATTAAACAAGATACTGTGCAGAAATCTACACTACCGTCCAAAAGTTTGGGTTCATCCAGATCATTCCATGTTTTCACACTTTTATTCATGTGCTAACATAACTGCAGGGTTTTCTAATCATCAATGAGCCTTTTAGCACCATTAGCTCTGGTATGAACACCACTGTCTTGTTTTTGTGGAACAACTTGTCTTATCTGCTAAGTTACAAAACGTCTTTCATATTTAGCTATTCTATGTTTATTTTGTATTTTTGTGACATGCAGCTACATGATGAAGAAAATATCACTGGCTGCCTGGTGTATGATCAATATTTGTTGGTAAAGTTTGCTTTTTATTATATTGCAGATTCTGAATCAATGACATGAGAAATAACTGAAGATTTTAGTTTTGTGTCCGTGTTCATGTGCAGAAGTGGGTCGATTCTGACCAACTTTTCTTTGGAAATTATTTGGCATATCAAGCTAAAATATCAAAGATAGCGTTTTAAATAAGCATAGTTTCTGATAAAAGTTTGAGGCTGATGTGAGATGTGATCTGAGCTGGAATAACCCAGCGAGCTCTGCTTCCAGCCTGGGGTTTTATATTTAGCCCTGGAGGCAGCAGCTCTGGTTGCTAGGAGATACCGATGCAGCTACAAAGGGCCTTCAGAGCAAACTAAATACTCCAGGAATAATCATGCATCACAGAGAAAAGTGCTGCAACAACTCAGAGGAGGAAGTTTTGTGTGAATGAGTCACCCTGCTGCTGCGAACGGCTCCGTTGTGGTAGATGGGCGAGCTGCCGGCTGAGGCGTTGTAGTAGGACGACGAGGCTCGCACCAGCGGCCTCTTGGCTTTCTCCTTGGTGCCGTTGGAGTCGTTGTCTTTGATGATGTCGTACTGCCGGCAGAAGAGGGCGATGACGGCTGCAGGAGACAAACACGGGTCAAACGTGTGGAGAAACACGCCAACTGATATGTTTCAACTGAGCAGACGCAGTAAATGTAATGTTTTAACGACGTGTGAGAGCAGAGGAACAGAGGAGTTATGTGACGACTGGCGTATGTTTATCTGTCCGTCTGTTAGCATCATTACTCAAAAACGTCATTTCTGACAGATAAGTCCTGATAAGTCCTCAGAGGTGGATTTGTAGTAGAATCACAATCAGCTGATGTAGTGTTCTCTGGTTGTCATGGTTACAGTGACACCATGCTGCTATCTGGAAATGATACAGAAATCTTTAACTAATCCATGGATCCAGAATATAAGCTGCATCACCGCCAGAATCTGATCACTGCGTCCTTGTTTCATTTCTAACGTTCACTGAAAATTTCATCCAAATCCGTTGGTCTGTTTTAGAGTAACGTAGCTGACAGACAGACAGACGGACAGATGTCCACCACCTGTCACATAACTCCCCCACAGAGTAATTATAGTTTTCCAGACTCTGTTTCAGGTAAATCTGTGGTTGCCTTCTAATTTAGCCGCTAGCCGTTAGCGTAGCCTTAGCCGCTGTGTGAGAAGCTAATTTCCTGATTTGTCTCTTGTTCATTTTTTTAGTGTCTGCTTGAGAGACGACAGACAGACACCTGTAGTAGAGCTTTTAATTTATTAGTATACAACCAACAAAAACATCAACAATAATCAGACAAATGGCTATAATAATCGCTGTATGCCTTTAACACTCCCCTAAACGTGAAGACAAACCCAGCAGAGGACCGACCTGCCCACAGCAGCAGGACGGTGGTGATGATGAGCAGCTCTCCGGTCTGCAGGTGAGGACTCATTCCCAGACCCTCCATGGCTGGTTCATCTGAGGACAAACATGTTCTATCAGGAGCATTTTATTACAGGATGAGGCTGGTGCTGCTTTCTGCTGGAGGACAGGTAATCTACAGAGGTTCTGTATGTTGTTGTTGTAGGAGGAAGCTTTAACCCTGTGGGCTCCAGGCAGAAGCTTCTGGCTGGTTTTCTTTGCTCCAGTCACAGTTTTCCTCACTGTGGGATAATTTCTTACTGCAATATAAAATCCTGAACCTCCATGAAAACAGAACAAGCACAGATAGAAGAGAAAACATGTTTTCATGCGGTAAATGATGCCGGATTGTTTTACATACAACAGATATTTTACTAATTTCATTTTCAGTTTGTTTCCCTACATGGCTCTGATCTATGTTCCTGTAAAATAGGAGTAAAAAACATTTCTTTAAATCATCACAGACGGTTTGACCTGTGTGTTCTTCCTTGTTTCTCTACTTAATGTGTAAATTATCAGGATTTTTTGTGTGATTTTTTCCCTCATTATGTTTAAATCAACAAAAAAGAGAATCTATAAAACAATAGGAAGGTGATAAAAAATACAGTTAAATGTTTTTTACACGGTGGGAATGTTGAGGAAAGTGCAGCATAAATGATAAATACGATGTAAATTATGACTTTTATCTCGGCACTACAAGTGGACTGCAGAGTTACAGAGGGCACACACTTTATTATCTACATTCTGAATTTGTTTTCCTGTTTGTCTCAGAACCCTGAATCTTTGTCACATCAGTCAGTCATGGCCGAACAGCTGCATTATGAGCAGCAGGATCTGTTTGCTGTTTACTGAAGGATTATTGAACAAGATAACATTATTTTGGGGAAATATCACAATTTTAAGCTCAGATTTGGTTTTGTTTTGTGAGGGGACATTTTCTGGCTGATAAACGGTGTCACATGTTTAAAAGTCAAATCCACCCGTGGGCTGCACGGTGGTTCAGTGGTTAGTTCTGTCACCCTGCAGATACAAGATCCCGGTTCGTGTCCCGGCCTTCCTAGATCTTCCTGCATGGAGTCTCCGTGTTCTCCTGTACATGTGTGGCTTTTCTCCAGGTTCTCCAGCTTCCTCCCACAGTCCACAAACATGCTGAGGTTAATAACTGGTGATTCTAAACTGTCTGTAGGTGTGAATGTGAGTGTGATTGTTTGTCTCTATGTGTAGCCCTGTGATAGACTGTTACCTGTCCAGGTGTTCCTCCACCTTCAGACAGCTGGGACAGACTCCACCCCCATGACCCTGATGAGGACTAAGGTGTACAGATGATGGATGGATGGAAATCTGCTTTAAGGTTCAGAGGGTTAAAGAACCTTTGAGTTTCAACCTAAACTTTGTTTTTTTGCTCCAGAACAGGCGATAACTGGTTTAAAAATCAGGCCTGCATGAAGCATGTCCAGATGAAAGGCTGATTCACCAACGCTCGATTATCATATTTCACCCCAGTGGAGTCAGAAAGAGTTTGAGCTCAGAATGAGTGAAAGAACGTGAGGCTGGAAGAAACTGTAGTCTGAGTCAGTGGGAGTATTTCTGAGCGTGTTGGTGTGGTGTTGTGTATTTGTTTGTCGTGTTGTGTGTATTTGTTTGTCGTGTGTATTTGTTCGTCGTGTTGTTTGTATTTATTTGTCGTGTTGTTTGTATTTATTTGTGGTGTTGTGTATCTGTTTGTGGTGTTGTGTGTATTTATTGTGTATCTGTCTGTGGTGGTGTGTATTTATTGTGTATCTGTTTGTGGTGTTGTGTGTATTTATTGTGTATCTGTTTGTGGTGTTGTGTGTATTTATTGTGTATCTGTTTGTGGTGTTGTGTGTATTTATTGTGTATCTGTTTGTGGTGTTGTGTATCTTTTTGTGGTGGTGTGTGTATTTATTGTGTATTTGTTTGTGGTGGTGTGTATCTGTTTGTGGTGTTGTGTATTTGTTTGTGGTGGTGTGTGTATTTATTGTGTATCTTTTTGTGGTGGTGTGTATCTTTTTGTGGTGTGTGTATCTTTTTGTGGTGTGTGTATCTTTTTGTGGTGTTGTGTATCTTTTTGTGGTGGTGTGTATCTTTTTGTGGTGTTGTGTATCTTTTTGTGGTGTTGTGTGTATTTATTGTGTATCTGTTTGTGGTGTTGTGTATCTTTTTGTGGTGTTGTGTATTTGTTTGTGGTGGTGTGTGTATTTATTGTGTATCTTTTTGTGGTGGTGTGTATCTTTTTGTGGTGTGTGTATCTTTTTGTGGTGTGTGTATCTTTTTGTGGTGTGTGTATCTTTTTGTGGTGTGTGTATCTTTTTGTGGTGTGTGTATCTTTTTGTGGTGTTGTGTATCTTTTTGTGGTGGTGTGTATCTTTTTGTGGTGTTGTGTATCTTTTTGTGGTGTTGTGTGTATTTATTGTGTATCTGTTTGTGGTGTTGTGTATCTGTTTGTGGTGTTGTGTATTTGTTTGTGGTGGTGTGTGTATTTATTGTGTATCTTTTTGTGGTGGTGTGTATCTTTTTGTGGTGGTGTGTATTTGTTTGTGGTGTTGTGTGTATTTATTGTGTATCTGTCTGTGGTGTTGTGTGTATTTATTGTGTATTTGTTTGTGGTGTGTATCTGTCTGTGGTGTTGTGTGTATTTATTGTGTATCTGTCTGTGGTGGTGTGTATTTATTGTGTATTTGTTTGTGGTGTTGTGTGTATTTATTGTGTATCTGTCTGTGGTGTTGTGTGTATTTATTGTGTATTTGTTTGTGGTGTGTATCTGTCTGTGGTGTTGTGTGTATTTATTGTGTATCTGTCTGTGGTGGTGTGTATTTATTGTGTATTTGTTTGTGGTGTTGTGTGTATTTATTGTGTATTTGTTTGTGGTGGTGTGTGTATTTATTGTGTATCTTTTTGTGGTGGTGTGTGTATTTATTGTGTATCTGTTTGTGGTGTTGTGTATCTGTTTGTGGTGGTGTGTGTATTTATTGTGTATCTGTCTGTGGTGGTGTGTATCTGTTTGTGGTGGTGTGTGTATTTATTGTGTATCTTTTTGTGGTGGTGTGTGTATTTATTGTGTATCTGTCTGTGGTGGTGTGTGTATTTATTGTGTATCTGTCTGTGGTGGTGTGTGTATTCATTGTGTATCTTTTTGTGGTGGTGTGTGTATTTATTGTGTATCTTTTTGTGGTGGTGTGTGTATTTATTGTGTATCTGTTTGTGGTGGTGTGTGTATTTATTGTGTATCTGTTTGTGGTGGTGTGTGTATTTATTGTGTATCTTTTTGTGGTGGTGTGTGTATTTATTGTGTATCTTTTTGTGGTGGTGTGTGTATTTATTGTGTATCTGTCTGTGGTGGTGTGTATTTATTGTGTATCTGTCTGTGGTGGTGTGTATTTATTGTGTATCTTTTTGTGGTGGTGTGTGTATTCATTGTGTATCTTTTGTGGTGGTGTGTGTATTTATTGTGTATCTGTTTGTGGTGGTGTGTGTATTTATTGTGTATCTTTTTGTGGTGGTGTGTGTATTTATTGTGTATCTTTTTGTGGTGGTGTGTGTATTTATTGTGTATCTTTTTGTGGTGGTGTGTGTATTTATTGTGTATCTTTTTGTGGTGGTGTGTGTATTTATTGTGTATCTGTCTGTGGTGGTGTGTATTTATTGTGTATCTGTCTGTGGTGGTGTGTATTTATTGTGTATCTGTCTGTGGTGGTTTGTATCTTTTTGTGGTGGTGTGTGTATTTATTGTGTATCTGTTTGTGGTGGTGTGTGTATTTATTGTGTATCTGTTTGTGGTGGTGTGTGTATTTATTGTGTATCTGTCTGTGGTGGTGTGTGTATTTATTGTGTATCTGTCTGTGGTGGTGTGTATTTATTGTGTGTCTTTTTGTGGTGGTGTGTATTTATTGTGTATCTGTCTGTGGTGGTGTGTGTATTTATTGTGTATCTGTCTGTGGTGGTGTGTATCTGTTTGTGGTGGTGTGTGTCTTTTTGTGGTGGTGTGTATTTGTTTGTGGTGTTGTGTGTATTTATTGTGTATTTGTTTGTGGTGGTGTGTGTATTTATTGTGTATCTGTTTGTGGTGTGTGTCTTTTTGTGGTGGTGTGTATCTGTCTGTGGTGGTGTGTATTTATTGTGTATCTGTCTGTGGTGGTGTGTGTATTTATTGTGTATCTGTCTGTGGTGGTGTGTATTTATTGTGTATCTGTCTGTGGTGTGTGTATTTACGGTGGTCCAGCACTCCGGCTGGGTAGTGGTCGCTCCTCTCCAGCGTCCTGAAGTGCACGGCTCGGCTGGGCTGGCTGTCTCCGTGCGGGCCGACAGACTGCACCTGAACCCAGAACAGGAACACGTTAAGCGGTGAGCCTCAGATGGAGCAGCTCTGGGTGGATGAACAGCGACACGAAGGAGCACGGCGTTACGTAACGGCGGCAGGAAACTGGCTGGTGAGGGTATATTTAGCGAGCGCTGCTTTGGGTTTTGGCCGCGATCCTGAATGATTATTGGAGGACAGAGAGAGAAAGGTAACTATAAATCTGAGCAACGTGCAGGAAGGCAACACGTTTTTTGGCTTATTTCTCATTCAACTGGAGTTCTTTTGGCAGAAAATATGAATACAGAGAGAGAAAATCCACCAGACACAATTAAACCCACTGAGGTCTGCTGCTGCCTCCTACAAAGGTCAAACTCTAAAAGTTTTCTGTGGAAAATGACTTTGCAAAATATATCCCTGAGTGAAACTTAAAGTCTCTGTTGTCTAATGAGGAAGTGTGAACCCTGCAGAGCGTCCTCCAGCAGGACTAATCTGTCTCATCCGGCATAACACCAGCAGTCCAGTGGGACGTTCTCCTCTCTCCCTGACCTCCTGCCTCCTGCTGGGAGGTCCGAGGTGGAATCCTGGAGAAGCTTCAATGACTCCTGTGCAGGACGTGGTGCTGCTGGCGAGAACGCTGAAGCTGAAGGACGGAGCAGCAGCCTATTAAGCTGTAATGGATTATAAAAAGCTTAATAGCGTCGTGATAATGGACTCACATTAGAGACTCCCCCTTCAGAGTGCAGCTGCAGCGTGATTTAAACTTTCTGCAGTAATAACTGGGAGAGAAGAGTCACAGTTCAGCCTCATTCTACACTCAGACTTAATACCAACTCATTTCCATAAATATCAAGTCATTCACTGTCTAGGAAAGTTTCTCAAATCGTCTTAATGGAAAGGGACACTTAAAAGGACCTCCAGTTATCTCTTTAATTAAAAGTTTACATCTAAAAGACGCAGAAGAACACGACGGATTCTGAAATTCAAGGTTCATATTTCATTAACGGATCAGACAGAAGCCATTTCTACACGTTAGATGGTTCCAATGTTGTGAAAACCCTCCAACATCCTTCATTAATTACATTTATTGAGGCTCTAAGAACAAAACATCCCATAATGTTTGGGTTCACAGGCCAGTGCTCACCATTCATTCATTAAGTAAATGATCAAATGTGAGCTTATTTGTTCACATTTACAGCGTTTATCTGCAACATGGACAGTAAATAAACGACTGTAACATGAGGCGGATTTAAGGATATTTTAGGTAATTTAATGTGTTAAATCCAGCTGTTATTCACTGTGAGAAGCATTCATACATTAAGTCTGTTTGATCGACTCTTATGTCAGCCTGATGAGGAAAGCTGCTTGTCGATGTGACAAACAGCTCTCACAGTTTGGACAAAGCCTCGGCTGCAAATGAGTGAAATTAGACGTTCATAGATGCTGCTACTGTTCAGTGTTTAATAAGAGCATCTTCTACTGCTGTCATTGCAAACACTGATCAGTTTTACAATAAAGTACATCTCCTATGTAATTCAATGCAAAGAAATAAAGTATCTGTGTTATCAAACTGTAAAAGCCTCTGAACACCAGGATGGCACACAGTTTGAATGTTTGAACAGTTTCTGACTCCAGTGTCATTTTTGGTGTTTTTGAAAGAAATAACGTGGATATTAATCCTTTTACCTGGACGCTGTAGTGTGTTTTACCTGGACGTTGTAGTGTGTTTTATCTGGACGCTGTAGTGTGTTTTATCTGGACGCTGTAGTGTGTTTTACCTGAACGCTGTAGTGTGTTTTACCTGGACGCTGTAGTGTGTTTTACCTGGACGCTGTAGTGTGTTTTACATGGACGTTGTAGTGTGTTTTACCTGGACGTTGTAGTGTGTTTTACCTGGACGTTGTAGTGTGTTTTATCTGGACGCTGTAGTGTGTTTTATCTGGACGCTGTAGTGTGTTTTACCTGAACGCTGTAGTGTGTTTTACCTGGACGCTGTAGTGTGTTTTACCTGGACGCTGTAGTGTGTTTCACATGGACGTTGTAGTGTGTTTTACCTGGACGTTGTAGTGCGTTTTACCTGGACGCTGTAGTGTGTTTTACATGGACGTTGTAGTGTGTTTTACCTGAACGCTGTAGTGTGTTTTACCTGGACGCTGTAGTGTGTTTTACATGGACGCTGTAGTGTGTTTTACCTGGACGTTGTAGTGTGTTTCACATGGACGTTGTAGTGTGTTTTACCTGGACGTTGTAGTGCGTTTTACCTGGACGCTGTAGTGTGTTTTACATGGACGTTGTAGTGTGTTTTACCTGAACGCTGTAGTGTGTTTTACCTGAACGCTGTAGTGTGTTTTACCTGGACGCTGTAGTGTGTTTTACCTGGACGCTGTAGTGTGTTTTACCTGGACGTTGTAGTGTGTTTTACCTGAACGCTGTAGTGTGTTTTACCTGAACGCTGTAGTGTGTTTTACATGGACGTTGTAGTGTGTTTTACCTGAACGCTGTAGTGTGTTTTACATGGACGCTGTAGTGTGTTTTACCTGGACGCTGTAGTGTGTTTTACATGGACGTTGTAGTGTGTTTTACATGGACGTTGTAGTGTGTTTTACATGGACGCTTTAGTGTGTTTTACCTGGACGTTGTAGTGTGTTTTACCTGAACGCTGTAGTGTGTTTTACCTGGACGTTGTAGTGTGTTTTACCTGGACGTTGTAGTGTGTTTTACCTGAACGCTGTAGTGTGTTTTACCTGAACACTGTAGTGTGTTTTACCTGGACGCTGTAGTGCGTTTTACCTGGACGTTGTAGTGTGTTTTACCTGAACGCTGTAGTGTGTTTTACCTGAACGCTGTAGTGTGTTTTACCTGGACGCTGTAGTGTGTTTTACCTGGACGCTGTAGTGTGTTTTACCTGGACGTTGTAGTGTGTTTTACCTGAACGCTGTAGTGTGTTTTACCTGAACGCTGTAGTGTGTTTTACATGGACGTTGTAGTGTGTTTTACCTGAACGCTGTAGTGTGTTTTACATGGACGCTGTAGTGTGTTTTACCTGGACGCTGTAGTGTGTTTTACATGGACGTTGTAGTGTGTTTTACATGGACGTTGTAGTGTGTTTTACATGGACGCTTTAGTGTGTTTTACCTGGACGTTGTAGTGTGTTTTACCTGAACGCTGTAGTGTGTTTTACCTGAACGCTGTAGTGTGTTTTACCTGGACGCTGTAGTGCGTTTTACCTGAACGCTGTAGTGTGTTTTACCTGGACGCTGTAGTGTGTTTTACCTGGACGCTGTAGTGTGTTTTACCTGGACGCTGTAGTGTGTTTTACCTGGACGTTGTAGTGTGTTTTACCTGAACGCTGTAGTGTGTTTTACCTGAACGCTGTAGTGTGTTTTACATGGACGTTGTAGTGTGTTTTACCTGAACGCTGTAGTGTGTTTTACATGGACGCTGTAGTGTGTTTTACCTGGACGCTGTAGTGTGTTTTACATGGACGTTGTAGTGTGTTTTACATGGACGTTGTAGTGTGTTTTACCTGGACGCTGTAGTGTGTTTTACCTGAACGCTGTAGTGTGTTTTACATGGACGCTGTAGTGTGTTTTACCTGGACGCTGTAGTGTGTTTTACATGGACGTTGTAGTGTGTTTTACATGGACGTTGTAGTGTGTTTTACATGGACGCTTTAGTGTGTTTTACCTGGACGTTGTAGTGTGTTTTACCTGAACGCTGTAGTGTGTTTTACCTGGACGTTGTAGTGTGTTTTACCTGGACGTTGTAGTGTGTTTTACCTGAACGCTGTAGTGTGTTTAACCTGGACGCTGTAGTGCGTTTTACCTGAACGCTGTAGTGTGTTTTACCTGGACGCTGTAGTGTGTTTTAAATGGACACTGTAGTGTGTTTTACCTGGACGCTGTAGTGTGTTTTACATGGACGTTGTAGTGCGTTTTACCTGAACGTTGTAGTGCGTTTTACATGGACGTTGTAGTGTGTTTTACATGGACGTTGTAGTGTGTTTTACCTGGACGCTGTAGTGTGTTTTACCTGGACGTTGTAGTGTGTTTTACATGGACGTTGTAGTGTGTTTTACCTGAACGCTGTAGTGTGTTTTACCTGGACGTTGTAGTGTGTTTTACCTGGACGCTGTAGTGTGTTTTACCTGGACGCTGTAGTGTGTTTTACCTGGACGCTGTAGTGTGTTTTACCTGGACGCTGTAGTGTGTTTTACATGGACGCTGTAGTGTGTTTTACCTGGACGCTGTAGTGTGTTTTACCTGGACGCTGTAGTGTGTTTTACCTGGACGCTGTAGTGTGTTTTACATGGACGCTGTAGTGCGTTTTACCTGGACGTTGTAGTGCGTTTTACCTGGACGCTGTAGTGTGTTTTACATGGACGCTGTAGTGTGTTTTACATGGACGCTGTAGTGCGTTTTACCTGGACGTTGTAGTGTGTTTTACCTGGACGTTGTAGTGCGTTTTACCTGGACGCTTTAGTGTGTTTTACCTGGACGTTGTAGTGTGTTTTACCTGAACGCTGTAGTGTGTTTTACCTGAACGCTGTAGTGTGTTTTACATGGACGTTGTAGTGTGTTTTACCTGAACGCTGTAGTGTGTTTTACATGGACGCTGTAGTGTGTTTTACCTGGACGCTGTAGTGTGTTTTACATGGACGTTGTAGTGTGTTTTACATGGACGTTGTAGTGTGTTTTACCTGGACGCTGTAGTGTGTTTTACCTGAACGCTGTAGTGTGTTTTACATGGACGCTGTAGTGTGTTTTACCTGGACGCTGTAGTGTGTTTTACATGGACGTTGTAGTGTGTTTTACATGGACGTTGTAGTGTGTTTTACATGGACGCTTTAGTGTGTTTTACCTGGATGTTGTAGTGTGTTTTACCTGAACGCTGTAGTGTGTTTTACCTGGACGTTGTAGTGTGTTTTACCTGGACGTTGTAGTGTGTTTTACCTGAACGCTGTAGTGTGTTTTACCTGAACGCTGTAGTGTGTTTTACCTGGACGCTGTAGTGCGTTTTACCTGAACGCTGTAGTGTGTTTTACCTGGACGCTGTAGTGTGTTTTAAATGGACACTGTAGTGTGTTTTACCTGGACGCTGTAGTGTGTTTTACATGGACGTTGTAGTGCGTTTTACCTGAACGTTGTAGTGCGTTTTACATGGACGTTGTAGTGTGTTTTACATGGACGTTGTAGTGTGTTTTACCTGGACGCTGTAGTGTGTTTTACCTGGACGTTGTAGTGTGTTTTACATGGACGTTGTAGTGTGTTTTACCTGAACGCTGTAGTGTGTTTTACCTGGACGTTGTAGTGTGTTTTACCTGGACGCTGTAGTGTGTTTTACCTGGACGCTGTAGTGTGTTTTACCTGGACGCTGTAGTGTGTTTTACCTGGACGCTGTAGTGTGTTTTACCTGGACGCTGTAGTGTGTTTTACATGGACGCTGTAGTGTGTTTTACCTGGACGTTGTAGTGCGTTTTACCTGGACGCTGTAGTGTGTTTTACATGGACGCTGTAGTGTGTTTTACATGGACGCTGTAGTGCGTTTTACCTGGACGTTGTAGTGCGTTTTACCTGGACGCTTTAGTGTGTTTTACCTGGACGTTGTAGTGCGTTTTACCTGGACGCTGTAGTGTGTTTTACCTGGACGTTGTAGTGTGTTTTACCTGGACGCTGTAGTGTGTTTTACCTGGACGTTGTAGTGTGTTTTACCTGGACGCTGTAGTGTGTTTTACCTGGACGCTGTAGTGTGTTTTACCTGGACGCTGTAGTGTGTTTTACCTGGACGCTGTAGTGTGTTTTACCTGGACGCTGTAGTGTGTTTTACCTGAACGCTGTAGTGCGTTTTACCTGGACGCTGTAGTGTGTTTTACCTGAACGCTGTCGTGTGTTTTACCTGGACGTTGTAGTGTGTTTTACCAGGACGTTGTAGTGTGTTTTACCTGGACGCTGTAGTGTGTTTTATCTGGACGCTGTAGTGTGTTTTACCTGGACGCTGTAGTGTGTTTTACCTGGACGCTGTAGTGTGTTTTACCTGGACGCTGTAGTGTGTTTTACATGGACGTTGTAGTGCGTTTTACCTGGACGCTGTAGTGTGTTTTACCTGAACGCTGTAGTGTGTTTTACCTGGACGCTGTAGTGTGTTTTACATGGACGTTGTAGTGCGTTTTACCTGGACGCTGTAGTGCGTTTTACCTGGACGCTGTAGTGTGTTTTACCTGAACGCTGTCGTGTGTTTTACCTGGACGTTGTAGTGTGTTTTACCAGGACGTTGTAGTGTGTTTTACCTGGACGCTGTAGTGTGTTTTATCTGGACGCTGTAGTGTGTTTTACCTGGACGCTGTAGTGTGTTTTACCTGGACGCTGTAGTGTGTTTTACCTGGACGCTGTAGTGTGTTTTACATGGACGTTGTAGTGCGTTTTACCTGGACGCTGTAGTGTGTTTTACCTGGACGTTGTAGTGCGTTTTACCTGGACGCTGTAGTGTGTTTTACCTGGACGTTGTAGTGTGTTTTACATGGACGTTGTAGTGTGTTTTACATGGACGCTGTAGTGTGTTTTACCTGGACGCTGTAGTGCGTTTTACATGGACGCTGTAGTGTGTTTTACCTGGACGTTGTAGTGCGTTTTACCTGGACGCTGTAGTGTGTTTTACCTGGACGCTGTAGTGTGTTTTACCTGGACGTTGTAGTGTGTTTTACCTGGACGTTGTAGTGTGTTTTACCTGGACGCTGTAGTGTGTTTTACCTGGACGCTGTAGTGTGTTTTACATGGACGCTGTAGTGTGTTTTACCTGGACGCTGTAGTGTGTTTTACCTGGACGCTGTAGTGTGTTTTACCAGGACGCTGTAGTGTGTTTTACCTGGACGCTGTAGTGTGTTTTACCAGGACGCTGTAGTGTGTTTTACCTGGACGCTGTAGTGTGTTTTACCTGAACGCTGTCGTGTGTTTTACCTGGACGCTGTAGTGTGTTTTACCTGGACGCTGTAGTGTGTTTTACCTGGACGCTGTAGTGTGTTTTACCTGGACGTTGTAGTGTGTTTTATCTGGACGCTGTAGTGTGTTTTACCTGGACGTTGTAGTGTGTTTTACCTGGACGCTGTAGTGTGTTTTATCTGGACGCTGTAGTGTGTTTTACCTGGACGTTGTAGTGTGTTTTATCTGGACGTTGTAGTGTGTTTTACCTGGACGCTGTAGTGTGTTTTACCTGGACGCTGTAGTGTGTTTTACCTGGACGCTGTAGTGTGTTTTACCTGGACGCTGTAGTGTGTTTTACCTGGACGCTGTAGTGTGTGTCCTCGTCCAGGTCCCACAGCACACACCAGCGGCTGGACGTGTTCACCTCGCGGATGGAGCGCTGCATCAGGCCGTCCTGCCTCTGGAGACACAAACACACACATCTGGTGGACGTTTTTACACCAAACGCACACAAACACACACATCTGGGGAGTTCATCCACGTGATTGGTTGAAAACTCAGCCAGGAGCGACTCCTATTATCAAGTAAACTTCAGTGAAGCCGCTTGATTTAACTGTAAAATTCATGGTTATGCTGCTAAATCAAGACACATTTTAAATGCAAACAGGCAGCTTCAGCTCATATGAATTCAACACAACCCCTGATGTCCCACTGGGGCAAATTAGGTCTGCAGGCAAGGTACCAGCACAACCATCATTTGGAAG
Source organism: Acanthochromis polyacanthus (assembly GCF_021347895.1). Classification (NCBI taxonomy): domain Eukaryota; kingdom Metazoa; phylum Chordata; class Actinopteri; family Pomacentridae; genus Acanthochromis; species Acanthochromis polyacanthus. The sequence continues at coordinate 28,997,686 of NC_067134.1, read as the reverse complement.
AAACACAAGAGCTCATGTACAGGCAGGAATGTTAGTGCAAAAAGCAGCAAAATTAACAAGTAAAAGTCACCTTGTGAGTGAGGAGGTAAACAGACTGACCTGGTGGACAGCGAAGGTTTAAAGTCACCGTACTGTTCAAGGTTTTCTGTAGCAGACGACTCAGCTCAGCAAAAAGACGCATTTTGTTCATCCAGAAGGTAAGAAGCAGTTGATTAAGAGTCCTGTTTCTCCAATATTTTCACCCTTTTAGCTCAGTTTTTGGTCTCCACCACCTCCTAAAGAACACCCTAACCACTCTAAATGGTTCCATTTTAACACTCTAAATGGTTCCATTTTAACACTCTAAATGGTTCCATTTTAACACTCTAAATGGTTCCATTTTAACACTCTAAATGGTTCCATGTAACACTCTAAATGGTTCCATTTTAACACTCTAAATGGTTCCATTTTAACACTCTAAATGGTTCCATGTAACACTCTAAATGGTTCCATTTTAACACTCTAAATGGTTCCATTTTAACACTCTAAATGGTTCCATGTAACACTCTAAATGGTTCCATTTTAACACTCTAAATGGTTCCATTTTAACACTCTAAATGGTTCCATGTAACACTCTAAATGGTTCCATTTTAACACTCTAAATGGTTCCATTTTAATACTCTAAATGGTTCCATTTTAACACTCTAAATGGTTCCATTTTAACACTCTAAATGGTTCCATTTTAACACTCTAAATGGTTCCATGTAACACTCTAAATGGTTCCATTTTAACACTCTAAATGGTTCCATTTTAACACTCTAAATGGTTCCATTTTAACACTCTAAATGGTTCCATTTTAACACTCTAAATGGTTCCATTTTAACACTCTAAATGGTTCCATGTAACACTAAATGTTCCTGACCGCTCGGTAACCGTTGGTCTTCATAAGCAGCTTGTTGCGCTGCTAGCCATCACCTAGCCGAGGAGCTCATCTCCTCACAACTGTTCACACCTCCTGCCACCCCTTCCCTTCACCCTGCTGACCCCTCACCCACATTCAGGATCTGTGAGGAGGACGTGTGTCGGCTCTTTCAGAGACAAAAGATCAGGAAGGCACCAGGACCAGACGGTGTGTCTCCCTCCGGCCTGAAAGTCTGTGCTGACCAGCTGACATCCATCTTCACACAGATATTGAACAGATCTCTGGAGCTGTGTGAAGTCCCCTCCTGCTTCAAACACTCCACCATCATTCCAGTCCCCAAGAAATCCTCCATCACAGGACTAAATGACTACAGGCCCATCGCCCTGACGTCTGTGGTCATGAAATCTTTTGAGAGACTGGTGTTGGCCCACCTGAAGGACATCACAGGCCCCCTGCTGGACCCCCTGCAGTTTGCCTACCAGGCAAACAGGTCAGTGGATGATGCAGTCAACATGGGACTACACTACATCCTGCATCACCTTGACTCCCCAGGGACTTATGCAAGGATCCTGTTTGGGGACTTCAGTTCGGCGTTTAATACCATCATCCCGGACATCCTCCACTCCAAACTCCTCCAGCTCACTGTGCTAGCCTCCACCTGTGAGTGGATCACAGACTTCCTGACAGACAGGAGGCAGCAGGTGAGATTGGGGAGCATCACATGCAGCACCCGGACAATCAGCACTGGCGCCCCCCAGGGGTGTGTGCTCTCCCCACTGCTCTTCTCCTACTATACCAGGGGTCTGCAACCTTTAACACTCAAAGAGCCATTTCGACCCGTTTCCCACAGAAAAGAAAACACCGGGAGCCGCAAAATCCTTTTGGCATTTAAAATGAAGACAACACTGCATATATCGTTTTTTTTTTTTTTTTTTTTACCTCTATACCCTTGTTAATCAGTCGTGATTTAATTAATTACAAAGCCTCTAATTAGATTCATTTTTTAATTGTGTCCTTCCACTAATATTTATCTTACTTGGTTAATGTCATTTTTTGCTCCTGGACCTCATATGTTACGTAATGTTAGCTGGAAATCAATAATTTGCGAATGTCTATTTAACTTGTAAAATCTATTTATCTTAAGCTAATAACTTTTCTCCGGTAAGTCGCTGCCCTATTTTCCAAGACGACACTCCTCTGACTCTCTGACCTGCTGCCTGGACATCGAGCCGTGTTCTTGTGAGTAACATGTATTACCCTATCATGAGTACTTTTGACTCAAAGACAGACGTGTCTTTCTTGGAGTGGAGCTTTAATATACAGGCTTGACATTCTTGAGTACAAAACGATGTGAAACTACAGGCGTTGCTTCTCCAGGAGTAAAGCAAAAAAAAAAGGCATGAAACATGTGGGAATCGGAAGCTCCGTGTTGTCTCTCTGCATCAGCTTTGCGCTCTCATGTCACAGGCACAGCCCATCCGGTGGAGTGACACGTCAAAGTAAGAGCGGTAATTTCACAATAAAATTCTCTATATTAAAATGCATTGAAATGCGCCTGAAAGGCAGAACAATTTATTTTCCAAAGTTACAGGGAGCCACAACAGAGGGCTGAAAGAGCCGCGGGTTGCCGACCCCTGGTCTATACCAACGACTGCACCTCAGGTGACCCAAGCGTGAAGCTCTAAGTTTGCAGACGACACAACTGTCATCGGCCTCATCCGGGACGGTGATGAGTCAGCGTACAGACGAGAAGTGGAACAGCTGGTCCTCTGGTGTGGTCGGAACAACCTGGAGCTGAACACGCTCAAGACTGTGGAGATGACAGTGGACTTCAGAAGGAGCCCCCCCTCCATTCACAACAACACGGTGTCTGCTGTGGAAAGTTTCAGGTTCCTGGGTTCCACAATCTCCCAGGACATGAAGTGGGAGTCCAACATCGACACCATCAGGAAAAAGGCCCAGCAGAGGATGTACTTCCTGTGCCAACTGAGGAAGTTCAACCTGCCACAGGAGCTGCTGATCCAGTTCTATACCGCCATCATCCAGTCTGTCCTCTGCACTTCCATCACTGTGTGGTTTGAAACAGCCACCAAGCAGGACAGGCACAGACTGCAACGGACAGTCAGGACTGCAGAAAAAAAATCCTCGGTGCCAGCCTGCCCTCCATTCAGGACTTTTACATGTCCAGAGTCAGGAAAAGGGCAGACAACATCACTGCAGATCCGTCACACCCTGGACATAACCTGTTTCACCTCCTCCCCTCCGGCAGGCGCTACAGAGCTCTGTACGCTAAAACCACCAGACACATGACTGTTGCTCTGACGAACATTTGAAACCAGTCACAGTCTGAATCATGAACATAAACATCCACAACCTCAACAAACAGTCCTATAGACAATAAAATTATAACTAGAAATGCACCATTTCCACTGATCATTTTAAACTAAGTTATTTTATGTTATGTTAATTTTTCTTATTACATAATGTTAAAGTTATGTTAGTATTTTTTTGTTACATAATTTATGTTTATTATTTAATTTTCTATTTGTCTAGTACAAGAGGGTTCTGTAAAATACTGGAGTCAGATTCCTTGTGTGTGCTCACATACTTGCCAAATAAAAGTGATTCTGATTCTGATAAAGGCTTCTGTCTGAGTCCAGTTTCCACCCATAAATGTGTGTGAAGCACTAAAAGCTGAGCAGAGGTCAGTAAACAGAGAGCTGGCAGGACGCTCCAGGCTGTCCATGTCAGAATCAGAGGTAGAGACGAGTCCTCTGGTCCTCTGGCAGCTCTGAGAGAGGAAAGTTTTACTGCAGCAGACGTCCTCACATTCACTCTGGATCTACAGATGGAACGGATTCTTAATCAGGGAAAGTGACTCAGCTCTGATTTTACAGGAAACTCAGATTTTGGAACAGAAACTCCAAAACAAGCAAATTTTACCAACAATACGACTCCTCAGCAGTGCATTTTTAATGAACTGACAGAAACCTTTTACGATGAGTAAAGTGGATCCTTTCAGCATAGCAGCCTTCGTTTCCTTGCCTTTCATATCATTTTAGTTTTATTTCAGCTTTATTTTAACAGAAAGCCTCTTGAGACTAAAAATCTCTTTTCTGAGGGAAACCATTCACCATGGAGTGAAAATACACTAATATTTACTGTACTACACTGTATTTATTGGGACCTCTGTGTGTTTTTTTCTCATACAGTCACACTTTTTTGCAGACATTTTTAAAATACCTATTTGTGCATCAACAATAATATGACATAATAATAACAACTTTCATCAAAAACACAATGATTGCTGTGAAAACTCATTTTTATCATTAAAAACCATTTTATATCAACTATAACCTCAGTTTTAACATCTACATGTGTCATTATTTTTCTAAAATGCCAAAAACAAACCATTTACTTTAACCCTGAAGCGACCGAGTGGGTCATTTATGACTCCAGCCATATAATTATATTTGTCGTTTTTACCGCCCGGACAAACGTCGTTTGCCGGAAGCTATTGTTTTGAGCTGCGAGGTCTTGCTTGCTTGTTCCGTTGTTTGTCTGTAACAATTTGGTTTCCGTGCGATAACTCGATAAAATATTGACGTAGCCTCACCATATTTGGTATACAGCTGTACCATAATAAGACACAGGTCAAGTTTGAATTTGGTGACCGTGACCTCATTTTTAAGGTCACAGGGGTCATCTGTGTCGCCGGGCGGTCCAAGTTTGGTAAAACTTCTAGTTATATCTTTTATCTGAAAATGTTTCCTGCCATGAATTTGTCAATCTACTTGTCCTAGAGCTGCTCATAGTTTTTTGTAGAGATCGGCCAACTGGTGTGACAAGGATAATGGAAACTTGTCTGGGGTCACTTATGACCCAGACAGATGTGTAGGTTTTCACTATTGTAGGCCTTAGTTTTATTTATTTCTACCTCTAATCGCTATATTTCAGTGTGTTGCAGTGCACTATAGCTGGCAGACCTACATTTTTAGCCACAGCTGCCCTGGGGCAGACTGACTGGCTGCCAATCCACTCCTACAACCCCTCTGACCACCACCAACATTACACAGCACACACATTCATACACCAGTGGAAGTGGCAGCACTGGAGCTCAGGTGGGTAAAGTGTCTGAGCCACAGCCGCCCTTATTCTAAATACTTCTCTGCATGTTACATCGCACACATACAGACAAGATGTTTGTGTACATTTTGTTTTTATGTACTTTTGATTTACTATTGAGGAAACAAAAGGAATAAAGTTTTAAAAGAAGTGGCAGACAAAGCGTGTCTAAATAAATGTTATTGTGTTCTTACAGTGCATCATGTTGTTCATCTGGTTTTACTTTAGCTCTGAGTCAAAAATGATTAAAATCCATGAATAATTACAGAAGGTTACTTTAGAATATCCATCTTAAAATGCAGTGGAGTGGAATAGGTAAGAAAGCACAAAAAGAGGCACTAAAGCAGACGTATTCCTGTGTAACATATAGTGGGTCATAAATGAACCCAGTCGGTCATTTTAGCGGCTAAAATAGTTTGGTCGCTTGAGGGTTAAACACATTCTGTTAAAAATCCACCTCTGAGGACTTATCAGGACTTATCCATCAGAAACAAACCAAGTGTCGTGTTTGTGGGTCCATCTGTAGGAAACGGACACATTTAATGATTTCATCCATCAGAAATGATACGACTGAGCAGCCTTGGAGGAGTGCTGCTCTCTGAGTGATTCCCTTGTTTTTTTAATCATTTCTGGCGTTCTAAAGGTCAAACAGGTGTTGTTCTGTTTGCACTGAGCTGCAGGACTTTATAATACGGTGGAAAATGAACCCCAGTGAGAGAAAACGTGACACTAACAGTTCAGAGGGTTAATAAACCACGTCTTCTTCTGTGTTCTACAGTCAGAGGAAGCGTCCTGTGGCGATTTTAACGAGGAGGAACAGGATTTTACCGTCTATCCCCAGTGGAAATGACTTCCATTAGGTCTCAGAGATGATTCTGCTGCTGCAAGGTGAGTCGTGTTGAGACTAATTATTTTGTTATAGGAGGCGGTAAAGGTTTTATCTTCAGTTTGATTTGTTGTGTTTCAGCCTCATTTTTTTATTGTAAAAAGAGCAGAAACGTGAGCGTGACAGGTGGACGGAGCTCCATGTGATAAACATCACATCCATCACGCTCTGAGCTGCTGTTTGTGGATCAGAAACTGGGTTAGCTCCTGTTGTTGAATGGGAGCTCTGGGATTTGGAACAAGTTCAGATGAGAGAAGCGACTCTTTGTCAAACTCTGCTTGTTACAGCGAGTGGAATAATGTGCTGCAGCTTGTTAACAGCACAACCAGAATGAAGAAAAACAGTTCTTAGAAGATCAGCCTGACTGACAGAGCAGCCTTTATGTAACTGGCTTTGTACGTTCTCATCATCCACAGAAGAAAGAGAGAAGCAGCCGCATCCTCCTGCTCCATCACCTCCTTTATTAATATTTGAGGAGGGCTTTTCTATAAGTGCTTTTAGAGGTTAAGGCAGGAGATGTTTTACATCCCCGTGCTGTGTTTTCTTGAAAATGCCACAAGGTTGATGGATTCTGAGTCAGACTCGAGGCGACTTCTAAAGCAGACAGGAGCAGTTTGGCAGCGGCGTTCTGTGGATGTTCCTCCTGTGAGACGAGTCCCGGCCAAATCATTTCCACTAATGGAGACGACTCCCACTCAGAGCCGGGCTAATGTCTGCTTCTGCTGCTGCCAGAACCGTGGGTGGCGAACAACTGATTAAAACGAGCCGAGCTGAGTTAGCAGCCGGCGCTTCAGGAGACGAGAGACGAGCAAAATGTGGCGACAGAACGGCAGGATGAATGCAGCTCGTCGTTTTACTCCAGGTGAAGTCCTGCACATCACTCCATTCAGACTCATTAAAACACGAAGACAGCCGCAACACGGAGGTTCAGAGAGCCGAGGAAAGGTTCAAATACAGGAGATGTACGGGAAAAGAAGAGGGAAACAACGTGAGAGTGGCCGTACAGCATGAGCAGATGGTTGAAATGAAGTATAAATTGTAAATTTAAGATTAATAAAGGTTCAGTCTATCTATAAATGGATTCACTCTGAGCTGCTTCTGGGTGTTTTTTGCTCACATTTTTCACTGCAATCTCTTTCTGTTTTTACAGTTTCTATCTGTGATGAATCATTTCTATAAAAATGAGACGTACAATAAGTCAGTTTGAAGCTTAGATTTCTGAACTCCAAGCAGGTTCTGGGTCACAGTTTTTCCTCTTGGCTCGTTTTCTCTGCAGCTCTGTGGGAACAGAAGACGTTCTCTGATTACTGATTCTACAAATATTGAATAAAATAGTTATTTAAAAGAAGGTCAGCATCCCTCTAAATGTCTGCAGATGCAAAGCTTCACACACTGGAGGAACCTTCTGTTCCTCTGCTCATCTTCATCTGTAGATGTTCCACCTTTCTGGATGGAACGTCCTGCTCCTGTTCTTCCTGCTTCTGAGCCATGCTGAGTTTGTTTTATTCTCCTGTTGTCTTTTCTCTGCTCTGTGGAAAAACAACCTGAAGTTCACGTGAAGATTCTAATTTTTGTCTCCTGACTGCTGGTTACACCACAGAGTGCAGAATTTTCAGATTTGTAAAGAATCTGATGAGAACAAACGCTTTATTTTCGTTGAATTTTTAAATGAGGATTAGAATGAACTGATTTTGCCCAAATATCATAATTTTACTTGATATGTTCAAAGATTATTGTAAAGTGTGATCATTTTTATTTTATGCAAACACACAAACCAAGAAAGAGAAACAAACAAAAGAACAGAGCATCTCCATCCTTTCCTGTCCTGTTTTCTGTCCATTTACTCCATTTTTGTCCATCTGTAGTCTCAGTTTGTGAGACAGTTTTTCCATTATGTAGATTTCTTCAGTAATTTTCCACCATTCTTCCTTTTGTTGGTGCTCCTGTTGTTTCCATGCCTCTAGCAGTATTTTCACTAAATATCTGTCATTTCCATCCCATTCTCTTCAGAGAAATCACCAGAATGAAGCACAGTGCAGCTCAAAGGATCCTAGAACTGATTACTGGATGCAGCTCTTCACTTATTTTCTGACATTTCCAAAAAACATGAGTGATCTTCATCAAGTTCTCAGATTTTGACCGTTTTTACAGTTTCTGGATGATAAACGGACTCATTTTTAAAAAAGTAACATGCCTTTCAAAGCTGTTTTAGTGGAATTAATTATGTAAAGATTCACATAAAAGGAGCAAATAAGAGAAATGACTGAAGGTATTTGATAAAGAGTTCATTTCCAGCCTGGTTGGATCACAGATTCTAGTTCAGCTCCAAACTCCACTAATTTGATTATTAGATGTAGAAAATGTGTCTGAGTTCATCAGATGGTTTCCACTTTCTAGTATTTGTCATTTTTCCTGTTAATTGGAAGCTTAGAAGGTTCTGGGCTCTTCTCTTGGCTGCACCTTCAGTAATTAGCAGATTAGTTTTTTGATTCTGTCCAGAAGTGGAGCAGCAGGACGTTAACAAGCCTCTCTACCAGTTAAATGTTTATGAGCGACTTCCTCACAGATGTTTCCAAACTTTTCATCTCCAAAACGCTGAGCGGCCTCAGAATGACGCAGCGCTTTGAAAGCCTGCAGACAACAGCAGCAAAAACAATCCTCCATCACACAGATGTATTACAGATATTACATATTTATAACTCATCTCTGATGTTTTCCTGCCCTGAGCCGAGCTGCCAGCGCAGCTTTCTGGGTTTCCATTCATTATTTGTATCTCTGAAAAATCCATTTGTGTTGAGGGAAGAAAGTTTGGATCAGATTAAAGTCCAACATGATCACTGGAAATAACCATTGAGTTCAGTTACAGATAAGAACTGGAAACTCATTTAAAGTTGCTGTAAATAACTGTGTGTTATTATTATTATTATTTTCATGTTTTTACAAAGAGTAATTTGGTTTTTTACATTGGACTGTAAAATTACACTAATATTTATTCTATTTAAACATAGATATTTGCCCTCATTTAAAATAAAAATTATGTACTTAAAGACTGAAAAGCTGTGAATTATTATAGATCTTTTTAAAAAAAATAATTAAACTAATAATAATGAGTATTAATTTACATGTTTACTGTAAATAAAATTTAGACTAAAACTGTAAATAATTTGGAAGAAAAATTCTGGATAATTAACAACTAACAAATTGTAAATAATAAAAATAAGGAGGAAAATAAGGTATTTTACAGATTTTTCCTGTTTTGTTAAATTACTTGTAATAACTAGAAATTATTTTAAGAATTAATTGAAAACTGCAATTAAAAAAACAAAAAACAGGCCAAAACTCCAGAAGTTGCTGATTTTTATATTATTTTTCTATTTGCACAAACGGCCTTTTTCTTTCTCACAGCATCTGACTATAACATTACTCTGGTTTTTACTGTAAAAATAGTCTTATTTTACAGATATTATCTCAAAGAGGAATTCTGCATATTATGAACTAAAAAACAGGAAATAATGAAGAGTATTTTTTACAGAATTTCCCTGTTTTGTTAAATTACACATAATATGTTGTGAAATCACCAAATAAAGTATTAATTTACACGCTGACTGTAGCTAATGTCCACATCAAACCCTTTTTCTGCCATCCTTGCTGCCATGTCTTTGCTTTCCGTTGTCCCAGCGTGTAGGGATGTTCTACCATGAGTTCATCTATCTGATGTGCTCTGTGTGCTTTCTCAGGTGTGTTCCTGCAGCCTACCTGCTGGGAGATGGCGTATCCGATGACGGTGTCTCCCTGAGGGACGTTCCAGGTCACCATGGCTGAATGTGCCCTCAGCTGGGTCACCGACACGTTGACCGGGGCTGCTGGCACCGCTGGAAAAACATTTTATTTAGAGTTAGGGACGGCCAGGACACCAGGACACCTCAACAGCTGCACCAGATGTGGGATGTGCCACAGGAACATTAGAGAGGACAGACGTGACGGACAGAGGGACAATGAAACGCTTACTGACGCAGCAAATGAACCGAGCCAACCCCACACTGACTCTCATTCACAGAGATCAGCAGAAACTTTTGGCAAGTTCAGATTTAAAGTCAAATCTTAGTCTCTGCATCAACAACGAGTTATGAAAGACTTCCTGTGTCTCAGAGGCTCAGCCCATGAAAGATGAATACGGTCAGATGAATAATGAACACCAGCCCCGCAGCCTTCCAGACACTTAAAGGGGAACTTTGTTTTTTTCAACCTGGGGTCTGTTTTCATGTCATTTCACACATGTGAGTGATGGAGAAATGGATTTTAGACATAGCTTAAGTATTTAGCCAGGCAGACAGCTTAGCAGCTCAGCTAGCAACTCAGTTAGCAGCTCAGCTAGCAGCTCAGCTAGCGAAAAGTATGGGGCAACTGGTGATTTCGGAACCAGATTTGCTTTCTAGCGTCCTGAGCTTTGGATACAGACCACAACAAAGAGCGATCACCAGGTAATGTGGAGGTTTTCTTCACTTCTCATCTCTAGTATGTTGTGGGACACTCATCGAGACTATCTGAGCCGGTCAGGGTGGGGAAAAAGCACGTTAGGACGGACTTTGATGCGGGGGGGCAGCTGCCCCATACTTTTCACTAGCTGAGCGGCTAAGCTGCCTGCCTGGCTAAATACTGGAGCTATGTCGAAAATTTCCCCTTTAATACGTCTTCTGCAACGTCCTCTACAACATCTTCTACGTCTTCTGGAGCGTCCTCTAGAGTGTCTTCTACGTCTTCTCTAAGCACAAAAAACACCGTTTACAGACGCTCTGATGATCACCAGGACCTGCACAGGTAGAATCTACACACCTCTGATTTATGGACCTGAACAGAAGATACATCAGAGCAAACACACTAAACATTTAGAGCAGGGGTGTCCAACATGAGGCCCGTGGTCCAAAAGTGGTCCTCCAGAGGGTCCAACATGAGGCCCATGGGCCAAAAGTGGTCCTCCAGAGGGTCCAACATGAGGCCCATGGGCCAAAAGCGGTCCTCCAGAGGGTCCAACATGAGGCCCATGGGCCAAAAGCGGTCCTCCAGAGGGTCCAACATGAGGCCTGTGGTCCAAAAGCGGTCCTCCAGAGGGTCCAACATGAGGCCCGTGGTCCAAAAGTGGTCCTCCAGAGGGTCCAATCCGGCCCTCAAAGTGTAAAAATTACAGAGAAGACATTAACTGCAGATTGTAAATTAGTAAAACTATAAATTTAAAATCATTTCTAGACCATGACACGTTGTTTTGGTCATAAAGTAAAATACTAGATTGTTCTTTTGTCATTGTGTGTCTCATTTTTGTAATATTTTGTCTTCTTTTTGTTGTTTTTTGTCTTTTTCTAGTGTGACTTTTGTAGTTTTGATCATACAGTAAATCCCCAATGGCTCAGTTCCAGATAACTGTGACTTGTGTTCCTTTGTAGACACTGGTTTAGGCTTTTCACCACAGATCCCCACAAAAAAAAAGAGAACGAGCCGGACGTCCTGAAGACAAACAGATTCTCCATCACGTTTCTGTCAGAGCGTCCTTCAGCGAGACTCTCGTCAGATTAAAGCGGTGGATAAACGGCTGAAATGTAAATGTGTGATGGAGCACTCGTACTGGACTGACTCAGTAATGATCCTCTGGGGGCAGGTTGGGTTTTTTATAGCTCTAAATCATCAGGAAACGCTGTGACCTCCACTGAGAGGAGGCAAACTAAACACCAAGCTATTCCACTGTTGTTCGGCTTCTTTTTTTCACAGAACAAACTGAAATGGGAAGTGAAAATGTGAATCAATAAAAAGGTAGAGTAATAGAAAGAGGCAAACTGGAGGACAAAGCTCTTAGAAAAAAAGGTAAAGAAGTGGGGAGGACAGAGCAAAGGAAGAGAAAAATACACAAATAAAAGAAACAGGAAGACGCGATTAAAGAGAAAACGTAAAGCATAAAGAGCAATACAAAGAAAGACAAAAAGAAGGCAGAAAAACAGGATGAAAACATCAATACAGATCGATGTGAGCAATGACGAGATAAAAGCAGACAGAAGAACGGATTAAAAGAAAGAAAAAGACTAAATAAGAACAAAATGACAGAAACAAATAGAAAATACAAAAAAATAAGAAAAAATGAGAAAGAAAACAAGGCTGAAAGAAAATCAATAAAGATGCAAAAAGTGAACAAAATGAGACAAAATGGCAAAAAAAATCCCACAAAGGAGTGGATAAAAAATGAGACTACAATAAGAGAGGCAAAAAATGGGACAAGAAGAGAAAAAAAAGGATTAGGAGACAAAATGACAGAAAAACCAGACAAGACTAGAGGACAAACAAAAAACTAAACAGCAGAAAAGACAGAAAAGGGACAAAACGAGAAAAATATAAGATCTAGAGCTGAGACAGGACAGAGAAAGATAACTGGAGAGAAAGACGCATAAAGCAACAAAAACAAAGACAGAAAGCTGAAGTCCTGGGAGGTGAATTCAGACGTTCTCCTCATCAAGTTCCATCTACTGGAATCAATGAGCAGATTTCTGCTGAACTATTGATGAGTCCACTTCATCCAACATCGTGTTCTCAGAGAGCCAGACAGGAACAGCTTTAGAACGGCCTGTTAGGACATTAAAATCTGAGTTTTCCTGCATTACTGTGAATTAAAAACAAACTAAAGTTCTCCTCACGTTTGGAGCAAACAGAAAATGATGCTGCAGCCGTTTTTTTGTTGTTGATGTGATTTAATAAGTCTGCAGTCCTGTATTGGCACGAACCGGAAATTTAATCCATTTATCAATAAATTCTAGCTGAGTGCTGGAAGTGTTTAATTAAGGCCATTATTTGAAGCATTTATCCAACACGTTTAGCCCTTTCTGCTTATCCTTTACTTCCAGTTAATACATCTAATGGCTTACTCCTCACATTTAGCTGCGTCGACTATTCATCTGGTTCCACCTCATAATTTCCACCGTTTATCCATCAAGCTGCTAGCCTCAGCGACCGCCGCTTCTGTTCAGTGTCCAGTTTCAACGAGTCCTAAAGAAAACAATCATGCATTCTGGTTCCACCATGTATTCTGTAGATATGACCAAATCTGCTGGGTCAGACGAACTGGAATCAGGTTTAATGCTGTAGAAAGCTGTTTCAGAATATTGTCTCTTCTTATGGATATTGTCAAATGACAAAAAATAAAGCTATTTGTCCACAATGATCAGAAATATGATTGGATGAGAGACTCCAAGAACACCAAACCTATTATCAAGCATGGCGGCGGCAGCATCATGTTCTGGGGCTGCTGTGGTGCACAGTCTTCAGCGAAAACCTAAAACCATCAGCCTGAAGGTTGGATTTGGATGTAAGTGGGTGTTCCAACAACACAATGGCCCCAAACACATATCTAAAAGAAAAGACATTTATCCAAATATGAGCATTTCTCTATGTTATTTTTGACCCAGCAGATTTTGTTAAACCATCACAAAATCAAAGAAAGTCAGGAGGAGTCTTTGGAAACTCCAGGCTGCCCTGACATTCATGGTTTTTACGACCTATTTTACTTGTTTATACATAACTTTTAGCTAAATATATGGCTTATTATATTTAAGAAAAAAACATCAAAAATTTCCATGTCATCCCTTAATTATGTGCATTTTCCTTCTTATTGCGGTTTTTCTGGCCGTATGATCCACTGAATCTACTGAGACTAGAGTCTGCATCTGTTATCTCTGTGCTGTTTGTGAAAAGACATCTTTATAATTTTAGGTTTTAATAACTGCCAAGGGGACAGCAGATGAAAACTAGCCTGAAGGGCTAACTGTGGCTGTTTTTCTGTGGATCAATGAGCGTCAGAGGAATGAGTAAATGTCATAAAACACAGTGACTGCCTGTGAGGAGCTCCTTAACTCAGTTCCACCGACGCTGGAGCCGTGACAACCACAACACAAAATGACAGTATCACCTCTCTGCGCTGTAAAAACAAAGAGAAGCTCTCATTCTGGGCTGGTGGAGGCGACAGCGCTGACACCCGCTCTCCAAACACTCGCTGACAGACTGGAAAAGAAAAAAAAATTCAGCCTAATTCCAAACCGAAAGTCTCCAGTCAGGCTCCGTAGAGGATGACCGTGAATGTCAAGCTCTATCTGAGGCTAACCAGCTAACCACAGTTCATTATGCAGCCAGCCTTCCTCCTCATAATCCCCCCCCCCATGTCCGTTATTCATCATTCTGTGTTCAATAATCATCATTTTGTGTCTCTTTCTGGTATTTTTTTCCTCTTTCTGTCCATTTTGGGTCCACTATTTCTTATTTTGCGTCCATGACTCATCATTTTGAATTCATTACTTGGCATTGTGTGTCTCTTTCTGGTGACGTTTTGTCTTTTTCTGTCCATTTTGCGTCCATTATTCTCTATTTTGTGTCCATTATTTGTCATTTTGAATCTATTATTTGTCATTTTGTGTCCATTTTTCATCATTTTGTGTCTCTTTCTGGTAATTTTTTGTCTCTTTCTGTCCATTTTGCGCCCATTAGTCTTTATTTTCTGTCCGTTATTCATCATTTTGTGTCCCTTATTCGTCATTTCGTGTCCGTTATTCGTCATTTCCTGTCCGTTACTCGTCATTTCCTGTCCGTTACTCGTCATTTCCTGTCCGTTACTCGTCATTTCCTGTCCGTTATTCGTCATTTCCTGTCCCTTATTCGTCATTTCCTGTCCCTTATTCGTCATTTCCTGTCCCTTATTCGTCATTTCGTGTCCGTTATTCGTCATTTCCTGTCCGTTACTCGTCATTTCCTGTCCGTTACTCGTCATTTCCTGTCCGTTACTCGTCATTTCCTGTCCGTTATTCGTCATTTCGTGTCCGTTACTCGTCATTTCGTGTCCCTTATTTGTCATTTCGTGTCCGTTACTCGTCATTTTCTGTCCGTTATTCTTCATTTCGTGTCCGTTATTCATGGCCGGTCTTCCCTCCTCTCCCTGCTGGACTCTTGTCTCGTCTGCCAGATCCGCTTCAGACTCATTACAGGAAAAAACCCACACACTTTCTGCAGCATCCCTCCTCTATCTGCAGTACAGAGCTTCAGGTTCCTTCAGAATGCTTGGTGACATCCTACATTTCCCAGAATGCCCTCTGACAGGCTGCTGGGAGGATGATGAACCTGTTGATGCGTAGGTGGACTGAATGAAAGCGCAGAGAGAAGGTGGGAGTTGTTCAACTGAGAAAAAAGCAGCGTTTGTGTGTCTATCCAACCTGTCCCACGGCTGCAAAGCATTCTGGGCTATTTCCTGATACCGTGGGCGGACAAATTGGCCGCTGTGCCTGTTTTCTGACAAATTCCTCCTTGTATAATTACTGCTGCAGATAAAAGCTCCAGATGTGGTGTGGAGCAGAATAAACACGGCTCCATGCGGCGCTACATTACAGCCATGTTCAGTCTGCAGAGATTCACCGCCTCCTCTTCTTCTGATGAAATGCACAACCACTTTTAGACGTCAGTGGAAAGATGCTGGTGGGAATTTGGTGCCGGCGATGAGGCAAACTGAGGCAAACGTGCGTCCAAGTCAGTTGAAAGAAAAAGCATTCAGGGACTTCATGAAACGAGAGCAGAAAACAAATACGGGTTTTTCTCGTCGTCTTTCTTCCAGCGTTGAAGCAGCAACGTGTTCCTTTCATTTCTGACATTGGAGGAAATTAAAGTCCATTTTTTAACATTAAACATCTAAATATACAAGATTTTTATGAAAACATCCAAATTAGTAAAACCATACGATTGCAATGAGAAACCAAATCACTGGTTTTCCAGTATTTTTTACATAAAACTGCATATACTAAAACCTCTCTACACTAAAAATGGCATCGTTGTACAGCATTGAACACTAAAATACCCAAAATGCAAATTAAAAAACATGATCGTAGGACTGTAAATGTGACAAACTGGAGAGTCTCACATGACAGGACTGGAAGTGCTGCAGGAGCAGAGTGTCAATGTACGGAATTATTTTATATTAAACATCATGAACAAGCTGACATTTATCAAGAACAATAAGTTCAGTTTCATCCACATTCATCCTCAGTTTATCATTTCCACATTACAACTTCCAGATCACAGAGTGTCTACAAAGGAACACAACATTTAGTCACCTGGAACTGAACCATGGAGGATTTACTGTTAAAAAGACAAAAAACAACAAAAAGAAGACAAAATGTTACAAAAATGAGACACAAAACGACAAAAGCACAATCTGGTATTTTACTTTCTGATCCAAACAACTTGTCATGGTCTAGAAATGATTTTAAATTTATAGTTTTACTAATTTACAATCTGCAGTTAATGTCTTCTCTGTAGTTTTTCCACTCTGAGGGCCGGATTGGACCCTCTGGAGGACCACTTTTGGACCACGGGCCTCATGTTGGACCCTCTGGAGGACCACTTTTGGACCACGGGCCTCATGTTGGACCCTCTGGTTTAAAATGAGGTTTCCAGAGTTGTAAAATACAAAATACAATTAGTAATGTTTATAAACTGCTATACGATCATTAGAGGTCTGCTGCTTTTAACCCTTTTTCACTCCTGTCAGCTCATTTTAACTGTAATATAAAGTTCTGCACCTAATTCATCATTTTGTGTCCGTTAATCGTCATTTTCTTTCCATTAATTATCATTTTGTGTCCATTATTTTCCTCTCAGTCTTGAGGAACTGTTAAAACTGTTATTTTGAGCACATTTTAAGACTGAACATGTAGAATAAAGTGATTTTGATTAAATTTCATATTTTTAAGCTCATGTCTTCCTCCCGTTTCTCGCTCTGATAAACGGTGATATTTTGTTGTTTTTTCCAGGAACAAGGTGCCTTTCACACCCCCGTCTGGTTCTGGGGTTCAGAGGGTTAACATTCTGTCTGCAGGAATGTCGTTTGGGGTTGAATTCAGGACTCTGAGGGGCTTTTCAGGACGCGTTTTCATGACAACAAACATATGCAGACATCACAGCAAAAAGCACATCCTGCATGTTTTCTTGTGTCTGCCAATGACAGCAAAGATTCCCCTGAACTCCCGTCACGTTTCGGCCGCTAAATCCAAACGCTTTCATGTGGCAGCGCCGCCATGGAGCTCCCAGCGAACAGACTTCTGCTGTTACAACACCAGGATGAGAGGGACGGAGATGAGAGACGACAGGAATGTGATGGAGCAGAAAATAAAAAAGAGATGAAGAGGCAGCAATTATCTGGGCAGATATCAGGAGATGGCGACAGAGAATTTCTCAATCTGTGAGAGAGAAGGGCAAAGTGAGACGGAGGAGAAGAGATCGATGTGAAAAGATGGAGAGAAAACAGGGAGGAGGAGTGGATGTAGATATTGATTAAATCATAAAATATAGCAGTTCAGGTGGATCTCCTACATGTCCTGTTTGTCCTTCACAGTTTCACTGTTTTTAGCTGCTTCTCACGTCTGTATGTTATCTAATAAGCCCAGTCATGGTTTATTTTAGCAATTCATTCAAAGAAACAGCACAAATGAAGACCAGCTACTCTTAATGAGTAAATAAATCACCTTATTATCAGTTATTATTACTGATTAATGAACACAGAAATACACTAGCACAGCGTTACCAACAGTAGGTGCTTAGATTCTGAATCAAAGCGACAAGTCAGACAAAAAAAGGCAAAACACAACAAA
This sequence comes from Acanthochromis polyacanthus, assembly GCF_021347895.1. Taxonomy (NCBI): domain Eukaryota; kingdom Metazoa; phylum Chordata; class Actinopteri; family Pomacentridae; genus Acanthochromis; species Acanthochromis polyacanthus. Next base: position 28,980,114 of record NC_067134.1, on the reverse strand, counting down.
AACAAGACAAAATATTATAAATATAAGACAAAGTGACAAAAACAAGAAACAAAATGTCAAAAAAACGAGACAAATTAAACAAAACAAAAGTCAAAAAATTAGACAAAAAAGTTACAAATCAACAAAAAAAATGAAAAAAAAAAGACAAAAAAAAATCACAAAAATTATACAAACAAAACAAAAAAAAGGCAAAAGCGACAGACAAAACTTTCTGGTCATATTGTGTCCCTGAATCAGGATTTTGTGCCAACGATTCATGATTTTGTCTTTCTTTGTCCCTCTTAGTCGCCATTTTTAGTCTCTTAGTCGTCATCTTTAGTCTCTTAGTCGTCATCTTTAGTCTCTTAGTCGTCATCTTTAGTCTCCCAGTCGTCATCTTTAGTCTCTTAGTCGTCATCTTTAGTCTCCCAGTCGTCATTTTGTCTCTCTTAGTCGTCATCTTTAGTCTCCCAGTCGTCATCTTTAGTCTCCCAGTCGTCATCTTTAGTCTCTTAGTCGCCATTTTTAGTCTCTTAGTCGCCATTTTTAGTCTCTTAGTCGCCATTTTTAGTCTCTTAGTCATCATTTTGTCTCTCTTAGTCGTCATCTTTAGTCTCTTAGTCGTCATCTTTAGTCTCCCAGTCGTCATCTTTAGTCTCTTAGTCGTCATCTTTAGTCTCCCAGTCGTCATCTTTAGTCTCTTAGTCGTCATCTTTAGTCTCCCAGTCGTCATTTTGTCTCTCTTAGTCGTCATCTTTAGTCTCCCAGTCGTCATCTTTAGTCTCTTAGTCGTCATCTTTAGTCTCTTAGTCGCCATTTTTAGTCTCTTAGTCGCCATTTTTAGTCTCTTAGTCGCCATTTTTAGTCTCTTAGTCATCATTTTGTCTCTCTTAGTCGTCATCTTTAGTCTCTTAGTCGTCATCTTTAGTCTCCCAGTCGTCATCTTTAGTCTCCCAGTCGTCATCTTTAGTCTCCCAGTCGTCGTCATTTTGTCTCTCTTAGTCGTCATTTTGTCTCTCTTAGTCGTCATCTTTAGTCTCTTAGTCGTCATTTTGTCTCTCTTAGTCGTCATTTTGTCTCTCTTAGTCGTCATTTTGTCTCTCTTAGTCGTCATTTTGTCTCTCTTAGTCGTCATCTTTAGTCTCCCAGTCGTCATCTTTAGTCTCCCAGTCGTCATCTTTAGTCTCCCAGTCGTCATCTTTAGTCTCCCAGTCGTCATTTTGTCTCTCTTAGTCGTCATCTTTAGTCTCTTAGTCGTCATTTTGTCTCTCTTAGTCGTCATTTTGTCTCTCTTAGTCGTCATTTTGTCTCTCTTAGTCGTCATCTTTAGTCTCCCAGTCGTCATCTTTAGTCTCCCAGTCGTCATCTTTAGTCTCCCAGTCGTCATCTTTAGTCTCCCAGTCGTCGTCATTTTGTCTCTCTTAGTCGTCATTTTGTCTCTCTTAGTCGTCATCTTTAGTCTCTTAGTCGTCATTTTGTCTCTCTTAGTCGTCATTTTGTCTCTCTTAGTCGTCATTTTGTCTCTCTTAGTCGTCATTTTGTCTCTCTTAGTCGTCATTTTGTCTCTCTTAGTCGTCATTTTGTCTCTCTTAGTCGTCATCTTTAGTCTCCCAGTCGTCATCTTTAGTCTCCCAGTCGTCATCTTTAGTCTCCCAGTCGTCATTTTGTCTCTCTTAGTCGTCATCTTTAGTCTCTTAGTCGTCATTTTGTCTCTCTTAGTCGTCATTTTGTCTCTCTTAGTCGTCATTTTGTCTCTCTTAGTCGTCATCTTTAGTCTCCCAGTCGTCATCTTTAGTCTCCCAGTCGTCATCTTTAGTCTCCCAGTCGTCATCTTTAGTCTCCCAGTCGTCGTCATTTTGTCTCTCTTAGTCGTCATTTTGTCTCTCTTAGTCGTCATCTTTAGTCTCTTAGTCGTCATTTTGTCTCTCTTAGTCGTCATTTTGTCTCTCTTAGTCGTCATTTTGTCTCTCTTAGTCGTCATTTTGTCTCTCTTAGTCGTCATTTTGTCTCTCTTAGTCGTCATCTTTAGTCTCCCAGTCGTCATCTTTAGTCTCCCAGTCGTCATCTTTAGTCTCCCAGTCGTCGTCATTTTGTCTCTCTTAGTCGTCATTTTGTCTCTCTTAGTCGTCATCTTTAGTCTCTTAGTCGTCATTTTGTCTCTCTTAGTCGTCATTTTGTCTCTCTTAGTCGTCATTTTGTCTCTCTTAGTCGTCATTTTGTCTCTCTTAGTCGTCATCTTTAGTCTCCCAGTCGTCATCTTTAGTCTCCCAGTCGTCATCTTTAGTCTCCCAGTCGTCATCTTTAGTCTCCCAGTCGTCATTTGTCTCTCTTAGTCGTCATCTTTAGTCTCTTAGTCGCCATTTTTAGTCTCTTAGTCATCATTTTGTCTCTCTTAGTCGTCATCTTTAGTCTCTTAGTCGTCATCTTTAGTCTCCCAGTCGTCATCTTTAGTCTCCCAGTCGTCGTCATTTTGTCTCTCTTAGTCGTCATCTTTAGTCTCTTAGTCGTCATTTTGTCTCTCTTAGTCGTCATTTTGTCTCTCTTAGTCGTCATTTTGTCTCTCTTAGTCGTCATCTTTAGTCTCCCAGTCGTCATCTTTAGTCTCCCAGTCGTCATCTTTAGTCTCCCAGTCGTCATCTTTAGTCTCCCAGTCGTCATTTTGTCTCTCTTAGTCGTCATCTTTAGTCTCTTAGTCGTCATTTTGTCTCTCTTAGTCGTCATTTTGTCTCTCTTAGTCGTCATTTTGTCTCTCTTAGTCGTCATCTTTAGTCTCCCAGTCGTCATCTTTAGTCTCCCAGTCGTCATCTTTAGTCTCCCAGTCGTCATCTTTAGTCTCCCAGTCGTCGTCATTTTGTCTCTCTTAGTCGTCATTTTGTCTCTCTTAGTCGTCATTTTGTCTCTCTTAGTCGTCATTTTGTCTCTCTTAGTCGTCATCTTTAGTCTCTTAGTCGTCATTTTGTCTCTCTTAGTCGTCATTTTGTCTCTCTTAGTCGTCATTTTGTCTCTCTTAGTCGTCATCTTTAGTCTCCCAGTCGTCATCTTTAGTCTCCCAGTCGTCATCTTTAGTCTCCCAGTCGTCATCTTTAGTCTCCCAGTCGTCATTTTGTCTCTCTTAGTCGTCATCTTTAGTCTCTTAGTCGCCATTTTTAGTCTCTTAGTCATCATTTTGTCTCTCTTAGTCGTCATCTTTAGTCTCTTAGTCGTCATTTTGTCTCTCTTAGTCGTCATTTTGTCTCTCTTAGTCGTCATTTTGTCTCTCTTAGTCGTCATTTTGTCTCTCTTAGTCGTCATTTTGTCTCTCTTAGTCGTCATTTGTCTCTCTTAGTCGTCATTTTGTCTCTCTTCGTCGTCATTTTGTCTCTCTTCGTCGTCATTTTGTCTCTCTTCGTCGTCATCTTTAGTCTCTCTTCGTCGTCATCTTTAGTCTCTTAGTCGTCATCTTTAGTCTCTTAGTCGTCATCTTTAGTCTCTTAGTCGTCATCTTTAGTCTCTTAGTCGTCATTTTTAGTCTTAGTCGTCATTTTTAGTCTCTTAGTCGTCATCTTTAGTCTCTTAGTCGTCATTTTTAGTCTCTTAGTCGTCATTTTGTCTCTCTTAGTCGTCATTTTTAGTCTCTTAGTCGTCATTTTTAGTCTCTTAGTCGTCATTTTGTCTCTCTTAGTCGTCATCTTTAGTCTCTTTTGGCGTCCTTTTTAGTCTCCTAGTCGTCATTTTTAGTCTCTTAGTCGTCATCTTTAGTCTCTAGTCGTCATTTTTAGTCTTAGTCGTCATTTTTAGTCTCTTAGTCGTCATCTTTAGTCTCTTAGTCGTCCTTTTTAGTCTCTTAGTCGTCATTTTGTCTCTCTTTGTCGTCATTTTTAGTCTCTTAGTCGTCATTTTTAGTCTCCTAGGCGTCATTTTTAGTCTCCTAGTCGTCATTTTTAGTCTCTTAGTCGTCATCTTTAGTCTCCTAGTCGTCATTTTTAGTCTCTTAGTCGTCATCTTTAGTCTCTTAGTCGTCATCTTTAGTCTCTTAGTCGTCATCTTTAGTCTCTTAGTCGTCATCTTTAGTCTCTTAGTCGTCATCTTTAGTCTCTTTGTAGTTGTTTTGTGTCTCTGGTCATTCCGTGTCTCTTTCATTGTTTTCTGTAAATCTGAAATGAACACAGATTGACCTTTCTGACCCTGAAGTTCAGAAGAACGACACCAAACGTAGATGTTCTGATTTTCTCAGCTGTTTCTGTGTTTCTCTGCAGTGCTCTTTCCAGCGGGTTCTGGATGAAGACGGTGACGTTCTGCAGCTGCAGTAAATCTCAGTAACACTGATACACTCAGACACACTCATCTGGATAATGGATCCACCGCTCTGTGATGGATGGATGTGTGTGTCTGTGTGTGTGTGTGTGTGTGTGTGTCCACTGACCTCAGCACGTCAATTAAATATACAGATGATCACGTGCGCATTAGGAGACACGTGGCCCCCAGACACACCGACAGAAAGGACTCTTTGTGGCTGTTTTAGGGAACTTTCTGGACTTTTTGTTGCCATTTTGTGTCTCTTTGTGGTCATTTTGTGTCTCTTTGTGGTCATTTTGTGACTGCTTATGTTCATTTACTGATTTTAGTGGTTCTTAATCATCTGTATTTGTGAGTCGCTTTTAACCTTTCGTGATTCTTTGTGTACATTTTGTTGTTTTTTATCTCTGGAGAAATGTTGCATCTTTTAGCGACAGTTTTATTTCCTTTGTTATCAATTTCTCTTTCGAGTTGCTTTCTAATTATTTGAGGACATTTTGTGGGTCTTGTGAGTTGTGTTCCTTTGTCGTCACGTTGTCTCACTGTGTGTCTTTTTAGTTTTTTAAAGTGTCCGTTTGTGGACATTTTGTGTCTCTTTGTGGACATTTTGTGTCTCTTCCTTGCTTTGAATCTTTCTCAGGACAGTTTGGAAGTCTCTGTGGGAGTTTAGTCTTTGTGTGAATTGAAAAATGAGTAAAAACATAAATAAATTAGTAAAACATCGACTACATTTACATGCATGTGCTGTGAAATAAACTCCATCTGTGTCGATATGAGGAACATCTTTAGATTTCAGACTAAGAAAAAAGCAGTTTGTCCTCAGACAGCAGCTGATGAATTATGAAGAATTTTAGAAATTCTGTTTTACGTTGAACGCTGCTAAAGCCCAGAGTTCTTGTTGTTAAAACATCAATTTCCAAACTCATAAATGATTAAGTAAATAAATGGTTCAGGGTGTGTGAATAAAAGCTGAAGCAGCAGCAGGAGAAGCACTGAAAGCAACATGTGAGAGATTTATGAGCTCAGATTGGAATTCTAATCCTCTGATAGAGTTTGAATTAAAGCTCTGACAGGTTTACGGTCACATCATCACACTTGGACTCACACAGACTAACTCTTTCTGCTCCACAAACAGCTTCTTATTCCATAAACACTGAATGTGTGAAGATTTCCTGTATCTTCAGTCATTTATCCTTTTTGTGGACATTTTATGTCCCATTTCCTGTCATTTTTAACTGCGTCTATTCGTCATTTTTGTCTCTTTTCAGTAGTTGTGTCTTTTTGTGGTTTTGTGACTCTCAGTGGACATTTTGTGTGTATTTCTGATGTTTTGTGAGTCTTTCTAATCGTTCTGTGTCTATTTGTAAATGGTTGTATTTATGTAGAGCTTTTATCCAAAGCACTTTACATGATACGTCACATTCACACACTGATGGAGGAAGCTGCCATGCAAGGTGCTAACCACGACCCATCAGGAGCAGTTAGGGGTTCGGTGTCTTACTCAGGGACACCTCGACATGAACACAACGGGCCGAGGATCGAACCGGCAACCTTCCAGTTACAGGACGGCCACTGTACCCCCGCTCTGCCGCCCACAACCGTTCTGTGTCTATCTGTGGACATTTAGTTTTTCTTTTTGCTGTTTTTGTGTCTCTTGGAAGTACTGTTTTATGGTTTTACAGACATGTGGCGTCTCTTTAACATTATTTTGTCGTTTTCTGGTTATTTTGTGTGACTTTTTGACGTTTTCTATCCCTTTGCAAAGATTTGGTCTTTTAGAGATCAACTATGAAGAGAAAAGATTGAGAAATGTTTTTCTTCTTGTAGTTTATTTGTGTCTGAATATTTACCTTATTTATTTTGTTTAACCGTTTCTCCCTTTTCTACTTCAGACGTTCAGTTTGTTTCAGACACAGTCAGGCGTCTGCATTTATTCTAACTCTGAACTGAACATTATGATGATTACAGTGAATTATTCAAAGTCAAGGTCAGAGCTTTTCATAAATTCATCCTCACATATCTGTTCTCACAGTAAATCTTTAGATCTCTGCTAGAATCTCAGATGAAGCTCTGAGGGTTTGAACCGTGTTTGGCTGCACAGCATGAGTCTGACCGGATCTGTATCAGCAGAGAAAATGAGACAGAAAATACTTTTTGTCCTTTTATGTTCCAAAGAACAGCGCTCTGTTTTCCTGTCTGTGGTTAAAATTGACAGAAAATCCTATAAAATCATCAAAACAGCCAGAAAAGACTAGAAAGGAGACAATATCAAAGCTTTTTCGACTTAAAAATAGTAATAAAATTTGCATTTTTATATCTATTCAGCACATTTATTAAAATCTTCCTTTTTTTGTCTAAACTGCAGCGTGAACACGTCACGTTTCATGCTTATGTCGAGGCAAATTCTGTAAAATCTTAAAAAGAAAGAGAAAAACATTAAAAATAGAGATAATTTCTCATACTATTGACGGAAATGCTGTAAAAAGATGTGGAGTTTGTGTATTTACTGACCATGTTAGAAAAACACAGTAAAAAAAAATGACAGTTTCAATTATGCATTTTGGACAAAACGACACAATACGTTAACTACATACACAAACATCTACCTATCGACAAATAAGACACTATTTACACTGAATTTTCTCCAATTCCATGACAGAAGCAGACCAGCGTTCAGACACCTGGATCCAGCTGTGTTCCAGTCACTATGGAGACGATAACAGCTGTTTGCACCAACAGTCGCTCTAACCTTCACAGCTCAACTTTCATACCAGATTCTGCGTTGTTTTTCCACATCTGTGCTTTTATACGGAGAAGAAACGCTGAGAAAAAGTGCATCACATCTGCAGAAACAGCTTCAAGTCCAATAATCGTCAGATTCTCATCGCCGTGGAAACAGTCGACTGTGACACACAAGATGGAGTTCTGAACGCACGGTTTGGTGTTGAGCTCAAAACAACAAACCAGAAATATGATCACACACCTGGATCGTGTTCACACACCTGGATCGTGTTCACACACCTGGATCGTGATCACACATCTGGATCGTGTTCACACACCTGGATCGTGTTCACACACCTGGATCGTGTTCACACATCTGGATCGTGTCCACACACCTGGATCGTGTTCACACACCTGGATCGTGATCACACATCTGGATCTGGATCGTGATCACACATCTGGATCGTGTTCACACACCTGGATCGTGATCACACACCTGGATCGTGATCACACATCTGGATCGTGTTCACACACCTGGATCGTGATCACACACCTGGATCGTGATCACACATCTGGATCTGGATCGTGATCACACATCTGGATCGTGTTCACACACCTGGATCGTGATCACACACCTGGATCGTGTCCACACATCTGGATCGTGTTCACACACCTGGATCGTGTCCACACACCTGGATCGTGATCACACATCTGGATCATGTCCACACACCTGGATCGTGATCACACACCTGGATCGTGATCACACATCTGGATCTGGATCGTGATCACACATCTGGATCGTGTTCACACACCTGGATCGTGATCACACATCTGGATCGTGTTCACACACCTGGATCGTGATCACACACCTGGATCGTGATCACACATCTGGATCTGGATCGTGATCACACACCTGGATCGTGTCCACACACCTGGATCGTGATCACACATCTGGATCTGGATCGTGATCACACATCTGGATCGTGTTCACACACCTGGATCGTGATCACACACCTGGATCGTGTTCACACACCTGGATCGTGATCACACATCTGGATCGTGATCACACATCTGGATCATGTTCACACATCTGGATCACGTCCAGCTATGAAACATCCTCGTTATGAAACGATGTCAGCTGTTTGCACCACAGTCGCTCTGCAATCACCGACACACAACCCAACATTTTAGAACAACACTGAATACGACCCAAACATCATCAAACATCAGAGCTTCTGTCCAAACTGCAGGATGAAAGCCCACTTCTCTGACTCATTCCGTGTTTCTTTGTGCTCATTTTAAATCTTTATGAGGTCGTTTTGTGTCTTCGTTTACCACAATTTTGCAGCTTTTTGTGACTTATTGTGGTCAGTTTGTGACTCTTTTTGGTCATTGTGTGTTTTTGTCAGTTTCCAGTGATTTTGTTGTTGTGCGGTTATTCTGCATCAATTTTAGGTCATTTTGTGTCTGTATGTCCATCTTGCATCTCTGTGTGATTTTGTAGATGCTTTCAAATTATTCTAATTTCTTATCTGCTTCTGATCATTTATTGTCTTGTTGTGGTCGTTTTGCATCTTTGTCGATATTTTGAGTCTGTTTGCAATCATTTCAAGCATTGTTAGTCAATTTCTATCTTTTTTGGTAATTTTGCATCTATTTTGGTAATTTTGCATCTGATTCTGATCATTTAGCAGCTCTTCGGGGCCATTTTGTGTATTTTTTTTTCTTATTTTGCATCTCTGTTGTCATTTTGTGCCTTTAATACAGTCAATTTTCATCTTTTTTGTTATTTTGCATCCGTTTCTGGTAACTTTTTGTGGTCATTTTGCCCGTTTTAAAAGGCGTTTCATACTTTTGATTTGTCATTTTGCATCTCTTTATGGTCATTTTGTGCAATCTTTTTGCCCATTTCGCATCTCTTAGTCATCATTTTGCATCTCCTTGTTGTCATTTCATGCCTTCAAATAGTTGTTTTTCAATTCTGTGGTAATTTTGTGGCTATTTTCAAATATTTTGCATCTTTGTGTGACATTTCATTCCGTTAAATAGTAGTTTTGCATCTGTCTCCTGTCTTTGGTGCATTTTTGTCTAATTTCATGCCTATAAATAGTAATTTTGCATCTGTCTCCTGTCTTTTGGTGCATTTTTGAAGCCACATCACCACCCTGACTCTCAGACTCTCCGGTGAGGAACAGAAAGCAGTGACTCACTCGCTCCGGTCCTCGGTGAGAGGCAGCAGGCCAGCAGCAGCAGCAGCAGCCCGGGCTCCAGGTGAGGAGACGCGGTCATCACCTCCTCGGTGTCCGCTCCCCCTCCGGTTCTTCCCCGCCTCCCGCTCCTCTCCCGGCCGCCTCTCCGCTGCTCTCCGCGGCGTCTCACTGGAGCTCTCCCCGCGGGGTCACCGCTGCGTCCGCATCACGCTTCATCCGCACGATTTCTGCCGCTTTTACTCCCAACTTGCACAAAGTGGGTCAGCAGGTGCGCAGCGGCGCCGCATATCTCCGCTAACAGGTAGTTCTGCCGCACCTCCTCCTTCTATTTTGCGTCAAACGGAGACCGACGAGGGGCTCGGTCCTTCCGGCACAAAGCGGCCGGAGGAGGACGGAGACGGACGGACGGCAGGAGGAGACGCTCCGGTAATCCGGTGGAGCTGAAGGAAAATGTCTGAGAGCTCCGGTGGAAGTCCTCCGGTCACCGAGGAAGAGGAGGAGGATGAAGAGGAGGGAGGGAGCAACTGTTGATTATATAATGAGCTGAGGAGGATTCATGTGTTCGTCAGTGGACGGATTAAAGCTGCATCCGAGACCTGGAAAAGAACATCATTACCGATTTAAATTAAATTCAATAAATAGCATTATAAACATTTAATATCTTTTAAATAAATAGCCCTGATCACAGGGGGAGTAGCTCTGACCTCACTGTAAAAAATAACAACAATCACGAAAAAAATATTTTAAAAAACTGTTAAAAAGTCCAACTGTGCAGACTTCAAAAACTAAGAGTGGCAAAACAGCATATTATTATGGATGAATAAACCCCTAAAACATGTAAATATGGTCACGAGGATGACGAAAAACGTGTTTAAAACAGTGGAACTGTGAAATGTTCAGAAACTGTTTTTAAAAACTGGGGAAATAGCAGCAAACATCTAAAATAATGATATTTTACTGATTGAAATCCAGTAAAAATCCCCGATGACAGAAGGATTAGCTTTTGACCTCAGTGTACAAAAAAATTAATAAGAAACAGAAAAACAAAAACAGTCTGTTTGTAATTTCAATCAGTCTGATGAACATGGTTCTATAACGAACCGTTAACATCAGAACGATCTCAGTTCTGGACCGATGGACGGCATCGATCCACACATCATGGATCCACAGGGAGAAGAACGGAACAGAAGAAGAGAAACATCTGTGAGACCTTACAAGGGTGGAAAATGATCCAGAAAGATCAGAGGTCCAATAAAAGTCAGTGGGAGGTCTAGAAGGAGTCATAGTATCACTAATCAGGAGGTCTAGAAGGAGTCATAGTTCCACTAATCAGGAGGTCTAGAAGGAGTCATAGTACCACTAATCAGGAGGTCTAGAAGGAGTCATAGTTCCACTAATCAGGAGGTCTAGAAGGAGTCATAGTTCCACTAATCAGGAGGTCTAGAAGGAGTCATAGTTCCACTAATCAGGAGGTCTAGAAGGAGTCATAGTTCCACTAATCAGGAGGTCTAGAAAGAGTCATAGTTCCACTAATCAGGAGGTCAAGAAGGAGTCATAGTACCACTAATCAGGAGGTCTAGAAGGAGTCATAGTTCCACTAATCAGGAGGTCTAGAAGGAGTCATAGTACCACTAATCAGGAGGTCCAGAAGGAGTCATAGTTCCACTAATCAGGAGGTCTAGAAGGAGTCATAGTTCCACTAATCAAGAGGTCTAGAAGGAGTCATAGTTCCACTAATCAAGAGGTCTAGAAGGAGTCATAGTTCCACTAATCAAGAGGTCTAGAAGGAGTCATAGTACCACTAATCAGGAGGTCTAGAAGGAGTCATAGTTCCACTAATCAGGAGGTCTAGAAGGAGTCATAGTTCCACTAATCAGGAGGTCCAGAAGGAGTCATAGTTCCACTAATCAGGAGGTCTAGAAGGAGTCATAGTTCCACTAATCAAGAGGTCTAGAAGGAGTCATAGTTCCACTAATCAAGAGGTCTAGAAGGAGTCATAGTTCCACTAATCAGGAGGTCTAGAAGGAGTCATAGTTCCACTAATCAGGAGGTCTAGAAGGAGTCAAAGTACCACTAATCAGGAGGTCTAGAAGGAGTCATAGTTCCACTAATTAGGAGGTCTAGAAGGAGTCATAGTTCCACTAATCAAGAGGTCTAGAAGGAGTCATAGTACCACTAATCAGAAGGTCTAGAAGGAGTCAAAGTACCACTAATCAGGAGGTCTAGAAGGAGTCATAGTTCCACTAATCAGGAGGTCTAGAAGGAGTCATAGTACCACTAATCAGGAGGTCTAGAAGGAGTCATAGTTCCACTAATCAGGAGGTCTAGAAGGAGTCATAGTACCACTAATCAGGAGGTCTAGAAGGAGTCATAGTTCCACTAATCAGGAGGTCTAGAAGGAGTCATAGTTCCACTAATCAGGAGGTCAAGAAGGAGTCATAGTACCACTAATCAGGAGGTCTAGAAGGAGTCGTAGTTCCACTAATCAGGAGGTCTAGAAGGAGTCATAGTACCACTAATCAGGAGGTCTAGAAGGAGTCATAGTTCCACTAATCAGGAGGTCTAGAAGGAGTCGTAGTTCCACTAATCAGGAGGTCTAGAAGGAGTCATAGTTCCACTAATCAGGAGGTCAAGAAGGAGTCTTAGTACCACTAATCAGGAGGTCTAGAAGGAGTCATAGTTCCACTAATCAGGAGGTCTAGAAGGAGTCATAGTTCCACTAATCAGGAGGTCTAGAAGGAGTCATAGTACCACTAATCAGGAGGTCTAGAAGGAGTCAAAGTACCACTAATCAGGAGGTCTAGAAGGAGTCATAGTTCCACTAATCAGGAGGTCTAGAAGGAGTCATAGTTCCACTAATCAGGAGGTCTAGAAGGAGTCATAGTACCACTAATCAGGAGGTCTAGAAGGAGTCATAGTTCCACTAATCAGGAGGTCTAGAAGGAGTCATAGTTCCACTAATCAGGAGGTCAAGAAGGAGTCATAGTACCACTAATCAGGAGGTCTAGAAGGAGTCATAGTTCCACTAATCAGGAGGTCTAGAAGGAGTCATAGTACCACTAATCAGGAGGTCTAGAAGGAGTCATAGTTCCACTAATCAGGAGGTCTAGAAGGAGTCATAGTACCACTAATCAGGAGGTCTAGAAGGAGTCATAGTTCCACTAATCAGGAGGTCTAGAAGGAGTCATAGTACCACTAATCAGGAGGTCTAGAAGGAGTCATAGTTCCACTAATCAGGAGGTCTAGAAGGAGTCATAGTTCCACTAATCAGGAGGTCTAGAAGGAGTCATAGTTCCACTAATCAGGAGGTCTAGAAGGAGTCATAGTTCCACTAATCAGGAGGTCAAGAAGGAGTCATAGTACCACTAATCAGGAAGTCTAGAAGGAGTCATAGTTCCACTAATCAGGAGGTCTAGAAGGAGTCATAGTACCACTAATCAGGAGGTCCAGAAGTAGTCATAGTTCCACTAATCAGGAGGTCTAGAAGGAGTCATAGTTCCACTAATCAAGAGGTCTAGAAGGAGTCATAGTTCCACTAATCAAGAGGTCTAGAAGGAGTCATAGTTCCACTAATCAAGAGGTCTAGAAGGAGTCATAGTACCACTAATCAGGAGGTCTAGAAGGAGTCATAGTTCCACTAATCAGGAGGTCCAGAAGGAGTCATAGTTCCACTAATCAGGAGGTCAAGAAGGAGTCATAGTTCCACTAATCAGGAGGTCTAGAAGGAGTCATAGTTCCACTAATCAAGAGGTCTAGAAGGAGTCATAGTTCCACTAATCAGGAGGTCTAGAAGGAGTCATAGTTCCACTAATCAGGAGGTCTAGAAGGAGTCAAAGTACCACTAATCAGGAGGTCTAGAAGGAGTCATAGTTCCACTAATTAGGAGGTCTAGAAGGAGTCATAGTTCCACTAATCAGGAGGTCTAGAAGGAGTCATAGTACCACTAATCAGAAGGTCTAGAAGGAGTCAAAGTACCACTAATCAGGAGGTCTAGAAGGAGTCATAGTTCCACTAATCAGGAGGTCTAGAAGGAGTCATAGTACCACTAATCAGGAGGTCTAGAAGGAGTCATAGTTCCACTAATCAGGAGGTCTAGAAGGAGTCATAGTACCACTAATCAGGAGGTACAGAAGGAGTCATAGTTCCACTAATCAGGAGGTCTAGAAGGAGTCATAGTTCCACTAATCAAGAGGTCTAGAAGGAGTCATAGTTCCACTAATCAAGAGGTCGAGAAGGAGTCATAGTTCCACTAATCAAGAGGTCTAGAAGGAGTCATAGTACCACTAATCAGGAGGTCTAGAAGGAGTCATAGTACCACTAATCAGGAGGTCTAGAAGGAGTCATAGTTCCACTAATCAGGAGGTCTAGAAGGAGTCATAGTTCCACTAATCAGGAGGTCTAGAAGGAGTCATAGTTCCACTAATCAGGAGGTCTAGAAGGAGTCATAGTTCCACTAATCAAGAGGTCTAGAAGGAGTCATAGTACCACTAATCAAGAGGTCTAGAAGGAGTCATAGTTCCACTAATCAGGAGGTCTAGAAGGAGTCATAGTTCCACTAATCAGGAGGTCTAGAAGGAGTCAAAGTACCACTAATCAGGAGGTCTAGAAGGAGTCATAGTTCCACTAATCAGGAGGTCTAGAAGGAGTCATAGTTCCACTAATCAGGAGGTCTAGAAGGAGTCATAGTACCACTAATCAGAAGGTCTAGAAGGAGTCAAAGTACCACTAATCAGGAGGTCTAGAAGGAGTCATAGTTCCACTAATCAGAAGGTCTAGAAGGAGTCATAGTACCACTAATCAGGAGGTCTAGAAGGAGTCATAGTTCCACTAATCAGGAGGTCTAGAAGGAGTCATAGTACCACTAATCAGGAGGTCTAGAAGGAGTCATAGTTCCACTAATCAGGAGGTCTAGAAGGAGTCATAGTTCCACTAATCAGGAGGTCAAGAAGGAGTCATAGTACCACTAATCAGGAGGTCTAGAAGGAGTCATAGTTCCACTAATCAGGAGGTCAAGAAGGAGTCATAGTACCACTAATCAGGAGGTCTAGAAGGAGTCATAGTTCCACTAATCAGGAGGTCTAGAAAGAGTCATAGTACCACTAATCAGGAGGTCTAGAAGGAGTCATAGTTCCACTAATCAGGAGGTCTAGAAAGAGTCATAGTTCCACTAATCAGGAGGTCAAGAAGGAGTCATAGTACCACTAATCAGGAGGTCTAGAAGGAGTCATAGTTCCACTAATCAGGAGGTCTAGAAGGAGTCATAGTACCAATAATCAGGAGGTCCAGAAGGAGTCATAGTTCCACTAATCAGGAGGTCTAGAAGGAGTCATAGTTCCACTAATCAAGAGGTCTAGAAGGAGTCATAGTTCCACTAATCAAGAGGTCTAGAAGGAGTCATAGTTCCACTAATCAAGAGGTCTAGAAGGAGTCATAGTACCACTAATCAGGAGGTCTAGAAGGAGTCATAGTTCCACTAATCAGGAGGTCTAGAAGGAGTCATAGTTCCACTAATCAGGAGGTCCAGAAGGAGTCATAGTTCCACTAATCAGGAGGTCTAGAAGGAGTCATAGTTCCACTAATCAAGAGGTCTAGAAGAAGTCATAGTTCCACTAATCAAGAGGTCTAGAAGGAGTCATAGTTCCACTAATCAGGAGGTCTAGAAGGAGTCATAGTTCCACTAATCAGGAGGTCTAGAAGGAGTCAAAGTACCACTAATCAGGAGGTCTAGAAGGAGTCATAGTTCCACTAATCAAGAGGTCTAGAAGGAGTCATAGTTCCACTAATCAAGAGGTCTAGAAGGAGTCATAGTTCCACTAATCAGGAGGTCTAGAAGGAGTCAAAGTACCACTAATCAGGAGGTCTAGAAGGAGTCATAGTTCCACTAATCAGGAGGTCTAGAAGGAGTCAAAGTTCCACTAATCAGGAGGTCTAGAAGGAGTCATAGTTCCACTAATCAGGAGGTCTAGAAGGAGTCAAAGTTCCACTAATCAGGAGGTCTAGAAGGAGTCATAGTACCACTAATCAGAAGGTCTAGAAGGAGTCAAAGTACCACTAATCAAGAGGTCTAGAAGGAGTCAAAGTACCACTAATCAGGAGGTCTAGAAGGAGTCATAGTTCCACTAATCAGGAGGTCTAGAAGGAGTCATAGTACCACTAATCAGGAGGTCTAGAAGGAGTCATAGTACCACTAATCAGGAGGTCTAGAAGGAGTCATAGTACCACTAATCAGGAGGTCTAGAAGGAGTCATAGTTCCACTAATCAGGAGGTCAAGAAGGAGTCATAGTTCCACTAATCAGGAGGTCTAGAAGGAGTCATAGTAACAGAGCTCCTACAATGACTCCACAGACAGTGAACTACTTTTATAATGTAGCTGTAAATAAACAGACTACGGCTGCTTCAGATGTTCTCAGAGGAAACCAAAGTTTCTGTCAAGCTCAGGACACTTCAGAACATCAACCTCTATGAATGAAGGACTAGAACTACATCCTTATTTCTGTTCAGTAGAAAAATAAAAGCATAAACTCTGTTAAAATCCATGAAAACAAACCTGATGAATGTTGTTTGGTCAGATGAAGATAAATCTGTTAGACTCTGAAGGAGTCCATCATGTTTGGGGTGAAGCTGACCAGAACTACTGCAGTGGATCCATGGTCCTGATGGAGGAGAACAGAAGTAGCAGAAATGATATGAGGCTGCATGAGTGTTAAAGGTGTTGAGGAGATGATATTTATAGATGAATACTGACTGATGAGACGACATATTCCAACATGAGAACCATCCAAACCAGAGTTTCTACAGAAGAGCAAAGTGACCTGACCCAGTACCTGTCATGACTGGAAACCTCAAGAATGCCTTTGGGGCATTTCAAAGCAACACAACCCCTCCAGCAAAAAGCCACTGAAAAAAGAAAAACATGGTCTGAAGAACATCTTTCATAAGCGGTGAACATCTGAAGTAATCAAAGAAATCAAAGCCATGAATCTCAGAGTAAAGCTGAGTGGACGGAGTCAGAAACTGTTTAGAAACACGTTCTCGTTACATCTCTTTCACCTTTAGAGGCCTTTAAGACGCTCTGATCCCAGTAAACTCACAAACCTCCATCTGACTCTGCAGAGGAACGAGAGGCTCGCTGCTAAAAATGTTGGAAGAAATCGAACGCTTCGACCTGAAGATTAATGACGGGTGAAAACGGCCCCGCGGGTCCAAACAAGGACTTTATTAAACAGGTCTTTTATTCTGACACCAAGCAGCCTCTGGGACAAACGCCAGCTAACATGATGTAAAAACATGATGTGGAAGAAGGTCAGATGGAGGAACAAGGTCAGAGTCAGAGCTGCCAGAAGGAAATGTTCAGATTAATATCAGGACCAGAAACTCAGAAATCTAGAGAAAGATTCTGTCTTTTTTCTACTGGTACAGTTCTAGCTCTAATAATTTAATGGTTTTAGTACAATACTAACGTAGGATTTACAGTGTCAGAAACATGCTAGCTGTACTTTTTACACCTTTTATTGTGGGAGTCATAAAATAGAAGGTCATACTGAGAAAAAAGGGACAGGAAAAAAGAAAATACCAATGAGACAGAATTTAATAATTATCAAATTCTTTTTTTGTGGTTTTCTTATAAGGAGACATTTTGATCATTTTAACAAGTCAAGCTGAAAAAAAGTAATATTTACTGCAAAAATTAATGTTTAACTGATTTTTTTTGATATTTTAGAGATTTTATTCTCGTTTTGTTAAATTAGAGAGAACAGTAAAGTCAGAGAAAAAATATCATCAGAACAGTTATTTTATAGATTATAAGCAGTTTTTCTTAACAGATAAAATAGCAACAGAGAAATATTTTATCAATCTGCATTATCCTTGTTTAAAATTAATACTTAAATGCATTTAATTAATCTATATTTTTCAACTGTAATTTTTTAACGTATTTTAACATGTTTATTTTACTTTTATTAAAATGTTGATAAATTACAGATAATACAAGTAAAAATCACGGACAAACGTGTCATTAA
The DNA here is from genome assembly GCF_021347895.1 of Acanthochromis polyacanthus. NCBI lineage: Eukaryota > Metazoa > Chordata > Actinopteri > Pomacentridae > Acanthochromis > Acanthochromis polyacanthus. The sequence continues at coordinate 28,962,910 of NC_067134.1, read as the reverse complement.
AATATATTTTTTTTAGGTTTAGTGTATGAAAACTTTACTATTATTTTGCAAATTTTTCCTGCTGTGATAAATCGGATAAATTTACAAAATGCAAACTGCTGTGATTTTACACTGAGTTTCAGTGACGGGATTATAAGAAAGAATATCTGACTGTTCACAGGTTGATGAGGTGATTTGTTTGTTTTCTTTGTTTTCTACTTCCTGTTTGTTTTCTTTGTTTTCTACTTCCTGTTTGTTTTCTGGATCCTGCTGGTAAACTGCAGTAACCTTCTGCTGCCTCTAGGTGTCTCCAAAGTGTGACGTTCCTGAAGAACAAGAAGCTCAGCTGATTATGCCAGAAAATTATGCAAACATGTTCACAGCTGGCAGCAGCTTTACTGAAAATTAAAGTTCCAGGAGACAAAAAGAAAAAAACACGACTTCTGGTTTGATGTCTTTAAAAATCCTCCTGGAGTCTCTCAACACCAAACACAGTTTGGTTTAACGGCTGCAACTGTGAGCAGCTCATCGGAAAACTCAAAAAACAAGACTGCTTGAAGGATTTAACAGAATTCTATAAATACATCCCTAAAATCTGCAGTTTGTGTGAATTTCTTCCTCTTTAGGGCATTTGTGCTGAAAGATAAATCAGTCATTACTGTAAATGTCTCATTTAAAAAATGCAAAAAATAAACCGGTTCCAGGATCCAGATGTTGAAAAACTAAAAATTCTGGGATTCTCTGCGTAAATGTGAAGCCATGAGTGGCTCAGCTGTGACCAATGATCATTTTACAAAAATTCAGAAACTAGAAGCTTAAATTCTGCAGTTTGTATGAAGTTCTTGCTCCTTTTAGCTTCCAGCTTTATTACCTGATGGAGGTGTGTGTTCACGTGTTTCAGCTCTTTGACCATCCACACAGTTTTCTGCTCTCCACAGTCGGAGGTTCTGTTCAGACATCTGCTCTCTGCCTCCAGGACGCCCCCCTGTGGCGATTATCCAGAACAGCTGCAGGCTTTAAACATCCCATCTGGTCCGGGAACATCTCTGGATCCTGTTAAAGCACAATCATCTGTTAGAAGAGATTCTGATGTTCAGGAGAGCAGAGAGGCTGAAAATAAACTTCATTTAGATCGTTATTGACCCTAAAAACAGCAGATGAATGAAAACACGTTTAGCTGTTCATATCTAGAAGAAAGTCGACAGAAAACGTCTGAATAATTTTAAATATGTGACTAAAAGCAGAACCACAGAATATGAACCTGTGAAGGTAATTACTGAGCGCAGAAAGATAAAAACTGAATAATAGCTGGAAAACAGAAACATAAATAATAATGTGGTTGCTCTGGATGTTAAAATGTCTCTGATTTTCTGTATTTATATGTATTTATATCCGTTGTTTCAGGGAGAATAAACCTTCCACTGTATTTTATACAGTTTACAGAGTTTTAAAATGTAGATAGTTCCTCGTAAAATTCACACATTTGCAGTTTTTTAATGAATTTTTAAACATCTTTAACTCTATTTTTTTAAAACAATAGTTTTTTTTTCAATTATAGATAATTGCTTGCAGAAATCACAGAAAATGTGTTTTTTTTTACTGTAATTAGGAGTTTTTGTACAATTTACTGTTATTTTACAGATTTTTCCTGTTGTGTTAAATTACAGACGATAAATTGGTTTTAAAAAACAAATATTAATACACGTGAAAATCAGGAAATAATACCTAAAAACATGTGCATCAAAAACAACATTTTATAAAAACTGTTTTTTAAAAGTCAGTTTTCAAAATCAATGACTAAACAGTTGGAAATAATTCATCTTAAAGTTATCAACCGCGTATTTAATGAATTCAACAGGAACTCTAATAACCACTGGTTCCAACCAAGGAAAGCAGAATAACGTCTCTGAAGGACAACAACCTTCATGAAGATGTTCTACAGCAGCAGAAGACCACAGCAGGTTCCTGTCAGCTAAGAACAGCAAACTGAGGCTACAGTTCACACAGAACCACCAACAGAACATGGAGAAACGCTGCTGGTCTGATGGGTCTGCATTTAGCTTCAACATTCAGAAATAAACAACATAAAGCATGGATCCATAGAGTTAGACAAAAAACAACAAAAACAGATTGAAAATATGAGACAAAAAACACGAGCAGGACTTAATGCTGCAGAGAAAATAAAGTTAAAGTGCAGCAGGACGACAGGACCACCAGTGATCCTCTCTGAAGCTCACCTTCTGTCTCTGTTTCATTGTTTCTGTCCGTCTCTGCTCCTCCCAGGAGGAAGTTCTTGACCTTCTGGTTTGTTGAATTTAACTGTGTTTTAAATGTGTTTCTCGTGGAGAATTCTCAGGGAAATAAAAGAAAAAGAAGAAAGAATTGCCTCTGATTTCACATTTTCCCTCACTATCTGAGTTTGTTCCAAAAATAAAAACCTCCAGATTTTCTTTGACTTTTGGTTCTGAATGCAGCTTTAATCTTCTGCAGGTGGAGCTGATTAAAGGATTACACTGATGATCAATCTGAGGCTGATTCTTGGTGACTTTTAGATGCTCTTTAAAGCTCTGACCACAGGGGGGCGCTGGCTGCCTGGAGATCTTCTCCTGTCCTTTGGCAACATGATGATGATGATGATGATGATGATGATGATGATGATGATGATGATGATGATGATGATGATGAGTCAGACTGAGAACCCTTCCTCCTCCAGACTGAACAACATGCAGAGAAAAAGCACAACATACATGTCAGTGTTCACACGATGGAGGATTTATCCGAAACTGATCAAAAATATCAGAAGGAACGACCAGAATATCAGTTCTGCAGGTCGTTTTGTTCAAAACATTTCAGTTTCACACAGCAGTAAACCTGTAAAATAACAGCTGAAATACTTTAATTTTTCTGTCAGACAACCGTAAATCCTTCTAAAAGACTATTATTTCTAATTCAGTTAAAAAAACTGAGGCAACGTTAAAGTTAAATGTCGTCAAAGAACAAAAAGATGTTGGAATTTATTCATCTGTTGGTAAACATGAATGAAATTTATGGGGGCAAATTTATCAATCGGATGTGTGGAATTAAGAGTTTTTATTTACACAAAAATACGAAAATGTTTAAAACAAACAAAAAACTAAAATGCACAAATAATATAAATAAAATGAAAAAAGCATGAGACAAATGACCAAAAAAGTAAAATAAAGACAAAAAAATTAAGAAACAAAAACATGAGACAAATGGAAAAAAAAGTTTAAAAAGACAAAAAAATTAAGAAACAAAAACATGAGACAAATGGAAAAAAAAGTTTAAAAAGACAAAAAAATTAAGAAACAAAAACATGAGACAAATGGGAAAAAAAGTTTAAAAAAGACAAAAAAATTAAGAAACAAAAACATGAGACAAATGGGAAAAAAGTTTAAAAAAGACAAAAAATAAATAAAACAACAAAAACATGAGACAAATGACCAAAAAAGTAAAAAAAACAACAACAAAAAGACGAAAAATAAAGTAAACAACAAAAACATGAGACAAATGGGGAAAAAAGTAAAAAAAAAAGACAAAAAATTAAGAAACAAAAACATGAGACAAATGGGAAAAAAGTTTAAAAAAGACAAAAAAATTAAGAAACAAAAACATGAGACAAATGGGGAAAAAAAGTTTAAAAAAGACAAAAAATAAATAAAACAACAAAAACATGAGACAAATGGGAAAAAAAGTTTAAAAAAGACAAAAAATAAATAAACAACAAAAACATGAGACAAATGGGAAAAAAGTTTAAAAAGACAAAAAATAAATAAAACAACAAAAACATGAGACAAATGACCAAAAAAGTTAAAAAAAAAACAAAAAGACAAAAAATAAAGTAAACAACAAAAACATGAGACAAATGGGGAAAAAAAGTAAAAAAAAAAAAAAAAAGACAAAAAATTAAGAAACAAAAACATGAGACAAATGGAAAAAAAAAGTTTAAAAAGACAAAAAATAAATAAAACAACAAAAACATGAGACAAATGGAAAAAAAAAGTTTAAAAAAGACAAAAAAATTAAGAAACAAAAACATGAGACAAATGGGGAAAAAAAGTTTAAAAAAGACAAAAATAAATAAAACAACAAAAACATGAGACAAATGGGAAAAAAGTTTAAAAAAGACAAAAAATAAATAAAACAACAAAAACATGAGACAAATGGGAAAAAAAGTTTAAAAAAGACAAAAATAAATAAAACAACAAAAACATGAGACAAATGACCAAAAAAGTAAAAAAAAAAACAAAAAGACAAAAAATAAAGAAAACAACAAAAACATGAGACAAATGGGGAAAAAAAGTTTTTAAAAAAAGACAAAAATAAATAAAACAATAGAAACATGAGACAAATGACACGAAACAAAACAGAAAATTAGACAAAAAAGTTAGAAAGTGACAAAAAGTGGACGACAAAAGCGAGACAAAAATGACAAAAAACAACAAAGAAAAACATTAAAAACATGAGACAACCAACAAAAGTGAGACAAAAAGATAAAAATAAAACAGAGAAACAACACAGGCAGCACAAAAAACACAAAACGACTAAAATAGGACAAAATATTACAAGATTTAGACACTAAATGGCAAAAAATGAGACAAGAGAAAAAAATTACACAAAAAAGTTAGAAAGCCACAAACAAATTGACAAATGACAAAAATTTGACAAAATGACGTTTAATTAATATTGTTGATTATTGAACTGATATTTTGACACATTTGAAAAACATTTAGTGACGTTTAGTTCACATTTTACAACATTTAATGCCAACTTTTAATTCATATTCTGTCACATTTTTGTTGTTTTCTTTCTTCTTTGAGGTTTTGTTGTCAGCTTTGTCTCCACATACTATTAAAATATTGAACTATTTTTACTTTTTATCCCCTGCCATGCTGCATTTTTATACACATCTGCAGTTTTTTGAATTCTATAAACTACAGACTGAAAACTGTTTTGTTCACTTTGATCAGTTCGTTTTCTGTCCAAACCAGCGGTCACTTTAAAATGACAGGAAAACAGGAAAACCAGGTTTGTTTTTCATGTTTGCTGGGTTAATGCTTTAAATCCAGCCTCCTTCACTGAGCTCAGCAGCAACTTTCATTTTGTCCAGAACAGGAACAGTGTGAGCCCAGAGGATCCAAACAGACCCGCTGAGCCTGGTTCAGCCCGAGGCGTGGAGCTGTAATGGTGTACGGCTCCATATAACGCTGCATTGACCACATGAGCGGAGCTTCGGGGATGTTTTCCATTAAGAGGTCGGCTGCTTTGTGTGGAGCAGTGCTTTTAGAGCAGGACCGACCCGTTATTGTTCCCGACACAAAGTCCAGCACAAAGAGGAGGGAAAAGGTTCAAAGGCCTCAGAGCTTCTTCAGGCTTCATCTTCTACATTAGAGCTGAATTCATCTCTACGTGCTGCATCAGGCTGCAGATCTGAACATCTGGAAACGGTTTTTCTTTACTTTGGATTACTATGAATATTTTAGGACTGTAAAAACCATAAAATATCATCACAGATGCATGAGTGTCTAATGACGTAATATTCATTACTGCTTTAGTCAACTGTAAAAAACAAAAGGGTTTTGAACAATTGACTGTAAAAAAGAAAAACTATTAATTCACACGTTGAAAAAATACAAAAAACTGTCAACACCAAAAATCTGTATTTTTATTAACAGTGATGATTTTCCAGATATTTGCTGATATTTAAAAGAAAAAACACAGATATTAGGAATAAAAAGTCAATAACTCTTTATGCTGTTACTATGGAGCGATCAAACAGAATTTAATGAATAAACGACACCAGTTCCAGTCATTCTACATAAAGGCTGTTTATCTCAAAGGTTTCTGGTTTTTATTTTGTTTGTTTTTTACAGTAAAGATAAAGTTTTATCATGTAAATATATTTAGAGTTTGTGACAATTAACTGAACTTACAGAACTTTTATGAAGTGAAATTAGAGACGTTACATCAGAAGTGTTGAATGAACGAGTTTTCATGAGTGAAGAATATCCATAAACTGGTAATACGTCAGAATGCAGGCGGTCCTCAGCTTACAGCGTCCTCAACCTACAGCGTTTCATCGTTCTGACTCTGCTCTAAAGTTTCCTCTCTGTAATATAAAGTCAGAGGAAGCTCCCAGATGTTTGCAGGCAGACGCTAACTCCAGATCAAACATTCATCTGTGTGACATTTTCAACAGAAAGTCAAAGCTGTTCTGGTGTTATCTGGTCTGATTCCTGTTCTGTCTGCTGCTGCTTCTCATCATTTTTCTGTTTAATGGGGCAAAGAGCAGCAGGAGGAACGTCTGATGGATCTGAGACCCAAATGAAACTACGAGGTGAAGGAAAATCTGGAAAAATATGATTTTTTAGAGTCAAAACTTCACAGGATGGAGAGAGACGGTCCAGTAAAAGCAGAAGAAAACAGAGTTCATGTTGGTGAATGTCACGATCTACCGCTGCACGAGGCGTTGATGGACCATCAGTAAAGTGTCCTGATGCGGTACGACGAGGTTTTTATAAAGAATCATTATTAAAGCAAACAGGTTTTCAGTGCAGGAGTCTTTAAGTCAGGGGTGTCAAACTCAGTTCCTGGAGGTCCACTATCCTCTATGTTCTAGATGTTTCCTTCTTCCATCACACCTGATTCAAATGATCAGCTCATCATCAAGCTCAGCAGAAGCCTGATAACGAGCCTGATCATTTGAATCAGGTGTGTTGGAAGAAGGAAACATCTAAAACAAGCAGGACAGTGGACCTTGACACCCCTGCTTTGACTGGTTCTGTTCTCTACAAATCCACATTGATCATCACCAGCATTTAAAAAGTGAAGCAGATTCTGAAAACCTTTAAGGATATTTAAAGTGCAGTGTCTCCTTAGTGTCATGGTTTTCTGGGCTTGATAAGCAAATAATACGTGTTCTTTTCTGACTGATACTCAGAGCTGTAGCTCCGTTCTCTGACAGTTATTGATCACATGCTGGTGTTCATTGATAGAAAATCAATACTGATGGCAGAAACAGATCTAAACCCACACGAGCCGTCACTCAGTCTATTGTTTAATTTATACTTCTAAAAGCTTCTCTAAAAGATTCCCAGGCAGTTTCTGGGTGTTTTTTTTATTATTTATTCCTTATTCTGGTGAATTTTTCTGACAGAAATTCACATCAACGACCACAAAAGAGTTGAAAAAGTTAAACGGAAGTTTCCGGTTCTCATAAATTTATCTTTTAGTAAATTTTCACAAAACAACACGGCTGATAAACTCTGAATAAACTTAAAAAACGATAAAAGCCCAGAACTTCCTTCTGCCTTTCTACACTTCTGTGATGCTCCTTGGTTCCTAATTTGGGGATTTTCTTGTTCCTTTCTGTCTTTTTATTCACTAAAACCAGGAGCAGAGTGGATTTTTCTGAACTCCTGTCCTCCACTCATTCTGCTGTCAAACCTCATGTTGAGCTGCCTCTCATCACCAATCGCTCTGATTGACTTTCCTCGCTCTCCTTCACGCCCGTCTGCCTCCATCAGACGCTGGATGCTGACGCTGGTCCATCACCTTGCTGGAGGCCATGGGTGGGTTATCGGGTTGGTTTTAGGGCGGCTGGTCCTCCCCGGCCCTCAGTGTGCCCACAACCTGCCATCCTGGTCCTAAAGTCCCAGACTGAACCTCCTCCGTCCTGATCAGGAGCTCCCTGCATCTTCACCGGTAAGATCCACCAGATCAGAGGTTTTAGGCTTCAACCTGCTAAACGCGTGCTATCTTTGTTGGGTTTTAAAAGATCGTCCTGAATTCAGAGAGACGACAAAAGACAACATTCATCAAAGCAGAAACTTGTAAAAACAGAAGAATTGTTGGATTTTCATCTTAAACTTCAGGGAAATTCACCAAATCTGAGCTCAGAATTCTGATATTTCATCACATCTCATTTTAAAAAATCACCAAAAATAAAACATTTGATTGAATCAGATTCTATAAAAAACAAAAAAATTCTTCAATCATTGCTGACAATTTCACGTCAGACCGGCTCGTTTGTGATTGACGGTTATGTGACTAAAATTCTGTGATTTTTACAAAGAACGGCTCAGAAACAGAGAACAGAGGAGAAAGTTGTTGGACATCCATCCAGCTTCCTACAGCTGAGCAGAAACTCTAAACGGGCTTTAAAAACGTAAAGACAGTAAAATATCTGTACTGTGAAAAAAGGAAAGTCAGCTTTTATACAGACCTTCATTTTATCATGTGTGACTTCTGGTTTTTGTCTGACAGATTAACCGTATTTAAGCTTAAAAGGTTCATATTTTGGTCTTCTAAGTTTGTTTTGCTGCACGTTTCTGAGTTATTTTATTCCTGCTTGTTCTGTTTCCTCGGAGCAGCAGGATTTCATGTTAAAATGAAAAATGAACCCACAGTGAGTAAAAATGTGACAAAAAGCAGAGGGTTTATCGTGTAAAGCGTTCACAGTCCATCAAACAGCGTTAACCAGACTGAGGCAGCCCTCAGAGGAAGCAGCACATTCAGCACTAACCAGCATCACACTCAGTTCTACGAGGACGTTACGTAAACCAGCCGGCTTTCAGTGGCTTCCACCACTCGTGGGTTTTTCCTTCTGGTTTTGAAGGTGAGCCAACGCCGTGGTTGGAATACAGAACAGATTTTACCCCACGCTCGTTATCTGCCTCTCCTGATCCAAAGTGGAGCAGATTTAATGCTCTATTTGTAGTTCATCCCATGGGCCATTTTACAGTCGGGTGGTTGGGTTGTATAGGTGCAAACATTCAGAACATATTGGCAGCCTCGTCACAAAGCCTGGATGTTTGCTTTGAGAGCATCTGTCAGATGAAAACAGTTGATAATGAGGAGATGCTTGTTGTTCATTGTGTCCCTGGCCCTAATCCAGCCCTACTGTCCCTTAAACCGCTGCCTCCAACCCTAATAATGTCAGATTAAGCTCTGCACAACAGTCCATCTGACACTGGATTTGTGCTCGATTGGAAAATCTGGACGGGTCGCCTCCAAAGCTCCGTAATTCATCAGATTAAAGAGCTGCAGAGGACGTGTGTTTGATGCTGGTTCAGGTGTTTGTTTGCACCGGAAAGTTCCTCAGTCGTCCCGAGTCTCTTCGTTTCTGTATCTGTGATGGCAATGAGGACGGTCTGCTGCTCGCCCTGGAGGCTCCGGCCCCGATTCGCACCGCCCCGTGCCCAGACGTGGCCCTCCACGCCGGCGTGCCTCGCTGGTCATGCCCCCTTTTGTTGCAGATGAGCGAGGGGGGAGGTTTGGGCGACGGTCGCCCAGATTACGCCTCGTCTTACGGCCTATTTACAGTCCGACTGCAAACCGAGCTCCCGTCACTGGGGAGTCATTTCATCATATCATTTCGTCACGTGTCGGTCACGTGACCCGGCGCCGCCGACCAATCGGGCGACGGGATTCGTCCTGGGCAGAGCAAAAGGAAGAAAAAAAGCCAGTTCCCTTTGCGATTTTTAATCTTGCAACGGTGAAAGTGATCGTCAGCGGCGGCGTCCAGCTCCACACCAAGGTAAACGCTCATTTTCACTTTTCTGCTAAGAACGATTCCCTCTAACGCACAATTTATACGCAAACGCTGAAATATTTGACTTGCAGAAGCATCAAAAACTTGAAAATCAGGTCGGCATCAATAATTAATTAACTTGATAACTTTACAGACATCCCAGAATAATCGTTAACGTGATAATCAGCTGTGACACAAGTTATCGACTCGCCGTCTGAGGGGAAGTTTTTGGGAAGTTAACCTCGGGGTGCCGACGTTTCCCGCAGCTAATTTTACGCTCAGTCGATTTTTTTCTCTGCTTTCTGTGTTTGGTTTTTATTGTTCAGAGGAAGAACTGTGAAGCCGCTCTGACCTTTTCCTCTGACGGTCAGACGAACTGATACCTCAGTCCAGATCATTATTCCAATTATCGTCACGCTGATATTAGCGCCGCTGATGGCCTGATTCTCCACCAAAAAATGTCACTCGTCATTATCTCAGGAGCTCAGCGATGTTCTTGAAGTAATTTCTTTGTTTGGGTGGAACGCTGGCTGGAATTTGTGATTAAAGTCGTACGAATTTGTGGTGAGAAAAGCGGAGCAGCAAGAGAAGAACTCTGCAGCAGAACGGGGGGAAGAGCTTGAGTTTAGCGCTGCTGATGGCCCGATTCTCCACCAAAAATTTCACTCCTTACCTCAGGAGATCATTGCTGGTCTCTAAATAATGTCTTTGTTTGGGTGGAAGCTCGGCTGGATTCGTGGTTAAAGTCGTATGAATTTGGGGTGAGTGATGGGGAAGAACTCTGCGGCAGAGCAGAGGAAGAGCTTCTGGTGTGGAAGCCATGACTTTGTGACAAGCGCTGATCTCACATTACAAATTGTGGCAAATCTAAAATGGCCGACTTATCGCTGGGCTGTTAGCGTTCACAACATGGTGACCCCCCGCCACCGCCGACAAACGCTCTGACCGTTTCAGGCGACCGCACGGGAGTCTGCGAGCGACTTCTGAAGTGTTCTTGGGCGCTGTGCGGTGCGCCTGGTCGCGGTGGAGGGTTTGATCGTGATTGGGGCTGAGCGATCAGGACGCTGGGCGGCTGATGAGGGCTGACAGCTCTGGAGTCCGCTGTCATAGCGGCGTAGAGGAAGGCCGGCCGGGTGGACGCCCCCCTCCCCGACTCCACCGCCAACAACAAAAGCCAGACGAGACGAGAGCTGCTCATATACCAGGAAAACCTCGGAGCCGACTCCTCTCTGCTCCTGACAGCAATTATTCGTCCTCTTTGCTGTTGCTCTGCTCGGCTCAAACTTTTCCTCCGTTTTGTTTCCGAATCGTTTGTTTCCAGGTCACCCTCTGAGCTCCCCCTCCGCTGCCCTACATGTTCGCTAATTTCCCCTTTGTTCGTCCCTAATTGGAGCACAAACACGTCCAGCAGAGAACATATTGGCTTCATTACAGAGAAACCTTAAAGTGCTGCCTGACGAACAGCTGCACACATCTGTCCAGTCCTTCTACAGCACACTAATCATCATTAACAGGATGGAAATTTAGTTTATGATGAAGCAAAATGCAGAAAAAAGGCACATTTTTGGTAGATTTCGGTCCATAACTGCTGTCAAATCAATGAGAATCTATGCAAAGAAGCAACTTAGGATTTACAAGATACATTTCTGAAATAAAGTTAAGAGAAAAACACTAAAACTTCAGGACAACGAGGAGCCAGTAAAACATATTCGTCTTGGAGGAAGGATATTTGATCAAATATATGATTAAATAATCAAGTTTTGGAGACAAAATGGTGATCAATCCTCAGAAATGCTTCATAATATGTCAGATATTCACGTGGGGGAGCAAAAGTGGCTGATTTAAAACATAAAAACTACATAAAACCTGAGGAACTACATTACATTCATTATTTACAGATCTGTGTTGCCACTTTGTCCATTATTTTATAAATCTGTCGATTAGTTTTTCTGTTCTATGAAGTGTCAGAAAATTAAGAAAAATGTCCCCAAAGCCCAAAATGACAAATTTACTGTCAAAGAGGAGAAAAGAAATCAGAAAATATTCACATTTAAGAAGCCAAAATGAGAGAATTTTTCCTTTTTTCTCAAAACAATGACTGAAACTGATTAATCGATTAGTTGTTTGGTCAACAAAATGTCAGAATATCGCAAAAAATGTTGATCTAAAGCCCCAAAAATACAATTATAAATGTCTTTTTTGGTCCACAAACCCAGGAAGACAGAAACTTTGTTTAAAGGTTGTTGCTAGAGGTACGGACCCGTACCCGTAGCCTGTGGACTACGGATACGGCACTTGCCATTTGCCAATCAGATACGCGAGATCTGGTCACGTGACTCCCGGTAGACGCTAGCGGTACGGACCCGTAGCATCGGTACTACAGGTACGGACCCTAAACCTGACCCTAACACTAACCCTAACCTTAACCTTTGCTTACCTTTCAACAGTTTGCAGTGGTTAGCAGCTTCTTGACTCGCGAGACTCGCGTACGGGTCCGTATCTGTCTGGCAAATGGAAAGTGCCATATCCGTAGCCTGCGGATACGGACCCGTATAAAGTGTCAGAAAATGGTGAAAAATGCTGAAAAAGATTAAAATATCTTGCTTTGTCCAACTTTATCCAGTTTACCGCCACAGAGCAGGAATAAATAAAAAAAATATTCAATCTGCAATCAGAGGATTTTAATTCTTTTCTTTGATTTCTGAAAAAGAGACATTTACTCAAACCAATTAATCGATTAGTTGTTTGATCGATTAAATGTCCAAAAACAATGAAAAGCGTCAATGAATGTTTCTTGAAAGCCCAACATTATAAATTCTCATAAAGAAAGAAAGAAAACAGAAAATATTCACATTTAAGAAGCAGGCAACTGAGAATATTCTAATTTTTTTCCTCAAAAATCAACTCAAACCGACTAATTGATTCGTTGTTTGGTCGATTCAATGTCAGCAAATGGTGACGAATCAAATATTAACATTTAAAAAGCGTCAATCGGAGAATTTAAACCTTTCTTCTTTAAAAAAATGAATCAACCTTATTGAGCGACTATCAGAACAACTAACAATTAATGCAACTAATTGATTAATTGATTAATCGATTATTCGCTGCAGCTCTGTCGGATAATTTCAAAGATTGAAAATGAAATGTTGATGAAAAGCTGACATATAAACGGGTCAAAGGGTTCACAGTCTGCATGTATCATCATATTGAAGGCAGTAAAATGATTCATTATCTCATTTTAAACACATTTTTCATTTCCTCTGGTAAACTGGATTCCTCCGTCCTTTAGACTCGTGGTGTAAATATTAAAACGCTGTTCTGAAGCTCCAGATTGAGGCTGAGAGCGTTCGACCTGCAGGGTTTTATATGAAACGTCATAATGACATATCTGCAGACATGGATTAGGACGAACAGATGACAGAGAGGCTTTGGAGCAGATTAGACCGCCGGCTTCCATTTAATGATTTTCTTTACAAAATTTCACCGTTTCTGTGATTCCAGTCAGAGCTGCAGTCCTCCGGGTGCATTTTAAAGCTGTTTTTAGGTTTAACTGAGAGGAAACGCTCAGGAAATAACACCAAGACTGAGTTCATCCATCAATCAGCAAATGCAAAACAGCTGCAGCTCCTGAATTCTACATTTAAACTCATAAGAGCAGCGAAGGATCAGTTTTTAACACGGAAAACCTGCAGAAACCCACTGAAGAAAGAGTCTGGTGCATTTCAAAGAGTTTTCTGACCTTGTGGAGTGAAGAAACTTAACTGTGCTCAGAAATAAATAAAACAAATAATAAATAAAAAGCTTTAATCCGGCAGCCAGAACATGTGTTTAATACGACAACGTTCAAAAACTGTAAAAGCAGCAGATAATATAGAATAAAATAATAATATTTTAACTGATTTAAATACAGTAAAACTAATTATTATTGTCACAAAACTCTGTTAATATCAATAATTTAAGAAAAAATACCAATAAATTGATTAGTAATGTAAAAACATTGATAGTTTGTATTTTTCTTTTATATAACAGTAAATATCTGTAAAATAAATAAATTTATGCTGATTTAAAAGCAGCAAAACATAACGAGGGTGTATTCTAAAATATTAAATGTAAATTTAGATATTTTTCTGTTTTATAATTAGTTATTATCTTTAGTTTAGCAGAACACAGAAGTCTGTAAAATAGCAATAAATTGCCCCCAAAACATTACAGTTGAAAACTGCTCAAGAAAATGCAGATTTTCTAAAATTAAAAACACATATAGTTTTGTCCAGGTTTTGTTTGTACGGTTAACATGTAAATTACTTCTTTTTCTGTGATTTTACTTGTTATATTTTTTTCTTAAAAAACAAATAAAACCTGTAAAATAACACAAAAATTGCTTAAAAATGTTTATTTATTTAAAAAAGGATTTATCAGTATTTTATATAATTTTTGTTTCAAGTAACAACAAACATCTGCATATTAATATTTCTGACTTAAATACAATAAAAATTATGTAATCTTAAAGGTAAATATTGGAAAAGAACAGAATAATATTTTTTAAAAATGTTGATTTTTGATGGTTTTTAAGGTTAACATGTAAATTAATCATTTTTTTATTGTCTGCAGAATAACTAAACAAGAAAAATTTGTAAAATGACACTAAAGTGGACTAAATTCACATCAAAACTGTTGGATTTTTACAGTGGTTGTGATCAATGACCAGCTTCTCACCAAAAGCAACTTCAAAATGCCCCAAAATGTTGTTTTTTATCGTTTCCTGAGTGTTTCTGCATCGTTTCCAGGTCAGTGCATCTTTTCCTCGTTTTAGAAAAACATAAAGGAGGTTCAGGTTCTTCAAGAGAGCAGAGATGGACCGAATGAGGAGGAGGAGGAGGAGGAAGAAGAAGAAGAGGAGGAGGAGGAGGAGGAGGAGGAGGAAGAGGAGGAAGAAGAAGAAGAGGAGGAGGAGGAGGAGGAGGAGGAGGAAGAGGAGGAAGAAGAAGAAGAGGAGGAGGAGGAAAAGAAGAGGAGGACGAGGAGTAGGAGGAGGAGGAGGGGAGTCATTTTGTGCGTTGACCAGCCGAGCGTAAAGCGTGATTAATTCAGGAGCCGCCATAGAGGAAGAGGAGGAGGAGGAAGAGGAGGCCAGCAGCGAAGAGGATGACCCAGTTTCCCCGTCAGATGTCAGGAAACATCCCCAACATCCCTCCATCCCTGTAGAAGGAGAACCAGAGGATCTGCAGGAGAACCTCAGCGTTTTAAAGGGTTCTAAGAGCAGTCTGGAGGAGTCAGAAAGAGGCCGCTGGATGGAGGTTTTTAGCCAGCGGAAACGATGATTCATGAGGCCTTGACCCACTTCTACTGTGCAACAGGAAGTAGAATCTGACCTCCATCATCTACAGTTTAATGACCTCCATCATCAACAGTTTAATGACCTCCATCATCTACAGTTTAATGACCTCCATCATCTACAGTTTAATGACCTCCATCATCAACAGTTTAATGACCTCCATCATCTACAGTTTACTGACCTCCATCATCTACAGTTTACTGACCTCCATCATCTACAGTTTAATGACCTCCATCATCAACAGTTTAATGACCTCCATCATCTACAGTTTAATGACCTCCATCATCTACAGTTTACTGACCTCCATCATCAACAGTTTAATGACCTCCATCATCTACAGTTTAATGACCTCCATCATCAACAGTTTAATGACCTCCATCATCTACAGTTTACTGACCTCCATCATCTACAGTTTAATGACCTCCATCATCAACAGTTTAATGACCTCCATCATCTACAGTTTAATGACCTCCATCATCTACAGTTTACTGACCTCCATCATCAACAGTTTAATGACCTCCATCATCTACAGTTTACTGACCTCCATCATCTACAGTTTAATGACCTCCATCATCTAGTTTACTGACCTCCATCATCTACAGTTTAATGACCTCCATCATCTAGTTTACTGACCTCCATCATCAACAGTTTACTGACCTCCATCATCTACAGTTTAATGACCTCCATCATCTACAGTTTAATGACCTCCATCATCTAGTTTACTGACCTCCATCATCAACAGTTTACTGACCTCCATCATCTACAGTTTAATGACCTCCATCATCTACAGTTTAATGACCTCCATCATCTACAGTTTAATGACCTCCATCATCTAGTTTACTGACCTCCATCATCAACAGTTTACTGACCTCCATCATCTACAGTTTACTGACCTCCATCATCTACAGTTTAATGACCTCCATCATCTACAGTTTAATGACCTCCATCATCTACAGTTTAATGACCTCCATCATCTACAGTTTACTGACCTCCATCATCTGTTTAATGACCTCCATCATCTACAGTTTAATGACCTCCATCATCAACAGTTTAATGATCTCCATCATCTACAGTTTAATGACCTCCATCATCTGTTTAATGACCTCCATCATCTACAGTTTAATGACCTCCATCATCTGTTTAATGATCTCCATCATCTACAGTTTAATGACCTCCATCATCTGTTTAATGACCTCCATCATCTACAGTTTAATGACCTCCATCATCAACAGTTTAATGACCTCCATCATCTGTTTAATGACCTCCATCATCTACAGTTTAATGACCTCCATCATCAACAGTTTAATGATCTCCATCATCTACAGTTTAATGACCTCCATCATCTGTTTAATGACCTCCATCATCTACAGTTTAATGACCTCCATCATCAACAGTTTAATGATCTCCATCATCTACAGTTTACTGACCTCCATCTGGAAAACAAAGACAACTAGATGAGCCCTCAGAGGGCAGAACTACGCCCTCTGCTGGCGAAAACCCTGCCCTCCCTATACAACTGATGCAATATGTATCAATTTTGATCATCGTACGTATCTCCCTCCCTACTTGATCTGCTGACCTGTAACTTCACAACTGAGCAGGGGACCTTAGACTGATCTTCAGTGCCAAGTTTGATCATCCTGACTTCAGCGGTTGCAGAGATATCGGACCGGACATAGCCACATACATACATACATACATACATACTTACTCAGCCAGATACCGCACCGAACGCAATAACCCCGCTGACGTACCCATCGGGCATGGTTAATGAAGCTTTTGGGGTTTACTGTGCAAAGTATAAAACACTAAAAAGGAAGAAACATGGAATGAAAGTCTCGTCTTTGAGCCTCTTTTTCCTCATTCTAGTCTCAAGTTTTCATCAGGAGCTTCAGTCCTGCTGAAGGTTCCTTCTTTATATTGGAAAACTCAAAAAATACTGAAAAAAAGCAGGAAATAGGCCTGTAAAATAATGTTTTATCTGATTGAAACACATTAAAAGTGTGTATGCTTATAGGGACAGCCTGAAAAGGAACAAATTAATATTTGTAAAAATACTGATTATTATTTGTGGGCATAATTTATGGATTTGACTGCAAAAAATCTATATTTATTAACTAGATTTTACCAGATACTATCTGCAGTTTAACTTTATTTAATTTGAAAAAACAGATTCCTATTTTGAAACAACAGCAAATATCTGTAAAATCATGCTTTAATTTTTTTTTACTGATTTCAGTACATAGTTTTATTCATTGGTTTAATTTATTATATTTCATGCAAAATATAGAATAATATAAATAGATTTTTTTAAACAAGTGTAACTTTAAGAATTATGTTCATAATACAAAAAAAAATAAGTGATTACATTTTTAAGAATTGCTGTAATTGCTAATTAAATATGATTTCATTTTAAAAAGGAAAATGTGTTTTAAACTGTTATGAAAATGTATGTATTATTTTTAATACACAATATTTTTAATGGAAAAATATCTGTAAAATTACAGTTTATTATTATTTTTATTATTTTAATATATTTTTTCAAATAATGAATATGTTTTTTTACAGATTTATGTACAGATTTTTTTATTGATTGGTTTAATTTAATGTATTTTGTGCAAAATAAAGAACAGTTATTTATTTTGTAATTTAATAAAACTGGAAAAATGTTTAAAATAAATTTGACAAACTTATGGATTATTTTTAATATACATTATTAAAATATCTGCAAATATAATAATTATTATTTTGAAAAATGTAAATAAATATTTGTTTAAAAATCTATATTTTCACTGATTTAAATACAGTAAAATTTAATTTTTATTTCACATTTTAAGATCTTAAACTACTATTAGTAAAATACAGATTTGTGATGTGACATTATTTACAGATTTGTCTGTTTAAGGAGTAAATTAAACCATTTATTCTGTAATTTAACAAATGGAAACTCTGCACAGACGGAGGCTCTTTTAAACATCTAAACATCTATCTGCTGGTTTCTGGAGCAGATTCTGGAATGATTCTCATCTTTAAACACCTTTATTCCTCTTTCTGCCTCAACTTTCATCATCGGCTTCAATCCTGCTGCAATCTTGGAGGTTTGTTCCCTTTTTTTTGCCCCAGCAGAGAACCTGCACCGCTGGCCTCGGTCTTAAACCCGGATTAAGGCTTTTATGTAATCTGGTCTCTCTGGAGATTGGAGAGACAGCTGGCAGCAGAATCCTGTTCTTATCTGTCAACCTCCTCTGGCCTCCAACCAGCATCAGCCGTAGATTAGAGGCCGAATGTGGACAGAAAAGCACCACGATCACTGCATGTCTACTTTAATGTAAAGATAGAAGCAGTTAAACGGTAAAAAACAACCAGTTTACTGCATGTCTGCTTTAAGGTAAAGATAGAAGCAGTTAAACGGTAAAAAAACAACCAGATTCTCACAAATTATCATTAAAATACCCTATTATAGTTTAATGTTAAATCAACAGTTAAACTGTCCTATTTTTTAGATTTTATTTTTCAGAAACATCTCAGATAAAAACAGATGATGGATGGAGGATGGATGATGGATGGAGGATGGATGATGGATGATGGATGGATGATGGATGGAGGGATGATGGATGGAGGGATGATGGATGGAGGGATGATGGATGGATGATAAATGATGATGATGATAGATGGATGATGGATGGTTGATGGATGATGATAGATGATGATGGATGATGGATGGTTGATGGATGGATGATGGTTAGATGATGATGGATGATGGATGGTTGATGGATGGTTGATGGATGGATGGATGGATGATGATGGATGATGGATGGATGATGGATGGAGGGATGATGGATGGATGATGGATGGAGGGATGATGGATGGATGATAGATGATGATGATGATGGATGGATGATGGATGGTTGATGGATGGATGGATGATGGATAGATGATGATGGATGATGGATGGTTGATGGATGGATGATGGTTAGATGATGATGGATGATGGATGATGGATGGATGATGAATGGTTGATGGATGGATGATGGATAGATGATGATGGATGATGGATGGATGATGGATAGATGATGATGGATGATGGATGGTTGATGGATGGTTGATGGATGGATGGATGATGGATAGATGATGGATGATGGATGGATGATGGATAGATGATGATGGATGATGGATGGATGATGGATAGATGATGATGGATAGATGATGATGGATGATGGATGGATGATGGATGATGGATGGATGATGGATGGTTGATGGATAGATGATGATGGATGGATGATGGATAGATGTTGATGGATGATGGATGGATGATGGATGGATGATGGATGGTTGATGGATAGATGATGATGGATGATGGATGGATGATGGATAGATGATGATAGATGATGATGATGGATGGATGATGATAGATGATGATGGATAGATGATGATGGATGATGGATGGATGATGGATGGATGATGATGGATGATGATGGATGGATGATGGATAGATGATGATGATGGATGATGGATGGTTGATGGATGGTTGATGGATGGATGATGGATGGAAGATGGATGGATGATGATGGATGATGATGGATGGATGATGGATGGTTGATGGATGGATGATGGATGGATGATGGATGGATGATGGATGGATGATGATGGATGATGGATGGATGATGGATGATGATGGATGGATGATGATGATGGATGATGGATGGATGATGGATAGATGATGATGGATAGATGATGATGGATGATGGATGGATGATGATGATGGATGGATGATGGATGGTTGATGGATGGTTGATGGATAGATGATGATGGATGGATGATGGATAGATGATGATGGATGATGGATGGATGATGGATGGATGATGGATGGTTGATGGATAGATGATGATGGATGATGGATGGATGATGGATAGATGATGATGGATGATGATGATGGATGGATGATGATAGATGATGATGGATGATGGATAGATGATGATGGATGATGGATGGATGATGATGGATGATGATGGATGGATGATGGATAGATGATGATGATGGATGGATGGATGATAGAAAGATGATGATGGATGATGGATGGTTGATGGATGGTTGATGGATGGATGATGGATGGAAGATGGATGGATGATGATGGATGATGATGGATGGATGATGGATGGTTGATGGATGGATGATGGATGGATGATGGATGGTTGATGGATGGATGATGGATGGATGATGATAGATGATGGATGATGGATGGATGATGGATGGTTGATGGATGGATGATGGATGGATGATGGATGGATGATGGATGGTTGATGGATGGATGATGGATGGATGATGGATGGATGGATGATGGATGGATGATGATGGATGATGGATGGATGATGGTTGATGGATGGATGATGGATGGAAGATGGATGGATGATGATAGATGATGATGGATGGATGATGGATGGTTGATGGATGGATGATGGATGGATGATGATGGATGGATGATGGATGGTTGATGGATGGATGATGGATGGATGATGGATGGTTGATGGATGGATGATGGATGGATGATGATAGATGATGGATGATGGATGGATGATGGATGGTTGATGGATGGATGATGGATGGATGATGGATAGATGATGATAGATGATGATGGATGATGGATGGATGATGGATGGTTGATGGATGGATGATGGATGGATGATGGATGGATGATGATAGATGATGATGGATGATGGATGGATGATGGATGATGATGGATGGATGATGGATGGATGTTTTTTCTTTTTATTATTTCTGTAAAACTACAAGAACTGAACGTTAAAACAACCAGTCAGTTAACTAATGTTGGCGTATTTTAATATTTATGACTCAATGTAAAATGCTTCTCTGTATAAAAATGAGTTAAAGCTTGAAACAAACCCGGATATAAATGAGAGAATATTATTCAGTGACTGCATCAATAAATGTACAGAATTTGTAGAGAAATCAGTAAAAAAATGTGAATTTATGGAGACTTTCTTCACCATCTGTCATCATAAACTGGATTCTTTACTGTTTTTAGGCTTCATTTTGCACTTTTAAAAGCTCTGATCTGTATTTTTTTAACCGTTTTCTGACATTTTAAAAAAACAAAACACAGATTTATGACTTCACTGTTCATCAGTTTATTTATTTTAGTCTATTCTGACGCTAACAAAGAACCAAAATCTGCCATCAGACTGAAGATTTGCTACTTTTTCCACAGTAAACTGACAAAATTTTCACTCTAAGCAGAATTAGACATGAAGGTGTTTTTTTGTGTTTTAAAACCACATTCATCTGGATTTATTTAACGCAGAACAAAAACAGCAAATATCTCAAGATATTTTCTGATAATTTGCACTTTAAACTAATTTTCCACTTGAAATGAATCAATTTTTCATCTTTTATCGATTTATTTTAATTATTAACTTTAAAATGATGCTTTGCTTTCATCCTGTCAGCCTCTGACGTGTTTCTGGATGTTTCTGATGATGGGAACATGTTAGCATGTTTCTGGATGTCTCTGATGATGTTTGTGTGTTGATCAGCTGGTGGACTGAGGCGCCCCCTGCTGTCTGTCTCTGGTAAACCCTCCTGACTCACTCCATCAGCTGTCAGGCTGAATCAGAGGAGATGCAGCTGAAAGCGGCTCGATATAAATAAATATGGTCGTTGGACGGCTCGTCTCGTGAGCAGACATATGCTGACCTACATTCCTACATTTCACTGCTGCAGCTCCTTTCTCCACCTTTCACACTTTTACCACCATCAGATCTGCAGTTAAACGTCTCCTGCAGCCGGAGGCAACCATGCAGCCTTCAGTCTCTTCTTCTGCACTTATTCCTGCTTCAGATTTCAGTTTTTAAGTTTCTCTCCTCAAAAACAGTAAATAAAAGCATCCTGCTACCAATTAAAATTCATTCATTTAGACTCTCACTAGAGCTCCATGTGTGGATTAATCCGCCACTGAAAATAGTCCCAACAAACACAGGTTTTACTGCAGCGCTCACAAAACTGAGTCAATCATGATTTTAAATCTGCAGCAAGGATCACTGAATTTTTTGTTTTTAATAAAATCCGATTTGATCAAATTGTTTATTTTTGGTGATTTTTTTTAAAACGAGACGTGGAGATTAAGGTAACTGTGATGAAATATCAGAATTCTAAGTTTAGATTTGGTGAATTTCCCTCAAGTTTCAGGTGAAAATCCAACAATTCCTCCCGTTTTTAGAGTTTCTGCCTCTATAAATGTTGTCTTTTGTCGTCTCATCTCTGCTCTTTGGAAACACTGCCTGCAGTTCATCTGAAAATTCTCTGAATTTTTGTCACATAACTGTTGATCACAACTAACCCAGTCATGACTTCAAAATTGCAGCAAGGATTGTTGATTTTTTTTTTTTTTTTTTATAGAATCTGTTTTGATCATATGGTTTATTTTTGGTGATTTTTTAAAATGAGACATGTTGACTAAGCTGACTGTGCTGAATTATCTAAATTCTCAGCTCACATTTGGTGAATTTTCCAACAGTTCTTCTTGTTTTCAGAGCTTCTGCTTGGATAAATGCTGTAATTTTGGTGTGTTCTTCGTACCTGGCAGGCGACCGGTTGGCTGACTCCACCATCACACTCGCGTTGGCCCTCGACTCCTCTCTGACCACGCCCCTTCCTTCTCGTCCAATCCCGACATGGAGCCCATCAAGGTCCAATCAGAAGGCGGACTGAATGTGACACTGACCATCCGGCTGCTGATGCATGGCAAGGTACCAAAATAAAAGACTTCCTGTTTCCTGAACCGTCCAATGATCTGCTGAGAGAAAAACTAATTTCAGTTGTTGTGTTTCTGCAGGAGGTGGGGAGCATCATAGGAAAGGTAGTTATCAGAAACAACACAACTCAACACACATAAAGCATCACAACAGCTGCAGCAAACACACCAAACATCTCACTGTTGCTTCTCTACTTTGCTTCCAGAAAGGAGAGACGGTGAAGAAAATGCGTGAAGATGTAAGAAAAGCTTTTCTCCAGATAAAATCCAACACTTCTGATGCTTGCTTCTGACCTGACATTGTGTATTTTTGCTGTTTCTGACCTGACATTGTGTATTTTTGTTGTGTTTGTCGCCCTACAGAGTGGTGCTCGGATCAACATCTCAGAGGGGAACTGTCCTGAGCGCATCGTCACCATCACCGGACCAACAGACGCCATCTTCAAGGCCTTTGCCATGATCGCCTACAAGTTTGAGGAGGTAAAACATTCAGACTTTAACAGACTTACAATCAAATTAAACAGTAGAGTATCATCAGCATAAAGCAGAACATTCATATTAAACAGTAGAGTATCATCAGCATAAAGTAGAACATTTAAATTAAACAGTAGAGTATCATCAGCATAAAGCAGAACATTTAAATTAAACAGTAGAGTATCATCAGCATAAAGCAGAACATTTAAATTAAACAGTAGAGTATCATCAGCATAAAGCAGAACATTTAAATTAAACAGTAGAGTATCATCAGCATAAAGCAGAACATTCATATTAAACAGTAGAGTATCATCAGCATAAAGCAGAACATTTAAATTAAACAGTAGAGTATCATCAGCATAAAGCAGAACATTCATATTAAACAGTAGAGTATCATCAGCATAAAGCAGAACATTTAAATTAAACAGTAGAGTATCATCAGCATAAAGCAGAACATTTAAATTAAACAGTAGAGTATCATCAGCATAAAGCAGAACATTTAAATTAAACAGTAGAGTATCATCAGCATAAAGCAGAACATTTAAATTAAACAGTAGAGTATCATCAGCATAAAGCAGAACATTTAAATTAAACAGTAGAGTATCATCAGCATAAAGCAGAACATTTAAATTAAACAGTAGAGTATCATCAGCATAAAGCAGAACATTTAAATTAAACAGTGGAGTATCATCAGCATAAAGCAGAACATTTAAATTAAACAGTAGAGTATCATCAGCATAAAGCAGAACATTTAAATTAAACAGTAGAGTATCATCAGCATAAAGTAGAACATTCATATTAAACAGTAGAGTATCATCAGCATAAAGCAGAACATTTAAATTAAACAGTAGAGTATCATCAGCATAAAGTAGAACATTTAAATTAAACAGTAGAGTATCATCAGCATAAAGCAGAACATTTAAATTAAACAGTAGAGTATCATCAGCATAAAGCAGAACATTTAAATTAAACAGTAGAGTATCATCAGCATAAAGTAGAACATTTAAATTAAACAGTAGAGTATCATCAGCATAAAGTAGAACATTTAAATTAAACAGTAGAGTATCATCAGCATAAAGCAGAACATTTAAATTAAACAGTAGAGTATCATCAGCATAAAGTAGAACATTCATATTAAACAGTAGAGTATCATCAGCATAAAGTAGAACATTTAAATTAAACAGTAGAGTATCATCAGCATAAAGTAGAACATTCATATTAAACAGTAGAGTATCATCAGCATAAAGTAGAACATTTAAATTAAACAGTAGAGTATCATCAGCATAAAGTAGAACATTCATATTAAACAGTAGAGTATCATCAGCATAAAGCAGAACATTTAAATTAAACAGTAGAGTATCATCAGCATAAAGCAGAAGTTTCACTCTTTAGCTCAAAGAGAATCCAGGAAATCCTCAGATTTGTTTTCTTTTAATACATTTTCGTGCAGTTTAAACTTTAATTTTTTTAACATCTAAAATAGTTTTTAATAATTTTATTGATCACAGGCAAAAATATCTGTATTATTACAAATCATAAGATAATAAAACTCCACTTTTTGCACTGTAATTATATCAGACAAAATCAACTCTTATTTTCCAGATATAACCAGTAAAATCATAGAACTTTTACAATTATTTCTGTGATGAAGCTGCTCTCTGACTCCTCCAGGACATCATCAACTCCATGAGCAACAGTCCGGCCACCAGCAAACCTCCGGTCACCTTGAGGCTGGTGGTTCCAGCCAGCCAGTGTGGATCCCTCATCGGGAAAGGAGGCTCCAAAATCAAGGAGATGAGAGAGGTGAGGACGGAAAACTGAATTTATAATCGGAAAATCTAATTTTGCAGATTTCAATACATTAAAAACAAATGTGTAATATTCTAGTCAAATGCTGTGAAAGAACTAAATATAATTTGTAGATTAACGTAGAAATAAATACTGTTTTCTGGCAGTTTTACTTGATATTATCTGTAATTAATTGTGAAAAAATGGTGCCTGTAAAAAATCAGTAAAAACAAGATTATACATATCTGTAAAATAATATTATTATTAGTGGAAAAAATGTTATTTACAGTTTATTTACAGTTGACATGAAAATGTATAGTTTTTTCTGTGATTTTACTCAACATTATCTGTAATTTAACAGTTTAAAAAATAATTGAAACTGAAAACTTCAACATCTGTAAAAAAAAAAAAGTGAACATCTGTGAAAATACAGGCATAGGACTACTATAAAAACATAGATTTTATTGCTGATTTTCTCTACAGAAAATAGGTGTAATTTGATGGTTAAACCGAACAGAAGAAATTACAGCGTTTTATTTATAATTGTGGACCCTTTTTCACAGTTAAATTAATATATTTTTTGGTGTTTTTAGCTTATAAATATAAGTTTAACACCTAAAGAGATTATTTACAGTTAAATTAATACTTTGTTCTGGTGTTTTTAGTCTTTAAATGTAATTTTTAGTGCCAAAAACACTAATTAATAGTTAGATTAATTGTTTTTGGTGTTTTTAGCCTTTAAATATAAGTTTAACAGCTAAAAACATTTTTTCCAGCCCCACAGAGCTTCCCATCCTTCCTATTCCCTGAAGCTCAGAGCTCATTCTGCTCTCTGGTATCAGTGTGAGGCTGTTTTAAAAGGAATCAGAGTGGATGTCAGATGGATTTCTGTGTCCGTGACGTGTTCTTCTGTCGGTTTCTTACCTCCAGTCCACAGGAGCTCAGGTCCAGGTAGCCGGAGACATGCTGCCCAACTCCACGGAGCGAGCCGTCACCATCTCAGGAGCTCCAGAGGCCATCATCCAGTGTGTCAAACAGATCTGTGTGGTGATGCTGGAGGTACAGGAGGAAGCTTATTTAGCCTGAACACATCAGAGATTCACCTGATCATTAGTTTAAAGCTTCTGCTGATCTCCAGGAAACACTTCTGTCTTTTTATGACCGAAGCATCTGTTTGAATCTCTGCAGAACAGTTTTCATAAGAAACAAGCAGTGAAGTTCTGCATAACTATGTAAAAAAAAAAC
This sequence comes from Acanthochromis polyacanthus, assembly GCF_021347895.1. NCBI lineage: Eukaryota > Metazoa > Chordata > Actinopteri > Pomacentridae > Acanthochromis > Acanthochromis polyacanthus. The sequence continues at coordinate 28,936,768 of NC_067134.1, read as the reverse complement.
TGATAAAGAAACAAAATGATGAAAATTTGTCCTAAAATCACCACCTGCTGATTATGGATTCATTCTGGTGGAAAATGTGAGTCACTCTGAATTAAAACATCCCTTTTACAGCATCAAGAACTGAATAAAACCCAATATGTTTTACTTTTATTTATTTTCCTACAAAATCAAAATCCTTTTAAAGCAGTTTAATTTTTCCACAGACCTTTGTGAAGCTATTTAATCTGAACTTTGACTTGTTGATGGTTCAATAATTAATTATAACCACATCTTTAAATCAAAAGATGCTGCTTTTTATGTGATTTTGCTGTTGTTGACCCTTGAAGCTGCTCTGATGCTGCAGTCTTTCTATGAACTCTAACCTGTGATAGTCCTGCTGTGGATCTTTTAACTCTATGAACTCTAACTGTCTGCTCAGCCAGTCCTCCACCGGGCCTCCATCGTTTCACCGGCCGGGACATTAGTGACGTAACTGTAAGTCTCTAGAGATGAACCTCTGTAGACACTCTGTAGGTAGGTCACCATTATCCAGGTGAAGTCTAGCTGTGACATCATTATAAAGGTGACGGTGTTCCAGGTAAAGTTGTGACATCATTATCCAGTTGAAGGTGTTCCAGGTAAAGCTGTGACATCATTATCCAGGTGTGACTGAACCTCGTTGGACGTTTTCTGTCGGCATGACCTCACAGTGGAGAGCACTTTGTGTCACCGGTCTTCCCTCGGCACCGTCCCTCTGGCCTCACGACGACACTCTCTCTGTTCACTCTTCTCTAACACTCTCTCCACGTCTCACCCCTCCACTCTCTCCCCCTCTGCTCCCCCCAGTCCCCACCGAAAGGTGCCACCATCCCCTACCGCCCCAAGCCTGCCTCCACCCCTGTCATCTTTTCAGGTGGCCAGGTAAGAGCGGACCCACTGGGGGCGTCCACGGCCAACCTCAGCCTCTTACTGCAGCACCAGCCACTGCCTGTTAGTGTCGCACCAGGTTTTACTCACCCTCCTCACCCTCTTCACCCCCGACCAGCATGAACCCTCACTGCTGTTTACTGTCACCTCCAGGAGCCCGGAGCAAGCTCAGATAAATGACATTAAGACGGAAAAATGGTCCGGAGGCTCCGTCAGGTTGGATTTCTGGCCAGCTTACCTTTAAATGATGAGAGCGAGGCAGCGTTTCTGTGAGAATCCTGGACAGACGCACAGAAAAAAACGACTTTAATTAAAACCTACTAGACTTATACCAGCAGGTAACAGTCTGGACACACCTTCCCCTTCAATAGTTTTTATTTAATTATTCTCTACGTTGTAGATTAATGCTGAAAACATCAAAACTATAAAAGAACGCAGATAGAACTATGTTGTAAACAAAACAGTGCTAATATTCATTATTAATCTACAATGTAGAAAATAATACAAATAAATAAAAAACATTTAATGAGCAGGAGTGTCCAGACTTTAGACTGGTCAGCAGATGACAGGAAGTCTGGTTAAAATAAACAAATCTGCTCTCAACCTTCAAATGATCATTAAATTAAAATTAATGATGGTTTTAATGATTCAAACTCACCAAGAAGGAAGCAGAAGAGCTTTTAAAACACGTCTTTTCCTCAGTGGAACCAGAACAGGTAAATGTGAGCAGGAAGCAGGAAAACCTGACGGGGCCACCTAGTGGACACCAGAGGAACGACATGAAGCAACAAAGACATAAAACATTAAGCTCAGGTTTTAGTCTGTGAATATTCAAAGCCATCCATGTTATTATTAATCAATAAGTTAGAGTTTAATGGATAAAATATTAAACTGAAAACTTCAGCAAATCTTCTGGCAAGCTTGAAATTGTTATTTTTACGCATTTCTTGGCTAAATTAAAAATATTGTGGAAATATATAGTAAAAACACAATAAAAATATATTAAAATATGTTGAAAATATATAAAAAATATAGTCAAAAATATAGTAAATACAGTAAAAATATATTAAAATATGTTAAAAAAATACAGTAAAAATACTAATTGGCTGATTGATTTATGATTCCCATGATGATTAGGAAGCCTATTTATTAACAGAGAATGTGTTAATTGACAGGAAAACTGCAGCAAAAACAACAGATATAGACAGAGGTTTTTATATTTTTATCAGAGATAATACTGGTAACGGCTCTAAAACAGATAAATCTGGAGGTTTAGTCTTGATGTCCTTCTTAGAGAGCAGCTTTTGTTGCCGTCTTGTCTGAGATAAAATGACTTTATCTCAGTTCTGACCTCCGTGGCCTCCAGAAACCACACATCCAACAGGACAGGACTCCTCTGGCTTCCTCCAAACCTCCCCTCACCTCCCCACCGTCTGACTCGTCCTTTATCGATTTAATTCAACTGGATCTGATTGATGAGTGGAGTCAGAACATGGCAGGGAATCCATAGTGCATGACTTCTGTGTAACGTTAAACAAACAGAGCTCAGGAGATAAATAATGTGACGATGTTTGACTTAAAGCAGCTCCTGTTAGACTGTCTCTGTGTTCTGTATGAGAACCATAACCAGATGTTCTCCTGCTGTTCTCAGGCCTACACCATCCAGGGACAGTACGCCATCCCTCATCCAGATGTGAGTTCTAACCCCAGCAGCAGAAACTCTCCTTCTCTCAGCCTCTTCTCTCTCTCTGTCTCTCCCTTATTAATATTAATTATCTAATATTAATACAGCTTTTGTTCTGATATGTAATTCCTTTATCTTCTAACTGTTCTGATTCTTGCCTCCCTGCCCTCTGTCACCTCATGGGGTTTGGCCTGGAGGAGGTTTAGCAGCAGATGTTCTCCCTGATGGACTTTAATTCATATTCAGACGGATTTCCTGACTTCAATGCAGATATTAGCGCCTCGTGTTCCAATGCAGCAGCAGAAACATCAACATGTCTGGCCTGTGATCCGTGGATTATTAGAAGAACTTGGTTTAGAGACGTTCCAGAGCTTCTTGAACTGCAGCATTCCTCCAAGAACATTTTAATGTAGAACCACAACATGCCTGCAGCGTTCCTTCACAGAACTGCAGAATTTCGTCTTAAAACTTTTCATCCAAGAACTCCACTGTTGAACTTCAGCATTCTGGTCTCAAACTGCAGCGTTCCGTTCCAAAAACTGCATCGTTGCATCCAAGAACTGCAGTACGCCGTTATCAAGCTGCACTATTTTTACGCTCTGTTTTAGAACCACAGCATTCTCTCCAAAAACCGCATCGTTCCATTCTGGAGCTGCAGTTCTATAATCTAGAACTGCATCATTACAACTGCAGCTTCTGTCCAAGACCTGTCGCATTCTGGTCTAAAAACTGCATCATTGCATCCAAGAACTGCAACGTTTCATTCCACTTGTCATCCTAGAACTGCAGTCATAGAGCTGGACCTTTGGTGAAGAACCGCAGTGTTCCGTTTTAGAACAGCAACATTACGTTCTCGAGCTGCATTATTCCATTCTAACAGTGGAACTTTTCATCCTGGAACAGCAGCAATGCTGTTACAGAGCTACAGCATTTTGTCATAGAACTGCAGCAGTCTCCTCTAAAACTGCAGCGTTCCGTTTTTAGAACCACAACATTCTCTCCAAGAACCGCAGCGCTCCATTCTAGAACTGTAGCATTCCAGTCCACATGCATGAGGGTGGCGGACCTTATAGATGGAGATGGGGCGGGGCTTAGAGATGGGCGGTGCTTATGTATGGAGATGGGCGGGGCTTAGAGATTAATATTGAGGCGGAGCTTAGAGATGGGCGGTGCTTATGTATGGGGATGGGCGGGGCTTAGATCAGCAGAAGGCTGCTGGGACCTCAGGCCAAGTCCTCCATGAGCTTCTTCTCTCTGCTGTCTCTTCTCTCGTCCTTCTCCTGTCTGTGTCGATACTTTCCTCAGATCCTCTCTTAGCGTTTGGACAGACCTCAGTGTGTGTCTGAGTGTGTCTGCGTGTGTGTGTGAGTGTGTGTGAGCGTGTGTGAGCGTCGGAGTGTGTTCTTAATGATGACCTCATAGCTCTGCTGTCCTCCTCCTCCCCCCTCAGCAGTTGAGCAAGCTCCACCAGTTGGCTATGCAGCAAACCCCCTTTACCCCCCTCGGACAGACCACCCCTGCCTTCCCCGGTACGTACCCACCTCTTCACCAAAGATCCTTCTCTCGTTCTCACCTGTAGAGACAAACACATTCTCTCTTCTTCTTCTTCTTCTTCTGCTCTGCTCCTACTGGTCTCATTGACATGGCCTGCTGGTGGTCTGCTCTTGTTGATGTTGAGGTTTCTTTTCTTTTCACTGCTTTTCCCAAACTATCTTTTTTCTATCAGTACAGCTGCTTCAGAGTGTTTTTTTATTGGGAAAGTAGAATTTAAATTTCATCTGAAATCAACCAAATCTGACTTCCTCAGAATCAGAATAACTTTAATTTATTCAGTGAAGTCGTGCAAAGTTTTACCTGAAGTTACAAGCCCTGGAAGAACATCGAAATAGGTCCAGATTTAGCATTTTTTAATGAGTAGTTCCATAATTTCTGAGCTTCATAACTTCATAAACACAGCGGATAAACACATGATGAGAGTTCTGTTAAAAACTGAATCTATATCAGTTTAACATCCATCCAGCTGTCACAATCTGAAGATTGAATCTGGGATTCATTCATTCTTTCCATAACCAACTTAAGCATCAATATTATGGGATGTGTCAGTTTAAACAGTAAAACTGCAGTAGTTTAATGTTGTAGAAACAATCAGTGATATCCTGGATGTGCTGCTGTTGCAGTTGAAGCTCAAAAACTGTTCAAAATATTTACATTTTGTCCAAAATTACTTTAGAATTGTCCACAATACATCTTTTCCAGAATGACTCAGAAATTGTCCAAACTATCTAAAATGTAATGTTGGGAGCTGGTTGGTCAGGACAAGACAGAGACAATGAAAGGATCATTTTTTCACATCCTAGCCATGATTCTATTTGTGTCAAACCAGTTGAAATTTTCACAGTTTGTAAACAGAACTCAAATGTATTTTTCAGCCCTGAAAGTTTCATGTATCTGTCCTTTTATTTATGAAACTATGAGGCTCAGAAATGATGGAAAAAGTCATTAAAAGCCCAACACTGTGACCCATTTCTATGTATCTGAAGGTCTGACAGTATTCATGGTATGTCGATGAACTTTGCATGGCTAAGTTACTGTAGATAAATAAACCAGCTGATTGTGAGGAGGTCAGGAGGACGACTGGTTGTTTTTTCATGGAATAACTGTGAGGGTTTAACATGATGCATTCAGGCTCTGCTGAGTCTCACCCTCCAGAACCACAGACCTGTTACTGGTCAACAGATAGAGAATAAATACCTACATCCATCAGTGTTTCCCTGCCAAACTGTGTTTTCTGTGTCCTCCTTCCCTCCTGTGTTCAGCAGCAGGTCTGGATGCCAGTAACCAGGCCAGTACTCATGAACTCACCATTCCCAATGATGTGAGTACCTCCGTCACCACCAGAGACATTTATACAGAAAATAACATAAAACCAGGCTTCTGCTGGCCTTCAGCAGCAGCACCGCACAAACACCCAGTCTTCACACTTATTCAGCGGTTTGTGGCCGTTAGCTGCTGCTGCCAGCATCCTAAACCTGCAGCTCCATGAGGACGTTACCGTGGAGCCTCCAACCATCCACGGACATTTGTTAGCTCCTACAGGACTATTAAAGTCTGTTTTTAGACAGATTATAATGATGAATTAATGCCTCAGTTATGGATTAAATCTTAGAAACCAGCTTACACTTCTGTCAAAGCTCAGACTCCTAAATGGAGCCAAAATATTTAAATTTTAACCCTTTGAACCCCAAAAAACACAAGTTTGAAAGTCATCCTCTGGGGGTCAGGCATATGGGTTCTGTAAAGCGTCTTGAGACAATTTGACTGTAATTGACACTATATAAATAAAATTGAAGTGAAGATACAGCGTCATAGGGGGCTGGATCATTCTGCTACCTGCTTTTTGCAAAAAGTGTAAATATTGGATGGATTAGGAGTTAAACCTTGATCTTTGCTTTGGTTTTATATTAAATAAACTAACTGTTCACCTCTTATATGATGTAGGAATCATAATGTTGCTCATTTTACCAGAATGTCTGAAATATCAGGAGGGTTGAATGATTTTGCATGCAGCTGTACAGGCAGTGAAAAATGAATCCACAGTGAGTGAAAATGCCCCAGGGGCAAATAACAGCCTAGCTTGGGGTTCAGCTGGTTAACTTGGCTCGTTGTAGAAGTTTTCAGTAACACGATGTGACATGAAGAACTGCAGCCTCCTCCTGAAGCCAGAGGCAGTCGCTCTGTAACGAGGATGTCCTTAATGGAAAAGACTTGTTGAAGGAGTCTGGGAGTTAAACGCTGTCCAGCTTCACTGACAGCCAATCAAATGTCTGCGCTCCGGCCGTCCTAAGTCCCGCCCCCTTTTTCTTCCCAGCTAATAGGCTGCATAATCGGACGCCAGGGAACCAAAATCAACGAGATCCGTCAGATGTCTGGGGCGCAGATCAAAATTGCTAACGCCATGGAAGGGTCATCGGAGCGCCAGATCACCATCACAGGGACCCCCGCCAACATCAGCCTGGCCCAGTACCTCATCAACGCCAGGTCAGAGCTAGCGCTAACGGGCTTTTACGCTAGCAGCTGTTTGTTATTCACACTCACAGCCAGGAAGCTAACAAGGAAGGAGGCATTAAAACTTTCAGTCAGCTGCTTCCAGTCTGTCAGCTTCTTCTATCTGAGTTTATTTCTGTGATTCTGTTCTATCTGCTGCTTTCTGCCATCACTGCTTTAAAGTATTTTACATTGCATTCCTACAAATAAAGTTTTCATATATCTGTAAAATAAAGGAAAAATAACCAGTTTGAACAAATCTGCTGTTAACTATTTAACTTTACGTGGCAGAATCCATCATTTTATAACCGGATTATACAAATGTTCTTAATTTAGTCAAACAAAACCCAGGAAAACACGCTCAAATGCAGTGAAATAATTCACAAACTATAAAAGCCTGTTACTGTACATGCCACAAATATTTATCAGTTCTTCTCTGTGATTATTTACGATTTGGGCCTTCTCTTTAAAGAATAATATGTACATTAATACTGTTTTTGTGATTTTACTGGATAATATTTGTATTTTAACAACACTCCACAGCAAGTTAGTTTTCTGATTTTTTTGTCACATGACTGATGGTCACAGCTGAGCCATTACTGGAAGAGAAACGCTGTTTTTTTATTTGGTATTTTTACAAAGATTAATTCATGGAAATCCATAATTTTTGGTGAATTTTTGAACAACATTAGTTGAATAACGTGATTTTGATGAATTATCATAATTTTACGCTTAAATTTTGTGGATTTTCTGAGTGGAACCACATATCTTAGATGAGTAGCTTCAGAACCACTGGAACGTTCTGCATTCACAGTCGCTCAGTTTCGTCAGTAACTTTATTTCAACTACCAGTCGTCTTCGTTGAGCTTTAAGGGAACATTTTCTGCTCATTTCCAGCGCTATATTTTAATTCTAGAACTCCATTAGAGGAACTCTGAATGTTTTACAGCTCTAAAAGATCTTTATTGATGCTGATCTGTTTATGACAGGCGGTTTAGTTACCGTCTATTTAAGCCCCGCCTCCCTAAAAATTCTGATTGGCCAGCTTCTGGAAGCCTCCACCCACTGCCTGTGAGCAGAACTTTTGGCTCTTATTTTTTAAGATACTGCATCTTTCCAACCCCCAGCAGATTGTAGGTTGTTTACAAAAGGTATAAATAAGTTTAAATGCTTCTTACATCATTTCCTGCCGTCCTCCTTCAGGTTCAGAGACGTGGCGGCCATGTGGAACGACCCATCTTCCATGACCACATCCTGAAATCCCTGCCTGGCTCCTCCGTTTGGCCCTTTCCAACGACTGACCACCGCAGACAGACCTGATGAAGCCCTTCGGACTCTGGCTCTGGCTCTCCGAAAACATCCTGAACCTCTTTCCACTCCGATCCACCGTGGAGAGACGGGTGCTCGCTGCATTCAGAGAGCCACGATAAATTAAAAAAAAAACAATACAAAAAGAATTTCTCTGTTGATTAGATTTTTTAGCGAACTGTTAAAGCATGTTGAATGTTTATTAGGAACAGCTTGTGTTAATCTTTCTTTCTATCTCTTGCTTTCTCTTTCTCTCTGTCAGTGCTGCGTCATAGAACATCATTTAAAGTATAAAGTACTAGTACGAGTTCAACACTTTTGTAGAACTTAGTTATTTGCATATAACAGCTGCTCAGTGATGCTATCGGCAGAGTGTGTGGTGGGATGTAGCCAAATTATCAAATTTTGATAATATATTTTGAAACAAAAAGAAATTGGACTGTTCTGCTTTTGTCCTAATTTGCATCTTTGTCTAATCTCTACCCATGCTGCATCACATGACCCTTTTAAGCCAATGGTATCACTCCTAGAGCCTCCCTGCTCACGTTAAGTTCCTGTATTTACATTATTGCTTATATTGCATGTGTTCAGTGTCGTGTCGTTGTGTATTTCAGTGCACGTGCTCCTTCAAGCGTTATTATTATATCTTTGTGCTCCTGTTCTTTTCCACACACTTTTTCTCAGCATTTTTGGCCATTCACGTCGAGTCCTACTCCCTGCCCCGATGACAAACTTCCCGCCGTAGCCTCCTTCTATCAGCACCGATTACTAGCTTCTAGATGCATGAATGGGAATTAGTGAAACATCAGTGGATAAAACACTGACTGGAAATTGAAATGATTGTTTACTAACTTATTATTCTACTGTATTTGTTTTGTACGAGGACTATTGTGATCTAGCACATTAGTCGACTACGCGGCGCTCATGCAATAGACTACTCAACACTTTACTCTGGACTGCCTCTGTTGGGGAGGATTAGTTGGACTAAAAGCCAAGTGTTGCGTCCAAACCTTTCACCTTCTTTCCCTTGTCTCGGTGAACAGAAGCTTTGGGGAGAGAGGATCGGACAACAAGGGAACGAAGGCGAAACTTGACGGCGTTTGGACGAAGCCGGATGGTATTTTTGGGGCCAAGGAATGTTCAGGGGTTCATTGGGGGGAACCCACGGGTCTGGGCGGACGTGACCACTCAGTCTCTTTTTCACGATTGTTCATCTTGTCGTGTTGTTTTCGTTGTCACGCGGTTGATTTGACGCTTTAGGTTTGAATGTCTTTTTATTGTCAGCAACTTTTTATTTAAAAAAAGGACAGGTTGGATGACAATCCGGCAGCGCTGGTTTCCAGTAGAGCCAGCGTGGGTTTATTTACGACGTCCTGTTTGTCGGTCAAGCTCAGTTAACTTAAGCTACGTTGGTTTCGTTGTGTTTATTGTGAGAGGGAGGTGTGGGGGATATTCAGTGTGATTCGGTAACTCAACCACCATCTTCTGCTCGATGCTCTATCGGACAGCTCAGTGTTGACACGTACAAACAGCTGTTGAATGTTATTGTCGAATCACGTTATCTCCGATCCTAACACAGACGTTCTGCATTTACAGTCACTCAGTTCATTCAGACTCACTTCTGTTTGTTTGCTGGTCGCCTACGTTGAGCTTAAAGGGAATCTATTCTGCTCATTTCCATGATGTTTTAAAGCTCATAAAGATCCTTATTCATCCTAAACTGATGCAGTTATGGAACCCTGTTAACATGCCATTTTAGCTACTGTCTCTTTATGCCCCTCCCACTTATTCAAAACCCACTTTGTTCTGATTGGCCAGCTTCTGGAAGCCTCCTCCCAGTGCGTGTGAGCAGCACTTTATAGACTTGCTGTGCCTGGAGGAGATTATAGTTCAATATAAGCGGAGTTAAAGTAAGAAAACATGTTGGCAAGCGAGTTTTTAGAGCCTCAGACTTCACTTCAGCGTATTTTGATTTCATTGTTTAAGCTAAAAATCCAACAGTGTATCATCACATATGCAACAGGACATACGGAAAAGCAGAATAGGTTCCCTTTAATGGAAAACTTTGACATTTTGGGAAACATGCTTATGTGTTTTCTTAATGGGACTGCAGCTACTTATTTCTAATAATCTTAAGACTATTTTCTTGATTAATCATTTAGCTGTTTACAAAAAGTCTTTATTAATCCCACAGTGGGGATTTGTACAGTTTAGAAAATTGATCCATAAAATGTCAGAAAATGGTGAAATACTTGTTTTTTTTATTTTACTTTTATTGAATACTCACATTTAAGAAGCAGCAGTAAGACAATTTTGACTTTATTTCACTTAAAAACTGTTGATATAGCCGGAGATTCATTTTATATTTTGCAACTAATCAAATAATCGTTGAACCTCTAGTCCTGAAGTCCTGGACTGATGTAACTTTTATGTCTACATCTGATGCTAACATTAGCACCCAGCTAGCTTATCATAACCCCTAGTAACATGGGGACAGCAAGCTGAACTTTGTTAAGCTAACCAGCACCTAAATATTCTTATTTTATTCAGTTTTTCAATAAATAATTTCCCAGTTTTCAGTCTGAACTAAGCTAAGCTAAGCTATGCTATGCTAACAGTATCCTGGCTGTAGTGTTCATGTATCTGAGGGCTCACTTAATGTTAAAAAATATCTTCATTTTTTTGTCGCCAGGTAATGGAGGTGTCCAGAAATATTACAGTAAAAAAATAATCCTCATTTTAATTCTAAACTTTTGTTTTTGTTGCCATTTCCCCTGCTTAGTCTTCATGCTAAGCTAAGTTAGCCGGCTATCGGTAGTATCTTGCTATCTCGACATCTTTGCAAGAAAACTAATAAGCATATTTGCAGAAAATGTCTTTTTATGACGTAAATGTGATTCTGTAAATGGACCAAATGCTGTTCCAACACACCGAGCGATGCTTCGTCAGCGAGTATTCTGCAATAATTCTTACATTTTGATGTGAATTCAAGTCGTAGTGCTAGCATTGAAACTATGGGTTTGTGTTTCTTTTCAGTTTCAGTCGTCATAGCTTGTCTTTCGATGGGAATGTTTGTCAAATGAACGAGTTGTATTATTATTTTTCTTGCTTTTTTAGAACGGTTTAGCTAAGATACCGAAGAGGGCATTCTTTGTGAATTACCCACGGACTGGAACAGCGAAGGGCGCCCTCTGTTGGCTTTTATACGGCGGTTATCAGTGCATGTGAACCATTGAAATGTTTTGCTGGAGCGTGCATTTGACAAATTAAACCTTGTTGTGTAAAATGGATTTGATTGCCAAGCAGGAATATTGATTTGTAAGTGATGTGATTTACAATAACATCAATATTCATGTGTTACATAGTGTTTGGGAAACTGTATTTATTTGTGTTTATGCCTGAGTAGACTGAAACTAACTGCAACTAATGCAATAATAGGGTGCAATGTGCAATTATTTATTCAGTTATTTATTCGTAGGAGAGCAGTGTTGAAAAAAAAGTTTTTTTTTTTAAATTTCACAACAGCAGGACAAAAAGAACCTGGTTTTTGTTTTTCAGCTTTTGTTTGTGTGTTTTGCAGTTCAGGGGGGAAAAAAGACGTGATAGAAGTTTGTTTGGATTGATTTATTTGCAACGTGCAGATCTATATTAGTTGTGAGTAATTACATAGGTTTTAATTTCAAAGTGTTGGTAATTATAAAAACAAATAAAGTTTCATTTTTTCTTTCTGTGACTTTTCGTCTGCTTTTGTTTTTCATCGTTTGTGAAGTATGAGTTGACAAAACTGCCCCTGGGGAGGTTTTTATAGCGACGGAATGCAGCTAATTATTGAAGAGAAGCTTAATTATGGTAATTAGATGATGGGGTTTAAATGGGACTCTCATCTGGGCTTGTTTATTTAACAGATAACTGCCAAAATCAGATTGCAAAGTCAATTAACAGCTGATTATTGATTGGAGCACTGGTTGTCGAAGTGAGATCTGCAGAAAAATAATTAGCATTTCTTATAATTATGACCATTAAAACTCATTTAGTTTTAATTAATTCTAATTAGAGAGAAAAATAGATTCTAATCACACCTTCCTTCAGCTACAGATAAAACAGATAAAATATTAATTTATCCCTGAGGTAAAATGTCCTCCTATCATCCGGGGTTATTAAAACGATGAAATGTTTGATAATAAATAAATATTAAAGTCTATTAAAGCTGGATTCACGCTCAGTTGCTCCACTGTGAACTCATTTCTGTCCAAATAAGAACATCTGACAGCGCTCTGTGTTGGTAGTTTAATGACTGGCAGATATTATTACACAGTTACAGACAAAAATCTTGTGGTTTTGTTGAAGTTTCAGCTCTTTGTAAGGAAAAAATAAATGCTATTCAACAGAAATAAACTTCACACTGAATGTCAGCTGTCACACTGACTATGAATTTAGCCAGGTTTATGTCCACATTTACCTAATTTAAACTACATTTCTGCATCTATTCGGGGCCTTTAAAGTCCATTAAAGGACATATTCTTACATTTTTACATTCTGTAGTGCCATTCGTAGTATTTCTATTTATTTACATCAATACAACCCTTATTTTCCAAGGTTTTATAATATGTATTGACTTATGTGTTACCCCTGTAAAGCCTGATCCACCAAAAAACAGCCAGAAAATTCCAATAATGATTTGTTTTTGTTGTTTTGTGTCTCCTTTTTGTCATTTTCGGTTTCGCTTTTCTCGTTTTGTGTCTCGTTTGTGACGTTTGATGTCTCGCTTTTGTCGTCTTGTGTCTCATTTTAGCCTTTTATCATGCTTCTTTCTTGTCAAAACTTACCACCTACATTACCCACAATGCAGCTCATCGACCTACATCCACTAACTGGTTCCTAACTGTTGTTGGTCCGTTTATTAGACTTTGTGTATCTGACTCTGGAGGCCTTTATTTCTCCACATCTACAAACCGATGCTGATTTATGAACTATTTCTCTCTGTAAAGTGGATCTTTTCCACATCGGCGCTCTCTGTGACTCTGAATCAGCCTTTTCTCTGTTTAAAGCGTTGAAATGCAGATCATGTATTTCCTCCTTCCTTTGTTTTATTTCATATCTTCAGTTCCTGCGGTCAATGAACAGATGAAAAATACCCACGATGCTCAGCGTGTTCTGCGTTTGAAACTCAGAAGAAATAAATGGTTTGTGAAGCAGAAAGAGTTCTGACAGCTGGAGTTTAACCCGACTGATGGAAAAATGGGCTCATTTCTTTATAATTTATTCCTCGATGGAGCTACAGACGCCTGAACCAGCTCACCTCCAACACTTTCTACTGTTCTGCATCCAGACTCACTCAGGTTTATTCTGGTCTACAAAGAATCACGCTCCTGAACAACTGAACTGGATTTACGTTTAGAAAAAACACTATTTAGTTTGAAATTAACGGATATTTTTCCCCTGAAAGGAAACACTGAAAAGAGTTTGGGTATCATCAGGTCCAAAAACAAAAGAATTTTTAGAGGACCAGAGCCAGAGGTGTCTCCACTCATTTCCACATCTTGATCAGAGCTGACTCTCCTTTAACCCTCAGACTGCTTTGCCACAGAGGATGTTGAACATCAGAGTGATTCAGAGCCGGTTTCCCTCCGGAGCAGGTCCTACGTCCATCTTCTGTGCTGCTTAATTATGCACCAAAGCAGGACCTTTGCTTGGGTTAGGCAGAAGAACCGATAAATCCAGCTCTGGCTTCTTTTAGCTCCATTAATACGAACCGAGTCGCTGTGAGCGATGAAGGAAAGTCTGATTGTTGGAGGATTTTCTCAGCTCAACCTCAGGAGATGTTTGCTGCGATAAATTGTTCAGACTCTGGATTTGAGAAGATCCTGTAGGGCAGAGAGCTGGTTTAAGGTGGAGCAGTGGACGGAGTTTATCTGAGGAGAAACGCTGCCGGCCTGAAATAAAACCAGAGAGCAGCAGGAGAATGAAGCTTCACTGGGGAGGCCACAGTTTTAGTAAAACACATAATAGCGGTTTGTGGGTTGAGGGCAGATTCAAGGGTAGATTAAGAATTCTCTGGGGAGAGCCAAGAAGCTGTCGGACGAGTTTATAGGTGTGGAGGCGAAAATCACTGGAACACATCCAGAGAAGAAGAGTTTAACCGAGTCAGGAGGAAGATGCTGCCAAACAACACTCAGCTTCACAACAGCAGAACTCTGGGAGAATTTAGATTAAAAACTAAATACGAGAAGAACCACACAAGGAGCCCACGTTTGTTATATCTTCAGTCTCCTGGATTATTTACCCAATAAAAGCTTCATATCACGGCGACGAGGCTGAACCATTTCACAAACAATCTGTAAAGTTCCACTAATGTTTTCTTTTAGTTCCCAGAATGTTGTTCTAAACAGTGGATGACAAAAGATGCTCTAAAAATGTTTGTTGGGAGTGATAGGCTCTCCCACTCAAAATACTACATTTTGTCCATGGACTTACAATTTTTAAGGTTTATTCAATGAAAAACAGAACTTTCCCTCCATATATTTATGGTTACTAAGGTTTATCACACCCAAATTACTACTTTCTGTCCATGTACTTACATTGTTAAGGTTTGTTCCATCCAAAATACTACTTTCTGCCAGAGTACTAATGGTTTTCTAGGTTTATTCTAAGGAAAATACTACTGAATACTGAAACAGAAAGGCTGATTATGGGCTGGTTCCTGTGTTCATGCACCTGCTGCAATTAGATCCTGCAGGGAAGGGTCCTAATGAGGTTCTACTGGGGGGTCGGAATGTGATCAAGGGTTTGGGCCACCTAAAAAACTGGGTCACAGTGCAGTGAAAGACGACCTTAAATTTAGGAACAGATGCCTTTGGACAAACTGTGGCTAATGTAAACAATCTTTGGTTAGAGTGAATGAAAAGGTTTAAGATATTGAGAGATAATGGAAGTCGTAGCAGACTTTCTGTCCCACTTTGACATTCTATCAAAGATGGTTTTACCTTCTAAAGCTGAGTTTAACATCCCTCCAGGCCTTGGCTGTACTCCAGCTGCTACCAACATCCTCTGAGCACAAAATGAGCTGAATTTTATGATTTCTGACCATCACTTAACAACTAGAGAAACTTTTCTTTCAGTCCTTCCTCTGCTGAGACTTCTGGGGTGAGTGAGGTAAAGTCTAGTCACAGTTTGCCAGACGTCCAGTGAAATAATCATGTTTGCTTCTCTTCTTAAATGTGACCCAGATGATGTTAAATGTGAGCTTTAACAAAACAAACACCAGGCTGCTGTCCTCATCCATTTACCCCTGATAAAGGTTTGTCCGACGGGCTCGTCCATGGCAGAAAGTCATTCCTGTTTGGCCTGAAACTTGGATGGGGTCCATGCTATCACTTAGCATTGCTGTAAACTGCTTACAGACAACCTTCTCCATAATGCAAAGGACTGATTGTCTGTCAAAGCAACGAGGGAGACGACGTGCAAATCTAAAAGTCGCTGCAGACACGAGGATCCTCCTGGAGGCGTCCAACACAGGGTTAAAGCAGTCCTCATCAAGAGCAAAATCCAATGTCAGATGGCCTCTGCAGCGGGAAGCATCATCAAATGTAGTGAGGGAGGCTCCAGAGAGGTCAGTATTTACTGTAGGGCAGCACAGCCTCGCTTCACAAAGTCATCTGAGACAAACCAGGCTGCTGGTGGCAGAACTGAGTCTCTCTGTTCAGAGGAAATGATCTGATCTGTTGATATTCATTGTCATGACAGAATTACTCTGCAGCCAACAGAACCTTGCTTCAGCTGGCTCGGTTCCACGTCATTGTGATCTTCAGGGGAGTTTGATTTTAGGCTCTCTCACTCAAAATACCACTTCCTGTCCATGTACTTCAGGTTTTTGAGGTTTACTCCACCCAAAATATTATTTTCTGTCCAAGGACTTATAATTCTTAAGGTTTATTCTATGCAAAATGTAACTTTCTGTCCATATATTTATGGTTATTAAGGTTTATTCCACCCAAAATCCTACTTTACGCCCAAGTAATTGTGCTTTTTGAGTTTTTTTCCCTCCCAAAATCCTACTTCCTGTCCATGTACTTACGGTTTTTAAGGTTTGCTCCATCCAAAATACTACTTTCTGCCTTAAGGATCGGATTGGATAATTATCTTTGGTTTTAGAGGTTTATGCCACAGAAAATACTATTGAATACAGAAACAGAAAGGCTAATTATGGGATGGTTCTGATCTGATCTGTTGAAATTGATCATTAGCAGGGCAGCTGTGAGTTTCATCATCACAGAATTAGTCTGCAGCCGACAGAACCTAGCTTCAGCTGGCTCGGTTCCACGTCTTTGTGATCTTGGGGGGGGAGTTTTGATTTTATTTCAGACGGAATACTGGGCAGGAATTCTGCCAGGAGTCCGACAGGATGAGTAAGGATGTTCAACAAACGCCTTGGCAAGTTCCACGAGCCTCAGACGGCGGCGAATGTGAAGTAAATCTATCAGCTGGACTACAGAGCGACAGAAACGCTGCTGTTGAGCTCCGTAACGTGTGATTGTGGATGCTGCCACAGCAAAGCAAACTGCTGCTCCACTGGTCAATATAATCAATGATTCTGCCTCTCAGCAAAATTGACGGGATGAACTCTGGCTGCCATTTAATCACACAGATGCTTGGCGAAGCACCGGCTGCTGTGTTCAGGTGGACACTGCTGAGGGACAGACAGACTACCTTCAAAGGTTCTGTCTGTCTGGACTGAAGTCCTCCATGAGGGCAGGACGGTCGTAATCAATGTTTATGATGAGTGACAGGAAGTGACACGTAGGGCAAGCAATCAGTCCCAGGAAGAGCAGGACGGGAGGACGGGAGGACGGGAGGACGGCGATAGAGGAGGAATAAAACATGTAATGTCGCTTTTAAATCATTTAACCCCGGCGTGTCCAACATGAGGCCCGTGGTCCAAAAGTGGTCCTCCAGAGGGTCCAATCCGGCCCTCAGAGTGTAAAAATTACAGAGAAGACATTAACTGCAGATTGTAAATTAGTAAAACTATAAATTTAAAATCATTTCTAGACCATGACAAGTTGTTCTGATCATAAAGTAAAATATTAGATTGTTCTTTTGTTGTTTTGTCTCATTTTTGTAATATTTAGTTTTGATTTTGTTGTTTGTCTTTTGTCTGATTTT
Source organism: Acanthochromis polyacanthus (assembly GCF_021347895.1). Taxonomy (NCBI): domain Eukaryota; kingdom Metazoa; phylum Chordata; class Actinopteri; family Pomacentridae; genus Acanthochromis; species Acanthochromis polyacanthus. The sequence continues at coordinate 28,919,664 of NC_067134.1, read as the reverse complement.
TATCATGTCTTGTTTTGTTTCTCATTTTTATCCATTTTTTGTTGCTTTGTAAGTTAGTAATATTTTGTCTTGCTTTTTGTTTGACTTTTGTCATTTGTCTTATGTTTTTTCTCATTTTGTTTCTTGTTTTTGTTGTGTTTTTTGTCGCTTCTGTCATTTCTGTTGTTTATTTTGTCTCGTTTGTGTTTTGTTTCGTGTCATTTGTCTCATTTTTTGGTCGTTTTGTGTCTCATGTTTGTAATATTTTGTCTTGCTTTTGTTGTTTGTTGTCTTTTTTGTCTGACTTTTGTCATTTGCATCATGTTTTTGTTGTTTTGTTTGCCATTTTGTTGTTTATTTTGTCTCATTTGTGCCATTTGTCCTAATTTTTTTCAGTTTGTATCACGTTTTTGTAATATTATTTTGTTTTTCTTGTTTTTTGTCTTTTTTTGTTTGATTTTTGTCTCGCGTTTTTGTCATTTTGTTTCTTGTTTTTGTCAATTTGTGTTTCCCTTTTGTCTCGCTTGTGTTTTTTGTCTTTTTTTGGTCATTTTGTGTCTTGCTTTATTTGTTGTTTTGTTTCTTCTTTTTGCATTTTGTGTTTCCTTTTTGTCTTGCTTGTGTTTTTTTTGGTCAATTTTTGTGTCATTTTTCCGTTGTTGTCTCTCTCGTGTCCATTGTTTTGTTGCTTTGTAACTTTTTTGCTTCTGTGCATCAAACAAACACAGGCAGGGATGAAAATATAGATTATAATGCAAAAAGAGGTTAAAAAACGAAGAGCAGACGTCATCAAACCACTAAGACGAGGCTCAGGTGTCATTCAGAAGCTCAAGTGAGCATGAAATTCAAATTTGACACATCAGTGGGCGCCGGGCCACGAACAGATACTGGAGGTGATACAGACACAAAAGGACAGCGGCAGAAATTCATCTTCAGGAACGGAGGCGACAGCCACAAAGATGCTGAGAAGGCAAAGTTTTCTCTGGATAAGAAAGAAGTCGCATTTATCATATTAAACAGCTAAAGGTGAAATAACTTTTCGGCTTTGACTAGAAATTAAGTTCAACAATTAAACAGCGTTCTGAGTTTTTATGCCATAAATCACAAATAATCAACGTATCTTTGCTATTTATTTTACCGCATCACTGTTTTTCAACCAATCAGATATCAGACTAGACTGAATTCATCGTCATGGTAACCCAGCTAACAGAGGAGATGCTTTAAATGTGTAGTTTTGGTAGATTAGGAACCCTCGCCCAGCTCCTAACGTCTAATTATTGTTGTCAAAGTGTCGACCAGAGCAGGACCTTATTCTGAACAAATGACGATGTTTCTTTGTTGTAAATGACAGTTAATCAAATATGTTTCGGGTTCTGGACTGTTTGTCAGACGATACATCTGAAGACCTCATTTTTGTTGTACACAACAGGGGTGTTCATCTGGACCTGGTTCTTGAAGATGTTCCACCTCACATCCAAGATGAGAGGTGAAACGTCTTGAAGAACCTACAGGAGAAGTCCAGAAAAGTCCACTGAGCTTCTCTTGTAGGTTCTTGGAGACGTTCTTGTGTCATTTCTGACCTTCCCTAAAAATTTCATCAAGATCCGTTGGTCTGTTTTTGAATAATGTTGAGAACAGACAGACGTACGGACGCCGATCATCATAACTCCACTGTGTTCCTTGGCAGGGTAAAAAATAAATATCTGGGAAAGTAACTGATATATCAGGGTAAAATTTAATGAAAACTAAAATAACCAAAGCTGATGATTTAAATAAAGTCTGGGTATAAAGCCTCTAATGATGGAAACGCTGAGTAGATTTGACTCATGATTTCTGGTGTTTTACAGTGTATTTACAGACATACACAGATAAACTACTGTAATTATTGGGTAAAACGTTTCTGTCCTTCCTGTGTAGTTTCAGAGCAGCAGAATGACTCCAACACTAAATCAACCTGATGCAGTTTAATCCATAAAGTTTGACTCTCAGCTGCTTTCTGTCCGTTCAGCCTTCCCCGTTCATGACAGCAGCTTTTCCGGTGACTCGCAGGTGCAGCATTTTTTTTATTGTGAGGAAGGACCACGCACACGCGCACACATGCACACGCACACCGGCGCACAGACGCACCGCTGCTGCAAAGCTGCGCCGTCCGGAGCTGGAACAGCTGGATCCATTAATCCATCCTTCGGACCGGACCGGACCGGACCGACAAGCATGAAGCGGATATTTCTGCTCCTGAATCCTGAAGAACCCTGGACCGGCACCGAACACGGATCCAAACCGGACGGAGTGAAGCCGGCAGGTCGGTACCGACTCAGACACAAACTCACTTTTACGCATTTTTTATCCGGACCAGCGAAAACCGGAGAGACCAGTTTGTGTCTTTAATTAGTTTGACACCGAGTGGAGGTTTAATTAACACTGAATGAATTATCTGTTAGTGAGGAGATGTTTATAGATGAATGGAAACTGCATTTCATGATCATCTGTCATCGATCTGGTCATTATTTATAGATCACTTTTATTTCCTCTAAAGTCCACATCTTAAAACGTGTTTAGTCCAACTTAATATCAGACGATTAATGAAGTAAATAAGCTGAAATTAATGATTTATTTCACTGTCAGCGGTTTTCTTGGTTAATTGATCCATAGTTTAAAATGTAAAATGGCAGAAAGAAGTGAAAAAAATCAGTTTCCCTCTGATGAAACTAACAAATGTCTGGTTTTGATCAACCAAAAGTCTAATATTACACAATTTATTAACTGTAACTCCTATTTTAAAAAATATATTCACTGTGAAATAACGACATCGTTATGTTCTGGTTAATTAATTAGCTGTTTGTCTGTAAAATGTTTTTTTTTTAAAGGTAGACCATTATGAGGTCTGTGTTGTTTTCTTCATCTAAAAGTCTAAAATGACACAATTTATTCAGTAGAAGCTGTTTGTGATCAGTGGGTTTTGATTAATTGATCAGTCGTCACCATAAAAATATCAGAAAACTGTAAAAAATGTGTGTTTTCCAAAGCCCAAAATGACAAATGTCTCGACTAGTCCAACCAAATAATACACAGTTTGTCAGTAAACAGGCTGTAAGTAATGATTTATTTCACTGTCAGTTGTTTTCTTGGTGAACTCATTCATAGTTTAACATGTAAAATGACAGAAAGAAGTGAAAAATCTGTTTCCCATAAACCTAAATGACAAATGTCTTACTTTGTCCAACCTTAAGTCTAATATCACAGTTTATTCAGCAAATATTAACTACGGCCGCATTAATCGTTATATTTCAATGACAGTTAATCTGTTGATTGTTTTGCATGAAAATGTCATAAAATGGTGAAAAATCCAATCAGTGGAAGCCCAGGATCACAGCATCCAAACATATTCAGTTTCCTGCCACAGAGGAAAGAAACTACAAACATCCACACTGAAGAAGCTGCAAATGGAGCTTTTTGACTCTTCTTTTCTCATAAACTTGTCAGAATAGTTGACGACACTTTAATAGTTATCAGCAGCTCTGATGTCACCATGTACAATCAAAATAAAAGATGGAAACTGCTGATTTTTGCTGTACATCTTATATTAACTTTGAATGTTTTCTTGAGCTCAAATAAGTTTTTCTTCCAGTCATCTGCTGAAAAAGTGAATTTCCGACATTAAATCACATTAATATTCCCCTAATATCCAACCTTTAGCTTATCAGTGCTAATATAGGTGGTGTAGGTGGAGCAGACGGATCTATTCCTTGACATGTATCATCTGTTTTGCTGCTTATCAGTTGTTCTTTGTGTCCTGTCGTGGTTTTAGTTCGACCTTCGCTGCTCTCCCAGACATCAGCACTAATCTTACAGACCGCACACTTTTATTTCATCACAAATCGCTGTTTTCAAAGTTCATCTGCTGCATGTTGATGAGCTCCACACCTTGTTAAACACCGTGTCGATTCCTCGCAGGAACGCAGCTCCAGAAACACACCATTATTATGATAATGTTGAACTTTAGCGGCTCCCCCCTCCAAGGAGAACGGAGTCGGGAACGAGGCAGGAGTGGAGATATTCTGCAGAAAAACGGGGCTGTGAGAGGGCATGGGCGTCCCAGTGGACAGGAAGTCCAACACAAAGAAACTCCTGAATGTTTTCTTCAGTTTTTGTCTCTCCACCTTTCTTTCTGTGTTGCAGGTCTCTTCTGGTCAGTGGAGAAGATTTGCCACCACACTCTGGATTTATGACCAGGAGAAAGATTTGACGCCACGTTTAGAGAGAATGCAAACTTCTGGACCTCCGTTGAGCTGGATTTTTCCACAATGTTTGGCCGGATTTGATCCTGCAGCTTTTGCAACAATGAAACGTCATCTGGGAAGGAGATCTTGAGGCTTTGAACAAACCAATTTTTACCTGAACTGGACCTCCTCGATGGTTTTTCATGTCTCACTGAAGTCTGACCTGGATATCTGCAGCAGAGGATGGAAAAATCCTGTTTCTCTCCATTATAAACCACAGAAGCTTCAAATTAACAGATTTCTTACTGAAACTGCAAATAAGAAATTAACACGACAATTACCATTCATCTTTGAGTTAAACCAACTTCTAATGAAATTATGTTCAACCAACACGGAGAAAACTCAGAAAATGAAGTTGGTCCAAAGAGTTTTACCACGTTATAAAAACATGATTTTAGTGTGCTATGTACTTAATTAGGAAATTTACAAGTTTTTAAGTTGATTCCTCACAAAGATTAAGTTTTTAACTCCATTATTTAAAAGGAATTTTAAATAATGAATCATGAACACAAGTTTTAAGGTGACAAACATTTGAAAAATCCATTCAGTTCTAATTACATTTCCTTCACAAAGTTAATTAAGCTAACAGAAAAGTTTTAGCTTTTTTCATTTAGAAATACAATCTTAAATCTTAAAAGCAAAAATGCACAAATTAAAATTCCTCAATCGATCATTAACACGCAAAAAAATAGTAGCAGATTTGTAAAATTCAACTTTATGATTCTGAACCAGTCGTTGCTGAGCTAAAGACTCGGACGGTTTGAACTTCACTGCTAAATACGACTAACATCACGAAATATTTCACTGGTAGAAATGCTGAAATCCTAAACCCAAGAGGAAGAAAATTAAGCTACAAAGGAATTTGAATTGAGTTTTACATCAACTAACAGAAATTTGAGTTTAAATTACCCAAAATATTATTTATTATTTCAACCGTTAAAGAAATGTTTGCAACATGAAAGTTTTATCTGACAGAGTAAATCAGACTTTTATATCTTGCAGTTATGTGTTTGATTTAGTGGTCTGAATAGATCCCATGGATTAGTTCTCAGAGTGAGGACTTCCTGGATTGTTCTTCATGGTCTCTGAAGCAGCACACCGTCACCAGGAGCTCTGATTTCAGCCTCACCGCCCGCTAATGGGGGCCTCTAGAAGCTGCAGGTCCTCCAGAAAACCTCGGTGCTGTGCTTCTCTTTGCATTGTGCTGCTCCTATCAGTGATTACGATGACGCATGCCTGCCCGAAGATCTGCCACTGCTCCGACAGGAACGGCATGGTGGTCCAGTGCACTTCACGTAACCTGGAGAGCATCCCGTCCAACCTGCCCAGAGACACCGTGGTCCTCCTGCTGTCGTCCAACCGGATCAGACACGTCCCCAGAGAGGCCTTCACGGACCTCCACCGCCTCCGGGAGCTGGACTTATCTCACAACGCCATTGAGATCGTGGAGGTCGGCGCCTTCCAGGGAATCTCAGACGCCCTGCGGAGCTTAGATCTTTCTAATAACCACCTCAGCAGCCTCCCCAAGGACACCTTCTCCAAGCTGCACGCCCGGGTCCGCCTCTCCCACAACCCCTGGCACTGCGAGTGCTCGCTGCAGGAGGTTCTTCGGGAGCTGAGGCTCGACCCCGAGACCGTCAACGAGGTCAGCTGCTTCACGTCGGTGCAGGAGGAGTACGTGGGGCAGCCAGTGATCCAGGTCCTGGACTCGGGGATCAATTTCTGCAACTTCCACCACAAGACGACGGACGTGGCCATGTTCGTGGCCATGTTCTGCTGGTTCTCCATGGTGACGGCGTACATCATCTACTACATCAAACACAACCAGGAGGACGCCAGGCGGCACATGGAGTACCTCAAGTCGCTGCCCAGCACCTCGCACATCAGTAAGGACTACGACACGGCGAGTAGCGTCTTCTGACAGGACACTGAGGTTCTCCTGCTGTCGTACAACCGGATCCTACACAAAGGGGCCTTCATGGACCTCCAAGGCTTCTGAAGCTGGACTTACATCACCAAGAGCCTGGAGGTTGGTGCCTTGCAGGAAACTCCAGAAGCCACTCATACAGCCTCCCAAAGGATCTTCTGGTTCTCCATGGTCCACCATATACATCTCTTATGACATTAAACAACCAGGAGGACGTAGAAGAAGCACCTTTAGTTTGCTTAGCATTTCCCACATCAGAAAGGATTACAACACAGCAAGCAGCATGTTTTAGAGCATTAAACCTGCTCAAGGAAACGGTGGCTCTCATGTTGTGGTTGAACGGGACGTCCAAATGGAAGCCTTCAAGTACCTCCATTGGCTCCATCCTACAAAGCCTGGAGGTCAGCGCCTTTCAAGAGATCTTGGATGCCCTGCAGACCTTAGATCTTTCAGCAGCCTTTGCCAAGCTGCACATCCGGGTTTGTGGTCATGCTCTGCTGGTTCTCCATGCATCATTTCCAGTTGTCATTTAGTGATCAAGGACTACAACTGAACAAGCAGCATGTTTAAAAATGAAACTGCATCAGTGGATGTGGATCAAAGAGCAGCCTGAATACAAATGAAAGGGAATGTGGCCCATAAGAGACGTGATAAACGCTGCATAAGGCACAAAGACATTCAGAGAAGGATTAAAATGTCATCGTTAAGCGCAGCTCGGGTTTGTTTCAGTGAAAGATGGCAGATTGTTTCTCACTCAGACTCCATGAATAATGTATGAAACTATTTTGAAGGTAAACTTTGCCAGAATAGTTTTGCATCTGTGGTTTTAGGAGTGGAGCCACCGAGTGAGGCGAACCTCAGCGTCCACGTTCTGTGAAATGGGCTCCCTGAAAAATAATCCCCACAGCTTCACAGACAAATATCTGAGTTTAAATCTGTTTAAAGTTTTATGATGTATTCCAGAAAAACTGAGTCCTGATGGGACTGTTGGGGGTGAAGCAGGCGAGGAGGAAAAGTGTGATGTACTTTCCCTGTCAGAACTGATGTACGTTTCCTTCTTAATGTAAAGAGTTTGTATATTTAATGATCCATAAAGGATAGAAGTTTTTAGTGGAGCTTTGGGGGCTTCTGTCACACCTTACATTTAAGGTGGAATTGCAGCCTGGAATTAAATTTCACACTTGATGTTTTGCTTCATAACTTTGTCACTTCTGAGAGGAGAAATAATCAGTTGGTGTGACAGAAAAACTGGATTTGATGTCTCACATATTGATTTTTTTCTAAAATGCCCCTATAGGTTTTTATAAATTGCACTCACACAACATTTTATCAAGTTTGAGATACTTCTGTGAGATCTGTGCAGGGAGTTAAACCCAGCACAGTCAGGTCAAACCAACGGGGCAACAGCATCCGTCATCCACATGTAAAGTCACTGCATCTGAGGCTGCAGCTGCACTAATACGTTTCCATTTTACGGCCCAGTTTCAGATCTCTAACACGCCTGGAAACACGCCACCTTTCAGCAGACATGAAGGTGTAAACATGAAGAAGTGGAACTGGTTCCTGAACCCTCTGAACTCCCAGAAGTCTCTAACCAGTGTCTGATTAGCTGGACCAACCTGGTTTTCTTCTATTTCTTGTTCATTTTAGTGCCTGGTGCAACTAAAGGTCCATTTGTTTGGACAAATATAATGACTGACAGCTTCTGAGTTGTGCTTGAATGTCAGCAGGAAACCACTGTAGGCCTTTGAAATGTCCTCTTATATACCTGGTCAAAAATGTCTTTGTTTTCCAAAGCACAAATGATGTCCTCACATGTCTTGTTTAGTCCAAATATACTCACATGCAAAAGAAACGCAAGTTTCTTTTACCCGATGAAAAATTAAATTTGGTTTCCCAGAACAAAAATGCATTTGGTACTTTGTGGTGCATGGTGTGTTCTTAACATTTTCTGTTGCGTTTTGTAAGGTTGGTGTGAAAACGGAAAACGAATCGTCGCAATACACCATAGTTAAACAGCAGGTGAAACGCCTGTGATCTTGAATGACATTTATACCCACTGAAGGTGTCGATAAATCGTACATATTCAATTGCCCGTGCAAAGTGTGAATCATGTCCACATCATCAATGCATTGGTGTATTGCAACGATTCGTTTTCGGTTTTCACACCAACCTTACAAAACGCAACAGAAAATGTTAAGAACACACCATGCACCACAAAGTACCAAATGCATTTTTGTTTTGGGAAACCACATTTAATTTTTCATCGGGTAAAACAAACTTGCGTTTCTTTTGCGTGTGAGTATATATCCAGTTTACTGTCACACAGGAGGAAAGAAACCAGAAAACATTCTCTTTTAAGAAGCTGCAAGCAGAGAATTTAGACTTTCTTCCAAAGAAGTGACTCAAACTGATGAATCAATTAGCTGATTGGTCTATAAGACGCAAGAACATGGTAAAAATGTCAAAGTTTCCCAAAGCCCAAGAAGATAAATGTCTGGTTTTGTCCAAATATATTCAGTTTAGTGTCATAAAGGAGGAAAAAAACTGAAAGTATTGACATTTTAGAAGCTGGAATCAGAGAGTTTGGACATTTTTTCTGAAAACAATGAAACAGATGAATTTATTATGAAAACAGTTGGTGACTAATTTAATGGTTGCAGATGAATCTAAATCTTTTCCATCATCCTGACTTTATTTACTGTAAAACCTGCAGTCCTTTGTGTCTCCTGACTGAGCAGAAATTTAAATTCAGTGATTTTAGCTGCAGCTTTGTCTCTCTTCAGCTCAGATGATTCTGATCACAACAAGCCGCTTTCTTTCTTTGTTTTCTCATAGTTTTAAACAATAAAAGCCTTATCCTCCTCCTCCCTCTGGATAACTACAGTATCGCTGAAGTGATGAATGTTTGATGAAGGAGGAGATATTTTGTTGTGTTTTATGGTCATTGTTGTCGCAGCCTCCAGTCTCATCTGCAGCCACACACATTCCTCACATCGGTTATTTATTCCTGCAGATTACTGTGAAAAATACGCACAGAGCCCAATATGGAAGCCATGCATCTTCAGCTGCATAGATCTGGATGAGGCTGAATATTAATTCATGTCTTACAACCCCAGAATAGTTCCATCCATAAATCTGCTGAGCCGTGTGGAGGGCGTCTCACTGCTTTATCCATTTATGTAATCACTGTGTTTGTGCTCTAATATATTTAGTATCTTCTGCTCTGACCTTGGAGTCCCTAAACATCGACCTGTCCCCGCCGTCAAACACCGTTAATTACACTTTGTCTTAACAGTCCCGAGGCACAAACTAATGAAGCCGGAGTTATTAATTAGCCGAGGTCAGAGTCTCTGAGGAACGAGGACTTCATTCATTAGGAGGAACGCTCAACTTCTGCAGAACACAACGCTTTCCTCAAGAATGTCCAAATGGTTCTCTGAGTCCTAAAACTTCAGCTAAGAGAGAAGCTGTTTGGACTGAAATGTGTTTTTGTTTTCTCAGTTAATGTTTCCCTGATGAACGGTTCCTGTTTCTAACGAGCAGCATCTCACACCGCAGCAGGAATTATGTGAAAATTCACATAAGTTCCAACAGCAGGGAGCAGTTTTTATAAAACACACTTAAAAGAAGAACATTTTTGACCCAAAAAGAAGTCTGACAGCCAAATTCAACAGAAAATGTTGGAACAACTTTTAATGAGTTCAGAGAAGAATCCTGATTTAAGCAGCTGAGAGTATTACTAACTTTACACTGACACAGTTTAACATGTGTGATTATTTTCATGCTGCCTTTGAATAAACATCCCAGAGCCATACAAATGGAACCTGTCTTATCCTTTATTTTTTATCCTTCAGACCAGGCGTGTCCAACATGAGGCCCGTGGACCAAAAGCGGTCCTCCAGAGGGTCCAACATGAGGCCCGTGAACCAAAAGCGGTCCTCCAGAGGGTCCAACATGAGGCCCGTGGACCAAAAGCGGTCCTCCAGAGGGTCCAACATGAGGCCCGTGGTCCAAAAGTGGTCCTCCAGAGGGTCCAACGTGAGGCCCGTGGACCAAAAGTGGTCCTCCAGAGGGTCCAACATGAGGCCCGTGGGCCAAAAGTGGTCCTCCAGAGGGTCCAACGTGAGGCCCGTGGACCAAAAGCGGTCCTCCAGAGGGTCCAACATGAGGCCCGTGGGCCAAAAGTGGTCCTCCAGAGGGTCCAACGTGAGGCCCGTGGACCAAAAGCGGTCCTCCAGAGGGTCCAACATGAGGCCCGTGGGCCAAAAGCGGTCCTCCAGAGGGTCCAACATGAGGACCGTGGGCCAAAAGCGGTCCTCCAGAGGGTCCAACATGAGGCCCGTGGGCCAAAAGCGGTCCTCCAGAGGGTCCAACATGAGGCCCGTGGTCCAAAAGTGGTCCTCCAGAGGGTCCAACATGAGGCCCGTGGTCCAAAAGCGGTCCTCCAGAGGGTCCAACATGAGGCCCGTGGACCAAAAGTGGTCCTCCAGAGGGTCCAACATGAGGCCCGTGGACCAAAAGTGGTCCTCCAGAGGGTCCAACATGAGGCCCGTGGTCCAAAAGTGGTCCTCCAGAGGGTCCACCATGAGGCCCGTGGACCAAAAGTGGTCCTCCAGAGGGTCCAACATGAGGCCCGTGGTCCAAAAGCGGTCCTCCAGAGGGTCCAACATGAGGCCCGTGGACCAAAAGTGGTCCTCCAGAGGGTCCAATCCGGCCCTCAAAGTGTAAAAATTCCAGAGAAGACATTAACTGCAGATTGTAAATTAGTAAAACTTTAAATTTAAAATCATTTCTAGAACATGACACGTTGTTTTGATCATAAAGTAAAATACTGGATTGTTCATTGTTCTTTTGTTGTTTTGTGTCTCATTTTTGGAATATTTTGTCTCGTTTTTGTTGTTTTGTCTGATTTTTGTCGTTTTGTGTTTACTTTTTGTCTCACTTGTGTTTTTGTCTTATTTTACTCATTTTGTGTTTTGCTTGATTCCATGTTTTGAGCATCGTTTTTGTCACTTTGTTCCATGTTTGTTTTTAGTCCATGTTTTTGTTGTTTTCTCACTTTTTTTATTTTTGGTCTTGTTTGTATCATTTTTGCAATTTTTTGTCTCGTTAGCCAATTTCTTGTCTAATTTTCTGTCTCTTGTTTTGTGATATTTGTATAATTTTTTGCCGTTTTTTTCTCGTTTTTGTCATTTTGCATCTGATTTTTGCAATATTTTGTCTAGTTTTTTATGTTTATTTGTCTCTTTTGTTGTCTGATTTTCATCGTTTCGATCCTCCAGTAAACCCTCCATGGTTCAGTTCCAGGTGACTAAATGTTGTGTTCCTTTGTGGACACTCTGTGATCTGGAAGTTGTAATGTGGAAATGATAAACTGATTCTATCGTCCAGATTCCAGGAGACAACAGACTTTATCCATAAACTGCTTCTACAGGTGTTGTGATACCTCGTGTTTGGAATCCGATCCACTGATGTTCAACCACATGATGATGATGATGTGGTTTCTTCATCAACAGTCGAGCGCCATGTTGGATTAGTCCTCGAAGCTGAGAAAAGAAGACACTCCTGGAAGAGAAAGGCTGAATCCCAAACCCCCCCTACACACTCCCCCTCCACTACCGAGTGTCACTCCAAAAGAAGTCACACTCGCAGCTGTGGAGGGCACTTTAATTGAAGGGGGAGGGTATAAATACGATCGTCAGGAATGGGACGCCCTGTCGCCTCACCGGAGAACGGAAGACGTCATCGCCATGGTAACACAAAGACGCCTACTGTCATGGCTGTAGCGCTGTGGTACAGGTTGCAACTAACAAGGATCGCTGCTGCTTCCAGAAGACGAAAGCGTCCCACTTTTTTTTTTCACTCACATGTTTTCCAATCCTATTATCTGGCATTTCAGATCCAACAAATGAATGAATGAATTCTGTCAGTTGTGTTCAAATTTTAAGGTGTCAGGGGGTGCACAATTAAATCAAACGTCAGCAGAGAAGAAGATTTATTTCTTTTGTTTTATCTTTTTACACCACTCTTTTTGTGATGTTCTGTCAGTGTTTTTAAATTTTTTTTTAAATTTTATTCCACAATTTAATTAATATAACAAAAAAAGAACAATAACAAGAAGAAAATATACTCACATTTCCATTTACAAATCTGCTTACATCTGAACCTAGCAAGCTTTCTGAATATAATGACAGGTAGATAAGACATTCCTTTACATGAACAAAATGCATTTTAACTTAAAAAAAAAAAATAATAATAATCCAATAATAGGGATTAATGACTTAAAGTTATTAAGCGTGGTTACATTACACAGGATTATAATTTAGAAAACAAGAGACTTTAATCAGGTTTCATATAAATCGCATGAAGACTGATTTACTTCTGACAGTATCTTTAAGGATAATAGATCATTTTTAATATCATTTTTAAAGCAGATTATAGAGGGTTTACAGTTTTTCCATTTACTTTGATGTATATGATACTTCCCTATAATGCAAACAATGTTCACCATTTTAGAAATGTTTTTTGGCAGACCATCCATATAAACCATCACCTGCAGCTTATTAAACAAAGAATTGTTTAAGTCAATATTCAGCCAGCTGTAAACATCTTTCCAGAACAGTTGTGTGATCGAGAGAAATAATGGATGCATGTGGAACTTACATCAGTATGTTTGTTTCCTCCTCCATTTCGACGTTGCACTTCCTGAAAAAGTTGTCCAGAGTGAGCATCGATGCAGACTCGCTATTTAAGGGCTGAACAGTCCACTCTCCCTCCGCCCTACGAGGTTTGGGACGGCCCTTAATATGGAGGACCCTCCACGGGAACGCGCAAACGGAGGGGTAGTGTGTAGGGATAGTGTGTAGGGGTAGTGTGTAGGGGTAGTGTGTAGGGGTAGTGTGTAGGGATAGTGTGTAGGGGTAGTGTGTAGGGATAGTGTGTAGGGGTAGTGTGTAGGGGTAGTGTGTAGGGATAGTGTGTAGGGGTAGTGTGTAGGGGTAGTGTGTAGGGGTAGTGTGTAGGGGTAGTGTGTAGGGGTAGTGTGTAGGGATAGTGTGTAGGGGTAGTGTGGTAGGGATAGTGTGTAGGGGTAGTGTGTAGGGATAGTGTGTAGGGGTAGTGTGTAGGGGTAGTGTGTAGGGATAGTGTGTAGGGGTAGTGTGTAGGGGTAGTGTGTAGGGATAGTGTGTAGGGTAGTGTGTAGGGATAGTGTGTAGGGGTAGTGTGTAGGGTAGTGTGTAGGGGTATGTGTAGGGATAGTGTGTAGGGGTAGGTGTAGGGTAGTGTGTAGGGTAGTGTGTAGGGATAGTGTGTAGGGGTAGTGTGTAGGGATAGTGTGTAGGGATAGTGTGTAGGGGTAGTGTGTAGGGGTAGTGTGTAGGGATAGTGTGTAGGGGTAGTGTGTAGGGATAGTGTGTAGGGGTAGTGTGTAGGGATAGTGTGTAGGGGTAGTGTGTAGGGATAGTGTGTAGGGGTAGTGTGTAGGGGTAGTGTGTAGGGATAGTGTGTAGGGGTAGTGTGTAGGGATAGTGTGTAGGGGTAGTGTGTAGGGGTAGTGTGTAGGGGTAGTGTGTAGGGGTAGTGTGTAGGGTAGTGTGTAGGGGTAGTGTGTAGGGATAGTGTGTAGGGGTAGTGTGTAGGGGTAGTGTGTAGGGGTAGTGTGTAGGGGTAGTGTGTAGGGGTAGTGTGTAGGGATAGTGTGTAGGGGTAGTGTAGGGGTAGTGTGTAGGGGTAGTGTGTAGGGGTAGTGTGTAGGGGTAGTGTGTAGGGGTAGTGTGTAGGGGTAGTGTGTAGGGGTAGTGTGTAGGGATAGTGTGTAGGGATAGTGTGTAGGGATAGTGTGTAGGGGTAGTGTGTAGGGGTAGTGTGTAGGGGTAGTGTGTAGGGATAGTGTGTAGGGGTAGTGTGTAGGGATAGTGTGTAGGGGTAGTGTAGGGGTAGTGTGTAGGGGTAGTGTGTAGGGGTAGTGTGTAGGGGTAGTGTGTAGGGGTAGTGTGTAGGGATAGTGTGTAGGGATAGTGTGTAGGGGTAGTGTGTAGGGATAGTGTGTAGGGGTAGTGTGTAGGGATAGTGTGTAGGGATAGTGTGTAGGGATAGTGTGTAGGGATAGTGTGTAGGGGTAGTGTGTAGGGGTAGTGTGTAGGGGTAGTGTGTAGGGGTAGTGTGTAGGGGTAGTGTGTAGGGTAGTGTGTAGGGATAGTGTGTAGGGGTAGTGTGTAGGGGTAGTGTGTAGGGGTAGTGTGTAGGGGTAGTGTGTAGGGATAGTGTGTAGGGATAGTGTGTAGGGATAGTGTGTAGGGGTAGTGTGTAGGGGTAGTGTGTACACAGCAAATCAGTCAGAGTTAAATTAACTCTGAGAGTGTTAAATTCAACACCAGGAAAGTGTGTATATGCGTCCACTCTTTTCAGTGTTAATTTAACATTTACACTAGTGTTAATGTTTTTACACTCAGCTATAGTTATTTCAACACTGTAGGGAGTTCAAAATTAACACTGGCCAACACTTGTGAAGTGTCAGTAGTACTCTACACTAGTGTCAGTGTGTTTTTTTACACTTAGCTCTAGTAATTCCAACACTGTAGGGAGTTCAAAATTAACACTGGCTAACACATGTGTAGTGTCAGTGTTAATGTTTCCACTCTTAGCTATAGTTATTTCAACACTGTAAGGAGTTCAAAATTAACACTAGCCAATATGTGTGTAGTGTCAATAGTACTCTATACTAGTGTAATTTCAAGAAAATGTTACAGTGACTGTGGTTGAAAATGCTACACTGACTACCAATGGATTCAGACCAATGGGTGTAAAATTTGACTACCAATAAACCCACCCACCCATAACCACCACAACCACCTGCCAAACCTATCACAAAAAATAAACAAGACAAAAACTTCTTTACAAAAATAGTCTTATTAAATGGCCACCACACCACAGTAACAATTAACAGTCTGCATGGATTCACATATAGTTACAGTATGGAACAAGGTACACTTGGTCATCGGTGTCATATGAAAACTGCCTATCACAAGGTCTGTAATATACCAGGTCATTTACACAGATCACTGTGAAAACCTCATTTTTCTCCTCAATACCAAATGCATTTAAATGAACATCAAAAAAAATATTCGAGACTTTACAAATCAAAAGATAGGCATTGTTGTCTTTAACAATTATATTGTCAATCCTGTTGAACAAAGGCATCTCATTTTCAACTCCAGTAACCACATACATCCCAACCTGATACTCTGTGCCATAGTTGTTGACCCAGGAAGTGGTAGAAACTGACGACACATCAAAAGCTTCATTCAGCACCTCTCCACCCTCTATACTGCTGACCAGGACTTCAGAAATCGGACCAAACTGTAATCTTTGGAAACAAAAGTTCTCAAAATGAAATGCTAACTGAGACTGATGTTTCTTAGCCAGAGTCTTAGCAATATTTTTGAAGTTTTTAACACATTTCTTGAAGAAATTATGTTTTCCTTCAAATCGCATGCACCAAATGTGTATGAGTGGTCCAATTCTTCTAATACAGCTTGGGTAGTGGATCATATGGTGATGTTTTGGAATCAAATTGTGCTCTGGGAAGATGGATTTAAAAAGCTTGTGATGATCAAAAATTAAATGTTTCAAATAACAAGTCATACCATGAGTTATAGTTGGTGAAAACACAATGTTTACAATTTGAATTAAAAGGAGTAACAACTGCCAACAGGTATCCTCTCTGTTAACTAAATCTCCAAATAACAGCGGGGCATTGCGTAGGAGGCACCAAGACTGGATAGCATTAAGTCCGAGATCTTTGCTGTTGTCATCCAGCTTAAGCCCACCTGGCCTGTTCTTTCTCTGTGTGTATCCATAGTTAAAGCTAGCAATTCTTTCAGACAATGAACTCAGGGATATTGAATTCTTGATCAAATACTGAAAAACAAGCTTTAACTCATATTGCACCACTCCTTCTAGCAGGTCATGCATTATGTCTACAGCGTAATTGTTTGCTGAATGGAAAAACTGGAGGGAATTTAGTGGACAGTCTCGTTTGACACCAAATGTTGATTTCAAAGCAGGATTTTCTTGGATGGCACGAACGTGTTCAACATGAAGGTCTTTTGAACGTAGAATTAAACCTGGGTGATCTTCACTGAAAACTGACTGATAATCACTTTTATCAGTTAAACATAATCTACAACAGTACGTTGCACTGAATGATTCAACAAAACCTAAAAGTGCATGGAGAGCTAAATTGTCTCCTGTAACCTGAATGATTGAACCCTTCACAGGTGTAGCTGAAAAGGGCAACTGTATTCCTTCAGTCTCCAAAATCTTAAGATCGTCAATAAGTGGCTTCAGAATTGGCTCAAACCCATATGTCTTAAGATCCTCTGAATGAAAGAGAGCGACAAGATGGATATTCATTAACACAGAATTGAGTTTTGGTGATAAATTTCTCAAAATAAAATAAACACATCCAAGTTTGTGTACTCCCTTTTTGAGCCCAATGGATTGGCAGTTTCAAAGTCATCATAGTAGAGCTGGATCTGAAGAGCAAGTTCTTGCTGAGAAAATAAACTATGATTTTTAAAGTAGGACCCATCACTTATATCTCTGTAAAATCCCTCCTGGTGTAGTTTTACTTCTTGGAAGCTGTTACAGAGTTCACTGTTACTAAACATAGATGAGAGAGACCCCCGGATAGGTACATACATAAACTTATCATTGACTGGAACTTGCCTATACGTGCCTGTTTTTCTGTCTCTTCTTACATCAAAACGGACACCCAGAACATGTTCTACAGGTTCTACTATATTCCATTTCTCTTCAAAATGCCTCTTCCTTTTAGATTCTGTGTTAAGACATGAAAATGGGTTTTCGAGCTGATCAAAGCAACCCTCAACTCTCTCCAAAGTTTCTTTAGATGCATCAGAAGACAAACAATTAACAACTGCTTCCTTTGCGTGAGCCTGAATGTCATTAACCAGTTCCTCCATCGAGCCGACTAGACACTGCACAGTACTGTCTGGAACACCTGAGGCTTGAACCTGAGCAATAACAGAGCTGCACAAGTCCAGTATATTCTTCTTTTCAATTGGAACATGTGCAGTGACCCTCACAGGAGGATCCACATTCACTGGTGTGGAAGGCCCAGCAACAGGCTCAAATTCAAAACTGCTGCTAACAGGATTTGGATCAAGACAGTCCTTATGTGCTCTAGATAGGTGACGTTGGTAACCAGAATATGTACAAAAAACAAATGAACAACCAGGCTCTCCACAGTTCAAGCGCATAGACCTTCCGGGATACAATCCATGTTCAAACTTCAAATGTCTAAATAACATTGAACAATTGGTGTGGTGTACCTTGCAAATGTAACATGTGTACATTTGTGGTCAAAATCAGTCTTCAGACTTCACAGTGAAGAAGCCTCGCTCTGATTTCTTTTACCCGAGGACTCTCTTTCACTTTGCCGACGTCGATGCCATACACGGTGGTCTGGATGAAGATGAAGAAGCTGGACAGCGCATCATCATACGACACAGCAAAAACATAATGTGCCTTGAAGAGCTCATCAAAGGCAGCAACTGGGGTCTGCATCCTGCAGGGAATGGCCTTCTGGTCCAGGATGATGTAGAAATCCTGGATGCTTTTGCGTCTTTCCCCAACACCGAGAAGAAAGGGCTGTTTGGGGCCAGTTTCCTTAAGGAAGGTCTCCATGCTTGACCCCACCTGTGGAGGGGGTGGGGTTAATATTTGATAGATGGATGTACACAACTAATGAATTCATGGACGGATCTAAGAATGTACACAACATTAATTTTTTTTTGTGGCAAGAATGATTTTTTAAAAACAATTTAACTGCATCACCCCCCCATTACCCCACCATCTTGGCTCTTGAAACCTTACATCAGCTGACATGAAAACATGCATCATTGATGTACAGTCCTAAGAAAATACCTTCATGAACTTGATCAGGCGTCCAGCAGCATCCGATGCACTCATCTTGCTGGTCTTCTTGCCTTTAACTGTTGGAGGCAAGAGGTGAAGGAGCAGAAGGATGGCGGCCGTCTCAGAGTCCCACTCTTCAGAATGCCACACTGCAGAATTAGAATTGACACTTTAAAAATGTATTTTATTTCCTTATAAGCATTACAGCATCAGTTATAGTAAGGAATTCTTAAATTACACCAAGGATTGAAAATGGTTAGCAGTAATGTGCAGTATGTGATTTGTAGTAAAGGGGCCAAAAACATGAAAGAACATAACAATGTGCTCCTTTGTAGTGTACACATTTAGTGTACACTACAAAGTAGCACATTGCATGTGCAATCTACTGTGTCCACACTTGCCACCATCATCAGACTCCTGTTGTGCAGACACAAGTAGCTCATCCACACGCGGACTCGGAGTTAGATTCTTGCAGCAATCTGCGATGACCCTCGGTTTGAAAAATGTTGGCCACTTGGAAAGGAATTTACCAGACACCTCCTCACCGAAGATCATTGTGAAGTCTTGGTCGATCTTAAACAGAAAATGTTTGTGGATGAGAACACCATTGTAATGGGGCTACGGGTGTCAATAAACAGTCCAGCAAAACAAGCCCACCACAAAGTCATCAGCAATTTATTTCATGTTTTACCAAGCCAGGTGTATCCAAGAATCTAGGAAAGAGATCCAGGACAGTAGAGGCAGTAACCAGGTCTTGAACCACCTTTTGCCTGTGCTGGAATGTTGCCTTCATCTTATTTTTGACAAGGGTCGTATCACTTGAGTGTTTCATCGCCGATATGGCTTCCCTGCATTCATCACCAGTCAACTGCTTCTCATCTGAACGGATACTGCGTGGACTCTTGGGGCCCTCTTGGAAAGTGGTCCTGGATTTCTTGCTGTCCTGAGCAGAGTTCCGCTGAACAGTTTTCAGCCTCCATGCTAGGTAGCCAGAACCACTCTGGTGATCATAGAAATGTTCCTGTTGATAAAGAAAAATACATGGAGTCACATCAACTAAGGAAAAACTCCAGGAAAGCACTTTAACAGGGAAAAAACTGGAGAAACCTCAGGGTGAGCAACAGAGGAGGGACCCCTCACTCAGGACAGGTAGACTTGCAATAGATGTTATATACAGACAAGAACAGTTTACAACATAGAATGTATGGGGATGCATTACTGTTTATACTCACATAGCCATTCTTGGAATCTGGGTCCTTCAATTTAGGGAACAGTGTTATAATCCCTAGTGCGTAGAGGATCCGCACATTCATTGGAGGAACCCTCCTGAAAAGGGATAGATGTGTCATTCCTCCAAAAACTGCAAATTTCATTTATGTGCACCATGGATATTACAGTTAACTAAAACAAAAACTATCAGTGAAAAAATAATTTAGTAAACTGAAATAAAAATGACATTTTTTCCAAAAATAAGAACTAAATAAAAACTGCAATGAACAATACAAAACTAACTAAAACTAAAGTGAATGTCAGATAACATCAGCTTAGTTGTGGTTTTCTTAGATGCTAAAGTTGCAGGGAGAAAAGGCCATAGCTCAATATGGAATGACTTGGAGTACGACCCATAGGTAGATAACAGTGAATGGAAAGGGTGGAGGACTGATGGGAACATTATGGGATGCAACTAAAAGGGAGAAATCCCACAAATGTGGAAGTTCATCTTTAGAGGTCTCACCGAGGCTTTCTCCGAAAAACTTAAACTAAGATTAAAACCAAATGAAAACTAAATAAAAACTATTCAATTCCTCAAAATAAAAACTATAGCTGTTTCATCACCTGTTGAACAAACTAAACCTGAACTAAAATTAAAAAAAAGCAAACTGAATAACTAAATAAAAATAAAAACTAATGAAAATATTTAATTACATTAACCTTGATGTGCACATGGGTGTGGGTGACGACATAATTGGTAGCGACTTTTGGAGGTAAAAAAAAAAAAACAACCACAACCTGTTATTGCTTACCCATGGCTCTCCACCATATCTGCCACGAGAATGTTTACCATCTTTCTTCTTGTAACATCACTGATGGTGCTTGTTTTCTCGTACTCTTTGAATATTTCGTTTCCACCAGGCTTTGAATACAGAGCGACTCTGACATTCTGAAACGACAATTGCATGACATTCATACTGCAGGTACAGTAGGTATGTCAGCCTGTGCAACCCGGGCTGATGTAACAGTTGGTCAAGGCGCGCATGATAAATGAGAATTAGCTAACATACCAGAGCTCTGGGTCTTCAGTCTGACACCTACTGAAGCTGCAGTACTAATATACTTAATGTGAAATTTTAATGTAAGGTTTGTCATCGGTCTAATTGACATCAGGGTCAATATCAGGTGGTTAACTTACATCTCTTGCAACGTTGCTATCCAGTGGTCCTTCAATCAGCTGTCTTTTCCGAGCTTTGGTAGAATCCAGTATCAGCGTTGAGTCAGAACCTGATGATGACCCTTGGGATGCAGGTGATGGTGACCAGTCTGATACAGACGAGCCCTCGGAGAACTCCTCCTCAGCAGTGCTACCTAAGAAAACACACAGCCTTGCAGTGTAAATGACACAATTGACCACGAGAGGAAACGAGTTACAGCTCAATTTACCACGCCTAGGGCTATGGGGGTGGCAAGAAAATACCCCAAGCATTGTGAATTGAGCTGTAACCCCCATCCTCAAATGGTCAGTTGCTTTTCTACAATGCTTATGTTATAGACTACACTCATAGCAATATACAATATTATAAAACAAAGCATCAATTCATCAATTCTGAGAAATTTAGTTCACCGGGCAAGGGAAAGAAAGTACCTACATGCGTTGCTCTCATGTATTGGATCAAATAGGATGTGCCCATTAATACTGAAACTGCCCGGTTGTTGCCAATCAGAATCAAGTATAAAAATTTGCTGTTGTAGAAAACAGAGTCAAATTCTTAAAAATTAAAAATATAAGCCTGCAATCCCTCACCATCACAGTCTTCGGCCTTGAAAGACACCCCAGATGATTTCAAGAGTTCATCAAATATGTCCGAATCCACTTCAACGTTTGAGGAATCCTTCAGGCTCAAGGAAGCAGAACCTGGCAAATTGAATTTTGCCAGCACTAAAACAGAAGATACTGTAGGTAAGCAAAATTTGGGAGGGCCAACATACATCAATGAACAAAGCTGATGAACTATAAATACACCGGCGTTAGCAGGAAAGCTAATTTTCATCTGTAGTCTCTAGGAAAAACATAGGAAAACCCTACATGCACAAATAAACATGACAGTCAAATTAGCCTACCTGCTTGCAAAAACTGGGAGTAATTGTACTCGTCCTCTGCCTGTGGTACCCTGACCCATTTGCTGACTCCTTTATATTCTACAGGGACCAGCATGTCGCTTCAAAGACAAGAATGGCATAACTTATTATTATTCCTAATTTTTTACTTTTACACACATTTGGAGGTGGGGGGAGGGCTAATTACTGCAACTACCGCACAAATTTAACATTTAGCTGTACATGACAATGACAGAGATGAGGGAAGGTGAAATGCTGAAAGAAATAACAAAACATTTTGTCTCCATGAGAGACTCAAACGCCCCTGTCTCGTTAATTAACGTTAACAGGAAACACTGTACATCACCACACATTTAACCCAACACTACCAAACACAAGCCACTTTTCCGAAGTGCCTACTCGGCGCGGTCCGGCTCGACGCTCCTTTAGCTGACTCAGCTCATCTCAGTTTAGTTGTATTTCCATATAACCGCATCGTGAGTGGAGCCGTAATATAGCACGGCGACTGAAAGACCCTTAAAGTCACTTGTGTGAAAGTTTTCTGCTCTCCATATTCGTTCTCTTACAATAAAAAGCCGTGACTACAGCAGAAAGCTACGTTGCTGTCGCCGCTTCATCTCGCTTGGAACCTCAGGCGAGAAGACGTACTGTGCCGAGCAGGCGCGAAGGAAATGTGGCTACAATGTGCCTTGCACATGTGTAATGTTATCATACTATAACTTACTTGTATAGTGTACAACCTTTTCAAAATATTACCATTACTCATAAAGCCTTTCCTTTATTGACACTTTTAATAATTTGAGGAACTAATATTAGCTAAACCCTGGTCGAGCAGTGTTGGCCAGGGCTAGCGAGCTAAGCTAACGTTAGCTAGCTAAAAAACACAAAAACGAACCTTTCAAGATATTTTCCTACAAATGCCATTCGCTCCAGACTCATTGGTAAGGCTATATCAATCCAAAAGAAACAATTTTACCAACTGAAACGTAACTTACCGTAGAAAGAAGAAATTTGGATGAAAAAAGTTCGATGACGCAGTCTGAGTGCCTCATACGGTGTGACTGTGTTCCGCTGCACCGCCAAGGACGAGAGGTTCAAGTGGTGGGTGTGGCCAATTGAACGAGCCAGAGTGTAAATTCAGAGTGATTCTCATAACAACGGATATCCACTCTTACACTATCAGGAACGGACTCTAGGGGGTGTTAATTTAAATCAATTCTGAGTAAAAGTAATAGTAACCCCTGTTAATTTACACCAACACTAAAAAAATAACACTGCCACATTTGCAGTGTAGGGATAGTGTGTAGGGGTAGTGTGTAGGGGTAGTGTGTAGGGGTAGTGTGTAGGGGTAGTGTGTAGGGGTAGTGTGTAGGGGTAGTGTGTAGGGGTAGTGTGTAGGGGTAGTGTGTAGGGGTAGTGTGTAGGGGGCGGTTTGGGATTCAGCCAAAGATTAGATGGATCAGAAAGTTGAGGATTTGTGATTCCTTTCATTTTAAAGTTGGATTTCTACATCTTCATGAATCACAAAAGCATGTGACCGTGTGGCCTAATGGATAAGGCGTCTGACTTCGGATCAGAAGATTGAGGGTTCGAGTCCCTTCATGGTTGGATCTAACACAAGTCCGGGTTTCTTCTGCACTCATGAGTTCAGCTGCTGAACACAGAAGTTCACTGTAAATGTGAAGAATCATCACTCCTGGGTGTTAACCAGCTGCTTATTCAGGTAACCCAGACAACAACAATGAAAAAATAAAATAAATCCAGAGGTGCTGATGCAGTGCTTTGTGGAAATAGCAGCTAATATGCTGTGAGCTTTCCATCAGTTTAATAATTGCTGTTTATCATCTTCAAACCAGGTGGTCTGAGCGTGGTGCTAATAACACCAAGGTCATGGGTTCAACCCCCATGTTGGTCACAACATAACATTTAACACCCTTAAAAATCTAAATATTAGCACATTGGGCAAACGAGGCAGTAATTTCTGTTGAATTCTTACCATCAAACCAACACTTTGCACCAGATTTTGTGGAGTTTTCGAACAAATTGGGCCAAAAAACTCTCAGAAACCAGGCCGGTTAGCTCAGCTGGTCAGAGCGTGGTGCTAATAACACCAAGGTCATGGGTTCAATCCCCATACTGGCCACTTTGACAACCTTTAACTGGGAAGGAATGAGTTTCTGAAGGAAAGTTTGATTCATATCCACAGTTATTCTCATCTGACAAAGAGTTTCTGATGAGAATCTCTGACTCTCCCTTTAGAACATGAAGCTAAACTGCCAGCACAAGATCATTTAACTGCAGCTCATCTCCAAAAACAGCAGATTATGAGCTATTTGTGGCCTCATTTGTGGAATTTAATGCCACTAAAACAAGCTTTGTGGACGTTCTGACTGTGAGATGAGCATCATGGGACCATTTTTACTAGGATGAAATAAAGTTGGAGATGTTTATAGTTTTATGGAGCTAACCAGCATGTTTTCAATGACCGTACTCAGCATTCGAAATAAAATCCATCCTCTAATAAACAAAACAAAGAACAGTCTTTGTAGAAATGCTGAACTAACCTCGGACATTATTTGAACCTGACAGCAGTTCATAGTCTGTCTGTTGGTGCTCAATAACAGATTCAGCTGTCAGTATGAGTATTTTACTCCCAAGCTTGTCTTAAAGTCTGAGTGGCCAGTATGGGGGTTGAACCCGTGACTTTATTAGCACCATGCTCTGACCTGCTGAGCTAACCGGCCTGGTTCCTCAGAGCGTTTTTGTCCAAACTTGTTTGAAAGTTCTACTAAATCTTATGCAAAATGATGGTTTGATAGTAAGGGATTGAACAGGAATTACTGCCTCACTGACCAACACTCTATTATTTAGGTATTTAAACAGTGGTTTTTGGACTTTTTGGCCAGTATGGGGGTTGAACCCATGACCTTGGCGTTATTAGCACCACGCTCTGACCAGCTGAGCTAACCGGCCGAGCTAACCGGCCGAGCTCTGGACAGAGTTTGTCCAGTTTTTTATTTCTTTAGTTCATCCTTGATGCTGCTCAGATAACTCCTCATGTGAAGAGCTTTTTTTCTGCGGTGTTGATGCAGTGTTTGTGGAAATAGTTCCCATTTTTCTCCTCAGCAGGACGTTGGTCGGCATAAAGCTCTGCTGGACCACAGGCCTGCTGTGTGGATAAAATGTCCTGAACAACATGGAGCATGAAATACTTCCACTGGAATACTGCAGAAACAACCGCTGCTGGAGGAACAGACGGAGACAGCTCCATCTTTATGAAGACTTTTCTTTCTTCATGCAGGATGAACAAGCTCCACATGTTTCAAAGGCTGTAAATCATAAAAACACTGGACATCAGATGTATGTTATTTTATGGGATTATTACATGATTAACCTCCTTTATTAGTTGCAATAATTCTCAAATTATTATTAGACCTCATTATGTAAAGTCTAAATGGCCGGTATGGGGGTTAAACCCATGACTTCATTAGCACCATGCTCTGACCTGCTGAGCTAACCGGCCCGGTTCCTCAGAGCTTTTTTGTCCAAGTCTGTTGGAAAATTTTACTAAATCTTATGCAAAACAAAAGTTTGATAGTAAAGGAATTACTGCCTCACTGACCAACACTCCATTATTTAGGTTCTGAAGGTTGTTTTTGGCCAGTATGGGGGTTGAACCCATGACCTTATTAGCACCACGCTCTGACCAGCTGAGCTAACCGGCCTGACTTCTGAGAGCTTTTTGGCCAAATTTGCTCAAAAACAACATGACTCTGATGCAATAAATAGACTCATTGGTGACAATTAAACAGAAATCATTGATCAACACTGTAAATTTAAATCTGGTGCAAGATGTTGGTTCAATAGTAGAGATCTGAACAGAAACTGCTGCTTAAACAGCCAATGATTTAACAGTTAGGTTTTTAAAAGTCATTATAGAATATTTTGGTGCTTTCTGGCCAGTATGGGGGTTGAACCCATGACCTTGGTGTTATTAGCACCACGCTCTGACCAGCTGAGCTAACCGGCCTCGCTCTGTCAGCTCTAAACTACTCTTTTTCCTCCAAAAATCTATTTCCAAGCTACTTCTACAATCACTTAATGGCTCATCTCATCCTAGTTTCAGGGGAATTAAAGCACATCAAAGCACACATTCCTCTGCTGCAGCGTTTTAGGAAATGTTTGGTGTTTTTGCATCATACTGAGATGGAACAAATGATTTAGTGATTTTCAGGCTGCTGAAAAAAATCCACTATAAACCAGTCAAAGCAGAACCGTGTGGCCTAATGGATAAGGCGTCTGACTTCGGATCAGAAGATTGAGGGTTCAAGTCCCTTCATGGTTGATTTAAGTCTGGGTTATAGGACTAGTTTAAGCCACTGGGTTTCTCCCTGACTGTAGAATGACAGTGAGGTGCAGCCAGGTTGTAGTCTGATGATGTGAGACATGTTTTAACTGCTACAAGTTTGAGGAGTTTGCTCCACAGAAAGAAAAAAAATGCCCCAAAGTCTCATGTGAGAAAATGTAAGTTATTCTAAAAGTAAAATCCACTGTGTAATAAATAAAGAACGGTCTTTGTTCAGACGTTGGATCAAAATTTTCTGTGATTCTTGCCGCAGTTCTGGTTCTGGTTCTTAGGTTCTGAAGTGGTTGAAAAACAGATTCTGTAAACGTTCTTTTATGCAACAGAGCTGGACAGCGTTCTGGTTTTACTGGTGGAGCTTCCAGTGCAAAGTCAGACTGTTGGTGTGATTTTTATCAGCAGTCTGTCACTTAGAATAATTACATTAAAGCTCGTATCTGTCAGAGGCTGGACTAACTGCAGAACAGACGGATTCTGATTCAGCATCAGTTATGTGACGAGTTGGTGGATTAAAGTTCAGTCTGTGAGGATACAGACAGTCAGAAACATTTACCACCAGCTAAAGTCTAAATATCCACAACTGGAAGTTTATTCAGACAGCTGGATGGATCCTCAGATAAGAGACTTTAGTGGGACTATTCCACCATTAACGTCACGCACTAATAGATTATTATTAGTCATTTATCATTTATCATTATGTAAAGTGTGAGTATCCAGTATGACCGTGGTGTTCTTAGTTTTAGCCAGCTGAAATAACCAACCTCATTTTATTACATAGAAATAAAACCAGGACGAATTTTGCTGCGTTTTGGTTGATTTTTTTATGAATGTTCTTAAAGAAAATATTAGAAGTTTTACTGATATACGTATATGTGGAATCACTTTAGATATTTTTAGGATTTTTTTGGAAGATTTTTACTCATTTTTTGAAAATATTTACAAGAACTTTCTCGCCAAATTTGTTTTTTTAAATAAAATTTTTAATGGAAACTTTTAAGGAATTATTAGAATTTTCTTTCTGAAGGTTTTGCAAATTTTTAGAAATTTGGGGATTTTTTTGCAGAATTTTTGGATTTTTTGGGAACAATATTTTTTGGTGCCCATAAATGAAGACAACAGGACGGTTAAACAAGCGATAACTTATGAAGCTGTGAGTCTGTCAAGATGCAAATATCAAGTTTAAAACAGCGAAAAGTCCAGGCCCATGGGCTGAAGCTGTGAAACTGAAAATAATTTGACCTCTCAGAGGAAAAAGTTTCTCATTTAAAGTTAATTTAGGAACAAACAGTGCAGTACATGATCAATGACATTATTTTAACACCTAAACATCTGTTTATCAGTGACTGGACAGATGTTTATGTGGAGAATTCAAACATTATTTCTAATTTGGGGAAACGAGGATGAAGGAGAATGTTTGTGAGCACGACACTAGAATGAATCCCTCAGACTGCTGTATTAATTTCAGTTTGTTGGTAAATCTCTGGTTCTGCTCTTACTTTTTAAATAGGCTGATCTGTGTCACACTGACTTCTTTCTGTCTTCAGCTTCAGTGGTCAGAGCTGAAACGTGATGCTGCTGCTTCACTGTTCAGGTTGAACGTCTGCAGAACAGAGAAGGAGGTGTTGTGTTGTTGTGTTGTTGTCTGACGGAGTTTTGTGAGGCAGTAAAATGACTGGATGCTTCTCAGAGCTTCAGTAAACTGCTGAATGTCCAAAGTGAGCCGAGCTTCGTTGCTGCTGTGATTACTTTCACAGAGGCGATGTCACGCTGTGAGCACAGCCCCGAGTGCTCTCCAAGGAAGAATTTAATTTACCGTCCTCTCAGCAGGACCAATAAGGACGTTTTCTGCTAAATCTGTCCGTGCAAATTAGTTTACTGAAGGAACACCCCTCATGGAGTGTTTCAGCCTCATCTTCTACATCTCTTTTGTGTGTTATTACATTTGTAAATTGGGTCATTTAATCGCATTTACTGCTATTTTTAAGGTCTGTTTCACTGTTAAAGAACTTTATCACATCATATTCATCAATACTAATCTGGATGTACTTAAATGCACAATAACACACAACTTTTCTGTGTTGTAAAATATCAGAAAAATCATCAGATTAACCACTTTTATGTTGTATTTCTGTATTTTCTTGTGTAACCCTTAAAATTCAGACAGTGACAGAACAAGTGCTTAATTTTAGTGAAAATACACGAACCTTTCCTGTAAAGGTGGATAATAGGAGCCATGATGCTGTTAGCCTAGCAGAGAAAAAGACAGAAAATAAGTACACAGCTGAAATGGTGACTAGCATGGTGCACTAATGTAAACCTGAAACTAAACTACCATTTATCAGCCGTACTGTCTGTCCTAAATGTCTGTCCATTAAAGATGAAAATTATAGATTTATTTCAAGGAGAAAAGGCAAACTACGCAACTTTAACAGACCAAAGGAAGGTTATTTAATAAAAAAGTATGTTAATTAAAATAGAATCTTAACTAAAATAATAACTGATAGCTGAAAGCATGACCGCAGCTAAAAGAGCATCTGAGCTAAAAAATAAAAATAAATAAAAATTAGCTTAAAGAATGAATTTTATCCCAGAAAAAGTTCACTCAAAGAATGACTGTTAGTAAAAAAAAGAACAACTTATCTTGAAAACGTTTGCAAAGAAAAGAATGTAAACTAAAATGAGTGTTAGCTATAAGACTTAGCTACTTAGCTAAAAAAAAAGGCTTGTAATGTAGTGACTATGCTAAAAGAATGACGTAGCTAAAATGTTAGCTAAAAGAATGACTTAGCTAAAATATTAGCTAAAAGAACGACTTATCTAATATAAGTTAGCTTAAAAAATAACTGTATGCTAAAAGAGAGAATGACTGTATGCTGAAAGAATGGCTTAACAAAAGAAAGTTAGCTAAAAGAATAATGGTAAGCCTAAAGAAGGACTTAGCTAAAAAAAAAAAAAAAGAAGAAGTTAGCTAAAACACTGACTGCAAGTTAAAAGACTAGCTAAAAAATTAATTTAGCTTAAAGAATGACTGCAAGCTAAAATGGCTCAGCTAAAATATGCTAGCTAAAAGGACTTAACTGATATGTTAGCTAAAAAATGTATAGTAAAAGAATGACAACTAAAAAATGTTAGTTAAAAGAATAACGGTAAGCTAAAGCTAAAAATGACTTAGCTGAAATATGCTGGCTAAAAGGAGGACTGAACTAATATACATTATCTAAAAAATAACTGTATAGCAAAAGAATGACTTTGCTAAAAATGCTAGATAAAAGCTAAATTAGCTTAGCTAAATTCAGCGTGTCTGCTCCATCTGCACAAACCCTGCTTATCTCTGCGTTGTGTTGCTGATGTATTTGGGTTCAGGATTGTCATGCAGAGGGAGAGGAGGGTCAGACAGCAGCGGTCGTAGTTGTCAAGGAGACTTTTACTGTCGCTAACTCTCGCACATAAAACCTCCAACAGTCCAAAACAGAGAATATTTGGCGAAACATGGCGCCTCCCGCCAAACAAGTCAGACTATGGTGTCCTGGAAAGGACAAAACGCTACAAAGCCTTGGCTCAGCCAACCTGCAGTGCTACAGCACCACCTAGTGGTGTGATTTAGTTACTGAGAAATTAATGCTGGTTAAAAAAGATGGAAGCCAGTTAAAAGAATATTAATGCTGAACATTAAAAGACCCGTTTAAAGAATTAAAATGCAGTTTGGGAGTAAATTTTACTAAACGTTTTCACATTTACAAGTAGTTTGAGAAATGCTTGAAAAAGAGACTCACCATTTAGCTTCAGTGGTTTTGTATCTTTTTGTATTTTCTTGCGTTCATGCAGTTAGCTGTTAGCATTAGCTGTTAGCCATGTTGAAAGCTGCTGGTTACGGCTGATTTAATAATTTAGTGGAGTAATACGTCTAATGTGGTGTTTCCCAGAAGAGTCCTTGACAGTTTGTGCTGCAGCTCTGCTCTCACACCTGATTCAATTAAGGCCTCATGAAAAAGAGTCTCTGCTAACTGGATCACAAGAGCAACAGGTTCACCTGGACATTTCTTACCTTTAAACACTCAGCTTCCTGCTGGTATTAATTTAAATGAAACCTCTGAGGAGCACAGGACACATACATGGTGAAACTGGAAGATCATGTTAATGGACCAGACGCCTCCTCAGCAACACGCTTACTCTCCTGAACACGCGTGTTTCTGCTCAGAGCTCATTCCAGTCTGTTTCATATGTACGTTATAAAGTGAACATCCAGCGTTTGTGTTTCCAGAATAATCCACTGTTGTCTGTTTCTCTGAAGTCAGATGAAGAAAACGAGCATCAGTCAGTGTGACTTTCTGCACAGCATGTGGATTCATCTTTTAGAGGAACCAGAGGTCATTTATCAGCTCACAGCAAAGAGAAGCTCCATGTTTCCTGTAAATCCTCACTGGAGGTCTCCAGGCTCCGACGGTGCGTTTAAATGAAGTCTGTAAAACCTGCCGCCCTCCTCTGGGTGGATCCATGAAGACAGAAGATCAGGAAGAACCAAAGAACCATCCGTGAAAACGTTCCATCTACAGATTTATTCCATGGATCTGCATGTTGAAGCTGACGTCAGAGACCAAGACGTGGACCTCAGGCTTCTCTAAAGGCTTCTACCATCCTAAATAAATAAACAGACTGTCAGAGGGCAGCGGACCGTGTCTTTTTAAACTCCACACACAGCTGAGCCAGCAAAGAGCAGAAAAGCTGTGAAAACACATTCTACTAAGTTTAAATTCATGAACAGCAGTGATGAAGGATCATGAAGCTGAAAGAACGTCTGACAACACAAGAAAAACAAAAAGAGCCCACTCAGAATGCAAACGACACAAAACAACAAAAACAAGACACAAACTACAAAAAGGAGACCAAAATAAGACGCAGAGGGTCTTTAAAAACAGAAATACAAAATGTCATTTATTACATCATTTTCTGTAAAACCGATTCAAAGACGTTTCAACCTGTTGTCCCAAATGGAAAAGCTTCAAACAGATAAAATGGATGTTTGAGGGTTGATTGGAAGGAAAACATCTGGTAGTTTAAAAAAAAAGATGTTTAACGTGAAGTTAAAACTCAGCTTCAGATAAATTAGTTCAAACATGGTTCAAGGAAGTGTTTATTCTGTAGTAAGAAACATGTGAAAGCAGTGACCAGAAGATGTTTTCTGTTTCATTTCCAAACCTTCTGCTTAAACATTACAGATTTCAGCTGTGAATTCTCAGTAAAACAAACTAACGGATGATTCCTGGAGACCAGTTTAAACATTCAGGACTTTTGCTTAAACGAGTCGGGCAGCAGAAAAGGAAGTGAACGAACACTTAGAGGTGAAGGAGGAGTAGTCTGGGTGGGAGGAGGAGTCGTGTTTCCTGGAGTTTAAAATGAGAACAGGAACAGAATGGAAGAACCTCTGTGAGAGGAGCACTAATTAATAAAAACATGAATAATAGGATGAACATCACAGCTGTACAGAGAAACCTTCTAGAACCTCAGCTTCACATCTGCTCTCTGGGTGATAACTATAGAAGGTCATTCATTAACGTTCTGCATTCATCATCTCTGCACCGGTTCTTCCTCACGTCTATATTTAACATCAGTGGAGCTCTGGAGGAGATATTAGTTCGTCTTTAGGACCGTTTATATGACAAAAAAAAAAACACTAAATGAGCCTTTATATCCTAAAAGTGCATTTTAAGGCTTTTAT
This sequence comes from Acanthochromis polyacanthus, assembly GCF_021347895.1. Lineage (NCBI taxonomy): Eukaryota > Metazoa > Chordata > Actinopteri > Pomacentridae > Acanthochromis > Acanthochromis polyacanthus. Next base: position 28,888,120 of record NC_067134.1, on the reverse strand, counting down.
TTTGGAGAGAAACTGTAATTTGTGTCACCTGGTGAACAAAACGGCACAATTTTTCAAGAGAAAATGATCTGTAAATGATAAAATAAAAGAGCGTTTAATCCTCTGAACCCCGAAAACCCGCCAGCAGGTTTGAAAAAAAAAAAGACCTTAATGAGAAGATTTATGAGATAGAACTGGTAAAAAACTGAATCATATCTGAGAGAATGGTTGGATTTTCACCATTTTTCTGAGAGAAACTGTAAAAACTGACGGTCCTTGAACTAATCATGTATTCTATTCTGATTTTATTCTAAGTGTCTCCATTTTTTTTAAAAAAAACACCTAAAAATAAAAGGTTTGCTCTGAATAAATTCAGTAAAAGTGACAGAGGAAAATAAAAGCAGCAGAAACAGAAGAGAGCAGCAGGAGGTCAGACATTCATGCAGCATGGAGAAACATCTACAGTCTGTTAGTACAGCTGCATGGTTCCAGTGTTAACCGACAGGTTGGTGCACGCTTTAGTAAAACAAATGATGGAGTACATGAAACAGATTTAGTGACTTATGGCCTTTAAACATTTCTGATTCATCTTAGACCTGCTTTAGTCATTCTACATTAATTTCAAGTCTTTAGGGAAAAAACAGTCATTCTGAAAACGTGTCGTTTTGGACTCATTTGGACATTTTTTAATCATTCTGGACAAATACTGAGTCTTTTTGGACGTTTGTTTTCTGGGACAAGCTGGAATTCTGGACTAATAAAAAGTAATCTGGTAAAAGTTTTAGGTTTTGTTTGACAGGTTTAAGTCACTTTTGTTCAGTAATTTTGAAGCATTTCTAACGTTTTATTTGGTAAAAATGTGACTCATTTTGTTGAGGTAAAATAAACTTTTAAAAAGACATTTCTGGGTCCTCTGTCCGTCTTCATGGTTGTTCTGAGTCCACAGAGAGCAGTAAATAAACGTCCAGCAGCTTAAAGTCTCTGTTCAAAATGAGTCTATTCACATAAAACTGATTGTTTGCCCTCATATCTGAACAGGAGAACAGCTGACCGTCTCTTCCCTTTACTGCAGCTCCTCTCCGGCCTCCAGCAGAGAGTAGCGGTCCTGGTCCTGGACTGCGGTCCTCAGACTGGACGGGCCCTGAGGGGCCCCCGGGCCAGGATGCTGGTCCCTGGTGGATCCGGGCAGAGCCGGGCTTCGGCGCCGACCATCCCGACCCAGATGTGTGCTGATCTGAGACGAACGGAGGCTCCTCATCTGGCCTCGAACTCGAAGCTCGTAGGTCTCCACCGAGGTTTTCCTGTACCTGAACCACACATCTGGATTGAACTCACATCTGGATCACACTAATTAAAGATGATTCTACTTTAATGTAGATTCTTTAACAAAATGCACTACTTTATTTTCTCCATGTAAACTAGACTGGAAAATACTTCTAGAAGAATCTTCTTTCACTCTACTTTTTTCATTTTTTGCTGTTATTTTACAGATTTTCCTTTTTTCCCTGCATAGCACAGACAAAATCTATAAAATCACAGAAAAATATATTAATTTAATGTTAAAAACTGGCCCATCTGTTGATAATGTCAGCACCAAAAATCTGATTGGTATAAACAGTAATCTGTTGATTTTTTTTTTTTTTTTTTACAGTTTTGAGTTCCTCCATTTTCATTCTATTTAAATCAGCTAAAACACTATTTTACAGATATTTGCTATTATCAAAATATCAATATCAGTGATTAAAAATGGTAAATATATATATATAAACATACATATATATATATATATATAGTTATTTTTACATTTTTTTCAGTTTTGCTAAAACAAAATTAGAATATTTTATAAAATCACAAAGAAAGTGTAAATTTACAAAAAAAATCCGTAGAAAACTGTAAATAATGTCATCATAATTCTGTATTTTTATAACTTATTCTTTTGCAGTGTTTGAGTATAAAATTAGACCAAATTTACTGTATTTAAATGAGTAAAAATGTTATTATTGTACAGATATTTGCAGTGATTTATAAAGAAAGTCATATAAAATACAGATTAAAAAATTAAAAATAAACTTTTACAGATTTTCTTGCTCATAAAATTGCATAAAAAGTATTTTACATGTTGACTATTAAAAAAATGTAGTTTCTGTTGACATAAGTTGTTTTTTATATGTAGAAGTAAACTCCAGAATGTAACATCACACAGCTCTAGTATTCATACAATAATAATAATAATAATAATAATAATCTTCTAACACATTAAATGTTTTTCTGTCTGTTTGAAATGTTTAAAGTGTGTAGCAGGTGAACTATTATCCAGGTGAAGGACTCCACAGACGCCATGATGATAATAATAATGAAGAATCATCTAAATGTAAACAGACTCACATTCTGAGCAGTAAAGAGGACAGAACCACAGAAACAGAGGAGGCGGCCATCGCAGCTGAACCCATCCAGGGCTGCAGAACCAGACCCACCGGCATGAACACTCCTGAAACCAGCATGCATGCATTCATTCATTCATTCATTCACACCAACAGAGGATCAGCAGTCTGACAGTGTTCATGTTTTATCAGACGTGTGCAGAACCGTCCTGTTATCTACAAGGTTAGTAAAAACCAGGCCGGTTAGCTCAGCTGGTCAGAGCGTGGTGCTAATAACAGGTCATGGGTTCAACCCTCATACTGGCCAAGAAGCCATAAAAACAACCTGTAAAAAACTCTAATGTTAGAGTGATCATTAATAAAGTATTGATTTCTGTTTGATTGTCACCAATGAGTCTATTTTATGCAACACATTTATTGTTTTCTTTAATAAATTTGGACAAAACCAATCATCAACCTGCCAACATGTTTTAATCTTCTAATTTTTGCTGCTACTACTACTGCCCCTCCAAGCATCAAAGCTAATGTTAGCCACATTAGCCACATTAGCCACACAGGGCGCTAACAGTGAGGATTTTCCTGCTGTTGTGGGGACATTAGCATCAATAATAGCAGCAGGACCTCAGATGAGCTGCTCGTTCTGATTGGTTCACCTGGAAGCAGTGAGGGGGCGGAGCTACACAGGGTTACAGCTAAAAGACTATTGGTTCCTCAGCTGGAATTTAAAACTGAATAAAACTGCTCCAATTGAAAAAAATGTCTTCAGACTGTCACAGGTTTGATTTGAACCTCAACATATTCAGAGAATAAAACAGAATAAAACGTGTTTTCACCACGTGTGATCGTTCAGACTCCAGGTTGAGTCCCGTCAGCTCTCACCTGCAGCCACTGGGATTCCCACCAGGTTATAGACGAGGGCGAAGACAAAGTTGATCCGGATCCGACGGACCGTCTTCTTAGACAGCTCGATGCTCGCCACCACGTCCAGCAGGTCGTTCTGCAGAGAAAGCTTCAGGTCAGACAGTTTAAAGATTCCACCGAGCCTCCAGAGCAGGGGTTCAACGTGGAAGTGCTTTGTTTCTCCTTTTTGTCTTGTTTGTGTAATTTATGTAATTATTTTGTTGCATTTTTGTCTTTTGTGAATTTTTTTTGTCTCTTCTTAATTAAATTAGGAGTTGTGGTTATTTAAAGGTTGTTATTCTGCGATTTTGCTGCTCCGACCCTCTTGAGCTCAAACTGGGCTGAAAGCAGAACCTGAACTAAGATCTACTCTCTCTCATCCACCTACTCGGATCAGGACGATGTGTGCCGCCTCGGTGGCCACGTCGGTTCCGGTGCCGATGGCGATGCCGACGTCGGCCCGTGCGAGGGCGGGCGAGTCGTTGACGCCGTCCCCCACCATGGCCACCCGCAGGCCTCGCTCCTGCAGCTCCTGGACTTTAGCCACTTTGTGTGACGGCAGAACCTCAGCGAACACCTTCCTGATGCCCACCTACGGCCGAACCAACACCCTCAGTTCATTTTACAGACGTCCTCAGGTGTCCTCAGGTATAAATGTGTGAGTTCTACCTGAGCTGCTATGGCTTTGGCCGTACGTCTGTTGTCTCCTGTGATCATCACCACCTCGATGCCCATGCTGCTGAGCGTGTGCACCGCTAACGCCGACTCTGCTTTCACTGTGTCAGCGATGGCGAACATGGCGCACAAAACACCTGCAGAAAACACACGACACAGGTTTACTGGATGTTTGAGGATGACCACAAACAGGCTGGGTGAGCAGAAGAAGTGATATTTATCGTGTTAATAAGGTTTGTTCAGTCAACAATGTGCCCATTTTTAGGACCAGTTTTTGAACAAACCTGGTCCACAAAGCTACTGAAAACCAGGCCGGTTAGCTCAGCTGGTCAGAGCGTGGTGCTAATAACACCAAGGTCATGGGTTCAACCCCCATACCGGCCAAAAATCTGCAAGAACTGACAACATACTGTAATGTTGGTCTGTTCCTCGTTCATAAGTCTGTTTCTCTGTACCAGATTCAGTTTGTTTCTGTAAAGGTTTGATCTAAAAACTCCTCAAAGATGGAGCAGTTAGCTCACATAGAGTGTGATGCCAGTGAAGAGCAGCATCAGAGACCTCAGAAGGTCATCTGGTCCTCACCGTCTATGGCCACCAGTATGGCCGTCTGTCCTTTGGTTTCGTGACTCGACATGGCGGCGTCCACGTCTGCTCCGATGTGGTGGCCGTTCCTCCTCATCCACTCCCTGTTCCCGATCAGGACCGAGTACGGCGCTGCCTCAGCTGGAAGTCAGAAAATAATTAGATCAGCTGTAACTCAGTGAACTTTGAAGCAAAACGCCGTCATCTGAACGGACAAACGTGACATTTCAGATTCACAGAAGAGAAAAATGTTTAATCTGAGATGAAGAGATCCATCCAGTGTTTCTGTAGGAGATTAGCTGAAGTCTTATCTCTATAAATATAATAAAAACAGCTCATTTAGCAAACTGTAATCATTGTCGTCATGTTCAAGTTTCAATTATAAGGTGTTTCAATGGAACTCAAAAAAGGATAAAAGATGACTAATTACTTTAAGTTTTTAAGTGATGAAAGCTCCTTTGGCTTTCCTAAACAATCCATTTAAAGCTATTATATTATGTAGTCATATGACAAAAAAGTCAATTACTTCATCCCCTGAGCCTTTCTTTGTCACAGTTTAAGGTTCATTCTAGAAAGATTTGATCTAAAAACTCCACTAGCACAGAGTAGTAAAGTCATGAGTTCATCCTGCATACAATCAGATCAGAGAGTTGTTCAATCCCTCAATGTGCTCATTTTACTTTACACAGACAATGGCATTAGTAAACAAATTTATCCAAAAAAAACACCTCAAAAGCAGGCCAGTTAGCTCAGCTGGTCAGAGTGTGGTGCTAATAACACCAAGGTCATGGGTTCAACCCCCATACTGGCCACAAAGTCCTCAAAGCAGCATTTAACACCCTTAAAAATCTAAATATCAGCACGGCAGGCAAACAAAGCAGTAATTTCTGCTGAATTCCTTACCACCAAACCAACATTCTGCACCAGATTTTGTGGAATTTTCAAACAAATTTGGCCAAAAAACTCTGAAAAGTAAGGCTGGTTAACTCAGCTGATCAGAGCCTGGTGCTAATAAGGTCATGGGTTCAACCCCCATACTGGCCAGTGTTTGACAAGAAAAGGACTTTATTTGTCCACTTCAAACGAGATAAAAGATCATAATAAAGTCACTTAAGGTTACTTGGAGCTCCAGTCAACGGTTTATTGCAGTGCTAGCTCCAGTCAACTGTTTATAGCAGTGCTAGCTCCAGTCAACGGTTTATTGCAGTGCTAGCTCCAGTCAACTGTTTATAGCAGTGCTAGCTCCAGTCAACGGTTTATTGCAGTGCTAGCTGCAGTAAATGTGTTATTGCAGTGCTAGCTCCAGTAAACGGTTTATTGCAGTGCTAGCTGCAGTAAACTTGTTATTGCAGTGCTAGCTCCAGTAAACTGTTTATTGCAGTGCTAGCTGCAGTAAACTTGTTATTGCAGTGCTAGCTCCAGTCAACGGTTTATTGCAGTGCTAGCTCCAGTCAACATGTTATTGCAGTGCTAGCTCCAGTAAACTGTTTATTGCAGTGCTAGCTGCAGTAAACGGTTTATTGCAGTGCTAGCTCCGGTAAAAGGTTTATTGCAGTGCTAGCTCCGGTAAACATGTTATTGCAGTGCTAGCTCCAGTAAACGTGTTATTGCAGTGCTAGCTGCAGTAAACGTGTTATTGCAGTGCTAGCCCCAGTAAATGTGTTATTGCAGTGCTAGCTCCAGTTAACAGTTTATTGCAGTGCTAGCTCCAGTAAACGGTTTATTGCAGTGCTAGCTCCAGTAAATGTGTTATTGCAGTGCTAGCTCCAGTCAACGGTTTATTGCAGTGCTAGCTGCAGTAAACGTGTTATTGCAGTGCTAGCTCCAGTAAACGGTTTATTGTAGCTCTAGCTTTAGTAAATGTGTTATTGCAGTGCTAGCTCCAGTCAACAGTTTATTGCAGTGCTAGCTCCAGTAAAAGGTTTATTGCAGTGCTAGCTCCGGTAAACATGTTATTGCAGTGCTAGCTCCAGTTAACGGTTTATTGCAGTGCTAGCTCCAGTTAACGGTTTATTGCAGTGCTAGCTCCAGTTAACGGTTTATTGCAGTGCTAGCTCCAGTAAACATGTTATTGCAGTGCTAGCTCCGGTAAACGGTTTATTGCAGTGCTAGCTCCAGTCAACATGTTATTGCAGTGCTAGCTCCAGTAAACATGTTATTGCAGTGCTAGCTCCAGTTAACGGTTTATTGCAGTGCTAGCTCCAGTTAACGGTTTATTGCAGTGCTAGCTCCAGTAAACATGTTATTGCAGTGCTAGCTCCGGTAAACGGTTTATTGCAGTGCTAGCTCCAGTCAACATGTTATTGCAGTGCTAGCTCCGGTAAACATGTTATTGCAGTGCTAGCTCCGGTAAACGGTTTATTGCAGTGCTAGCTCCGGTAAACGGTTTATTGCAGTGCTAGCTCCGGTAAACGGTTTATTGTAGTGCTAGCTCCAGTAAACGGTTTATTGCAGTGCTAGCTCCGGTAAACATGTTATTGCAGTGCTAGCTCCAGTACACGGTTTATTGCAGTGCTAGCTCCAGTTAACAGTTTATTGCAGTGCTAGCTCCAGTTAACAGTTTATTGCAGTGCTAGCTCCAGTTAACAGTTTATTGCAGTGCTAGCTCCAGTTAATAGTTTATTGCAGTGCTAGCTCCGGTAAACGGTTTATTGCAGTGCTAGCTCCGGTAAACGGTTTATTGCAGTGCTAGCTCCGGTAAACGGTTTATTGCAGTGCTAGCTCCGGTAAACGGTTTATTGCAGTGCTAGCTCCGGTAAACGGTTTATTGTAGTGCTAGCTCCGGTAAATGTGTTATTGCAGTGCTAGCTCTGACCTGCAGGGGTGACCTCCCCATCAGGCAGCAGGCTGCTTTCATCGGTGGTGGCTCCGGGCAGCAGGAACTGTTCCTCATTTTGTTGCAGCAGCAGATGTTCTACGTTGGAAACCCGGCAGCTGATCCCACAGCCAGGAACCGCCTGGAAGTCCTGGCAGTATCCCAGCACCTCAGAGCCCAGCTCCTGTTGGATGTTCGCTGCTGTTATTCACTGCTGAAGCTCCACTGAGCAGAAAACAGGACAGAAACCAGCCTCCCACCTCTTTGCAGTGTTTGGCCACTGCCAGGCCCAGCGGGTGTTCGCTGCTGGCCTCCGCCGTGCCGACCAGCGCCAGGATCTTCCTCAGCGGCATCCGGGCCATCTCCCACAGAACCAGGACCCGAGTGACCCGAGGAACACCGTTAGTAATGGTACCGGTCTTATCAAACATCACCACATCGATCTGAAGACACAGACAGCTTTTAGACTGATTCAGGCAGTACCACCTGCCACCACAAGGTGTCAGTGGTTAGTTAGAACAGATACAGAGCGGAGGTTAGAGTCAAACTGGACGGATCAGAGTAAACAGCGGTTTCTATCAGACCACTCTGTCACTGATGGTGCATCAGTTAGAAGATTAGTGAGGATCAGGTATGTTGTCGTCCCACATACCTGCTCATTACAGGAACTGTTCCATCAGTAAAACATGCAGAGGAGCTGTTTATCTTTCACTTTGTTGTTTTGACTGGAGGAGAAGCTTCAGTGAACACAGATCTTATCAAAATACTGCATTATTCACATCATTTACAAGCTTCTGCAGCTCTACAAAGATGTTTCACCACAAAGAAGTTGTCCTCCAACTAGTTCTGAGCCCTGCTGCAGTGAATATATTGATCCCATTTGGTTTATTTTCCTGTCTGTGATGTTGAGCAGCTGAGTCAGTCCTGGATTCATGGTTGTGCTGACGAGGTCAGAGCTTTTGTTTTGGTAAACAAAAATATAGTTATTTATAAAGATATGTGTGTAAATTATAGCTGGATTTGTTTTTAAAAAGCTGCCCGTCATCCCACTGTTTCTCCAGGTGAGGTCTGAAAATAAAAAATATGCCAAGAATTTTTTCTAAAAAATTTTCTACCAATATTTTAGTTTCAGAGCTTCAACTCATTATAAATGCTCAGTTATGAAAGTGTACCAATTTGTTCATTTTTGTTAGTTGCTTAGTGTTAAAATCTATTCTATGTTTAGTTTAGTATTACTGTGACATGAGGCTGCATGTGGTTCAAATTATCGCTGTATTTTGCTGTATTTTTAACTATACTTTTTGCTGTATTTTTAACTATACTTTTTGCTGTATTTTTAACTATACTTTTTGCTGTATTTTTATATTTTTTGCTGTATTTTTAACTATACTTTTTGCTGTATTTTTATATTTTTTGCTGTATTTTTAACTATACTTTTTGCTGTATTTTTAACTATACTTTTTGCTGTATTTTTAACTATACTTTTTGCTGTATTTTTAACTATACTTTTTGCTGTATTTTTAACTATACTTTTTGCTGTATTTTGACAGTATTTTTATGATATTTTGACTGTATTTTTTCTTTGTTAACTTGTGTTCAAACGTATAACTTTATACGGAAGCTTCTATTTTTGTTTTTTTATTCTAATTCACCCACACTCAGACTTAACGTGCTAAAACAACGTTCTGGAGGTGGACCAGGAGGAATGTGATGATCTGAAGTTTAGGTCAGATGTTCCTCCACAGACTCACCTGATGAGCCATCTCCAGCGGTGGTCCTCCTTTGATCAGGATCCCGTTCTGAGCTCCGACCCCGGTTCCCACCATGACGGCCGTGGGGGTGGCCAGGCCCAGAGAACAGGGGCAGGCGATGGACAGAACCGTGATGGAGGCCTGGAAGGCGAAGCGGACGATGACCTCGGCCTTGGAGATGTTGGGGTTGTAGCCCTGCCAGGAGAACGTCAGAACTTCATCAAAGCTGCTTCTGTTCACCGATCAAAACATCCACCTGATTTTTGAAAGTTTGTTTTGAACATTTCTTTTTTTATTCTCTTTTTAGTCCATAAAGAAGTCAGCAGATGAACAAACTTTCTTTCAAATGACATCACAAACTGTTCTTCTATTTTGTAAACGAACAGACATGCAGAACGAGTTTTTAAAAACAGAACACACTGGGAAAAGATAAAAATACTGATATTCTCCATCCCTCAGTAGTCTCTGTATATCCTGTGTGATCCAACGTACCGGGAAGTTCTCCTTCACGATGTCAAAGTTGACGAAGCCGATGACCAACCAGACGACCAGCGTCAGCAGAGAGACGAAGACGATGAAGGGAACAAAGTATCCGCTGAGTCTGTCTGCAAACTGCTGGATGGGAGCCTGAGAGGACATAAACGCTGGATTTATACCAAAGAAATCATCGACTTTTATTCATCTTTGGTGTCATTTTCTTTGTGTCATCTTTAGAAAACTTATTTAAAGGACTGAATGTTAAATATATTAGTTATTAAAACACAAATACGACTGTTTTCGTGATGTTTCCATGTGTGAAAGGTCTTCTCACGTTGGATATTCACAGCTCAGAGTACAAGTTTGATGGATTTACCAGAAAATAAACTCCAGACTGCTTCTTACCTTGGAGGTCTGAGCCTCCTCCACCAGTTTGACGATCTGAGACAGCGTAGTTTCAGCTCCGACATGCGTGGCCTCCACCAGCAGAGATCCGTGAGCGTTGATGGAGCCAGCGATCACCAAACTACCGGCCTTCTTACTGACCGGCATCGGCTCACCTCACCGACAGGAAGGAAGAGACATTTTAAGAACCAATAAACATTTTGGTTTCTGTTCATCACAGAGGAAGAAACTATATTGACTTTTCTGTCCTGATTTGTGTGAATGAAAGTCCAGTCTTTGTTCAAAATGTTCCTCTGTACCCCCATGTAGAAATTCCATTCCAAGCTTGTATGAGATCAGGCTGATCTAATCTAGAGCTGGACAATAAAATAGAAGTTGGATCCTGGAAGGTGAAACAAAACCAGTTCCTTCTGATCCAGATTAAACCTTCAGAACATCTGGATCCAGCTGTTTTTACCTGTGATCAGAGACTCGTCTGCCATGGAGCTTCCCTCCACCACCTTCCCGTCTACGGGGAACTTTCCTCCGGGTACGACCTTGACGATGTCGCCCCTCTGGACCAGCTCCACCTCCACCTGCTCCTCACTAAAACACAGCAGAGCTTCACGTGGAGCTGCAGAGCTTTTTACAACGCTGCTGTTTATGTGGCGAGTCTGACCTGATGACGGAGCGGTCGGATCCCAGAGTGACCACGGTGGCATCGGCAGCCTGCAGAGACATCAGCTTAGCCAGAGCTTCAGAGGTTTTACCCTGGAAACGGACAAACCCAGTCAGTGGACTTTCATGTGTGTTTGTTGGAGGATCTGTAGTAAAAACGGTTTTCTGACTGTTTCAACAGCAGGTTGGAGCCCCAGTGGATAGTACACCATCCGATAGGAAAAATATATTAAAATATACTAAAAAATACAGTAAAATACAGTGAAAATATACTAAAAAATACAGTAAAAATATATTAAAATATATTAAAAAATACAGTGAAATACAGTGAAAATATACTAAAAAATACAGTAAAAATATATTAAAATATATTAAAAAATACAGTGAAATACAGTGAAAATATACTAAAAATACAGTAAAAATATATTAAAATATATTAAAAAATACAGTGAAATACAGTGAAAATATACTAAAAAATACAGTAAAAATATATTAAAAAATACAGTGAAATACAGTGAAAATATACTAAAAAATACAGTAAAAATATATTAAGATACTCAAGATACAGTAAAATACAGTGAAAATATACTAAAAATACAGTAAAAATATATTAAGATACTCAAGATACAGTAAAATACAGTGAAAATATACTAAAAATACAGTAAAAATATATTAAGATATGAAAATATACTAAAAAATACAGTAACAAATACGGTAACCTGCTGGTGGACGTAGAAGCATGTCATCTTTAAAAAAATTTTTTACTAACATTACACCATGTTTTAGAGCCAGAAACTGTAAAAACAGAAATAATTGGCAGATTTTAAACAATTCTTGATCCATTTAGCTGTGACATGGAGGGCCAACTGGAAAAATGATAAAATCAGTGTAAAATTGTGATATTTCACTCAAAAATTCTCCTCCTAAAATAAACCATGGCTCAAACTAGATTGTGTAAAAAAGTAAATTTCCCACTCCTCTGTGCAGCCAAGAAGCTCGTTATGGATCAGCTGGTGGCACAAATTCAGAGTTCTCAGCTGAGCAGGGTTAGGGTTAGAGTGAAAATGAACCGACAGCGAGAAGAAAACAGCTGGTAGTTCAGACATATTTTAATGTAAAAACTACACAGTAAATACCAACTTCTACGGATTTATATGCATTTCCGCTCCCAGTAATTTCATTTTTGTTTCTCTGTTTTCAGGATGATATTTCCTGTGTTTTTATGATCGTGTTGCCGTTGATGTTCAGTAAATCAGTAACTGACCTATAAAAACATCTGAGAAGGCGAACAGGAAATGAAAACACGGCAGTAAAACCCTCAGAGCAGACATCATCCGTTCTACCTTTGCCACGTGCTCCAGCCATCGCCCCAAAGCGATGAAGACGAACAGCATGGGCGGCGTGTCGAAGAAGGTGACGGGACTCTGGGCGGCCTGCTCGGCCATGGCCACCATCAGGACCACGCAGGAGTAGACGTAGGAGATGGAGGTGGCCAGAACGATCAGCACGTCCATGTTGGCGGTGCGGTGCTTCAGAGAGCGGTAGGCCTGGATGTAGAAGTACCTTCCACCGAAGAACTGCAGAAACAAACACAGAGACATGGAGATTAATGTGAACGATTAGAGGGTCCTCCTACCAAAGACAGCTTAGCCCTCCTGCTGTCCTCATTTACAGACACAAAAAATACTGTTCCCTTGGCTGAAATTAATTCAGAGATTCAGCAAAAAAAAACATTCTCAAATTTCTGAACATTTGCAAAACCTTCAGGAAGAAAATTCCAATAATTCCTGAAAAGCTTCCCTAGAAAGTTTTATTTAAAAATCCCCCAAATTTGGCAAAGAAAATTCTTCTAAATATGTTCAAAAAATGAGTAAAAACCTTCCAAAAAAATGCTAAAAATATCTAAAGTGATTCCATAAACATCAGTAAAACTTCTCATATTTTCTTTAAGAACATTGACATAAAATCAACCAAAATCCAGAGAATTTCACTGGATTTTGGTTGATTTTTATGTGAATGTTCTTTAGAAACATTTTTAACATTTATTTTTTCCACCAAAAAATGTTCAAAGATTTCCCAAAAACGTTGAAAATGTGGACATCAGAAGTTTGACTGTGGAAATGCATTTTTCCACATTTTCAAGCTTTAAAACGGGTCAGTCTGTTCATGTGAAGCAGAGCCGTGAATGATTAAAGCTCCTCTTACCTGCACAGGTGTACAGAGCAGGAAGAAGGCCAGGTTGAGCAGTGAGAGTCCTGGCAGCAGGTTCTGGTCCTCAGGCATGGAGCCTCCATGTTCCTGGTGCTGACTGTCCATCACCATCATGTAGATCATCAGAGCCATGACCGGCAGGCCGAACAGCAGGCTGAGCAGGAAGGAGTTCCTCCACCTGTACAGGTAAGACAGACCTGTTGGTTCACAGAAACGAGGCAGAAACATTCTACCGTCAGCGCTGAGTGTGTGGATATAGTTTTAATGTCTTTAAATGCGATAAAGCACTTTGTGTTGTATTTTAATTGTATGAGAAGTGCTGTATAAATAAAGTTTAATTTGTTTTGATCCTCTTCTGAGGCACGTTATCTGCTGTTCTACTGACTGCATTTAAAGATCAGGCTCTCATCTTTAAATGTGCAGGCAGGTGTTAACACACACAACAAATGGATTAGTGACAAACTGCAGTAACACAACCAACAGAAGCATGCAGCCCCAGTGGCCTAATGGATAAGGCACTGGCCTCCTAAGCCAGGGATTGTGGGTTCGAGTCCCATCTGGGGTGACTTTCCTGCTCTAAAGGCTTTCAGAACTTTTTGTAAACATCATATATTGTGAGGACAGCGACACCACTGTCTGTTTGATTTTTCTACTCAATGAGAGTCACGTCTTTCCAACAATGCCAGTATTTATCTGTAAAAACAAAGGATTTCCAGATTTTCAATGTTCTGATCTGTGACACAGTTCGATCTTAAAAACCAAAATCACTTTATTCTGCGTGTCGCTTTTTAAAATTCTCCAAACACACATTTCTTGAGGTCCTGTACTGGTGGCAGAGTCCGACGTTTTACGACAAAATGAGCACGACTGATTAATTTTTTGGTATTTAGTGCAGAATGAAATGAACAGACCTGGTTAAAGGACCGGTCCGTCAAAAAGAAGGAACAAAAGAACCTCCTGGTTGTTTTTTTGTTGCTGTGAATTGTATCTTGACTGTAAAAGATTTACTACGGTGAACTCCTAGGATTTTTTGTTGTTTTTTGTGTTGTGTTGTTTTTTCCTGTTCTGAAAAAAACATAAAAAGAAAGTTTAAAAAAAACATAAATTCTGAGGGTTTTCCGCTGAACTGCAAACAGTTTTTACAGAGCAGAGAGGAGACGAGTCTGGAAACGCATTTAAACTTTAAATATCTGAATAGTTATGCTCTGCAGAGCTTCTACTTCCACCTCTGGGCTCCTTGAAAACTGCTGAACGTGTTGATTTGATTCCAGGTTTTTTACATTTTTGTGAAACAAACAATCAAATAAATGTCAGTTAGTTTTTTCTGTCATTCTGTGTGTTATCCTGTACATGACACACGTCTGAGTTCTCTCTCCTTCATCATGGATGGATTAGATTACAGTTAAACATGATTTTCAGCAGAACAGTGCAGCTGGTTCATATTACAGAGGTCGATGGATTCAGGAATCATTGACTCCATTACTTACTGTTTCTCTGCTTTATTCACCAGTGTCTGTGCTTTTTAAAGGTTAGCTGCTTTAAATAAGATCACTCTAAAAGAGGTACTTGCTGTCGTATTTCTTCAGAGTGGTCGAGGTTGTTTTTGAATCCTTTCTTCACCAAACTCGCCTCGAATCCCAGACTCTGGAAGCACAAACATCAACCATGAAGAAGTGTACAAACTCTGAGATAAATGTGAACAAGACGACATGGTCATCAATACCCCCCCCCCTCCACATGTGATGTCTATGAGTCTATAGAGAAAATAATGATAAAGGGCCATAACTCTGTTAAATATTATCGCACAGGTCTCATTTTCGAACCTGATCAAGGTGTCCATGGTGTGAAGCTACACACTAAATGTTGTAATCCTAGCTGTCATAGTTTCAGAGAAAAGCTGTCCCCTTCATGACGGACAGACAGACGGACGGAGGCCAAACCTATATCCTCCTTTTCCACTTCATGGAGGCGGGGGATAATAATTTAAATACCTGGATGATCTTGATGATGTCTCGAGGTCCGAGTAAATCTGGGTTGAACTGGATGTGAGCTCTTTTGGTTGCCAGGGTGACCGAAGCCCCGAGGATCCCTTTGGTCGTGTTGAGTTTGGACTCGATGTTGTGCACGCAGGACGCACACGTCATGCCGGTGATCTGAGGGTGGAAAACGCTTCAAATACAGACCAGAATTCATTTCAGATCCTGCAGAATGAGAGGACTCACAGTGAGCTCCAGTTTTCCTCGTGTTGCTTCTTCGTCTTCTATCAGTTTGGCTCCAAAACCCAGATCCTGGATCAGCCGAGCGACACCAGCAGCATCCAGGACGTCTGGATCGTACTTCACCTCCGCCTTCCCAGCCATCAGAGACACCAGAACGGAGACGATTCCTGCAAATAAAACAACTTATTACTCCATCAGTAACCCTCATTCGATTCGCTCCTCGGTCCAAACGCTGCAGGTAAAAGCGTCTCACCTTTGTGTTTGCGGAGGTGCCGTTCGATGTTGGCCACGCAGGAGGCGCAGGTCATCCCCGACACGCAGACGAAGCATTTCTGCACTTTGACCTGAGGGGAGCTCTGAAGGCCGTTTGCAGACGGTCCCTGAGATCCGTTTACTCCTGATTTACTGTCAGAGAGGTCAGGAGGTCCAGAGGTGTCAGGTCTGGACTTGTCAGGAGTCTGGATGCTCTTTGGAGGCTCTGAAAGGAGGAAGACCAGCGTGAGGATGGACCAGAACCAGACAGGAACACTATCACTGTCTGAGCTGAAACTTCCTGACTCAGTTTCTGCTCCTTTAACCATAACATTAGTATTTCTAGCATGCTAGCTTCACACTGTTTGGTCCTTATTCTAACTGAGCTGAACTAAAACTACAGATATAAATGTGATTTTAACTAATTACATGGTGTCTGGACAGATTTTCCAGTCAGAACGACAGATAGAAGCAACAAAGCTAAATGGAAACGTGGCACTTTTTATTTACTACAAGCAGAAAAAACAACCACCTATGACCAGAGTTTGTTTACCTGGATGGATTTATGTTCACTTTGGTACCGATCTATACTTTCTACTTTAAGCTTCAGCTGCATTAAACTCCACCCTGACAGGAGAATCTACTGATTAATTCCACGTCTTGGCAGCTGTTTCTGTCATTAAAGCCCCGGCCGGCAAAGAGCCCTCTGATTCGCCCTGGAGAGCACACTTGTGTGGTTTCCACGGTAACCAGTGGAAACTGAGTGGAAGTGGATGTCGAGGGAATATCGTGTTGGTCTGAAGCTACACGCAGGACTTAAAGCATAAATAAACCAGATGTTCTGTGATTACTTCCTGTCTGATAAATGGTTCTGTGTAGAAGTTCTCCTGAGAACATCTTCACCTCTCATCTACTGGACTTCCTGGGTGGGACGACAAACATTCAAAGAACGTAAAATCTCTCAACAGCGTCAAACAATGGGTGCTTTTCTACCTCCAACCAGCTGAGCTGAAAAACCAGTTCAGCTCCAGTTTGTTCCAAAATCAGCATCTCTGCTGGCAAAGACCAAGTAGAAATAAAAGAGGCAGAGCTGAGGAATGGAGATAAATACTGTTCTACTGCTCATCCTGTCAACTAGCCTCACCTCTGTCTGTTCTGTGTATTCAGAATGTGATTTTAATAAACCAGGTTTAGACTGAAACGGCAAAGAGACGAAAAACGGTCAGGAAGAGACGTGAACACATGAAGATATACATGATTATAACTCCATGCAAAGAGAGATTCAGGGGACATTATGAAATGGAAATGAAAGAATGAGGAACAAATAAGTTCAGTTTCATCCACATTCATCCTCAGTTTATCATTTCCACATTACAGCTTCCAGATCACAGAGTGTCTTTTTGTAATATTTTGTCTTTTTTTCGTCCAACTTCTGTGGTTGTGATCCTCCAGTAAACCCTCCATGGTTCAGCTCCAGGTGACTAAATGTTGTGTTTCTTTGTAGACACTCTGTGATCTGGAAGCTGTGATGTGGAAATGATAAACTGAGGATGAATGTGGATGAAACTGAATTTATTTTTCTTCATAAATCTCAGGTTGTTCATGATGTTTAGTAAAAAGATAATTCCTTAAATGTGAACATTTTTGCCCTGAAACAAAGAAACCATTAGGAGTTGTGGTTATTTAGAGGTTATTATGCTGTGGTTTTACTGGTTCGACTGGTTTTACTGGAGATCTAAATGGGCTGAATGTGGAACCAGGACTAAGATGAGTCTGACTCTCCTGGTCTAGAAAAAGTTTTTCAGGCACTAAATAAAAAAACACTTGTTAACTAATTTAGAAGCATTTTCTATCCAAACTGGTACAAAGAGCCTGGTGGAAACCTCAGACAGACTGATGCTTAATGTTCTACATAAAGGCCCAGTACTGATTAAAACCTCGGTACCGCTGAGCGATGCGTCGAAACCCATCTCCTCGATCGCTGCCCTGAGCTGCTCCGGATCCGTCAGACTCGGGTCGAAGGCGATGGTTCCCTTTTCCTCCTCCAGAGACACCACGATGGACTGAACTCCGCTCAGGTCAGAGATCCTCCCTTCTATGGACCGAACACAAGAACCACAGGTCATCCCTCCGATCCAGACGGTGGTGGTCTGGGGGAACAGGTTCCTGAAACCTCCTGCAGGATCCTCAGGTAGTAAAGCAGCTTCAAAGCCCAAGTCCTCGATCTTCTCCCTCAGCTTCTCCTGAGAAACCAGAAGAGGCTGAAACACGACCACCACTGAGTTTTCTTTAAGAGACACCTGAACGTATGACACTCCTGGTAGCTCCAGCATCTGCTCCTCGATGGTCTTCACACAGGACTGGCAGTGCATCCCCTCCACCCGGCTCTGCACCGCCGACTCCACGCTGTAGCCCAGCGCCTGCAGCTCCAGGACCATCTGTTTGGTCGTAACCACCGAGGAGTCGTAGTCCACCTGGGCCAGGCTGTCGGGAACAGACCAGGACACGGAGAAGACTCCATCCAGGCTGCAGATCCTGGTGTCAACTTCCTGGATCTGGACCTCTGAGGTGAGTCCTGGGAGTCTGAACGTGGTTCTGGAGGCGGGTTTAGGTGGAGGACAGAGCTCAGTCTGGATCTCAGACTCGTAGGCCAAGTTGTCAAAGCCTCGTTTGTCAGAATCCGGATCATCTTCCTGGAGAGACGAAGGAAAAACCATCAGTTCAGCTTTTTACTCTCCTACCAGGACTCACCATGGAGAGGAAAACACTGGAGGATATTATTGGGTTGACGCTCCGCAGTCTTATAAGCTGATCCATTTTCAGCAGAGTTTCAGCTGTTTAAAGGAACATATCACTGAGTCATTTCAGTCATATTTCTCTCCTTTTGGACACTTTTCCAATCATTTTATTGTCAATTTCTGTCAAATTTCTGTCAATTTAGACTCATTTGAAGTCATTTCTGCTGTATTTTGAGTCATTTGAATCATATATTTGTCATTTTGATCATTTTTATGGTCAACTCAAGTCATTTCTGACACCTTTCAGTCATTTTTCTCATATTTATGTCAATTCAGTCATTTGAGTCTGATTTCTGTCACTTTAGATCAACTTTCAGTCATCTCTGACATGTCTGAATCATTTCGATCTCAGTCTTTGTCTTTTAACTTTCAAGCAGAAATTGTTGATCTCTCAATAATGAGAAAGTTTTCTAGCCATCATGAGGTGTTTTACTTTAACTATGTTGTCACTATTATGAGATAGTATCACATTTTATGAGGATCTCACTATCACAAATTAAAAATCTCATAAATATATAAATCCATATAATCTCATAATATCTTGTAGAAGATATCCCATTATAAGTGAATTTAACTGAAAATAAATGCTGCCTCAGTTTAAAACAACCTTTTTGCTTTTCTAAAGTAAACGCATCATTTCTTTGGTGTCGGCTGCATCCATGTTGGAGATCTCGTGGTTTTATGTCGTCTATGTTTCTGAGTTTATTGCTGCAAGAACAAAAACAACAAAGACTTATTTTTAATTTCCTGTCAGCGTGCCGACCCCGTTTACTCTGAAGGTTTCTATCCATCGAACACAAACTGAGGAAACATCAACAGAACACCTCCGTTTTCTCTTCACTTCTCAGGTTAACTTTCATTTAAACCCTCAACAAGTTCCTCTGAGTTTCATCTTCACCTGCTCTGGTCGTAAACCCCAAACGTTCTAACTCTTGTTGGGAAACATCTGGTCCCAGCAGACTCTTCTAAACCAGAATTTTAACATCAGGGAGACTGAAGGTTAAATTTTAAAACAGTTATCCCTCAGAATGAGAAAAGAAGCTCCAAAATGTAAAGTTTAGTTTCTCACAGGTGCAACTTTAAATAAAATCTTGTAGAAGTTACTCAGCTTGGGTTCTTCACATCTAGTCTCTAAAATTGTGTAGGCTTAGTACCTGTTCTATTTGTTATTTCAGTATTTTAGTGAAAATTAAAACCACTAACAGTATCTCAACTGCTGCAATTAGATCTTGTTAAATAAAAGCTGCCTTTTTCATATTAAATCCTGCATTTTCAGCAACTTTTATTCAAATATTAAACACTTCAAGATCTTCAGGACCATGAAAATTTGCTCTCAGATGTAAGTTTAATAACCTCTGGCCTGTTTTTTTTGGGTTGTCTGCATAATCAGGCGAGAAGTCGTTAAAAAGGAAAATATCTGGACTGATTTTAATCTGCAGAGAATCTTTAATCCACACTGGCTGGACCGGTTCCTGGTTCCTGGTGAGCAGAACTTTAAATCTGAGTTTCTGTTTTCAGTCGTTACCTGAGCCTGTAGGAAACTAAAAAAAGTAAACTAAGTTAAACTCCCACTAGGCGACTCTGTCCCCTGTAAGGTTGTCCTCTGAAATAAACTGAACTGCAGAGTCGGTTTGGGGCCCAAAACCCACATGACCGGCCCTCATAAGCCTCCCAGCGTGACTCCGCTTACAGACACCTCGCTGGACTGAACCAATAAGAAGAGCTGCCTGGAATCACTTCAGTTTGCAGGAAAATCTGAACAGAAATGAGTCAAAACTTCTCAGCAGAGGATGTGTTAGAGCCAGTCAACTCTATAATAAAGGCTCTGCTGCAGCATCGTGCTAAACATCACCCCAGATGGGACTCGAACCCACAATCCCTGGCTTAGGAGGCCAGTGCCTTATCCATTAGGCCACTGGGGCTGCATGAGAGAGGCTTCATATTCTCTTTGTAGAAATTATACCGGCATGTCCACTGAACTACGACTGCTGTCAGTGTTGGCTTGAACACCAAGAAAACAAAGAACAGATCATGTCACAGACGGTGTCTTCTTTCCATAATCTGACACATTTCTGGCACCTCTCACTCTTGTTTTCACCACCACTACAGGAACTATCACTGCTCTGACAGCTGTAGATTTACACCACCATGGGGTTTTGCTTCAGTACAGTTAAAGAAACAGTTAAAACAGAAAACCAGTCAGAAGCTTAAATAAAAAGCTATACCAGGATAATTAGCTGTTAGCATTTAGTAGCATAGCTTTCAGGAGGTCTGGTGTTGATTTGGTTTGTAATTGAATATTTAGTGGCCAAACTACTCAGACATCAGAGCTGTAATGTTCTCACTACAGTTACGAGAACTCCACAATGGGATTTAAACCCTGAGCCCTGTCTAAGAGTCCAGATCCATTAGACCACTGGGGCTACAGTTCACCTCATTATACACATTAAAAAAATAAATCTCCTTCATGTTCAATATTTGTCCAGAGACCAGAACTACCGCTGTGAGGTACAGTAGAAGCAGAGAAAAGCAAACACTGAATTATTGACTGCTGTTCAAAGTGCAGCGCTCCAATAAACCTCATCAGTCAGGAAAGTCCACATCTACAGTCTGCTGGGAGTTTTTAGGACAGATTCTGACTCTGTCTGGTTCTACGATCACACAGGAGTTATTTGAAGATCTTCCTTCTTGAGCAGAAACGTTTTAGATGCCAAACTGCATTCTAACGCAGTGACATGTCCTGTATGTAATGATAGTTTAATCTAATCTTATATCAGAAAACAGTAAAGGGAATAAAAGAATTTACTTGGTTCTGTAGTGTGTGGATAAAAACATGTACTATTACTAGTACTTTACATGCAAAACAAGCAGCTCATTGACCAACAACACAAACTGTATCCTGAAAATGCTAAATTAAGAGCCACAAGAAGCATAGAAGAGCTGCTGTTGTCCTTCACATCATCTTTAAACCATTTCAAGGCATTAAAAACTAAACATTCAACATTTACTTTAAAATTTCAGCACAATTCTGTCATTTCTAATAAGAGATTGAATGTATTATTTAGTCTAAAATTACTGTAATATACAGATTTTGCAGAGAAAAACGTGCACTTACTTGCTAAATGAAATAGATTCTTGGAAAGATGTTTTATGACACCAATATTTTGATATTTATTCAAGCTAATTAATGTCCCTACATAACTTAAATCACTTTTAGAAGGTCTGGTGTTCTTAGTGTGCTTTGTGTCGTATAATTTAAAATTTAGCATGAATCTATTACAGCAAGTTCAGTTATTCAGATATCAGACCATCAAAACTGTAATTTACACATGAAGTTTAAAACATAACGCACAAGAGAGATAAATGCTATACTGCTCAGCTAGGCTAGTTAGCTTGTAGCAATTCAGCTTCGAGCTTCATTTAGCTGTTTTACTACTCGTGTCCCAGTTTTACTACAAATTAGTCTGCTAAGGAAGGCTAATTAGCGTTTGGCTTACTCGTTTTTAGCTAGCTGGGGAAGTGCTACATTTGTTACTCATGTTTTTGTGGCATAAGTTAAAAATTTGTCTTTTTTCCTGTTTATTTATGTGGTAAAACAAACACAGTCAGACACATAAAACAGGAAAACAGTAAATGAAATACAGCTTAGCCACATAGAATTAGAATGAATCCACAACAATCAGAAGCTAATCTGCCTAAGGTAGGCTAGTTAGCGTTTAGCTCAACGGTTTTTAGCTCGCTGTTGAAGTGCTACGTTTGCTCGTCGTGTTTCTGCGGCAAAAGATAATAATTTGTCTTTGTTCTTCCCATTTCTGTAGTAAAACAAACACAGTCAGACACAGAAGCATCAAAACAGTAATTTAAATGCAGCTTAACCACATAAAATTATAATTAATCGACACGAAACAGAAGCTAGTCTGCTATGGTCGGGTAGTTAGCTTTTCGTTAGCTAGCTTTCCCTGTCAATCCTCTTTCTACAGTTTTTTTTTTCTTGCTTTTGGCTCTTTCTGGGGGTTTTTTAAAGTTAAGATTTATATTGGGGTGACTATAAGGAGTTCAAATGTATTATTTTGTCTCAGAATAATCATAAAATGCAGATTTTGCAAAGAAATCTGTGGCACTAATTCCTAAATTAATTTTGGAAAGATGTGCAGGTCATCAAAGCTTCTCACATTTGTTTTACCTAATTAAGGTCCCTACGTAACTTCAGCTTGTTTTACATTATTTAAATAAGAGTAATTGGTAATAAACAGGTGTGCTGCCTACCTGCATCATGACTGTCTACTCCTCTTCTCGGCTTTTCTTTTGGCTGCCGCATATGAATATGTCGGATGATGTGTTGCGTTTATATAGAAGATGAAAAAAACAGGTGATATTGGTTGGATGTCTGTTGCACCAATCAGATCTCTGCTCTGAAAAATCTACCTGTTAACGTCTACATCAGCATCACTGATTGGCCTTGATGAGGAAGAAGGTGAATGTAGGAACCTGAAGGCAGCATCTGATTTTATTAAGAGGTTTTCAGTTAATTAAAAGCACCGCTGCAAACACCCATCTCAGGTGTTTTATTCTAATTTAAACGTTTTAATAAATGTCTTATTGTTCTAACGAGCAGAAAATTTATTATTTTACTTAAACTGATGGTTGGAATATTCACAGCGATGCACAAAGTCACTGAAAAAGTCTCAGATCTAGAGTTAAAAAGGGCAAATTTTAGCTTTTTTCATTTTCATTATCTACAGGCTGGATAGCAACTAATTAAATCTGAGAATGTGAAGAAAAAACATGAGATGAAGCTGCAGCTGTCGATCAACCTGCGTGTGTTTAATTACGCTGAATGACTGGCATGATTGCATTACATCCGTCTGGCTTCTGTCCAAAACACAAACAATAAGCACATTCAGCCTGTGTTAGCAACCAGAGTATAGATGTTACACATGATAAATGAGCACGTTTGTTGAAGGGTTTCACTTTAGAACAATTCATCTTTTGTCCAGGGAAACAGAAAATTAACAGATCTGACAGAAATATGAGATTCTAACACTTTAAATCCAGAAAAGTTACATTACACTTGAAAACTCCCAACATGCTGATTTTCACCACGACTTTAAGAGGTGCAACCACCAAATATTTCACAGATATTCAAGAAAAGTCAGAAAGATTCTCAGTTATTTGCTTAATCTGCAAAAAATTACTTTCAGCTGGATTTATGGGGCAGATGGTGACTTTAGGGAGGTCAAAACTGCAGTGAAATGAACATATCAGCCAATATTCTGCAGAGTTCTACTGAAAAATGCTGTGAACCACCACTGGACTCCCCACCATCTGCTCAGCTGTGATCTGTTCTCTGCTACATGTGCTGCAGAGCGTGTTTAAACAATGGACACGACTGAGTATTTCTCTGCATTCTGGAATGAAACGTTTTCATCTTGGCCCATCTGGACAACACACTTCTTTACTCTGAGGAGATTCAACACAACTTAGAACTAACTTTGTCCATTTTTGTCATTTGATGAATCAATAAATCGACTGCTATAGAATAATGTACTTTAATAGTTTAGAAAAAGAATCTAAAGCTGTCATCTGATTTCATAACTTATAAGAAATATAAAAAATGTGAACGTATTTACATATTTTATTCATAATACAACAACCTTTGAACTAATTTGATCACTTTTTTCTGTCCTCTGATCAATGCATCGACTAATCAACTGTAATCGTTTATTTTTTTCAGAAACTGTCATTTTATGAGGTTTTATGTGTTTTCTGTACTGAAATGTACATTTTGTGAGATAAATGTAGCGTCGTAAAGCATGAAGGTTGTGGGGAACAAGTTGAACACTTCACAATAGTTGTTGGGTCAATCTAACCTCCAAGACAGTAAAATTCTCCACATTACTGCCCTACAGAAATAGAAAAATGGTTAAAAGTTCTAGTTTGGTGAGAGAAAAGTGTATTTTAGGAACTTAAAATACAAAAACATCAATGTATTCAAATGGATTTATTCTACTTCAGTCTGAGGAAATCTGAGACTGATTTTGATATTTTCTTTTTCAGTAATTTGTTTAATTTATATGAAATCCTGATGAGTTTATGTGGGGTTTTTTGCTAAAAGGTTCAGTATCATCGTCTGAAATGTCACCACACAGCTGTACTCGAGTAAATGTACTTAGTTACTTTCAAATGCTGCTCAGCTGACAAAAAAGCTCAAAGAACGATGTGGAACATTTCCTCAAACCTCCAGATCAGTAAAGTGTCAGAGCGCTGCCACTATGGAAGCAGGAAAACAGCTTAAAGTAGGAGAGAGTAAAGTGCATTTTAGAAACTTAAAACTGCAAAAAAAATCTATAATTCCATTCATTTATTTCTATCCAAACACGTCTTCTTTACGCTGAGGAGATCAGACACTGGTTTTGTCCAAATTTAACAGTTTAATTCACAAAAGTCTGATATTTGAGTTGTAATTTGAGCTTTGATCAGTTTAATGGAATAAAAGCTTCTGAAAGTTACTTGAGTAAAAGTACTTCGTTACTTTCTCCTGTTCAGACCAAACTTTCACATTAAGACTTTTAAACTAAAACAGTCAGAGGAGCAGCTGCAGATGTCTGCGGGCCTACCGTCCACCGTGGCGCACAGATCCTCCCGGTTCCTCCCGGTTGGACCCCGCAGCCGCAGCCCGGTTTACACTCCACCATGCGGATCTGCTCCTCGGCCCCGGACCGACCCCGGGCCCCGGTCCTTATGTCCCTTATGGGAGACATTGGAGAGAACATGTCGGAGCCTCTGCTTCAGATTCAGTTTTATCTGGACCGGAGAGCTCGGAGGGCAAAAGTCCGCGGCGGGCAGCGGCTCGTTCCGGGAGATAAGAGGAGCAGCGGCGGAGCCAAACGTCATGGTGGACCTCTGAGCGGCGGGCTGGAGGGTTGGAGGGCTCCAGGTCCGGGGGAGGCAGGAGGGAGGCTGGGGGAGACCTCCCACCACATGACCCCTGCATGGAGGGCACAAAGAGGCGCAAAACGCTGCATGGAAGTACCCAAAACCTCCATGAAGGCTCTGAGGTTAGACTCAACTCCAATTCTGTTTAAACTCAGGAATAAAAAACCTGGAAAACAATAAAGTATTAAAAGGAAAAGTTCATAAAACTGAGCAGCTGGAAGTAAAATCAGACGAACTTAAAGATATAAAAGATATAAAATGAAGCTGAAGTTGTGCAGGTTAGAAAATTGAATTTATATCAAACATCTGTACGGTTTTCTACAGTTATTAGTTATTAAAGGGTTTGGTAGAGTCATTTAAGATCAACCGAATTTTTACCTACAATAACTTCAGAATATTTAATGAAGCCAGCTTTTAACTTCAGACTATGAATATTTGTCAAAGTTTAGATTTTACCACTGATTATATATAGTAATGATCATAGAATGAATCGTGTCTATTAGATAATTCTGGTATCAAATACAGGTAAAAATGATCCTTTCATCGTGTTTACCTTCTAACCACCTCCCAACATCATGATTTGAACCTTAAATGATCTTTTAGACGTTTTTTCTGGTGAATTATCAGAAACAAACATCCAGAAACCAATGACTGTTTCTACGACTCTAGATCTTAAAGTACGGCAGGTTTAATGTCAAAACTGTGACACATCCCATAATACTGATGCTCAGTCATTTTAACAGAATTAAAATGCTTTTCATCAGTTTTTTATCTGCTGTATTTATGAAGTTCTGAAGCTCAGAAATGATAGAAAATGTCATTAAAATGTGAAATTTGGACCAACAGTCTGGACACACCTTCTCACTCATTTTATTTGTTTTCTGCATTGTAGAGTAATACTGAAGACATCAAAACTATAACAGACGGAACTATGTTGTAAACAAACACCTGTTATATTCAGTATTAATCTAGAACGTAGAAAAGAAGAGATAAAAGGAGCAGCAGTGTGACTGACCTCTGTGTTCTCTGTAACTCACACATCATTTAGTTTGGGATCGTTTCCTCACAGATAACACATAAATTCATACATTTTTTCTGTGGTTGTACTGGTTATCTGTGTTTTTAGCATAATAGAGAAAAATGAAAGCAAACTGTTCAAAACAGAGCTACCAACAGTTAAACGTCTTCACAGTGAGCATTGAATTGAACACGGTGTGGTCAGCGTTTAGGTTTCATCCAGACAGAGGAGAGATAAGATGAAAACCTGCTCAAGCCTTTCTTTACCTTCAATTTCTGATCACCTCGCTGTTTCTGGACATGAAATGAAACTTCTAAAAGCAGGATTAACTGAACTGTCAATAAAACAGCAGCTGAGTTTCAGAGAAAAAAACATGATGTCTTTAGAAAAATAACTTTTATTTAATCCAAATAAATCCAAGTACATAAAGACAAGAAGCCCCGTCGTCCTCTTTATTAACAAGAGATTTCAGTCCAAAACGTTGAAATAAAAGCCAGAGAGCAACAAAAATAAAACTCAGGCTAAATATCAAACCAGTGTCAGATTTTATCACACAAACTGACTCTTGAGCTCGTATTTACAAAACCCTTTTATTGAGGGAACTCAGTCACTGATGTGACGACAGTGTTTGTGTTTGTGGAGGCAGAAAGCAAAGAAAAGAAGCAGCAGCCATGGAGGAAACAGAATAAGATTTACACGTCACACTGCAAACAAATCCTCATCTGGTCGTTCTGTCCATCAATCCAGACGTATTTTTCTTAAAACAAGTGACAAAGACGCTGTAACTTCCTCTCTCTGTGGTGTTGATATTTCAGTGAATGCATAGAAACTAGAAGGCACACAGAGGAACATTGTTTCAACGTTTTTAGTGACTGCTGTGGCTCCAAACTGCATCTAAAATTCCAGTTTTGTAGTTGGATAAAAACGTGGGAATTCAAATTTTTTTTTGGGGGGGGGAACTTCACTGTTGGACCACATGTGAGACTAAATGTTTTTTCAGAGTGTTTCTGGACAACAAAAACCTCTGCGGGGCAAAAGGAAGCAGCAGAACCCTTCAGAGCGGAGTCGGTCAGCGCTGTCGATCCCAGCGCCAGATGGAGGCGTCGTCACACACCGCGATCAGAATGCTGCTGTCACGACTGAAACTGGTCTGTCGAATGGCTGACGTACATTTAGGGAGGGTCAGAGTGGTGCACCTGAAGACAGAAGAAGCAAATAGAGAGACAGGAACATTTACATGAATCCAACTCCTCTGTAAGCCGATGAACCTGCTGACTGCTGTTCATGGATCCACTGTGTGTCTGAACAGTCAGAAAGTTGTAAATCCACACATTTTACAACTAAAACCACCAACATGTGGGTGTTTTTAGAACTTTACACGCTTATTATTCATCAGTGGAACACCAAGCTACAGACTTCTCTCCATATTTACCGTTTAAAACGACACTCCTCCATCACAGAGTGAAGCTGTTGAGGCTTTTATCTGCGTTTTGTTCTTTGGTTGCTGCTTCAGTACCAAACTGGTGTTAAAGGTCCAAATATTCAGGTTTTCTTTCAGCAAACATGAGCCTTAAATATCAACACTAATTAATGAGCTGATGGGACGGATGGAGGAAGAAAAACACTCAAAATAAAACTGTTCTACTTAAAACACCAAATACTTCACAGCAAGAAAACTGAAAGAGACAACAATCGATGAACGGAGCAAAGAAAAGCTAGAAGTTCAGATTATTGGTGCGTATTTCTGGAGTTATTTCTCATGTTGTACGGCAGACAGTAACTACAGTTTTCAGCTTCTACATCCCACAAACATGCACACTATTGGTAATGTAAATGGAGACCTGCTTTCAGTCTCACTGGAACATCTCCACCAACCTGTTTGCCCACATTCAGGTCTGTCTTCACCCTCGGCAGCAGCAGGAATGTTCTGCTTTCTGCTCTCCACTTACTTGGCTTTATGAGGATCTTCTACCTCCAGGTCCCAGACGTAAAGTTTCCCCACCTGGTTCCCCAGAGCCAGCATCTGTGGGGCAGCACAACCCGTCACCAACACAGCATCTGTCTTCTGCTACCCCGCCAAAATAAAGGCGTTAAATACAGATTTAAAGTGAAGTAATGTGTCCAACCTTCTGCCAGAAGTCCATGGAGAAGCGCATGTACCAGATGTCACACTGGCTGTAGTCGAAGCGGCCCAGAATCGTCACGTTGGACTCGTTGGGTTTGATGTGGTCGATGTCGTCCTCCATCTTCCCTGGTTTCCAGCAGACGATGGCGTTTTCACACGACTGCAGCAACAGAAAAAAAAAACGGTTAAAGGAGTGACTTTATAAAACATTTTAATGGAAAAAACACATTTAAAAGCAACTACAGAAGAAGAAAAACACACCAGTGTTCAATAGTTTACGGTCACTCAGAAATGTCCTCCTTGTTTCAGTGAAGATAACTTTAAATGAATGATCTGTTAGCTCATGGATAAAAGTGTCAGTCTTCATGGAACTGTCTTCTAAATGGTTGTGTAGATGGATTAAAGTTGCTCTGTTTTGGTACTGCAGATATTTGCATCGTGTCATTCTGAGTCTCTGTGTGTAGAATAAACTCCACGTTGACTTTAAGTTCTCTGAAGGACTTCCTGTCTCTTACTTTGGACAGAATCAGGTCTCCAAGCCACCGAACACAGTCCACGTAGTTCCTGTGGATGTCTCGTGTTGAGAAGTCGGGGAAATGAATCTTCTGTGAGACGAACGGCCTGAAGACAGAAAAGCAGCCGTTACAATAAAATCCCAAAACTCTGTGACTAAAATCAGCTCATGAGGAACATTTACCTGTTGGTCTTGGAGGGGTTGTACTCGTACGACCCTCTGATGGCTTTCTGCATCCTCTCTGAGTTGATCCTCCACAGCTTCAGCGAGTGGTCCATCCCACAGGACATGATCTTCTCACCCAGGAGGTCAAAGTCCTGCAGGAGGATAAAAACAGCTGCTGGTTTCATCTGTTTATGAGCTGGTTTGAGCTGCTGATGTGATCTCAGTATCTTCAGAACAGACAGTTTACACCGTACTGAAGGGGCTGAAGTAAATGTTTTTATTTAAAAGTTAAAGTTCAGTTCTACCTGCTGCTGGCTTGTCTCTATGGTTCATGTTAAACTGGATGAAATAAACCTCAGATAATCGTCCAAACAGTCCCACAAATGATCCGTGTGGTTTGTAGCTGCAGAGTTTCAGAAAGTTGCCTCAGACGTGGAAACAAATCGTGTTTGGATGAACTGATCTAGAACCAAACTACCCAGATAGGATCCCTCCAAAATCCATCCATCCATCCATCCATCCATCCATCCATCCATCCATCCATCCATCCATCCATCCATCCATCCTCTATACACCGCTTTATCCTCTCTAGGGTCATGGGGGGTGCTGGAGTCTATCCCAGCTGACTCTGGTGAAGGCAGGGGACACCCTGGACAGGTCACCAGTCTGTCACAGGGCTACATATACAGACACACAATCACACTCACATTCACACCTACGGACAATTTAGAGTAACCAATTAACCTCAGCATGTTTTTGGACTGTGGGAGGAAGCCGGAGTACCCGGAGAAAACCCACACATGCACAGGGAGAACATGCAAACTCCATGCAGAAAGATCCCAGGCCGGGATTTGAACCGGGGATCTTCTTGCTGCTGGGCGACAGCGCTAACCACTACTGCACTGTACATCCCCTGTAAAATCCAGTGAAGGTCTTTTTTAATAAAGTTCTTATTTTAAGCCTCGGCTTTGTCCTGGAGTCTAAAACTGAGCCATGAAGCTCAACCCCACAGACTGAACACAGAAAAACTCTTTTAAAACCAACAGTGCAGCTTTTTGTCAGGAGAACCTTTGTTTCTATCTGAGTTATTCCAAACCTTTTTACACATTTCCAGCCGGTAAAACTTCTCAATTTTCTGTTCTAGCTCGTCTATTTTTATTTTATTCAGTCATATCTCGCTGCTTTTCTATCAGGCATTTATTCGGCTTTTTCTGAGCGATATTTGGCAAAATTTATAAATTATTTGGTCAAATCTTGTGCTAATATTGATTCTGAAAAGGAGAGCTAATTTATATTTTAAAATGCAGTTTCACATCATTTTATTGTCTAAAAGTCTCATTCTGACTGTAAATGTCATTCAGACACCATTAAACTGGACAGAAGAAGTTCTGCTAAAGACTGAGGATTTACAAACATTTTGAAGCACATCTGTGACCAAGTTATTGCAGAAAAGATCCAGATTTACTGTGAAAACACCACACTGAACTAAATCTTTGCTCCACCTACAAAGCTCCTCCTCTAAGCCTCCAAACTCCTGTTATTGAGTGTTTTCTTCTTTTTATTGGGGTGTAGCTGAACTGAACTCACGGCGCTCAGGACTTCGTCTCGGTGACCTTCCACTCCTCCAAATATGGCCACCAACGTGTCCGTCTGGATGTTCCAGAGCCGCAGGGCGTGATCTGAGGAAACAACAATCACGTCATTTTATTTATCTGCTGACCTTTTACTATCAGGTCAAACTGAACTGTTGTTGACAGATTCTGTGTCTGCTGCACGTTCCACTCTAATAAAACGATGTCAGTGCCAAAATGAGCAGGAAAACAAGCCCTGAGATGAAATTAAAGATTAAACTTTCACATGACCCACATCTGCTTTATCTCAGATTAAAGAACCTCCTGACAGCCTCATGCTGGTAAACCTGGACTGTCCCTCTGCTGACCTACAGAGTGCACACAGGAGGACAGTAAGGAAGGAAGCCCCCCCCCCTCCTCCTCCTGTGGGTCAGGAGTTCTCTGGAGGAGTGTCTGGGTTTGGTTTTACCTTTGCTGACAGACAGGAGCAGGTTGGGATCTCTGGGGTGGAACTTGAGCTCGTTGATGGCGTTCCCGTGACCGACGTAGTGCTGGAAGGAGGAAACATGAAGATTTATTATTTCTGAGCAATCAGCAGGCGTTAACTGAGCAGGAAGTCACTTATAGTGGACAGTTCTGATAAAAAAGCATTTACAGAGGATTTGCTGGGGCTAAAGGAAACAAACACATCATTAAAGTATTTAGTGGATTACCAAACTGGTTTAGAACCAACACCACGTTCAGAAGTCTGAGGTCACTTAGACATGTCCTGATTTTGTAAAGAAAAGCTGTTTTTATCAGTGAAGATAACATTAAATCCATCATCAGTCTAGTAGTGTAGCTCAACTCATTTTAGGACAAGTTTAAGTCATTTTACAGAAACTTTAACTCATACAGAGCAATGGTATCTGCTACAGAACAACTTTAACTCATTTTAAAGTAACTAGGCTCAGACTGGACTAGAATGAGTCCCTGTTCCAGAGGACCTGCAGATGACTGAACAGACTAAGTGTTGCTGTCAGAGCGTACCTTGATGCACTGCATGGTGATGTGGTTGATGACTCGGATGATTCCTCTGGACCCGGCCACGGCCAGCAGAGGATGGCTGGTGTTGGTGTCGTAGGTCCAAGCGCACGTGTAGAAGTTCTCATCGGCCTTTTTACAGTCAAAGAAATCAAACGGTCTCTGTTTAGTGGTTCCTGTCACATTTATGCTCACCGTGGGCTCATTTTCACTGCAGCTTTGGTCAAATATCACAACTTTAAGCTCATTCATCATTTGGAAGACACATTTAAAGTTAAAAATCCATTAATTCTATCTGTTTTCATAGTTTGTAGGCAAGGTGTTTCTTCTGTTTTCTCTCAAACCCCGGGTAGATTGTGGGGTTTGGAAGTCTGAACTAATATTTCTGCTTTGTTATTTTTCACAGCGACGTTCTGTTTGCCGCTGAGCAGCTTCACTAAACCAGCTCAGACTGCTGGAGCTCCTCAGGGCTGATAAAGGAAAGATTAAATGTTTTTACAGCAGCGATCTCAAACACTCTGCTGCACTTCACCACTCGACTGATTCCCAGAAAACCAGACGAGTCTGACCGGATCTTAATCCTCCCCGTCCGGGTTCAGCTCGGGTGAAGAGAATTAAAGCCGTCTCTGCTGTCATCTCAGTGAGGAGCGGTTCAGAGCAAGAGCAGCAGGAATGAAAAGTGAAAAACGACACCGAGGAAGCAGCAGGTTTAAGCAGCAATTAACAGCAGGTGAAAGGATACGTCAGCATCAACGTACGACTGCAGCAGTCTGATTTCTCCCTGAGAGTGACATTCATACAGAGTTACCTGGAGAGGAAAGATGGAGGTGTTAGAGCAATAAAACACAAACAGAAGGTACAGAAACAAATGGGGAGACGTGTCGCTGCTAAATCAGGGTCTCTGCAGGGTTTCAAAAATGTTTTTAGACCTTTTCAAAAATGAGAAAGAAACAAATGAAAATAAAGCCTGTTTGTCATGTATACAAAATCACTGATATTTATGTTAGATAGATAACACTAGAAGGGAGTTTGATGGTTCTTTCTTCTTAAATGGGACAATGTGCTCCTGTTTTTAGGCATGCTATCACAGAAATTCAGTCTCATACTGTGCGGCTTCAGTAAAGACTAACAGCTAAAGTAACAATCATTTCTGATGTGAACAATGGGGCTGCAGCTGTCAAATAGTTTAGTAAATCTGTGCAGAAAAGGAGTCAAATGATCACTAAACCTCATGTTTGTGTGACGAGTTGGGATGTCTGATGTTATCGGTCCGATACTGGCATAAAAATGTAATATCAGTCAATATCGTTATCGGGTTTTTTTGCCTATCGTGCAACCGATAAAACAACGCCTGGATTTCATCTGCATTTACTGGCATGCAAATGATGACATCATCAAACTGCGCCGTGAAGCTGAAGTGTGGCTGCAGGAACAAGCTGGCTGTGCCTGACTGACAGTAAGTCTGAGGTTTTTTAGGTCCGAGCCCACACATATCAGCATCGGTTGATCTTAGAACCATAAAATGAGAGTTGGGCAATATCGGCAAAAATTGGCAAACAAGACAATATGGGACATCCCTAGCAATAAATACACAAAAATGTGGCTTTTAAAACCCTCCTAATGTAGTAATAACATTTACTTATTTACCCTGTTACTGCCGACTGTAGCAAACACCAGCGGGTCTCCCTCCTTACTGTGCCAATTAAACTGGACTCCAAACAGCGGCTGGCCGTGGTCCTCCTAATACAGACAGAGACATTATGATAGAACTAATAAAAACAGGTTTATTCAGGGCTGAGACACACAAAGTCAAACCAGGATACTCAGGATGCAACAAAACAACAAATAAGATGCAAAAACACAAAACACCAATCAGGAAAAGCAACAAAAACTTAACAACAAACAAACATTTAAAAGTAATAAAGCTATTCATCTGATCCTAATAAATAAACCTGGTCTCTGTTCAGGGCTGTGGATCGACTCACCCTCAGGCTGTTCACACATTTAAAGGAATATCTGCACTTCTTGGACTTCCACTTGCCCTTGCCCCAGCTCTTCCTGCCCGGGGCGTTGGCGGTGTTGGTGGGGGTGTCTGGGCGCTCTGCGTTGGTCCCGCTCTCAACGCTGACGGCATCGTCCTGCAAACACAACAAGAACCAGGTGTTATTCTCTGAAAAATCATCCCCAAAGACGCATGAGTGAGACCAGAACAACCATCGCTTCTTCACAGCATCCATCTGGAGCTGCTGGTTTACTTCTATCAACACATTCAGTTCTGAAGATTTGCTGTTTCTGCTCCTTTTAGCCACATGATTAATGAGTATAGTAACAATGTATTCACCACACACTTCAGTGAATGCAACTACAGTGTCCAGATGTCAGTGAATGCAGCATAAGATGACTGCCGGCCCGCTGTGTGGTTCATCCACAAACTTCAGAGAACAGAACACAGCAGCTACAAGTTTACTTTGTTTCTTCCAGCTGTTTAGGATCATTTCCTCTGACTTTATTAAATACCAGCAGCATCAGGATTCAAACAAGAGAAAGAGATAAACCCAGCTGCAACTTTATTATTTTAATTATTATAATTAATTATCTCCACGGTGACGACAGAATCAGCCAGGATCCAGCTATAAACAACGCTGGAAACCTTCCTTCACCTCAGACAAAATCATAAGTCAGTCATTTGTTGAATCTGTGCTCCATCACAGCTGAGAATTATCATTTACTGTAAACGTCTGAATGTTTTATTGTCATATGATGTTTTTCTTGTAGTGATTATTCGGTTGTGAAAGAGGAGCATCAAAGTTCAAACGGATGTGATAAAAACGTTACAGAAGGTAGTAAATAATCAATGAAATCACCTCTTACTAGGTCAGGGGTTAGGTTAGCTGGAGCGGTTTTAGTTCATGGACAACACATGATTAATAGATTTAACTGGAAAATAAAGCATTCAGTCTAGAATTTATCAACTGTTCTAATAACATGTTTTAAACCAGTTTATATTCAACAGCGCGATTAAATTCACATGTAATATTCCTTTATTACTTCACCATAATTGCTAGCATTCTTTTTTTGTCATTTTATTTCAGCTTGTTTACATTTTCACTAATATCTCAGTTCTTCTGCATTTCTTGTAAATAATGTAAATAATGATTCCGTGCAATTTCATAGAAATTTTGCTGTAAATACTGCTTTCTTTTCTTCTTCTGAAGAAAATGTTTTTATTTATATATATGCACTGTGTGCTGCACTCTTTTTTCATTCAAATGTTCTATTTGCTGCTGTACACTGTAAATTTCCCCGCTGTGGGATTAATAAAGGTTTAATCAATCTGTCTATTTCTTCTCATGATATTCTTGAACCCAGTCCATGCTACTACCCTGTATCCTTGTACGTGCCCTGTGCTGCTGCAATACCTGAATTTCCCCTCTGGGAATCAATAAAGGATTATCTTATTTTTGTCTGAGCAACATCTGGCTCAAGAGTGTCCTTCAAGATTAATAAAAACGTAAGATTTTCACTGACACTTATCTGTTAAACTTGAAATCATTTTATTTCAGGAGAATATGTTGAGCAAAATTCATTTTGTATTTTAGATCTGCTGAAATTCGATAAACAGAAAAAGACAAAGATGGTTCTGATTTGGCTTCTATATTACGAAAAGGACATCATTCATTATTTACAGTTCAAATGTCTCACCAGCTTATGACTGAAGCCTTAATTCACCAGCTTAGTTACCTAGAATTTAAATTTAGAATAATATTAGCCCTCATTATTAGCTGCTACTGCTAAAGCTAGCTTCAGTTTCCATGTGACTACTTCCAGCGTGGGAGTAAATTCAACAGCATTGGTGTGTGGTAATAAAAGGTAAAGCCTGTTGTCTCTGTGTTTAATATTTCAGAGGTAATAAACAGGTAATTAGGTGGTATCGTTGTTCCAGTCCAGCCGGTGTGGATGGACAAAGCTGCTAGCTAACCGCTTTAGCCGCTCGGCCACTTTAGCTCCAAGCTAACTCTCCGGAACCCCGGATTAAAGCATTTATCGTGGAACAAACACTTCGGTTCGGCTGCTTACATTCTCGTCTCCTGATAAATCGGGGTTACTGTTCTCGTCACTGCTCAGTTTCTGTTTTTTCGCCGGTATTTCTTTTCCCGCTTGAGACGGGGACTCGGACATGTTCTTATTTTCCCTCATTTTGGATCAGACTCCGCCTCTTCCGGTCCGCCGCCAGAAGTGCTGCCGGGAGTTTGAGTTTTTACGAACATTGGCCCTAAAACGGAAAAATCCCCTAAATTTTTGATGCGTAATATCATTTCATGTCAAATAATTATTTAGTTAATTAAATTATATCACTTTACAGAAATCAGATCGCTTTTATGTTGAATAGTTGGCTATTTACATTTAGCTAACTAAAGCTAACACATTAGATTCACTGTTTAAAATTCAGTGGGAGCTCAGTCCAACCAAATTCACCTCAACTGAGAGTCGTTACATATTTAGTTTTCATGTTCTTTAGCAAAGTTTTATCTGGAAACTATGCAGACAGTCAGAGTCCATAGGTCCAACAGAAGTTCTGCTATTCGAACCAGGTTTATGCAGGCTGATTGAAAAGTTTAGTTTCAGTGTCATTAAAAGAATTTGTTTGTGATTGGTCATGAGAAAAAATACTCCACTGTTCATCTGAGAAATATTATAATATCCACTATCATTGGGAGATGATCAAATTTTGAATCATTTGACATCTAAGTGTCCTGCTGTTGAATTTTCCATATCTGATATGTGGGCTTTTGTCTTTGTGTAAAGTATTTTTTATTAGAAAAAAGGTGTAAATGCTCAGAAAAAGTATCCTATGTGACCTTCATTTATCAGCTTGTTCTGTCCTCTGCTGGCTGAATGTGGTTGTACACGCTGCAGCTACATGAGGTAATAGAAGGACATTTAATAAACTGAAAACTGACAACATTTATACATGAATTTAATAAAAAAAACAGCTTACAATCATAAAGTACACTAATGTGTTTACAGTTCAGACTACAGCATTATCTCTGCATCCTCCAGAGAAGCTTCACTCGTCTCCTCAGACTGATCATCCTCCTCCTCATCCTCCTCATCCTCCTCAGCGGGCCTCTTCAGTCCTCTCTGCTTGAACAGAGCCGTCGCATAACGGATGTTGTACATGTTGAAGTCGCAGCTGTGCAGAGAAAACACAATTAGAGACAAATAATCGATTTCAAATCACAATTTAAAGCAAAGATCAGATGAAGAAGGCTGCAGTTTAGTCTGGAGGTTAGACAAACTCATTCAGACTTAATTCCAGAATGTGTAACATTTAGCTGCTGCTCCTGAATGACCTGCTGGAGTCATTCAAAGGCACATTTATTTTATTACTGGAGCCATTTTATTAATGCAATAACACACGTAGGGACCAGTTTATGTCTTTAAGCTCTCATCCTTGCATCAGAATCCAGAGCAGCTTCATCACGTTTTAAATCTAGAACAGTGAATGTTGAACTGAAGCATAAAAAAGTCACGTCAACTAATCAGAAAAGTTCCATTTAGATATTTTTTTCAGCCAAGTTTGGGTTTTAGAAGACATTCAAGGAACAGAAACTAGATGATATCAGCGTATTTCTTGTAATATTTTGATGTAATTTGTGCTAACTTGGTTCAGTTTGAGGCTGTTAAACGTTCAGACTTACAGTTTGGACAGATTGTCAAAATGTCTCTGGATGCTCTTCTGCAGCGCCTGAAGCGTCGGCAGGACCAGCACATCCAACCTGCACAGCAAAGCAAACAAAGAACAGTCAGCTATGAGATCATGATCAGTTTTACATCCAGGGAAGAGCAAAGAAAAGCTCCTGAACTCTAAAACCAGCGATGAGTTTGACACTCTTTAAAACATCACAGATTACCACCAGAAACTTTAGTCTGCACATCTTATTTAAAAATTCACCATTTGCTCAAACTAGATTCTGTGAAAAACTAATAATTCTGTGTTCCTCTGAGCAGCTGTGAAGAAGCGACTGATTCAGCTGCAACCAACAGAATTCAGAGAGTTTTCAGTTGAACTGCAGGCAGAGTTTACCCAGAGAGAGAGAGAGGAGACGGGGATGAAAAATAATGTGAATAATGAATCATCTTTAGTGTATGTTAAACAGAGGACAGTTATTCCAGTGCTGGGAACACCTGCAGATGTGGGTAAATGTAGTACAGGTTGATTCAAGGCGTCTTATAAATGTTTGTGAAATAAATAATCAAAGTTAGTGTTTTTTTCTCTGTTATTACTTCTGTCATTCTAAGTTAAACTGAACTGAAGGAACGTCTGAGGCTTCTTCATTCTGTTTCCATCGAGGTGCAGGAGAACATAACAGGAACTAAAGAGTGACAGAACTGTGGATGGAACAGTGATCCTGACCTGTTCTTCAGCTTCTGTCCGTGCAGCATCAGCAGGTTCTGAGCCCAGGTCACGTAGAACTCCAGATGACCCGACTTCTCCAGACAGGAGGCCACGAAGCCCAGCACCTTCTCCACGTAGACGTCTGGTATAGAGCTGCAGACCACCGGGACTGGACAGAAAAAGCTCTGTCAGCTGGTTCCAGGTTTATAAAGAGCTGATCAACTCTTTGATTTAAAGCCACTCACTCTGCTCATGCGGCACCGTCTCCAGAACCTCCTGCTTCAGGGCGTTCTCGTTGAGTCTGAAGGCCAGGACGATGGCCGACACCCAGTCCTGGAGGCGGAGCTGCTTCCTGATGCTGGCCGGCGTCACGTCCAGGTCCAGGTCGTAGGGGTCGAAGACCAGGGAGCTGTCCAGGGAGTAGACCAGCAGACCCTCAGTGGTGGTGGCCGCCCAGCTGCGACCTGACAGACGGAAGGAGAGGGTCTGATTTATGGTCACAATTTAGACACGCTTTAGACATGTTTAGAGAGGATGAGGGCAGCAAGAAAAACACTGAAGTGATCGAACACAAACCGGAAGAAAAAAAAACTTTATCTCCTTTTCCACATGAACACGGTCTGTGTGTCAGCGTCATTCCTCTAAAACAGATGTGGATAAAATGACACCAGGACCAAAAGATCAGATTGTGGCAGTGATGCAGCTTTTAGTCTGGATCCACAGATTAGTTAAAGATTTCTGTATCATTCCCAGATAGCAGCACGGCGTCACTGTAACCATGACAACCAGTGAACACTACATCAGCTGATTGTGATCCTACTACAAATCCTCCTCTGAGGACTTATCAGGACTTATCCATCAGAAATGATCCAAGGAACAGCTGATTAAACTGTGGGGGGGTTTCTGAGCCGCCCGCTACATGTTTAGGTCACGTGATCCGGTATCCATACATGACGTAAACATACAGAACACACGCCTGTGCTCAGAGCAGGTCATTTTTTATGGAAGATTTCATCCGTCTGAGCAGCCTTGGAGGAGCTCTGAGCTCTGAGTGCTTTTCTAGTTTTTTGTCATCACTTGAGAATCTCTGGAAACTTGCTGATTAATTGATTTACTTTCTTTGATCCTTATAAACGCTTTCCTTCTCAGCTGTAACTCACCGGTGGGAGAGAATCGCAGTGAACTGACTCTGATCTCCGGCTTGAAGTGACGAGAACTCATGTCCCCTTCAGAAAAGGAAGAAAAAAACTGCAGTTAAGTCAAGAAAAACATCAGGGAGCCAGAAAAAATTTAAAAACCACACAGAGACACTAAACAACAACAACAGGAGGGTTACTGTGACGTGTCGTTCAGGTTTGGTGTTTGGGTGCTGGTCCTACCTCTCCTGACTCCAGGGAGGCTGATGTTCACTCCGTCTCCGTCTCCAGCTCCGTCGTCCACCAGAGCCAAGCTGCCAAACTCCGTCATCTTCCGTCTGTCCAGGAACTCCTGGAGGAGAAGAAGAATTAAGACCATCTGTGTTTGACTCGGAGGAAAACATTTCTGATTAAACTGCAACTCTCTGATAAATATCTTGAGTATTTTCACCAGCAGCTACATGAGCAGAGCTTCAGAGCTTCAGAGCTTCGTACCTCCATGGCATCAAAGGACAGGTTGCAGGAGATCTCAAACTTCTTCATCAGCATCTGTTCCTTCACGTTGTAGATGCAGACGAACTTGGACTGACCTCCTGCCAGGATGGACTCTCCATCAGCAGAGTAGCAGAGAGACGTGAAGGACCTGAAGAAGAACAACCTCAGCCACAAGGAACCAAACCAACCATCTGATGCCACCCAGAGGAGACCCTGGTTCTGAACACTCACTTCCCCTTCGCCGTCTGTTTAGCCGTGACTTTATCCGTCTCCTTCCGACCCGTCTCCAGGTCGTGTCGTCCGGACACGGAGCCGGTCTGTGTCGCCGTCTGAGGGTTCCAGAAAGAGATCTCCCCGTTCAGCGTGGCCACGGCTAACTCCTGACCGTCAGGACGATACGACACCGACAGGCCTGAGGAGCAGAAAAAACACGGACACGGTGAGATAGGAAGGATTTACGTTCTCTGATCAGACACAAAAACAGAAAAACAACCAAAGAAAAACACAAAGTTAAACCCTCTGAAGTCTGACACCCAGCAGCAGCTTTGAAATGAACATGATCTAAAAACAAATCATCGAAATTAAATCGTTGATCAGAACCTGACACTAAAAACAGAGATTTGATGTAGAACTTCCAGATGGATGTTGTGTCGTTCTGTCAGGAAAATGAATCAAATCTAAGGTGATAATTGTGACATTTCATCTAAATCTCTTTATTCTACATGTCTCCTTTGACAAATTTGCCAAAAATAGACAATTTGCTCCAAGCAGATTGTGTAAAAAAAAAAAAAAAATTCTGTTTCTCGTCACGAAAATGAAGCCAGAGTTCATTTAACTGCAACCAACAAACATTTTTTAGTTGAACTGCAGGATGTGTTTACACAGAGCAGACAGAAAACAAACCAAAAACAGAATATAAACTGGAAAACATCTGTGGAGTCACGGCTGTTGTCCAATAATTGATTCCAGGTTTTTAAAATAGATCTCTATCTCTTTTTAATAATGATTTCTGTCATTTAAATGGTATTAAACTGCACTGAACACATGCTTTAGTTCTCTCTCCTTCTAGTCCTGGTTGTTCTGTTTCCACAGAGGTGCAGGACTTTATACTGCAGTGGAAAATAAACCCACAGTGAACAAAAATATCCAGAAATGTTAATAAACTGAAAGTAGAACTCTGCTGCCCCCTGCTGGAAGCATCTAAACACTCCCAGTGACGGGTGAAGCCAGTGTTTACCGTCAGATGTCAGGGGAAGAGTTTCTTTGACCTGCCAGCTGTCCAACATGTCCCACAGCCGGACGGTTCTGTCCCACGAGGCGCTGGCCAGGACGGACTGGACCGGACTGAAACACAAGCTGCTGACCGGACCTTCATGACCCCCAAGAACCTGCAGATCAGAGGAGGAACCGGGGTCAGACCAGGTCCACAGAGACACAAATCACGTTCCTACAACATCTCACCTTCTGTTCAGACCAAAGTCTAAGTTCTGTGTAAAACTTTGACTGTACTTTGAGAATTTTAGCATTTTGACGTTCAAACAACCTGCTTTGCTCCCACATCTCTAATCAGTTTGTTTGGTCAGAGCGATAAACTAATTCGTCTAATTAGCGAAGCAGAATGAACACCAGTTTTTATGCTCCTACTGCATCAGCATTTTGTCAAAACAACATCAAACCGGAGCAGTATCTGGCAAACATCACTATTCAGGACAAGTTTCAAATCACTGTGGACAATCAGTCATTTTGTTACATTTAGAGCCGTTTTATCAAAGTTTCATGTCTTTTTGGACAACCTTTGAAATCATTTTCAACAGGTTTCAACTCAAAACAGCAAAAAAATGGAACTTCTCTCATCATACATCAAATTCTACTGATGCTGGAACCTAAAAAGTTGGTGAAATGTTGTAGAAAGTGTAGTCTCATCCATAAATACACAAGTACAGGAATGTTCTGGAGCCATAATACCATCCTCATTTAAATGTTTAACTGTGAACAAGTTCCCACCTCCAGCAGTCTGCCGGTCTGCATGGACCACAGGAAGATCTCAAAGGAGTCCTGAGCTCCAGCGCTCACCAGCTCTCCACTGACATCTACTGCCAGGGAGGAGAACTGAGCAGGACGAGGAGACGTGAACGTCCTGAAGTTACGGTACCTGCAGGTTCAAACATCACATTCATTTGAGCTCAGAGAGGATCTGACTCCGATGAAAGAGAAGAACGATAAGGCAGAAGGAGAAGCACACGCGTGTCGGTAGAAGTAAGCATCATGACAAAGCCTCATGTGGTGGTCGATGACTCCTACACAGACCTGTAGAACTACCACCATTAGGACGACTGACTGTTCTCAGCAGGTCGGTACGGTCCGTCTCCTGGACCCTCAGCTCACCTGTGCAGGTCGAACGCTCGGACCGTCCCGTCCAGAGAGGCGCTGACGATGACGAAGCCGCTGGAGGTGAAGGAGACGTTGGTGACGCTGCTGGTGTGTTCAGTGAAGGTGACGAAGCAAAGACCGCTGTTGGTGTTCCACACTTTGACCTGCAGGAGTCACACAAAATCATGACACAGACCCACAAAATCACCACAAAAACACACAAAACCACCACAAAGACACACAAAATCACCACAAAAACACACAAAACCATGACAAAGACCCACAAAATCACCACAAAAACACACAAAACCACCACAAAGACACACAAAATCACCACAAAAACACATAAAATCATGACAAAGACCCACAAAATCACCACAAAACACACAAAAACACCACAAAAACAAAAACATCACAAAGACACACAAAAACACCACAAAAACACACAAAACCACCACAAAAACACCACAAAGACACACAAAAACACCACAAAAACACACAAAACCACCACAAAAACACACAAAACCACCACAAAAACACAAAATCACAACAAAAATACACAAAAGCACCACAAAAACACACAAAATCACCACAAAGACACTACAACACAAAAACACTACAAAGACACACAAAAACACCACAAAGACACACAAAACACCACAAAAACACACAAAATCACTACAAAACACACAAAAACACTACAAAAACACACAAAATCACGACAAAAACACACAAAATCACTACAAAAACACACAAAAGCACTACAAAAACACACAAAATCACGACAAAACACAAAATCACTACAAAAACACACAAAATCACGACAAAACACACAAAATCACGACAAAGACACACAAAAGCACTACAAAAACACACAAAATCATGACAAAGACCCACAAAATCACCACAAAAACACACAAAATCATGTCAAAGACACACAAAATCACCACAAAAACACACAAAACCACCACAAAAACACACAAAACCACCACAAAAACACAAAATCACAACAAAAATACACAAAAGCACCACAAAACACACAAAACCACCACAAAAACACCACAAAGACACACAAAAACACCACAAAAACACACAAAACCACCACAAAAACACCACAAAGACACACAAAACACCACAAAAACACACAAAACCACCACAAAAACACACAAAACCACCACAAAACACAAAATCACAACAAAAATACACAAAGCACCACAAAAACACACAAAATCACCACAAAGACACTACAACACAAAAACACTACAAAGACACACAAAAACACCACAAAGACACACAAAAACACCACAAAAACACACAAATCACTACAAAACACACAAAACACTACAAAACACACAAAATCACGACAAAAACACACAAAATCACTACAA
The DNA here is from genome assembly GCF_021347895.1 of Acanthochromis polyacanthus. Lineage (NCBI taxonomy): Eukaryota > Metazoa > Chordata > Actinopteri > Pomacentridae > Acanthochromis > Acanthochromis polyacanthus. Next base: position 28,844,877 of record NC_067134.1, on the reverse strand, counting down.
AAACACACAAAAGCACTACAAAAACACACAAAATCACGACAAAAACACAAAATCACTACAAAAACACACAAAATCACGACAAAACACACAAAATCACGACAAAGACACACAAAAGCACTACAAAAACACACAAAATCATGACAAAGACCCACAAAATCACCACAAAAACACACAAAATCATGTCAAAGACACACAAATCACCACAAAAACACACAAAACCACCACAAAACACACAAAACCACCACAAAAACACAAAATCACAACAAAAATACACAAAAGCACCACAAAAACACACAAAACCACCACAAAACACCACAAAGACACACAAAAACACCACAAAAACACACAAAACCACCACAAAAACACACAAAACCACCACAAAAACACACAAAACCACCACAAAAACACAAAATCACAACAAAAATACACAAAAGCACCACAAAAACACACAAAATCACCACAAAGACACTACAACACAAAAACACTACAAAGACACACAAAACACCACAAAGACACACAACAACACCACAAAAACACACAAAATCACGACAAAAACACACAAAATCACTACAAAAACACACAAAAGCACTACAAAAACACACAAAATCACGACAAAAACACAAAATCACTACAAAAACACACAAAATCACGACAAAAACACACAAAATCACGACAAAGACACACAAAAGCACTACAAAACACACAAAATCATGACAAAGACCCACAAAATCACCACAAAAACACACAAAATCATGTCAAAGACACACAAAATCACCACAAAAACACACAAAACCACCACAAAAACACACAAACCACCACAAAAACACAAAATCACAACAAAAATACACAAAAGCACCACAAAAACACACAAAACCACCACAAAAACACCACAAAGACACACAAAAACACCACAAAAACACACAAAACCACCACAAAAACACACAAAACCACCACAAAAACACACAAAACCACCACAAAAACACAAAATCACAACAAAAATACACAAAGCACCACAAAAACACACAAAATCACCACAAAGACACTACAACACAAAACACTACAAAGACACACAAAAACACCACAAAGACACACAACAACACCACAAAACACACAAAATCACTACAAAAACACACAAAAACACTACAAAAACACACAAAATCACGACAAAAACACACAAAATCACTACAAAAACACACAAAAGCACTACAAAAACACACAAAATCACGACAAAAACACAAAAACACCACAAAAACACACAAAATCACGACAAAAACACACAAAATCACGACAAAGACACACAAAAGCACTACAAAAACACACAAAATCATGACAAAGACCACAAAATCACCACAAAAACACACAAAATCATGTCAAAGACACACAAAATCACCACAAAAACACACAAAACCACCACAAAGACACACAAAATCACCACAAAAACACATAAAATCATGACAAAGACCCACAAAATCACCACAAAAACACACAAAATCACCACAAAAACACCACAAAGACACACAAAAACACCACAAAAACACACAAAACCACCACAAAAACACACAAAATCACAACAAAAATACACAAAACCACAACAAAAATACACAAAAGCACCACAAAAACACACAAAATCACCACAAAGACACTACAACACAAAAACACTACAAAGACACACAAAAACACCACAAAGACACACAAAAACACCACAAAAACACACAAAAGCACTACAAAAACACACAAAAGCACTACAAAAACACACAAAATCACTACAAAAACACACAAAATCACGACAAAACACAAAATCACTACAAAAACACACAAAATCACGACAAAGACACACAAAAGCACTACAAAAACACACAAAATCACCACAAAAACACACAAAATCACCACAAAAACACACAAAATCACCACAAAGACACTACAACACAAAAAAACTACAAAAACACACAAAAACACCACAAAGACACACAAAAACACCACAAAAACACACAAAATCACGACAAAAACACACAAAATCACTACAAAACACACAAAATCATGACAAAGACACACAAAAGCACTACAAAAACACAAAATCACTACAAAAACACACAAAATCATGACAAAGACACACAAAAGCACTACAAAAACACACAAAATCACTACAAAAACACACAAAATCATGACAAAGACCCACAAAATCACCACAAAAACACACAAAATCACAACCTGTCCTCCAATTCATACGACCGCATCGGTCGTTTGCACCGTGCACCGGAATACGACCTATGCGGTCGTATGAACGTTTGCGCCCCTACGGGGAAAACGAACGCATTACGGGATTTAATTCGCGAAACGGCTTTTCCGTCGCAAAACGGCTTTTTTCTCACTTTCCCAACACGTTTTTAGGGTTAAGGTTAGAGATAGGGACAGGGATAGTGTTAGATAAAAGTTTGTTCATGATGACGTTTCACCTGTGACTCCAGAGTGTCGATATTTACTCAACCGCCAGAGGTCGCATAGTCAAAACGTAACACTGGGTCGTAATACGGGCGTGTACAGACGACCTATGTGGTCGTTTTTGGTTTGAGGACAGGCTCCAAAATCACTACAAAAACACACAAAATCATGACAAAGACACACAAAAGCACCACAAAGACACACAAAATCACTACAAAAACACCACAAAGACACACAAAACCACCACAAAAACACACAAAAACACCACAAAGACACACAAAATCACACAAAATCACTACAAAAACAGACAAAATCACCACAAAAACACTACAAAAACATACAAAAGCATGACAACGACACACAAAACCACCACAAAGACACACGAGTTGACCCCACAATGACTTTGAAGTTGTGTTTTTTTTATTCCAGTGAATGCTGCAGGAGCACTGGGAGCAGAGCATCACCGCACAAAGAGACTAGACAGACGGGAACGCAGGTCAAATCTACACCTGGTGAGATTTATTTTAATTTACAGACACAGTTTGTAAAATTAAATCCCCTGATCTGAGAACAACTGTTACTGTCTGGAGAGAGAAACCACAGAGAAATCTCTTTTCTTTTATAGTTACAAACCATAAAACGTGAACATAAAACGCAGAAACAAAGCCTGACCTTCCCGTCGTCTCCTCCTGTTACAATGTACTGTCCATCCGGGGAATAAGCCAGAGACGCCATGTTGTTGAAGTGACCCTGCTGCTTGAAGACGTACGACTCGCTCTGCCACTCCCACACCAGCAGCTGACCCATCCCTGAAACAAACCCTGAAATGAGCCCAGACTCTCACTCAGCTACACTAATCCATAAAGAAGTCACAAAGCCTTACTGGAGCATCCGAAGCCGATCCAGTCTCCAGAACAGTTTATAGCCACCGAGGCGATTCTCTGGTCGGAAATGCTGCAGGAGGAAACACAAAAACACTGAAAATACTCCCGTTGTTTTCCTGAAACCACTGACCGACGACCCGGACGTTCCTCTGACCTCAGAGAGTGGATGAGGTTAAACTCTGGAAGCTCATGGAGGTGGAAGATCCCCGAGGAGAAGCCGGTCACCAGGATGTGGGTCGGCTTGTGGAAGGCAGCAGCTGTGAGGTTGTTAAAGTCGCCCTCCTTGTTGAAGAAATGCCTGCAGGAGGAAAGAAAAGGACTTTCAGATGTACTTTAACCGATACAGCGGTCCCTCATCATCCACAGTCTCACTGGACCACAGAGGTTTAAACTGCACTTGGTATCACAGATTTTTCACTGAAGAGTTCTGCAGTATAGATATTTTTATATTTAGTATTATAGTGAGCTGGGTTAAAAAAGGACAAACAGATATCTGCCTTTTATGGTTTTGTGTCTATTTCTGGTGGTTTGGTGTAAATTTGTGATTATTTTGTGTCTGTGTGGTTGTTTTGTGTCAGCATGTGATCGTTCCGCATCTCTTTGTGGCTGTTTTGTGTCAGTTTGTGATCGTTCCGCATCTCTTTGTGGTTGTTTTGTGTCAGTTTGTGATCGTTCCGCATCTCTTTGTGGTTGTTTTGTGTCAGTTTGTGATCGTTCCGCATCTCTCTGTGGTTGTTTTGTGTCAGTTTGTGATCGTTCCGCATCTCTTTGTGGCTGTTTTGTGTCAGTTTGTGATCGTTCCGCATCTCTCTGTGGTTGTTTTGTGTCAGTTTGTGATCGTTCCGCATCTCTCTGTGGTTGTTTTGTGTCAGTTTGTGATCGTTCCGCATCTCTTTGTGGCTGTTTTGTGTCAGTTTGTGATCGTTCTGTATCTCTTTGTGGCTGTTTTGTGTCAGTTTGTGATCGTTCTGCATCTCTTTGTGGCTGTTTTGTGTCAGTTTGTGATCGTTCCGCATCTCTCTGTGGCTGTTTTGTGTCAGCATGTGATCGTTCCGCATCTCTCTGTGGCTGTTTTGTGTCAGTTTGTGATCGTTCTGTATCTCTTTGTGGCTGTTTTGTGTCAGCATGTGATCGTTCCGATTCTCTCTGTGGCTGTTTTGTGTCAGTTTGTGATCGTTCCGTATCTCTTTGTGGCTGTTTTGTGTCAGTTTGTGATCGTTCTGCATCTCTTTGTGGCTGTTTTGTGTCAGCATGTGATCGTTCCGCATCTCTCTGTGGCTGTTTTGTGTCAGCATGTGATCGTTCCGCATCTCTCTGTGGCTGTTTTGTGTCAGCTTGTGATCGTTCTGTATCTCTTTGTGGCTGTTTTGTGTCAGTTTGTGATCGTTCCGCATCTCTTTGTGGTTGTTTTGTGTCAGTTTGTGATCGTTCCGCATCTCTCTGTGGCTGTTTTGTGTCAGTTTGTGATCGTTCCGCATCTCTCTGTGGTTGTTTTGTGTCAGTTTGTGATCGTTCCGCATCTCTTTGTGGCTGTTTTGTGTCAGTTTGTGATCGTTCTGTATCTCTTTGTGGCTGTTTTGTGTCAGTTTGTGATCGTTCTGCATCTCTTTGTGGCTGTTTTGTGTCAGTTTGTGATCGTTCCGCATCTCTCTGTGGCTGTTTTGTGTCAGCATGTGATCGTTCCGCATCTCTCTGTGGCTGTTTTGTGTCAGTTTGTGATCGTTCTGTATCTCTTTGTGGCTGTTTTGTGTCAGCATGTGATCGTTCCGATTCTCTCTGTGGCTGTTTTGTGTCAGTTTGTGATCGTTCCGTATCTCTTTGTGGCTGTTTTGTGTCAGTTTGTGATCGTTCTGCATCTCTTTGTGGCTGTTTTGTGTCAGCATGTGATCGTTCCGCATCTCTCTGTGGCTGTTTTGTGTCAGCATGTGATCGTTCCGCATCTCTCTGTGGCTGTTTTGTGTCAGTTTGTGATCGTTCTGTATCTCTTTGTGGCTGTTTTGTGTCAGTTTGTGATCGTTCCGCATCTCTTTGTGGCTGTTTTGTGTCAGTTTGTGATCGTTCCGCATCTCTCTGTGGTTGTTTTGTGTCAGTTTGTGATCGTTCCGCATCTCTCTGTGGTTGTTTTGTGTCAGTTTGTGATCGTTCCGCATCTCTTTGTGGCTGTTTTGTGTCAGTTTGTGATCGTTCTGTATCTCTTTGTGGCTGTTTTGTGTCAGTTTGTGATCGTTCTGCATCTCTTTGTGGCTGTTTTGTGTCAGTTTGTGATCGTTCCGCATCTCTCTGTGGCTGTTTTGTGTCAGCATGTGATCGTTCCGCATCTCTCTGTGGCTGTTTTGTGTCAGTTTGTGATCGTTCTGTATCTCTTTGTGGCTGTTTTGTGTCAGCATGTGATCGTTCCGATTCTCTCTGTGGCTGTTTTGTGTCAGTTTGTGATCGTTCCGTATCTCTTTGTGGCTGTTTTGTGTCAGTTTGTGATCGTTCTGCATCTCTTTGTGGCTGTTTTGTGTCAGCATGTGATCGTTCCGCATCTCTCTGTGGCTGTTTTGTGTCAGCATGTGATCGTTCCGCATCTCTCTGTGGCTGTTTTGTGTCAGTTTGTGATCGTTCTGTATCTCTTTGTGGCTGTTTTGTGTCAGTTTGTGATCGTTCCGCATCTCTTTGTGGTTGTTTTGTGTCAGTTTGTGATCGTTCCGCATCTCTCTGTGGCTGTTTTGTGTCAGTTTGTGATCGTTCCGCATCTCTCTGTGGCTGTTTTGTGTCAGTTTGTGATCGTTCCGCATCTCTCTGTGGCTGTTTTGTGTCAGTTTGTGATCGTTCTGCATCTCTTTGTGGTTGTTTTGTGTCAGTTTGTGATCGTTCCGCATCTCTTTGTGGCTGTTTTGTGTCAGTTTGTGATCGTTCCGCATCTCTCTGTGGCTGTTTTGTGTCAGTTTGTGATCGTTCCGTATCTCTTTGTGGCTGTTTTGTGTCAGTTTGTGATCGTTCTGCATCTCTTTGTGGCTGTTTTGTGTCAGTTTGTGATCGTTCTGCATCTCTTTGTGGCTGTTTTGTGTCAGTTTGTGATCGTTCTGCATCTCTTTGTGGCTGTTTTGTGTCAGTTTGTGATCGTTCTGCATCTCTCTGTGGCTGTTTTGTGTCAGTTTGTGATCGTTCCGTATCTCTCTGTGGCTGTTTTGTGTCAGTTTGTGATCGTTCTGCATCTCTTTGTGGCTGTTTTGTGTCAGTTTGTGATCGTTCTGTATCTCTTTGTGGCTGTTTTGTGTCAGTTTGTGATCGTTCCGCATCTCTTTGTGGCTGTTTTGTGTCAGTTTGTGATCGTTCCGCATCTCTCTGTGGTTGTTTTGTGTCAGTTTGTGATCGTTCCGCATCTCTCTGTGGCTGTTTTGTGTCAGTTTGTGATCGTTCCGCATCTCTCTGTGGCTGTTTTGTGTCAGTTTGTGATCGTTCTGCATCTCTTTGTGGCTGTTTTGTGTCAGTTTGTGATCGTTCTGCATCTCTCTGTGGTTGTTTTGTGTCAGTTTGTGATCGTTCTGCATCTCTTTGTGGCTGTTTTGTGTCAGTTTGTGATCGTTCCGCATCTCTCTGGCTGTTTTGTGTCAGTTTGTGATCGTTCCGTATCTCTTTGTGGCCGTTTTGTGTCAGTTTGTGATCGTTCCGCATCTCTTTGTGGCTGTTTTGTGTCAGTTTGTGATCGTTCCGCATCTCTTTGTGGTTGTTTTGTGTCAGTTTGTGATCGTTCCGCATCTCTTTGTGGCTGTTTTGTGTCAGTTTGTGATCGTTCCGCATCTCTTTGTGGCTGTTTTGTGTCAGTTTGTGATCGTTCTGTATCTCTTTGTGGTTGTTTTGTGTCAGTTTGGGATCGTTCTGCATCTCTTTGCGGTTGTTTTGTGTCAGTTTGTGATCGTTCTGCATCTCTCTGTGGCTGTTTTGTGTCAGTTTGTGATCGTTCTGCATCTCTCTGTGGTTGTTTTGTGTCAGTTTGTGATCGTTCTGCATCTCTTTGTGGCTGTTTTGTGTCAGTTTGTGATCGTTCCGCATCTCTCTGGCTGTTTTGTGTCAGTTTGTGATCGTTCCGCATCTCTTTGTGGCTGTTTTGTGTCAGTTTGTGATCGTTCTGTATCTCTTTGTGGTTGTTTTGTGTCAGTTTGGGATCGTTCTGCATCTCTTTGCGGTTGTTTTGTGTCAGTTTGTGATCGTTCTGCATCTCTTTGTGGCTGTTTTGTGTCAGTTTGTGATCGTTCTGTATCTCTTTGTGGTTGTTTTGTGTCAGTTTGTGATCGTTCTGCATCTCTTTGTGGCTGTTTTGTGTCAGTTTGTGATCGTTCCGTATCTCTTTGTGGTGGTTTTGTGTCAGTTTGTGATCGTTCTGCATCTTTTTGCGGTTGTTTTGTGTCAGTTTGTGATCGTTCTGCATCTCTTTGTGGCTGTTTTGTGTCAGTTTGTGATCGTTCTGTATCTCTTTGTGGTTGTTTTGTGTCAGTTTGTGATCGTTCTGCATCTCTTTGTGGCTGTTTTGTGTCAGTTTGTGATCGTTCCGCATCTCTCTGTGGCTGTTTTCTGTCAGTTTGTGATCGTTCCGCATCTCTCTGTGGCTGTTTTGTGTCAGTTTGTGATCGTTACGCATCTCTTTGTGGCTGTTTTGTGTCAGTTTGTGATCGTTCTGTATCTCTTTGTGGTTGTTTTGTGTCAGTTTGTGATCGTTCTGCATCTCTTTGCGGTTGTTTTGTGTCAGTTTGTGATCGTTCTGCATCTCTTTGTGGTTGTTTGTGTCAGTTTGTGATCGTTCTGCATCTCTTTGTGGTTGTTTTGTGTCAGTTTGTGATCGTTCTGTATCTCTTTGTGGCTGTTTTGTGTCAGCTTGTGATCGTTCTGTATCTCTTTGCGGTTGTTTTGTGTCAGTTTGTGATCGTTCTGCATCTCCTTGTGGCTGTTCTGGTTTCAGTCATGGATTAATGATGATCTGCTCTAATCAGTCCAGCTCCTTTAACCCTTTTATAATAATATAATAATAAGGTGTTCTTACTTGCTGATCTGCTTGTAGCGGACGTTCTTGGTTTTCTCCCTCTCTTTAGGAGTTTCTACTTTCCCTCTGATCACTTCTCCTTCCTCTCCCTCCGTCCTGGTTTCCTCCTCTTCCTCCTCTTCGTCCTCTGGTCTGTCCCGGGTCTTCCTCAGCACCAGACCGTCCAGCTCGGTGTCGCTCTCCCAGACACACAACGTCCCGTCCTGACTCACCGTGTACAGCTGGAAAACACAACAGCAGCCGTCAACGCACAAAAACTCACTTTATGTGATGTATTCTGGTGGAATCATGGATCTAAACTGCTGAGGTCACAACGCCACCTAAGAAATGTCACTTTGAGATCAGTTTGTCTTTTTTAACTTGTGTTGGGTCTCTATGTGGTTGTTTAGTTTCTTTTGGGTCATTTTGTGTCATATTTTTGTTGCTTTGTGTCTCTTTGTGGTAGTTTTGAATCATTTTGTAGTTATTCTTTGTCCGTTTCTGGTTGTTTTGGGTCTCTTTGTGGTTGTACTGCATCCCTTTGTGATCGTTTTGTGTTTCTTTGTGATCGTTTTGTGTTTCTTTGTAATCGTTTTGTGTCTCTATAATCCTGTCATTCAGTCCAGCTACATACGTCCAGGCTGTCCTTCTCAAAGAAACAGCCGACGATGACGTCCTTGTGTCCCCCCAGGGAGTAGTAGATGAGGTTGGCCCAGCGCTCGGCTCCAAACACCCACGTCGACATGTCTTTGCTTCCCACCACGAAACACCTGCAAGGAAACGCCACAGTCAACTTATGCAGACTTACAGGCTTCTGATTGGTTCTCGTGTCTCGTTAACTCACTTGGAGTCGTCCGTCCAGTCGATGCAGGTCGTCTCATCGTAGGGACCGTAGTAGCTCTTGTCTAAAACGAAGGCGTTGAACTCACGGTGCTTTCCAGGAGCGTGGTACATCAGAGCCACGTTCTCCTTCGTCACCACAAACCTCCTGTAAAGGACAAAGCATCCGCTTTGTTGAACTCCATCAGACTTCAACGGCATCCCAAATAATAAATACTGGAAGAGTTTTCTGCTCCAACTGTAAATTCAATCTCTGAAGCCCAAAACCACCCGGCAGGTTTGAAAGGAAAATTATCTAAAAAAAAAAAAAAAGATTCAAAACCAGAAAGAATTGTTGTTCCTTCTTCAGCTTTCTGCATCTAAACTAACACAATACCCAAATAAATATATTTCAAATCCATGTTTTCTAGTATATACACACATAAATGCACATCTTGGTGTCTGATTTAATGCAGAGGCAGCTGCTCATCCTCTGCTAAGCTAGGCTAGGCTAGTTAGCTCTTAGCATGACTATTTATCTGGTGAGAACAAGCACAATGTTTTATTCAAGCGGAAGAATAAATCTAACTCTGAAGGTACTAAAGCAGGAAGTAAATTACACACAGCTACGGCTAAAAGCTAACCGTCACTAGCCCGCTAGTTTTTCCACCAACATGATAAATTCTTGGATATTTTTGCTTCTATCCATTCTGACAAAACATACATTTCTTATCAGTTATACATTTGAACGTTTCGCTGAAATGTTAATGTTGGAGCCAGAATTTATGCGATTTGTGCAATCGGTAATTTGTGTATAATTTAATTTAGTAGTAAGTTAAGTAGAAAACTTTTATTCTGAGTTAGTATCAATCTTATAGAATGCTTTCTGTTGTGTTGTTGGTGTGGCTATGTGCCCGCCCACTCATTATGTCCAGGTGACTGCAGCATATAGGGGGGCGATCGCACGGGGCCGGGAAGCTTTTTGTTCTTGGCAGCCACACAGTTTAAGACCGCTGGCGCTGATGTTGGTAAGCGTTGTTCTTTTTACTATTTGGCCGGTTTGGATTGCCGCTGCTGGTAAGAAGATCGATGTTTTTTGTCGTTTTGATTATGGAATAAATGGATTTATGTAAATGGAAATTCTGGACTGAAGCGTTTGGATTTATGTGTAACATGGACAGCGCTGGGCGCGTCTGACTGAACCTTCCTGAACAAAAGCCTGTGCATCTTTTTTATTGGAAAAAGATCGCTCTAATAGTTAATATGCTTTGAATGCATCCAGCTTTTGCTTACTGACGTAAAATTACACAGATTTAATATAAACAGTGTGAATAAAAGGTTGACTTTCGCCACATCGTCATGTTTTCATGTTAAACCAAAGCTACAGTAGCATCAATAAAATCCAAACTAACATCATATTATTTTTGTTAAGGACAGTTCACACTATGATGCGGTTATTTCATTTACTACATATCACATTACGTTGTTATTTCATGTAGAGAAGCATCTTACCTGCCGTCTGGTGAGAAGCGGATGCTGCTCACCGGTTTGTGGAAGTGGAAATGATGCAGGACGGCTCTAGTGATGAGGCTGATGAGCAGCGCTGCTCCGTCTGTCAGACAAAAACACAAGTTTCTGTTGTGTAACGTCTGTTTAGGATCTTATTATCAGTGATCAGTCCTACCTTCATCCACCACCACCGCCAGGTTCCCATCAGGAGAAACGCCCACGCAGGAGATGTTCTTGGAGGTGGAGATGGGCAACGTCTCAGAGGAGTTACTGCAGGACGGAAAGGAAAATATTTCTGTCTTACTTTAGATTTAAACTCGGTTTTAGACCACATTTGTGTCAGCATATAAACTCCATGAACGATGCTCTGAAACTCTCACACATGACTGCATTTCCAAATCTGATTATTTATTACAGAATAACTTACTTTATTAATAATAATAATAATAATTGTTTATTCCACCATGACTTACTTTTTCAGGTCGAACACAGAGATTCTGTTTCCCACTGGGCTGATCACAGCGTTCCCATCTTTGGAGAAGTTTAGATTTCCCTGACGATACACAGCTCCCAGCAAGTTGGAAAACTACAAACGCATACAAATTTAATCACAAGAGAGGACCAGAGGCAAATTAAAGCAAGAGCTTAAAAATGGATGTACATAAATTCAGCTGTTTAAAAACACGCATTTAAATAAAATCTAGTTTAACACAAGTGAACCGAAACAATTGTGAATAGTGACACTTTTCAACAATAGAGTAATGACAGTGATGTGCAGTTTTTATATTTACTAATGTGCAATAATGTCTAAATTGAAGGATTTTTGAATGGAGTTTGGTGTAACTCGCTGAATATTACTAAATAAAGCCACACTAGCTCGCTAGCTAACAGCAGCTAACTCACCTTGTAAGCGAACTTCATTTTACTAAATATTCCTCAGCTTCGGTGAATTTATCTTCTTTTTAGTTCATTAAAAACCTCTGTAGAAGAGTGAAAATGGCCTCACATACTGCGTCTTCCTCCACACGTGTTTGTTGACACTCTCCAGCAATATATATACCTATGCTATATACGTCACTGCTCTCCAGCCCAATGACGTACGGGTTCAGAGCAGTAACAGAGCGCCCCCTGTTGGTCCGGAGGAAACACGCAGCTGCTGGTTTAACAGTCTGCAGCAACAAAATGAGCTTTAATCACTGTTTGTGTTGTTATTGTGCACTAAAAATTCCGTGGATGTGCCAATTTCCCTTAATTTTAGTTTGTTTAATGTGAGTTTTAATGTGTCCACTCATTTTGCTTTTCATTAGCGACAGAAAAATGTACAAATTATTTAGCTTTTGTATTTTTTGTGTCTCTGAGGTTGTTTTATGTGACGGTTTTGTGTCTCCTTATGACTCTTTAGTGTCTGTTTGTCATTGTTGTGCATCTCTTTGCAATTTATTTAGTCTGTTCTGTCCTTTTGTATCGCTATGGTTGTTTTGTTCTATTTTTTATTGCAGTTTTCTGCATTTTGTGGTCGTTTTTTGGCTCTAGTTGGAATTCTGTGATTTTGCATTGGTCTTCTGTCTGTGTACAATTGTTTTGTGTCTCCTTGTGGTCATTTTGTATTACTTGTGACTGTTTGATGGCTCTTTGTGTCTCTGTATGCATTTTATGCTTTTTTTCTCAGTAGTTTGTGTCCCTGTGGTTGTGTTTTTTTTTATTTTTTAGGGTAGTTTTCTGTTTATTTGTGGTCGTTTTGTGTCTCTAGCTGGAATTTTTTGATATTGTGGTCGTTTTCTTTTGCAGTTTATTGTGTCGTTTCATCTCAGTTTGTTTCTCCAAATATAAAATAATTCACCCAAAATAATTTACAGGAACAAACAGAAACCGGAGACAGCTGTTCTTCCAAAAATCTGTTATATTGTTGTGTCAGAGAAGAACTGCAGGTTTATGTGTGTGCTGATATTAAAGTCTATGTTTTTATTTATTGGCTGTATTTACATTGATCATGTTAGAGGTAAACAGTAAAACTCTAAATCAGTGACACACTTGGAGCTGAACTAAAGCAGGCCGACTCCTTCACATGATCCATCATGTCCAGCTTCAATCCCCCGACTCAATAATTCATCAGCTGCAGAACAAACAGCACACGTGTGGAAATGTCCCAGAGAGATAACATCCAGTCTCTGTTTGTTTTCTCAACGGTTGGCTGCTGAAGGAGCGTGTTGAGGCCGTTATTGGTGACGCCTCGTCGGTTTTTCACCTCAGGGTTTTGTGCCAGAGGTCGAAGCAGGGCACCACGTGCAGCCGGACGTACTTCTGGCTGCCGCTGGAGCACTCGAGGCAGCCATAGACGGTTTCCCGCCGCTGGTTTCCCATCCCGCAGAGGGCGCAGGGCCCTTTGGGAATGTTGTGTTTGAGGAGGTTGACCCGGGTGTGGGAGCTTTCCCTCAGGTAGGCGGTCGACACGTCCGTCATGCTGGCCGCCTTCTCGTAGTAGTCGGTCACCATGTCGTCCATGTAGGTGTCGGAGTGGGTGAGCTCCTCGAAGGTCCGGTCGTCTGAACCAGAGACAGATTAAAGCAGGGAGGGAAAAGGACAGGTGTTGTTGTGTAATATTTTGCTCTACTGCTGTTACAAATTTAGAGCTGTGTGTGTTTGAATGTGATGTGATGTCATGGTGACCTGTGCTGCACTTATGAACCTGGCAGTGCCTGGTGGTACCTGAACACAACGAAGGTAAAAATAAAGAAGGCATGGGAGTGAGCTGACATGAAGCCAAAGGGAGGGTCTCTCCCTTTGAGGGATTGCCAGCTCACTCTCATTATTTTTTGGAGAGTTAGGGAAGTTCCAGACATCATTAAAAATTAACTCTGTGTATTAATGGTGTAAAATGAAAGCTGGCACAGGTAAAAGAAGGAAGGGCCAGGGGAGTGACCAAACCTGGCCCATACTGTGTAAAAGGTCAGAAGGTTCCCGGGATCGTTCTCATGTGTTTGACTTGTGTCTGTACAAGAATAAACACTTTTCTTCTTGGCATCTGAAGACTTGGCTCCTGGATTCCTTTGATGATTCTATGGTGAGACTTAGGTATTTTCAGACCTAGAACTTAGAATTAAATTACAAGTGTTATTACATTGAGTGATCAGATTAGTTTATATATCTTTGAGGGGCAACTGGCCCCCCTCAACAGTGTGAGTAGTGATTTAACCCTCTGAACCCGGGTTTTATCTTTAAAAACACACAAAATCACACCATTAATCAGAGCAAAAGCTGTAAAAACAGAAAATACGGTCAGATTTTTAACTTTCAGACGGTCCTTGAACCACTCATCTGTGACATGCTGGAAAAGCTCAAACTCATGACATTCCATCAAAATTACTTCATTGTTATTTAAAATTTCAACAAAAATAAACTGCTAGATAAATCTTATAAAAAAACAAAGAAACTGACGCCTTTTAGGGATGTACAAAAATTCTGAGTTTTCATTTTAACTGAGAGGAAACGAGGTAAAAATGAAAACAGCGACACATCTATCGTATGTGGAGCTACACCTGTGGGCGCTGCACATGTTCATTCCATTTTTATGTGAAATTAATCAAAGAAATTCAACTTTTGTCTTTTTATGTTTTTATACCAAAGCATGTCTTAGTTTAGAGCACTTTGCTCAGACAGCTTTTAGTTTCTTTTCACTTCATATCAAAAATTAAACTTTTTAATAAAGTACATAAAGTACTCCACTCATAAATGCAGTAAATGTGACTTGATTTTTAAAAAATTAAAGCAACACGGTTCAACAGAGGAGCAAGTTGTTGGAATAATTAATAATTTGTCATCTGTAGAGATGATGTCCGGAGTAGTTTGAAGTCTTTAATTCAAGTCTTGTTTTCATACCAGCTCTGAACGGGTTTCCGTAGATGATTCCGGACAGAAAGCGGCGCAGTCGACCCATCGAGAACCGACCGATGAAACCTCCGAGCTGCTCACCGATCTGCTCACGTTCAAATCCACCCTGAGACTCTGGAGCTACGCAGATATCTGGTACAGAGGAAGAAAACATCAGATCAGAGAGCAGATTCTGAGGATCCAGATCAGGTCAGACTCTGGATGGATTTCAGCAAAAGGATTTATAGGCAGACTGAAACTGTGGAGGAAGTTAGATCAAAGGTGTTGAGCCACACAGGAAGGGAATTGTTGTTAGAACACTGTTAAGTTCAATTGGGTTTTTTACCTCAAGTGAGTTCACCTACTGATCTCTGGCCAGTATGGGGGTTGAACCCATGACCTTGGTGTTATTAGCACCACGCTCTGACCAGCTGAGCTAACCGGCCTGATACTAATGCAGTTTTCGACCAAATGTACTCAAACAGTGGCCATAATCCAGTAGTAAAAACAGTGGCATTTGTGAGGCGACCCTAATGAGGATAAAGCGGTGTATAGAGAATGGATGGACAATTGTGAGGTATAGAACTGCATACTTTTGACTAAACCTGGCCTACATGGGGAAGCTATGGCCTTGGCTGAGCTAACTATCACTCTTATACCTTGAAGGTTTTCCAGTGTAGCAGAAAGTCTTCTTTATGTCCTGAGTGACAACTACCAAATAAATTAACCATGAAGGGACTCGAACCCTCAATCTTCTGATCCGAAGTCAGACGCCTTATCCATTAGGCCACATGGTCACATGTTGGCAAAAGGTTGTCCTGATTAACAGAACTAGCAATCTTATCCTCTGTCGATTCAATCAGATCCAAAGTCAAGAAGCCTTCTCCATTTGGCCATGCACTCATTCAGATTTGAATTCCTCGCATCATGTCTTCACTATTCTGTCTATGTTATTAAAGCTGGAGTCTGAAACATTAAAAGGTACATTTGAACTTCACGTGGTGCTTCTTCTGTCACAATAGATGACACACATAGTTGTTGTTCCTACCGAGACGCCCGTCCAGCCGAACAAACAGCTCACAGATGCTGAAGGCGATGGTGGTGTGAGCCGGGATGACGATGGCCTTGTCTCGACCTTTGGGGTTTCTGCCGTCGTCGATCTGAAACTGCAGCAGAGCAGAAAGATGAGCGACTCACAACTAGTTAGAAAGACGTGTGAAGAAGATGTTTACCCTCATGGTCGTCCCCCTCATGCCAGCGTGGACGGTCAGGGAGCACTGACGGGTGGTACGAATACTCTCCACCACGACGCACAGGACGCTGCGACGACTGTCTTTGGACTGACGAATCAGGCAGTGGTCCAGGTCCACCTTCCTGCAGAACCAGAACATTCAAACACTGGCTCTAACTTTAACACCTGCTGAACAAGATAGCATCTCCAGCCTATTTTCTGTCCTACATTGTCCTCGTACACGTCGCCCCTGTTTGTGTTCCAGTGTAGAATAACAGGATAATTTATTCATCCCTGCAGGGAAACCCTCCTCTCACGTTTCCTCTGGTCAGAGGTCAGCCGTCGACTTATAACCTGAATCTAGAGACGCCACAACAAACTTCAGCTCGTGGCTCTCTTTTCAAAAGGATCAATAATTCATCCAAAGATAACTTGATTATGAATAAAGCATCACCTAAACGGCCCTTCATCTAATCAGCCTTGTGCTGCCATGGCGATGCTTTGACACCCAGCAGGTGGAGATAAGAGCAGCTGCATGATGGGATACCTGGAGTTGAGTTCTCGCAGTAAAGTGGGAACCTCCAGCTCGTGTTTGGTCACGATGCCGAACGAGGCTTTGACAGCCACCGAGTCCGACCCGCTGATGTTGAACCCGACGTCGTTGATGATGTGGTTCCCTAGACGACCATTGAGCGCCACATCGGATTTGTCCTCATAGTTCAGAAGCTGATAAGAAGACACTCCTGGAAGAGAAAGAAATAGTATGATTAGCTGTATTATCCTGCACGAAAAAACCTGGAACTATGGAAATTAATATTAGTCCTCAACATATAGAGGAAAATAATGGACTTTTTAAACTATATTACAGAACACACGACTGAACAGCTGTAGTATTGTGTTTTTTTTATTTTCTAAATATGAATGTATACATAAATATTTATGAGCTTCTAAATATTTTGTGTCCCTATTTATTAAACCAACCTAATGTTGTCCATTAATGCATCATAAGTAATAACACAATCATATGACATAAAAGAGTTGCATGTTTATTACTTTAAGTACAGCATTTTAACAGTGTAGAGTTGTATTTACATAAACAGATCCTCAGTTGGTGGAAATATTTGCAAAAATTTCCCTCTTTATTCCTAAACCTTACACTTCTCTTGAATAATTGGAATCAAAACGGAAACAAATGGAGTGGGGCTAGCTAGTAGCCAAGACAACTAGCCTCTTGTTGTAGCTTAGCTTTATATGTACAATGACATTAAGGTAATTATATCGCTACAACTTATCTTTGCATGAAGACTGTAAATGGAGGAAACTACTAGCCTAGATTACTGTAAAGCTCACCAGATACAGGCTTCAAACAGAGCCATGCTAATTGTCCATGCTAGCGACTAGCTAAACTAACCGGTTGCTGTCTTTAGCCTCATATTGACAGAAGTGACATAACTGTATGGTGTTTATGCAGCTACAAGCACCAGTTGGTTAGCATAGTTAGCATGAAAAGTAGAAACCAGGAGAAACAATTTTTACAGCTAAAAGCTCAAAAGTTTCACACATACCCAGTTTAGCTGTTAACTGCTAAGCTATTTCAGAGAGTGTCAAACACTCTGAACTAAACCATGCTCATAAACATGTACTATAAACATGTTGTTTGTACACAATGAGTGAATAATGGCCACTTTTTAAAAATGTATATATGTTAAATCAAAATTAGAGCTTTTTTTTTTAAAGCAGTCTATTTTAACTCCATGTTTGCTTAGAATTTAAAGATAACTAGTTTCCAAAGATACCATGACGGGTTTCCTTTAGGGAAATGTGTAAATATTACGCATTTCCATTTGATGAAATGGGCGCGAAAGTGTAAACATAAAATATCTTCAATGTATAGCAGCTACAGATACTGTAGAATATAATATATAACGTACAATATTATGAGACAGTGGAAAAGGTTCTTATTTTCAGCACTGAAGCTGTTTAAATGGTGGAATTAAATGTTAAAAGGCTGTTTAAAAGGGAAAATTCAACCAGACATAGCATGTGTCAGAACAATACTCATATTTGAACTAAAGTAAATCGAAGCATCTCTGACTTCACTGTACCTGCTGTGATCTCTTTTTCCCCCACCAGGATGTCTTTGAGAGAAAATGGGGTAGATGCGTACTTGTACTTCTTCCAGAAATGCCTCTTTCTCTTCCTGGTGACCAGGCTGAGCGGCTGGTAGCGGTCGGCCTCGCTCAGGCTCGGTACCGGGACCAGCCTCCCCGTGTCTCCCACCTGCTTCACAAAGTTCTTAGTGGCTGCTGCAAACATTCTGATCCGTGCGTGGATGTAAAGGCCAGAAAACAGAACCCACTGGACTACGTGTTGCTCCTGTTGTGCTCGTCTCAGTGGGGAGGCTAATTCAGGAGAGTTCTTTCAGACTCGTGAAGCGTTAAATAATGCAGGTGATGTGTAAGAGAATATGGGACAAGGTGTGTGTGTGTTCACCTGGTAGGTCGCTGGAGCCCTGCTGCTTCCTGTCACCTGACAAACTAATTATGAGATCACATTTACACTTTCTGTCAGCACATTATTTACAAATGTGGTTTTAAGACTCTCAGATGCTTCAGAATAGTTTTACAGAGAACATTTAGTGCACAGGAATGATAAAAGGCAGAATATCGTGTCCTCAGCAGAGGCTACATGCTCCCCTTTGACTCTAATACATGAAACATCTGCTTGAGCCTTTCTTTAATAAACACGCTCTGCTTAAAACATCCCCCGCCTTATATATAGTACCTCTAAGTGCAAGAAATAATAATATATACTGGATACACCTACAAAATGATACATCTTCACTACAATAAAAAAAAGTCAGGTCAAGGTCATACACCCCAAAAGGCACACCTATACTATATAGAGATGGCCTGGGTGCAAGATGAATGAAATCCCTCAAGTAGTTTCAGAGATATGCTCCAGAAACGAAATTCGGACGGACGGACGTGCCCACACCAATATCCCCCTCCGTGCCTACAGCCGACGGGGGATAAAAAGCGTTCTTGGATGTTTTATGATGTCCCTGTAGCTCCGTTTGGATAATGTCCACCTTTCTGACTGGTGGCCCCCACTCATGCATGACAGGGATGATCTCTCCTGTGGTACTGTTACCTGGTCTGTACAGCCAGAAATAACCTGCGAGTTTGGAGCTTTTCAGCTTTGCACTAACCAGCTCCTCCTTAACACAAAGGTTGAGTAGAAAAGCCTGAAGCTGGAGAGCCGTCACCACAGCAACGCTCAGGACATCCATGTGTTGGAGCTCTACAGCTGAAAGTAGTCAGGACTGACCTCTGGTGAGCGCTGAGATGAAACTTAAGGATCATTTCTACCTGTGTGTGGTGTTTAGGAGCTGTTCTCTGATCAGATCTGAGCTCAAACTGACTCCTGGTCGACTGTTGGAATTAAAAAGAGGATAAGCAGGAATCTGTTCAGTGCAGAGGATCAGAATCTTTTAACAGCCAAAGAGACTCTTTATTAAACATTCAATCAATCCGACAATAAACGTAGGCTCTGCTTTGAACAAATATGTTTTTATTGATCATCCTAATAAAAAGCAAAATATATTGAAATAGGACATTAAAGCTGGGACTTAATGTCAGACAGTTTCACCACGTTAATGCAGGTGATGCTAGTAAGAAAAATCCACATTATGCCAGTTCAGACTGAACAAATCCAGTTTATACAGAACAGCTGCTTCCTTTTTAACACAACACTGACACTACCTTTGTCCAGCCCGAGAAACAATCCGGCTCCAAACAAAAACAACAAAAACACAACAAGCTGAACACCGCAAAGAAAATCAACTCAGATCAGTCTCGTCTCCTCCTCGTCCTGTTTTTCACTCCCAGTCCTCTTCATCAGCTGCAGCCGGAGCCGGTGGCTGGTTCTTCACAGCGTTGTCCTGGAAAGATCCTGGATGTTGACCCTGAGGACAGAGGACAGTCTGAGAACCACAGAGGAAAACATCACTAATACAAACCAGACAAGCCGTTACCTTCCTGGAGTCTGTGGAGGCAAAAGTCTTGTGTCTGGGGGTGCTGAAGCTGGAGGAACCGTGGCCACTGAACGCACCCTCTTCTAGCCAGGAAGGAACCTCCTGCTGGGCCTGGAGATCCACGAAACACAATAAAAACATACAGGCTGCTGTTTAAAACCCTCCAGGTGGTAAATATGGACCGCTGATGCTTTCAGCTCATCCTGGTCATGAGCTGGATGCTACTGGGACAGACAACTGTTGAACAGAACGTATCAGAGTTTCACTTCAATGCTTTCAGCGACGTGTTCAGAGATGTTTGTTCTCACATGGAAACATCTGAACATCACTGCTTGGTGGGCGTGGACGAGGAGGTCACATGACCAACATGGCAGCTCAGTCACAAACTTTCTCTTTCATTATGAAAACAGTTCAGCAGAAAGTATCTGGAAGCATCCGAGGAGGAAAACAACCTGCTGAATCTGTCCTGGTTTTAGTTCAACGACGGCTGCTTTAGACATTTAAGGAAAGTTTGTGGCAGTGTTGGACCTCTGCTCCCCACGCTGCTTCAGCATCAAGTAGAAGTTAAACTGCTTTATGTAGCGTGCTGCCTTTCACACAGATACCTCCACCCTCAGTGATGCCGCTGAACCAACAGCTCTAACTGATCTGATCGATCACTCAGTGGATCTCACCTGGGACAGGATGGTGACCAGAGCCCGGGCCAGCTGGTTATCAGTGTCCGGGTCGTAGAAGGACACCGCTCTGCCAGTGTTCCCACAGCGCCCAGTTCTCCCAATACGGTGGACGTACTCGTCTATGTTGTTAGGAAGGTCAAAGTTGACCACGTGCTGCACATCTGGAATGTCCAGACCCCGAGCAGCGACCGAGGTGGCCACCAGGATGGGACATTTGCCGGAGCGGAAGTCTGCCAGAGCCAGCTCTCGCTCCCGCTGCTCCCGGTCGCTGCACAACAACACCAGACAGGGTTACCTACTGGAAACTAGTTATAGACAGGGTTACCTACTGGAAACTAGTTATAGACAGGGTTACCTACTGGAAACTAGTTCCAGACAGGGTTACCTACTGGAAACTAGTTCCAGACAGGGTTACCTACTGGAAACTAGTTCCAGACAGGGTTACCTACTGGAAACTAGTTACAGACAGGGTTACCTACTGGAAACTAGTTACAGACAGGGTTACCTACTGGAAACTAGTTACAGACAGGGTTACCTACTGGAAACTAGTTACAGACAGGGTTACCTACTGGAAACTAGTTACAGACAGGGTTACCTACTGGAAACTAGTTACAGACAGGGTTACCTGCTGGAAACTAGTTACAGACAGGGTTACCTGCTGGAAACTAGTTCCAGACAGGGTTACCTGCTGGAAACTAGTTCCAGACAGGGTTACCTACTGGAAACTAGTTCCAGACAGGGTTACCTACTGGAAACTAGTTCCAGACAGGGTTACCTACTGGAAACTAGTTCCAGACAGGGTTACCTACTGGAAACTAGTTCCAGACAGGGTTACCTACTGGAAACTAGTTACAGACAGGGTTACCTACTGGAAACTAGTTACAGACAGGGTTACCTGCTGGAAACTAGTTACAGACAGGGTTACCTGCTGGAAACTAGTTCCAGACAGGGTTACCTACTGGAAACTAGTTCCAGACAGGGTTACCTACTGGAAACTAGTTCCAGACAGGGTTACCTACTGGAAACTAGTTACAGACAGGGTTACCTACTGGAAACTAGTTACAGACAGGGTTACCTACTGGAAACTAGTTACAGACAGGGTTACCTACTGGAAACTAGTTACAGACAGGGTTACCTACTGGAAACTAGTTCTAGACAGGGTTACCTACTGGAAACTAGTTCTAGACAGGGTTACCTACTGGAAACTAGTTCTAGACAGGGTTACCTACTGGAAACTAGTTCTAGACAGGGTTACCTACTGGAAACTAGTTCTAGACAGGGTTACCTACTGGAAACTAGTTATAGACAGGGTTACCTACTGGAAACTAGTTCTAGACAGGGTTACCTACTGGAAACTAGTTCTAGACAGGGTTACCTACTGGAAACTAGTTACAGACAGGGTTACCTACTGGAAACTAGTTACAGACAGGGTTACCTACTGGAAACTAGTTACAGACAGGGTTACCTACTGGAAACTAGTTCTAGACAGGGTTACCTACTGGAAACTAGTTCTAGACAGGGTTACCTACTGGAAACTAGTTCTAGACAGGGTTACCTACTGGAAACTAGTTCTAGACAGGGTTACCTACTGGAAACTAGTTCTAGACAGGGTTACCTACTGGAAACTCGTTACAGACAGGGTTACCTACTGGAAACTCGTTACAGACAGGGTTACCTACTGGAAACTCGTTACAGACAGGGTTACCTACTGGAAACTCGTTACAGACAGGGTTACCTACTGGAAACTCGTTACAGACAGGGTTACCTACTGGAAACTAGTTACAGACAGGGTTACCTACTGGAAACTAGTTACAGACAGGGTTACCTACTGGAAACTAGTTACAGACAGGGTTACCTACTGGAAACTAGTTACAGACAGGGTTACCTACTGGAAACTAGTTATAGACAGGGTTACCTACTGGAAACTAGTTACAGACAGGGTTACCTACTGGAAACTAGTTATAGACAGGGTTACCTACTGGAAACTACAGTTGCAGACAGGGTTACCTACTGGAAACTAGTTACAGACAGGGTTACCTACTGGAAACTAGTTACAGACAGGGTTACCTACTGGAAACTAGTTACAGACAGGGTTACCTACTGGAAACTAGTTACAGACAGGGTTACCTACTGGAAACTAGTTACAGACAGGGTTACCTACTGGAAACTAGTTACAGACAGGGTTACCTACTGGAAACTAGTTACAGACAGGGTTACCTACTGGAAACTAGTTACAGACAGGGTTACCTACTGGAAACTAGTTATAGACAGGGTTACCTACTGGAAACTACAGTTGCAGACAGGATCCCAGCAGCAGAACTCACCCATGGATGCTGGTAGTTGGAACTTTCTCCTGGCACAAGAAAGCTGCGATGAAATCTGCTTGTCTCTTGGTCTCCACAAACACCATGGTGCGCTCCATTCCTGCCACCAGAACATACCAACTATTCCATGACCAGGTTGGAGTTCATGCAGTAATAAACAACAGAACAATCTGAGGTTCTACATCAGGAGGTGAATAGAAACATACTAATAAATATTTGACATTTCCAGCATTTAAACCTTGATATTAGTGTGCATTGTTGTGATCTTTTGTCAGTTATGTGACTTTCTGATGTTCGGACATTCTTCTCTCCAACCAACAGGTTTGAACTGGATGCCAGTGAGGTACCTGTGGTCCTGAGGAGGTCCAGAAGCTGCTCCCTCTTGGAGAACTTGGTGACCTGCATCAGCGTCTGCTCCACGTCGCTGCAGGCTCCGCCCACCACCCCCACAGCCAGGAACAGGTAGTCGGTCTTCAGGAAGTCCGCCGCCATCCTGGAAAAACACAGTTGCATGTTAAAAGCAGATGTCCATCGGTCCAGCTCAGAGCCTGTCTTCTACACCAGCAGCAGCAGGTCCAGACCTCTGGATGTCTTCAGGGTAGGTGGCGCTGAACATCAGAGTCTGACGGCTCTCTTTACTCGGCATTCCAGGGGAGGCCACCAGGCGGCGCATGTCGGGTTCAAAGCCCATATCCAGCATCCGGTCGGCCTCATCCAGAACCAGGTAGCGCACCTTACTGAGCCCAACCTGCAGCAGACGTTCCAGCTGTGACCACATTCAGCTCTGCTCTACTGTGGCTAAACAGAGACTTTAAATGACTCACCTTTCCTCTTTCAATCACATCCAGCAGCCGTCCTGGTGTTCCACACAGAACGTTACATCCCCTGGAGATCTCTCTGATCTGGTGCTGGGTGCTGACGCCTCCATAAACTACGACCGGACGGACACACGTCCTGCAGCAGAGACAGGATTAGAACCAGGACAGCTTCAAACACGCCGTACTTCACCCTCTGTCAGAGCAGACGTCTAAACACACCCAAAGGCAAACTTCCTGGCCTCCAGGAAGATCTGGTTGATGAGTTCTCTGGTTGGAGCCACGATGACGGCTTCAGGCTCCTGGATCTCACTGAAGCGACTCGCTGCCACGCCGTCGGCCATCAGCTGCTGCAGGATGGGCAGCAGGAAGGCCGCCTGGAGGAGGACAGAGCAGTTAGAGCGTTTCCAGAAGCAGACCTACAGGAGACAGCAGAGGATCCTGATCTTCTCACCGTTTTACCAGATCCAGTCTGGGCGCAGGCCATGATGTCTCTGCCAGCAGAGATGATGGGGATGCCGTGTTTCTGCACCGGAGTCGGCTTCACGTACCCAGACTTGCTGACGTTTCTGCTCAGGGTCTCACACAGGGCGGCTTCTTCAAAGGTCTGAGGAGGAAAAAGGTCCAGCAGATGAACCACACCAGCTTCAGGCGCCATCAGTTAACATTTAGGATGTTTATGAGCTGAATCAACAAGTCTGCAGACATCCTAATAGACTGCAGTCTGAGCTGTAGAAGGTCAGCAGCGTTTCAGTGATGTGATCTCATGGTTTGTTTTTTTTAACCAGCTGATCCACAGACTGAGCAGTAGAAGTTCTGTCTTTAACTCTTTAAATCGTTTCTGCTTGTGGAGACATGCAGACAGCAAACCATTTAGGTACTCCATGATTATTTTTACCCCCTACCTACTTCATACCTCATTAAGTTTAAAGAAGAAACTCATTAAACCAGTGGTTTCTTCATTCTAATTTTTCACTGCAACACAGTTCTGCATCGCCATGGAAACAAAAACAACATTAGAGGCAGAAATGGCTCAAACTCATTCCTTTGATTACATGTTTTTAAAACATCTAGAATGTGTACGGAACTGTGCAGAGGGGATACCACTGCTGGAACTCTACATCAGTTCATTTTAATCCGTTTCTGTTCTCAGTGCTACCAGGTCGTCTGAATTTTCTCTGATGGTTGGAGGCAGCTGTCAGACGAGGCCTCCTGGTAGCTCTGAGAAGGAACAGGTTTTTGGTATTTTATGGAATCAACACTGATGACATGTGTATAATAATAAAGTACTGTTCACTAAATATCATAACTTTAAACTGAAACTTGAGGAATTTATTCAACGATTCCTTCTGTTCTGACAGTTTCTGGTTGCTAAATGGAGTCATCCTGGAATTTTTCTTTTGAACAGCAGTTCAGAAGGTTCCTTTGCTTAAAGTCAGGTGTGACATAATAATCCCTTGAAATGCTGGACCCAAGTTCTGTTCAGTAGCTGATCTGTGAACCTGCCGACTCTCACCATGATCGCTTGGGGAGGGTTTGTTCCACTGACGTCCACCAGGATGTCGTCGTACTTGTCAAAGTTGATTCCCGACTCGTAGTGGGAAAAAATGGAGTCTTCATCGTCCGGCAGCGTCGGAGGTATGTACGTGACCCTGGGTCCTGGAATTGAGAGGGTCAGAACGTGGTGCAGGACTGGAACAAGCCCGATCATCATGAGGAACGCTTTTACATTTAAGATTGAACTTACTGTCACCGTCACCTTCATCCTTCTTCTCTGGGTCTCTGTTTTCCCCTGTGGTACAGAAAAATGTCTTACATCCTGGAAAGGTTTTAAATTCACCCTGAATAGCTCAAATATTTTAGTTTATCATCAAAGAAAAACTAATGGAACCTTTGGAAAAGATCTCTTCATCTCTCCCTCGGTAGCCTGAAAAGACACAGCCTTCAGTAACTAACAGAAGATGACCTTTACATGACCTCACAGCGGTGAATGGGAGCTTATTTACCTCCTCCAGAGCCTCCTCTGCCACCCTGGTCACCACCTGAACACATCATCAGCTGTTAGTCACCTGCTCTTCACATTAAAACTGCATCACATTTATTTACTGCAGCCCTCTGAAGCCTTAAACACGGTGGACTTTAAATTATGTCTTAATAAAACCACTTTATCTATTTGCCAGAAAGACGTGCATCGATCAAACCGTGTCCTTCATCACATTAATAAACCAACAGTGAGACATAAATCATCCTGTAAATATGTCCTAGTAGAACTGAATAAAGTCAAACCTTGTCTAAAACCTCCTCCTCTGCCTCCTCTTCCTCCCCCACGGCCTCCTCTTCCAAATCCTGTTCAAACACAGCAGCTGGTAAACATCCACACAGTCAATAAAAACGCATCAGAAAACCAAACCAAACCTACCATTTTCACTCACTCCATCGTTGTCGTCATCACCTGTAAATCCAGGTAAACTCAGGTTAAATGTGTCTAAGGGCTCAGAACAGGTAAAAGTCAGCTGAGATCCCAACATCTGCAAACATTACCATCAAATTCACTCCCACCCACTCGGCCAAATCCTCGGGCGCGACCTGATGAAACACAGAGGCTGTTAGGACACCGTTTTAGAAAACGTCTCAGCGTATTCACTTCTAACACGCTGCCCCCCCCCCTCATAAAAATATAATAAATATATTTTCACAGCACAACTAATGTCTAGATTTAACATCTTTGGGAAATTTTTCAACATTTTTAGGTGGAAAACATGAAACGTTAAAAACAACCTTAAGAACACTCATAAAAATCAACCAGAAGTTTTGCTGACATGTAATCACTTCATAGTTTTAGGATTTTTTTGGGAACATTTTTACTCATTTTTTTGAAAGATTTACAAGAATTTTCTTGCCAAATTTTGGAATTTTCTTCCTGAAGGTTTTGCAAATTTTCAGAAATTTAGGGAATTTTTTTGCTGGATTTTTTGATTTTTTTTCTGACAAAGAAAGTACTTTTTGCTGCCTGTAAATGAGGACAACAGGAGGGTTAAAGAACACACTGCTCGTCTTAACCACCGTCCCTGAAAGCCTACAGAGCTTCTGTAATGTCTGGGTTTGAAAGGTTTGAATAAATATTTCCAGCTTTCGCTTTATGAAACTCAGCAGGCGTTGTAATCTTTTCGAACATCACACTGGCTACGGCTCATTTCCTCCAAGAAAACTACAAACTCTGCGTTCAAGCCAGTTTATATCAACACGTCTTCATTCAATTCTAATTTTGTCCAGATAAATCTCTACTTGACCATTTACCAAAGTGTTTAAACATTTTGTTCAGGTAACCCATAATCAATCTGAGAGTGTGTCAGTGGATAAAGTTCTCGTCCCACCTCGGCCTCCTCTTCCTCTGAAACCACCTCTTTGTCCTCCTGTACTATTCCAGGCGTCTCCGGCTACAAACAACAAATCAGAGGTTCAGAACTAAGCACCTTGTGACCAGTTAATCCTCTCTGCTGACACTTACCGTCTGCATTCTCATCAGCACCTACAAAACACAAAGCACCAAAGTCAGATTCTCTCACAGTTCCATCTATGCATCGGTCTGAAATCCACAGACTGGGTTTAAGTGACTAGAAGCACCTTTGTTAGAGACTAAAACCAGTTCAGTAACCCTAAAAGCAAACAGACAGGAGGACTGAAGTCATAAGTCACAGTTTATAAAGCTATCTGAATGTTCAATCCTTTTACTTGAGAAATAACACGAGCACCTGAGGAAAATGAGCTTTTAAATCCTCCTCTGCCTCTGCCTCTGCCACCTCGACCTGGAGGGAAATAAAGAGTAATTCAGGTGTTTTCTACAGGTGAGATAATCAGTGCTGCTTTTCTACACTCACCCCTTTCACTGTCATCATCACGGTTAGCGTTCCAGGAGTCTCCTATTGCCAATAAGCACACAGTAATCATGTCAAATACACATACAGCTGTTTAAAATGTGGTGGTAAAACTCTGAGAACACGCATAAAGAACATACCTCCATTTGAGATGTTGCTGGTTCCTGTAGTTTCCTGTAAAGGTGAATGAATTCAGACCAGGTGTTGGCTAACGACGTTCACACAGCTGGACGTAATTAACAAATAATTTGCTGCACTGAGAGGGAACTAACTTACCTGTTCTTCCCATTCATCCATGTTTAAGATCACCTGAAAAAAATACATGACAATATTAAGACCTGTATGCCATTTTTATAGACTCTGCTGAATACTGCAGGAAAAAAGACTAATGAACAGGAAATAGTTTAAAGGTGATTCCTGGTAGTGGATCCAATCAAAGTAGAGTTATTTTTCACATTTAGGCTTGTTGTTGCCCCTCTGGCTGGAACAGGCAGCTACTGCCATATTAACAAACCCTCTAAAACTAGGCACTGATCATATTAAAAGAAATGTTTGGCCTGTCTGAGCTGCAGCACTGTGAAAAAAAACTGAATGGAAGAGGCTTCTTTGTGAGATGTATCGTAGATAGCAGCTACCCAAGTGCTGCAGGAACCTCTAATGTCTACAGGGTTTACTTTAGTCGGCCTCCTATATGTACAGAGTGACAGTAAAATATTTTGCAAATATCAACTCTTAAATTTCTGTCAAGATTCACACCAATGCAAAAATAGGTCAGCAAGGACAACTATTCATCATCATTGATAAATTGGCAAGGTAGTTTAATGTCAAACTGTGCAGAATGAACCATCATGTGCTGAAAGTTGGCAAAAACGTTGGTGTACTATACTAAGTACCACGTAGCCTTATAAGGTACAGCCAATTCCAGCCATTTTCAGTACAAAAAAATCGCTAATATTTTATTTGTAAATAAAAATATGATGAGAAATACAGGGAATATTGGACGCGCATCGCGAGGTGCATTTCCTTGAAAACGACCGATTCGTGGATCATATACCGACTTCAGGACATGTTTTGGACAAAATATTTTACTGGCTTGTTTCGTCTGGATGTCCAAGGTTGGATTTGTGGAATATTTTCATGTGTGTAATAATGAACCCGGAAATGTGAGTCGCGCTGTGTGCGTTGAAGCCGTGTATAGAGAACGGATGGATGGATATTCATCGTTTGTCGGACAAATGTGTTTATATTACCCGCTGTGGTAAACACATCTGAAAGTGGTTTATACCGGCGGATTAATGAGAATCTAAGCTTTCCATCGGTGTATAATGTTTCTATCATCGAGTTGGCAGTGTCGTTCTATTTCGAAAAATGCTAATGCAGATATCAAAATGGCCCGCCCACGGGCCGCTGAACCGCAGCGGGTTTTAAGCTAACCTCATTACGGATTATTGCAGAGACTGCAGGTAAAAGCGAAATCCTCCACACTGTCGCGAGAGTTTACGAAACCTGTATAACGGTTCCATTGAGTAACGCAAACTATCGCGTGATTTAATAGTACCTCATGGTTAATGTCGACTCAAGCTAACATTGGCTAACATTTAAGACACTAATTATAACCAAAGCAAATAGAGCAGAAATAAACTCCGTGATACGGGCGCCGGTTGTTCGTTGCTATTCATACAGTTTAAATACTTTGACTTACGGCTGTTAATTAGCCTGTGCTACTTTAGGCTAAATCCCGGAGCCACGCGGTGCAGGGCGTGGCGGCTAATGTCTGCTCGACTGGATCGAAAACCACAAAAAAATACAACAAAGCGCACAACAAAACCTTATCTTAATGCCCGAAAATGTATGAAGAATATCGGGCATTAAGACAACTAACAATAATATCTGAAAACTCAAGGCCACGTTCAAGTCTGACTGCTCTTCGCTTACAAACCAGGCCGAGCTAAAACTAGCTAACCCGCCGTTACCGGCAAAGCAGAATAAAATACGTGTTTTAACAAAATGACAGTTTCAAAGTGGTTTGTGAGCTGATAAAAATAAAAGACTGACTAGTTCTCATAAAGATAACCGTACTTTATCGCGAGTTTCTCCGGTAGAAGTCGGTGTTCGTCCTGCTGATGCAGCTCCGTCCTTCCGTTCGCTCACCGTGGGCAGGTTGCCAGGTCCGCCGCTTTCCCGCCCAGATCAGCGACTCTGAAAAAAAATACGGTAGTCCGACCTACATGGAACTACTTTTTCTCTCTTTTACCTTTTCTTTCTTTAGTTCTTCACCTTTTTGATAGTTCACGGTTTGGTTCTAACTTTTATGCGCAAACAGGTTTAATTAAATAATTCTCGAAAGGAACTTTCTCTGAAGGTTATTTTATTAAAACCTTCAGAGGACGTTCTGGGAAAATGTTCCCAAAAGAATGTTTTGAGAAGCCTTCACAGGATTTTACAGGAACGTTCCCTGAAGGTTGTTTTGTGAAACATTTAGAAAACATATTTTCTAAAGGTTGTTTTGTGAAACCTTTAGAGAACCTTACAGGAAGGTTCCTTAAAGGTTTCCTTTGGAAACCTTTGGGGAACATTTAGGTAAGGATCCTTGATGTTTGAACTTTCTGATTACATTCCAGGAGCGTTCCCTGAAGGTTGTTTTGGGAAACCTTTACAGGACATTTGTGAACATCCAGTCAACATTCAGGGAACATTGTAGTAATGTTCTTTTAAGGTTTTATCTTTAAAACTTACAGTGAACATACACCGACGGTTGTGTTGTGAAATCTCTAATATCATATAATGGCTTATTTTTCACTGATATCAATAAATATTTCTTATTCGTGCATTAATATGATCTCCTTATTTAATCCCCCTGTTAGGGTCATTAAGCAGAAACAGCAGTGATGTTTCTGGGTCACATTTAATTATCCAGAAGTGTACTGTAAATCTGATTTTCATTTCAGTTACACACTGAATGATCTGTGGTATTGAAATATCAGCTGAGTCATTTTAAGCAATAAATACTGAATAAACAGATGTGTTTTAGGTGGTCATGTGGCTCCAGACATTCTCCAGCTCCTCTGAGCATCTAATGTGACTAATTAGACCTTAGAGGGTAAAGCTGAGACAAACACTCCAAAAAGTTTAAAAAAAAAAAAAAAAAAAGGGTCCTCATGGTGTGGTTAATCACGATAATCTGTCTGTGTGGAGCTTCTTAGACCAGGTTTAGAGGACAGCAGACACTAACAGCTGGTAACCGGTTGGTAGAAACAGATCTACAGGCTCTCAGGATTCTGTCCAGACTTTTACTGTGATAGAAGGTGGCAGAAATAAGGTTGGAGGGATTTATTCTGATAATAACAATAATATAGAGCAGTTAAAAGGCAAAGACACAAGAAGTTCAACAAGAAACTGATTCTGGGCCATCGTGAAGATGAATCCATGTTTTCAACGGACCTCAAAGTGTGGTTTAGTAAAAACAAGGTGAGAATAAATGACACTGAAAAGCGAAGATAGGCAGGTGTTTATAGTAATCTGGCTAATTTGGGAATATGTGCCATTAAAGCTCAACAGCAAATGAAGTTTAACAAACCCTCTAATATCTAATAATTTGGGGAGAATAGAATAGAAAGCCTTTGTTGTACGTCAACATTTAAATATAGATAATGATCAGATCCAGTTGGATGTTTCTGTCTGTGAAAGTGTTTCCCCTCCACTGTCACCAGTAATGAGAAATGTTGGCAGTTTTTTTCCAGGTAAATGTACGTGTTGTTGTGCTGATAAAGGGAACATGCTGTAATATTTATAACAAGAAACATTTCTGCATTTGTTACATGTAAAAAATACAGTTTGTTAAAGGTCAAACTGATGTATCTTTGTGTTAATAACGGACATATGCTTTAACATTTATATGGAATAAAACAGATTTTTTAAACCTAAAAAATCAACAATATCAGTATGTTTCTTTACTGTAAATGTAGAAAATATTTGACTGTAGTTTTACGGAAGCGTTCTGGTGTCCACGGCTGCCAGAATTTTACCGTAAAAACAACTATTTGTTGCCTATACCTTGGAAATCTGCTCTCGCGTTCTCCTCCTGCTGATTCGATCCTTCAATCCTCGTGCCAGATGTTCCACCTCTGGCGTGGTGTCCTGCTGTCCTTCTGTTCTGCTGATCACAGGAAGCCCATCTCCAACCTGTGGAGGTGTTAAATCCAGACCTACAGGAGAACAGACAAGATCTGCTCTTGTCCTGTCATGCTGCTGTTGATGGCTGGTGGATCCCTAAAAACTCTGCTGCTAGTATTCATCTCTTTACATCTTTAGCAAAGTTTCGTTTTGAGGTTTTTTGCTTAGCAGAAAGCCTCCATACAGCAGATGAACCATCTTTCTCAGTGTGAAACGTGATGATTGTGTCCAGTCTGAACACCATCTGTCCTCCACAGCAGCATCCCTGGAGTCATCTGAGGACAGAGGACACTAATTAGTGATAAGGTGGACGATGATTAGTGGTATTACGGCTTATTTTAAACCTCCAGATTACTGCTGTGTTTCCATTGATTTTTAGTTGATCTTTTTGCATCCCTTTCCATCCCTGTGGAGTCAAAGTTAGATTTTTCAGTCTGTCTGGCAGTTCTTTGTCCACGTGAAGCCATGACGGAGACATGCAGGTCCTAAACTAGGAAAGGTCTGATTTTCACGACACTACACCCAGATCCATGCAGATAGGATGATTTAGACTAAAGCTGTGTGAGGAGCAGACGACTCAAAAACGTAAACTTGGTTTTCTGTTTTTTTCAGCTGGATGTAGAACTTAATCTGATTTGAAGGGTTTCATGCTGGATTGCTGCAAAATGTGATTTTTATATAGTTGTTTTTTGTGTTTGTGTTCGTTTAAAAAACCTTGTAGTTACAGAAGAAGGTGCATGGACAGTTAACTTAGACTGACTTTATGGGTCATTCCACATCATTTTAACCAGTGGTCCCCACCTGACCCTCTCAGATTTTTTTAAGTTTTTACATACATTTAGTACATTATATATGAAGGGAAAATCCAAAATTTGAATCCTTTATTGTCATTAGTTTCAAAGTTATGGCCATTTGAAGTAGGTAGGAGGTACCCTATTATTGCAGCCAAAATTAAGACTTGAAATTTTCGACCATTTTCAGACTTCTATAACTTCTGAACAACAAAAGATAGAGATCTGAAATTTGCAGGATCATTTCACAGTGACCTATAGTCCTCAGAAATGTGAAAATATTTACTTTATAATTGCATGTTACAGAGAATGACAAAGTTGCGATTTTATCCATCATGAACTTCTAAACGGCTACATTTGGCCCCCCATTACACAAAAACTAATCATCATATCCATTAGAGATTTTATGTGGTATAATTTGGCTATCTAAGGATTGGATCTGTATGAAATGAAAGTGCTATGGTATGTAATGCACGAAATATGAACAGCTAGAAATCAAACATATCTGTCCGACCTTCGGATTCAAAGGTCAGTATCAGCATGTGGGATAGGTGGGATCAAAGAATAAAAGACATCATGTGAAATTACAGGAATTTCCCTAAATTTTGACACCAAGCACAACTTGTTTAATGTATTTTAATTATTGAATGCGAAGGTCGGACAGATATTTTTGATTATACCACATAAAATCTCTAATGGATATGATGATTAGTTTTTGTGTAATGGGTGGCCAAATGTAGCCGTTTAGAAGTTCGTGATGGATAAAATCGCAACTTTGTCATTCTCTGTAACATGCAATTATAAAGTAAATATTTTCACATTTCTGAGGACTATAGGTCACTGTGAAATGATCCTGCAAATTTCAGATCTCTATCTTTTGTTGTTCAGAAGTTATAGAAGTCTGAAAATGGTCAAAAATTTCAAGTCTTAATTTTGGCTGCAATAATAGGGTACCCCCTACCTACTTCAAATGGCCATAACTTTGAAACTAATGACAATAAAGCATTCAAATTTTGGATTTTCCCATCATATATAATGTACTAAATGTATGTAAAAACTTAAAAAAATCTGAGAGGGTCAGGTGGGAAGTTTTCTTAAAATTGGTTGATTTCATACGGAATGACCCTTTATTAATCCAGGAGGGATATTCAGTTGTTACAGCAGCTGAATATTCAATAAAAGGGTAAACAATAAGACTACACAGAATATTGGGGCATAAGTGAAGGTAAAATAAGACAAAAATAGAGAAAATAGAAAGCAGAAAAATCAACAGAATATATGAGTAATACAGAAATGAACACAATGTCATCGGAGTATTTAACAGTGTGAAAGTGATCACTTTTGTTTCATTGAGTTTTTAATTTACTTTTCAATCTGAACTCTCTCAGGGGTGTCCAACGTGCGGCCCGGGGGCCAAAAGCGGTCCTCCAGAGGGTCCAAAACATCTATAGTGAGTCCATTTCCTGCAGCAATGATCCAGTCCAGTCGCTCCTTTGGCAGGGCTATAATGATTGTTCTATACTGATGCTACTATAATGATGGTACGATGAAGATAATGACTCCAGCTCCTGCAGCAGTGATCCAGTCCAGCATGTCCTGCAGCAGGACGCAGTGCATGGTGGGACGTGGGCTGCTGGTGAAGTGAAGATGGCTGCGGAGCTCAGGCAGAGCAGAGAGCCTGCGGTAGGAAGGCCGTGAATGAAGGCCGTGAATGAAGTTTTCTACACAAAATCCTTCGATCACACTCAAACCGTCGCGCTGTCGGAGTTGCAGTCAGCCTGTGGAGGACTTAAAACATTCACAAACAGCAGCAGGATAACAAACAACTGAGGATAAAGTCTCGTATGAATTCCGACGAGAAGGAGGACTGTGAGTGTGCGCCACCACAGGCCGAGACTAGCCCCGCCGGAGGAGCCGACAGGTGGGGACACAGACAGGAAACGCCGGGGATGCTAAACGGATAGCTAGCTAGCTGCTGCTGCTGCTGCTAGCAGCCTAAATCTTAATGCTCTGCTGTTTCAATAAATATCTATCGGCTGAGATTTTTACAAGCACGGGCTGATTAACAAATATAAATGCTTAGTTTGGAAGCAACAGTTTAACATGAATAATAATAATTTAAATAAGGCCAGCATGCTAACTAGCATTAGCTCCATTAGCCTGCTTAGCGTCAGAGTGTCCAGCTCCCTGACATTTCTGCTGTTCCAGTGGTCTTATTGTCATTCTAAGACTGAACTGTGGTATTTTTCGTGAAGCTTATTTGTTGTAAGCATTAACAGAATGTGCTAATTATCTGTAGCTGTGCATTTAGCTGAATGTAGAGCTATCCTGGCTGCTACAACACACCGACTCTGGTGCTGCTCTTCAGGCTTACATGTCATTTTCTCATCGCTCCTGAAGTACAGCAGCTTCTGAATCAATATTTTAAAATAATATTACCACAGACTGCTAAATGCAACCATCACAGAGCTAGCACAGTGTTCAGAGGAGTTGTGTCAGTGCAGAACATCGTGACCTCTGCTGCTTCTTAACCTTATTGTTTGTCGTTCATTCAGAGAATACGAGGAGCCTGAAATAGAAAACCCAGAAGCAAGCCGAATGTAAGTCATTTTATTCTGTTATATATGTGTGTCTGTGTTCATACGGCCCTGCCTCAGTGTACCAGAGGCTTAGATCTCTCTGTTTTTATCTGTTCTTCCTTCTTTTCCTCCCATGTTATCGCTGTTTACAGTGATTGTCATGTTGTGATGTTATTTACACACGTGTGATTGTTTTGTCGTGTTAGAATGTCATTTACACACATCAGAGTCATATGATTTGTTCTTCCAGGCTGGTCTTGTTGCTCTACAGTCATTAGAATTTCTAAAAAGCACACATTTAATCATTAGCATTAAATAAACTAATATCTATCTGAAAATGTAGGAAATGAAGTGCTGTGAGTGGAAATTTTAGTTGAGCAGTTATAAATGCAATCAGGGTTGAACTTTAGAACTAGCCTAATCATTTATTTTTTTATGTGCACTATCAGCTTATAGATGAATGCTGGCTGACATCTGATTTATTAAACTCTCAGAAGGCTCCTGATGTTGTTCTTCAGTGTCGGTTATTCCATGTACAAGTTTCAGACTTCAGAATATGTTTTATGTGAAATAAGAAAGTGTCTGAAAAAGCAAGATGTGGATCCTTCATGACCTCTAAATACCAGTAAAGTCACTGATCAAACCCTGGTTTAATAAATGCTGGGACGTACAGCTGTCTTTAGTTCAGTGTATTGAACTCATTACTTCCCAACCATCGCAGTTATTCTCACCTCAGCGGTCCATATTAACTCAGTGCTTTAACGATACGTCAGATTCACGCTGTCGTTCTTTTCCCTCTGAATGCAGGAAGCGAGCAGCTGCCAAACATCTGATAGAGCGCTACTACCACCAGTTAACGGAGGGCTGTGGGAATGAGTCTTGCTCCAACTCATGGTGTGCCTCGTCGGTCGGCTTCAACCGAATGGACAACAATGCAGCGGCGGTCAAAGCCCTGGAGCTCTACAAGGTCAACGCCAAGCTGTGCGACCCCCACCCCTCTAAGAAAGGCACCGCTTCGGCCTACCTGGAGAGCAGCAACTCGGCCTGCAGCAACAGGAAGATGAACCACAAAGACGTCCACTCCGTACGGGACAACTTCAAAGGTGAGTCGGTGTCAGACGTTTAGGATTTACAGATTGTTGGAGCATGAATCAGAGCTTTAATGTTCTGTTTTAACCTGTAACGTCTGATTCTGTGTAGATGTAAATTACCTGACAGAGGAGAAGGTGTATGAGATCCTGGACATCTGCGGGGAGAAGGAGGATTACTCCCCTCTGATCCGGGTCATAGGTCGGGTTTTCTCCAGTGCTGAGGGTCTGGTTCAGAGCTTCCGGAGGTCCAAGCCTCACACCAAGGAGGAGCTAAAGTCCCTTCAAGGTAAAGATGAAGACAAGGACGAGGATGAGAAGGAGGCAGCCGCCTGCTCTGCTACAGCCATGGAGGAGGACTCCCCCACCTCGTCTTCGTCGTCTCGGCTGGGAGAGGGCTCCTCAGGGGAAAACGACGTCCAGAAGCTGGCCCCTGATGAGGTGTCGGTGGACATTGAAGCCGTGCGGCGGGTCTACGAGCGCCTCCTGTCCAATGAGAAAATAGAAGCCGCCTTCCTGAATGCGCTGGTCTACCTCTCTCCTAACGTGGAGTGTGACCTGACGTACCACAACGTGTATTCACGAGACCCAAACTACCTGAACCTGTTTGTTATCGTGATGGAGAACAGCAACCTTCACAGCCCAGAGTACCTGGAGATCGCTCTGCCCCAGTTCTGTAAGGCCATGAGCAAACTCCCGCTGGCGGCCCAGGCCAAGCTGGCCCGCCTGTGGTCGCATTACAGCGCCGAGCAGATCCGGCGCATGGTGGAGACCTTCCAGCAGCTCATCACCTACAAGGTGATCAGCAACGAGTTCAACAGCCGCAACCTGGTGAACGACGACGACGCCGTGGTGGCGGCCACCAAGTGCTTGAAGATCGTCTACTATGCAAACGTGCTGGGCGGCGACCTGGACGTGGAGCACAACGAGGAGGAGGACGAGGAGCCCATCCCAGAGTCCAGCGAGCTCACGCTGCAGGAGCTGCTGGGCGAGGAGCGGCGGAACAAGAAAGGCCCCCGGGTCGACCCGCTGGAGACGGAGCTGGGGATCCGCACCAACGACTGCCGGCGGCCGCTCATTCCCTTCGAGGAGTTCGTCAACGAGCCTCTGAACGAGGTGCTGGAGATGGACAAGGACTACACTTTCTTCAAGGTGGAAACTGAGAACAAGTTCTCCTTCATGACCTGCCCCTTCATCCTGAACGCCGTCACCAAGAACCTGGGTCTGTACTACGACAACCGCATCCGCATGTACAGCGAGCGGCGCATCACCGTGCTCTACAGCCTGGTCCAGGGCCAGCAGCTCAACCCCTACCTGAGGCTCAAAGTACGCAGAGACCACATCATCGATGACGCTCTGGTCCGGGTACGTGTGGACGGGTTCTGCTCGTTATTAAACACTTTACTGGTTGTGGTTTTATTAGGAACACGTCTAACTGTTCCTGTTGTGTCTCTGCAGCTGGAGATGATCGCCATGGAGAATCCTGCAGACTTGAAGAAGCAGCTCTATGTGGAGTTTGAAGGAGAGCAAGGTGTTGATGAAGGAGGTGTTTCCAAAGAGTTCTTTCAGCTGGTGGTGGAGGAGATCTTCAACCCAGATATCGGTAAGAAGAAGCATTTGTGCTGGAGGAACATGAGCTTCATTTAGTTTGAGAAGCCGCTGACCTGTCCTTAAACTGTCAGGGTTGTGGGCTCGTAGACTCATTTTTACACTCATAATGTTTTACTGACATGTTT
The DNA here is from genome assembly GCF_021347895.1 of Acanthochromis polyacanthus. Lineage (NCBI taxonomy): Eukaryota > Metazoa > Chordata > Actinopteri > Pomacentridae > Acanthochromis > Acanthochromis polyacanthus. The sequence goes on along the minus strand of NC_067134.1, from coordinate 28,807,032 downwards.
AATTGCTGCGATACAGAGCAGTGAGGGGATTTCTTCAACAGTGTGTGACGTTGAAAACTGATTTAATGAAGCGGTTCTGACAGAACACAGATTAGTCCTGAAGTGTTCAGTTCCTCCAGCGCTGTCTGAACTGGACAGAGAACCAGTCATTATTGTTCTGAAGTCAGGGTTGAACTGAAGAAATGCTCTAAAGTGTCGTTAACATTCACAGCAGACACTAAAGTTTATAATATTCACCTTCAACGTGTACTTTCAGTTTCACTTTGAGGCTGAAGTGTTTGTTCATGTTGGTAAATTGGGTGGTGACAGTTAGAGCAGTGACATCTGTGTCTGTTATTGAATTAAATGTCTTCTGTGTATCTAGGACTCTCTTTTTTTGCGCCTGGTTTTGATTTAATTTGTTCAGTGGTACAGTCCACATGAGGAGGGGGGATGATCTCAAACAAAGGTCCTGCTAAGCTCCATCCTTAGAATGAATCTGCTCTGTTCTTATTCTGTTGCTGAGACATTCTGATTTTCCTACAATAGAATAACTGCTTATTTTAAAGGCCTTTCTGTTGTGTACAAGCATCTGTTTTTCTGCTGAGGTTAATCATGGAGGAGGTGACTGAAACGTGTTAAATATAAGCTGCTTAACAGTAAAAACATAATTCACAATCAAATATGTAAAACCCTCCAAACAGATTTCATGGTGATCCTCCCTCCAGATGAGGTGACAGCAGAAGAAGCCCAGGTGTTTCTAATAACGTTAGCTCTGTTCTGGTCCCAGCAAACACAACATCAGGACGCTGGAATTAAATTCAGCTCTGTAGATTCGATTATTTACACCTCTGTCTGTCAGGTTCAGTGTACGGAGCGCTAAAGGTCACAGAGGGGACGCTGTTCATCACAGCAGCTTTTACTTCTTCCTATAAGGACGGTTTGTGTGGACACCGTGTGTGATGCATTAGTCGTTTAAAAACCGGTCTGACTGATTCCAGCTGTGCTACTATAGTACAGGAAGCCTAATATTTGAGAAACTCAGCCAATCATAACTGGTTCTAGATGTGACTGAGACACCAGTTAGCAGAAAGACATGAAGCTGGCACTAACTGGAGCTCCGGTATCATCAGTAATATTCAGTCCAGACTGGATGAATGTCACCGTACATCTGATCACTTGGAGCTGCATGAATTTCTGGTGATTTTCACTCACTGAGCATTTAAAGTTAGCTGGAGGGAAAGTAGTCGTGCAAATTCTAACTTTAGTTAATGTTGGACAGCAGACACCTAAAAACACCTGTCAGTCCTTCTGTTGTCGCCATGCTTTTCTGTTTTTAGTGTGAGTCCAGAAATGAGATGGTCAGTGTAGGGTTAGCGTTAGCAGCTAACGAATGGAAGAATCGTCTGAGCGCGATCCGTCATCAAAAGCGTTAATGAGCACACAATGCAACAGAAATCACCGTTGGAGTGGAGCGCTGAGCACGGACGGATGTCAGCGCTGCGTCGTGCGTTTACAGTATACGCATATACAGCGTCTCCTGATTGGCTGCTGCTTCATTACTCATCATTCTCCAGAACTCTGAACCTCCTAGCAGGGTGAACAGGCTTGTTACCATTAAAATAAACAGAGCTAGAAGCTGAAAACACAAAGAAGCACCAGACTTTTACCTCTCCAGCAGTCAGCTGTCATGGTGGAAAACATCAACACATCTAAGATTAATATGTAATATTGTTTTAAAATCACTTTATTCTGTGTGCCTCAATTTAAGGAATCACCAATAGAATTAAGAAGATTCCACAGCCAGAGAAGAAAATCTGCATTTATAGAATAAAACAAACAAATACGAGCGTACATGAACAAAAACATCCTTTTTCCAGTATTAGTAGCACCTGTTGTTGTCAGTTTTTTTATTTATTCTCATAAAATAAATACAGAAATGAAGCTTTTTTCTTTTTATTTGTGTATATAAGCTGACCTTCAGTGCTTTCTGTGCAGCCTCTCATTCTGGTTTTCCTCCTGCAGGCATGTTCACGTACGACGAGCGCACCAAACTGTTCTGGTTCAACCCGTCATCGTTTGAGAACGAGGGCCAGTACACTCTGATCGGCATCGTCCTGGGTTTGGCCATCTACAACAACTGCATCCTGGACGTCCACTTCCCCATGGTGGTCTACAGGAAGCTGATGGGAAAGAAAGGAACCTTCAGGGACCTCGCCGACGCCAACCCGGTGAGCTTCAACTCCTCCTAGTGGCTCTGAGTTTAACTTCACCGCTGCTGGTTCTGGAGCTCTGAGGTTCTGTCTCCTGTCAGGTTCTCCACCAGAGTCTGAAGGAGCTGCTGGAGTACGAGGGCAGCGTGGAGGAGGACATGATGATCACCTTCCAGATCTCCCAGACCGACCTGTTCGGGAACCCACTCATGTACGATTTAAGGGAAAATGGGGACAAGATTCCAGTCACAAACGAGAACAGAAAGGTGAGGATGTGCAAACTATTTCACTCTTAAATCTGATATTTCCTATAAAAACCATGAAATGCAGAGTCTCTGACCAGCAGCAGCGTTTAATACACTGGATGCAGTCAGTGCTGGATTTTAAAACGTTATTTATGAGTGTTTGGTCGATAAAACATCTGGAAATAGGTTTCTGACGGTGTGACGGTGGCAGTAACACCACAGGGTATAAATGCTATTACAGGTGGAAGCCCTGCATTCTGATTTATATTTAATAATAAACATGACAGGTTTGATTTATAGCTGCCTTTAAAAACACCGTACAAAGTTAAAACACATCAACAGCATAAAACTTAACCATGTAAAAAGTTTATTCCAAACTTCTTCAAGTTTAGAAGAAGGAAATTTAACAGTTTAAACAAGTTTATCTGAACAGGTGAGCTTTAGACGGGATTTAAAATGTCCAAGTACGAATAAAAATAAACTGTCAGAAGTAGAAGAATTAAAGCAGTTCATGAATGAATGAGTTCATGTGTAAAAGTAGATCAGTAAACCTTTATCTAAATCTGATCATTTCTGTCTGTGGGGCTTCAGCTGGAACAGATAAATAATAATAATAATAATATTCTGTAATAATCTAAATATGCTACCAAATACATGTAGTGAAGTTAAAATGAACTTTAGTGGAGTAGAAATATGAAGTGACAGAAAATATCCTCAAAAATGTACTCGATTACTTGAGTAAATGTACTTGGTTACTTTTCACCAGTGTTTCTATAAATCAGCTGTTGAAGTTCGATCAGTTATTGGTGACATTTATTCCCTGTTTAGTTGTTTTTATGTCTGTGTTTATGCTGTCCATCAGACCACATAAAGAACAACAGAAACAGAGTTCAGCAGCTTCAATAACAATCAACACTTTCATTTAAGAACTAGTCTGTCCACCTCTGAGCTCTCTAAAGTCAGCTTGTGGGTCTGGATTTGTGCAAGCAAAGCAGAAAAGCTTCCTCATGACGATGGTTTGCTGCTGCTGGGATCACGTGTCCGCTCTGGTTTTTAGTGCAGCATAAAGTCAGGTTTGTTTGAACGAAGCTGGAGCAGATCAACCACATCACTGCAGAGGCAGAAAGATGTTTTAGTAGAAATTAGAAGCTAAGCGGCTCAGGAAGGCAGTGCTGGAAGTAAATAAACATGCTAACAAGACGCTGGTCCATGTTTAAATGTGAGTTTTACTGAGATAATTAGATGGAAGTAGAAACTGAAGAAGTTCCTCATAATGAAGGAAGTTTTTTTGAATAACTACTGAAGCGTTACTTCTGGATCTTTGGGCTTAAATCTTCTCATGTTTTATACATAAATAGTATCGAGTCATTATCGAAGTTTAATATCTACTAGTTTGTGTTTTAGTTTTATTTATGTTTAAGCATAACAATAAAACTAAGTGAGCAGTAAAACCTTTTTATTCTCTCTGAACCATGTAGTTCCTCCTTCATTTGTTCCTAACTGTTGTTTTAGTGGATTAAACTGTTATTTTTCTTGCATATCTTTTTTTATCTTTTATACACACGTGGACAAAATTGTTGGTACCCCTCAGTTAAAGAAGGAAAAACCCACAATTCTCACTGAAATCACTTGAAACTCACAAAAGTAACAATAAATAAAAATTTATTGAAAATTAAATAATCAAAAACAGCCATTACTTTTGAATTGTTGATTAACATAATTATTTTAAAAAACAAACTAATGAAATAGGGCTGGACAAAAATGATGGTACCTCTATAAAAGATTGAAAACTATTTGACCAGAGTGACATGATTAACTCAGGTGTGTCATTTAATTGACATCACAGGTGTTTCCAAACTCATAATCAGTCAGTCTGCCTATTTAAAGGGAGACAAGTAGTCACCCTGCTGTTTGGTGAAAAGGTGTGTACCACACTGAACATGGACAACAGAAAGCGAAGGAGAGAATTGTCCCAGGACATCCGAAAAAAAATGATAGACAAACATCTTAAAGGTAAAGGCTATAAGACCATCTCTAAACAGCTTGAAGTTCCTGTGACAACAGTGGCTCATATTATTCAGAAGTTCAAGACCCACGGGACAGTAGCCAACCTCCCTGGACGTGGCCGCAAGAGGAAAATTGATGACAAATTGAAGAGACGGATCGTTGGAATTGTATCCAAAGAGCCCAGAGCAACCTCCAAAGAAATTAAAGGTGAACTCCAAGGCCAAGGTACATCAGTGTCAGATCGCACCATTCGTCGTTGTTTGAGCCAAAGTGGACTTCATGGGAGACGACCAAGGAGGACACCACTGCTGAAAAAAACTCATAAAAAAGCCAGACTGGAATTTGCAAAAATGCATGTTGACAAGCCACAAAGCTTCTGGGAGAATGTCCTTTGGACAGATGAGACCAAACTGGAGCTTTTTGGTAAGGCACATCAACTCTATGTTCATAGACTCAAAAACCAAGCATACGAAGAAAAGAACACTGTCCCTACGGTGAAACATGGAGGAGGCTCAGTAATGTTTTGGGGCTGCTTTGCTGCATCTGGCACAGGGTGTCTTGAAAGTGTGCAAGGTACGATGAAATCTGAAGACTATCAAGGCATTCTGGAGAGAAATGTGCTGCCTAGTGTCAGAAAGCTTGGTCGCAGGTCATGGATCTTCCAACAGGACAACGATCAAAACACACAGCCAAAAACACCCAAGAATGGCTGAGAGAAAAGCGTTGGACTATTCTAAAGTGGCCTTCTATGAGCCCAGATCTGAATCCCATTGAACATATGTGGAAGGAGCTGAAACATGCCATTTGGAGAAGACACCCATCAAACCTGAGACAACTGGAGCTGTTTGCTCATGAGGAGTGGGCCAAAATACCTGTTGACAGCTGCAGAACGCTCATTGACAAATACAGAAATCGTTTAATTGCAGTGATTGCCTCAAAAGGTTGTGCAACAAAATATTAAGTTATGGGTACCATCATTTTTGTCCAGGCCTATTTCATTAGTTTGTTTTTTTAAATAATTATGTTAATCAACAATTCAAAAGTGATGGCTGATTTTGATTATTTAATTTTCAATAAATTTTTATTTATTGTTACTTTTGTGAGTTTCAAGTGATTTCAGTGAGAATTGTGGGTTTTTCCTTCTTTAACTGAGGGGTACCAACAATAAACCCCCCAATTATTTCAGTTTGGATGCGAGTTCTCTATGAGACGTTGTAAAAAACATAATATTTACACCATACCACACAGGCGAGACAAAGAATGGCTTTTAATGTCCAACTTTGACCAACAGTTGTAAATTTACTGCTGGAACTTTGTGCTCCTCCAGCAAATGTTCACTTTTTATCCTGATCAGTTTCTACATGCAGCATTAGCATCAGTTAGCCTCCTGCTAGTGTTACGGTTTAGATGCTAACACGTTAGCTTCCACTCAGCTGTGAAGTCAGGATAACCTCCTTAAACAGGATTCATTTCTGACAGTTTGGTCGATATTTGTGCTAAACTTCTGTCACTGAAACAAGAAATGCTATTTTAAGATGAAGTCTGCAATGATTTTTTTTTCTTTTTTAATATTGGATACAGTCTTTCCTTTGTCCTCCATCATCGGACCGTGAAGGCTGTTTTTTAAACACACTAAAAGAAATGAGTACAGCCAGCACTGATTGTGTCGATAAAAAGAGAAGAACGTTTAGTTTTCATACACATTCTGTTCTCCCTCTGCTTTGAGCAACGTGGTTTGAGACGCGAGTGTCACAGGAGAGTAAAATATGTGGAGATAATGTCTGCAGCTCGGTGCCGACGCAGCGTTAAACCAGCCCTGGACCCGCCACCATCTGCTGAGCTGAGATGTTCTGATGCTAACCTTCTAATCTGCTGACAGACTGTCGCCTCGCTAACGCACAAAACAGATGCCAGTAAAGACGTGAGAGTTATCAGGGAGTCCGGTGTTTCTGCAGAAAACAGGAGTCAGCGTTTCACATCATCTCTGAACACCACCCAGTGGAGCTACAGCGCTCTCTGCTGGACAAACCACATGATGGCACAATATTTAGCTTCTTTGAGCCCCTTTTCTCAGGACATTTTTCGTCCTTTTTGATATAAGAAGTCATTCTCCTTATTCTTTCAGGCAGCTTGTCTGGAATAACACTAATAATAACGCTTATTTCTTGCCAGACGCTCTTCTCACTAAGTTTAGTTCGACTTCCTCAGATTTTTTCTTTCTTTACTGAAATATATTTTCTAGTTTTCAGTGCTGAGAAAACAAAAGTTCTGTTCTCCAGTATTGTTGTGGCACAAAGTCAGTGTTTCAGCTGTGGATAAAAACTGAATAAAATATTTTTAAAAACTATCTTTGAGGCTGCACGTTTTACTGTAAATCAGGAGAGTCAAACTGATTTTAGTTCAGGTTCCACATCCAGTCCAGTCTGATCTCCAGTAAAACCAGTAAAACCGCAGCAAAATAATCTATAAACAACCACAACTCCTCATGGTTCCTTTGTTTTAGTGCAGAAATGTTCACATTTAAGGAATTATCTTTGTACTAAACATCATGAACAACCTGAAATTTCTGAAGAAAAATGAATTCATTTTCAGCAGCATTCATCCTCAGTTTATCATTTCCACATTACAACTTCCAGATCACAGAGAGTCTACAAAGGAACACAACATTTAGTCACCTGGAACTGAACCATGGAGGATTTACTGTTAAAAAGTAACAAAAAATTAGGCCAAAAAACCCACAAAACGAAGCTCAAAACAACGAATGAAGCAAAACACAAAATGACAAGAGTAAGACAAAAAACACAAGCAAGACAAAAAGGAAACGCATGAGATGAACGACAAAAGTCAGACACAAAAATGACAAAAACAAGATGAAATATTATAAAAATGAGACGCGAAACGACAAAAGAACAATCCAGTATTTTTCTTGATGGTCCAAACAACGTGTCATGGTCTAGAAATGATTTTAAATTTATAGTTTTACTAATTTACAATCTGCAGTTAATGTCTTCTCTGTAGTTTTTACACTTTGAGGGCCGGATTGGACCCTCTGGAGGACCAGTTTTGGCCCACAGGCCTCATGTTGGACAGCCCCTGGTGTAAAGGTTAAACTGTTCATTCGTAGGAGATTTTGGGACTGAATGGTGAACGTTGTTGTGGTTTGTTTTTCAGGAGTTTGTGGCTCAGTACTCAGAATACATGCTGAACAAAAGTGTGGAGAAACAGTTCAAGGCGTTCAGGAGAGGCTTCCACATGGTGACCAACGAGTCGCCGCTCAAATACCTGTTCAGACCGGAGGAGATCGAGCTGCTCATCTGTGGAAGCAGGGTGAGACGAGCCGCCAGCTGCTTAAAGACGATGGGAACAAACGAGCTCAATGGTTTAATTCATGTTCTTCTTCTGTCTTTAGAACCTGGACTTCCTAGCACTAGAAGAAACAACAGAATACGACGGCGGTTATAACAGAGACTCTAGAATCATCAAGTAAGGAAGTGATGGATGAGTACAGCTCCACTGATAAGTCTGTAGGATGTGTAGGGCTCTATAATCAGTCTGTAGGATGTGTAGGGCTCTATAATCAGTCTGTAGGATGTGTGGGACTATAATCAGTCTGTAGGATGTGTGGGACTATAATCAGTCTGTAGGATGTGTAGGGCTCTATAATCAGTCTGTAGGATGTGTGGGACTATAATCAGTCTGTAGGATGTGTAGGACTATAATCAGTCTGTAGGATGTGTGGGACTATAATCAGTCTGTAGGATGTGTAGGACTATAATCAGTCTGTAGGATGTGTAGGGCTCTATAATCAGTCTGTAGGATGTGTAGGACTATAATCAGTCTGTAGGATGTGTAGGGCTCTATAATCAGTCTGTAGGATGTGTGGGACTATAATCAGTCTGTAAGATGTGTAGGACTATAATCAGTCTGTAGGACGTGTAGGACTATAATCAGTCTGTAGGACGTGTAGGACTATAATCAGTCTGTAGGACGTGTGGGACTATAATCAGTCTGTAGGACGTGTAGGACTATAATCAGTCTGTAGGACGTGTAGGACTATAATCAGTCTGTAGGACGTGTGGGACTATAATCAGTCTGTAGGACGTGTAGGACTATAATCAGTCTGTAGGACGTGTAGAACTCTATAATCAGTCTGTAGGATGTGTGGGACTATAATCAGTCTGTAGGATGTGTAGGACTATAATCAGTCTGTAGGACGTGTAGGACTATAATCAGTCTGTAGGACGTGTAGGACTATAATCAGTCTGTAGGATGTGTAGGGCTCTATAATCAGTCTGTAGGATGTGTAGGGCTCTGTAATCAGTCTGTAGGATGTGTAGGGCTCTGTAATCAGTCTGTAGGATGTGTAGGGCTCTGTAATCAGTCTGTAGGATGTGTAGGGCTCTGTAATCAGTCTAGGATGTGTAGGGCTCTGTAATCAGTCTGTAGGATGTGTAGGGCTCTGTAATCAGTCTGTAGGATGTGTAGGGCTCTATAATCAGTCTGTAGGATGTGTAGGGCTCTGTAATCAGTCTGTAGGATGTGTAGGGCTCTATAATCAGTCTGTAGGATGTGTAGGGCTCTATAATCAGTCTGTAGGATGTGTAGGGCTCTGTAATCAGTCTGTAGGATGTGTGGGACTATAATCAGTCTGTAGGACGTGTAGGACTATAATCAGTCTGTAGGACGTGTAGGACTATAATCACTCTATAATCAGTCTGTAGGATGTGTGGGACTATAATCAGTCTGTAGGATGTGTAGGACTATAATCAGTCTGTAGGACGTGTAGGACTATAATCAGTCTGTAGGACGTGTAGGACTCTGTAATCAGTCTGTAGGATGTGTAGGACTCTGTAATCAGTCTGTAGGATGTGTAGGGCTCTGTAATCAGTCTGTAGGATGTGTAGGACTCTGTAATCAGTCTGTAGGATGTGTAGGGCTCTGTAATCAGTCTGTAGGATGTGTAGGGCTCTGTAATCAGTCTGTAGGATGTGTAGGGCTCTGTAATCAGTCTGTAAGATGTGTAGGGCTCTGTAATCAGTCTGTAGGATGTGTAGGACTCTGTAATCAGTCTGTAGGATGTGTTTACACGTGAATGTTCGTTCTGTCTGCTTCGTAGGGAGTTCTGGGAGACTTTGCACTCGTTCGGTGAGGAGCAGAAGCGACTCTTCCTGCAGTTCACCACCGGCACTGACAGAGCACCTGTAGGAGGGCTGGGCAAGCTGAAGATGATCATCGCCAAGAACGGCCCTGACACCGACAGGTGAGCTCCACCTGGCAGGTAGCATTCCAGTCTGTTTATACAATCCCTGTTTATCCGGTTGCTTCAGGCTGCAGGACGTGTTCAGATCCAGTCGATCTGTCTGTTTTCACATCAGCAGCAAACGGAGGTGAACAGGAGGAGAGATGGGTTATTCAAACAGTCTATGCTTCAGTCAGTAGTTAAATCATAAAACCCAGCTGCTTTCTCCAATCAAACACGTCAGAGATCAGAGCTGCTTCTCTAAACTCGGAGCTCTCCAACATGTTTTACACCACGGAGCGGTTTCATTAGTCCGTGTTCTGCAGACTGGTCACCACACATGACAAACATGTCTCCTACGTTTAACAGATTTAGAAGTGTTAGAATGTGATCCTCTGTGTCCATGAACGTCTCTCTGTTTGTGTCTTCAGATTACCGACGTCTCACACCTGCTTTAACGTTCTGCTGCTGCCGGAGTACAGCAGCAAGGAGAAGCTGAGGGAGAGACTGCTGAAAGCCATCACCTACGCCAAAGGCTTCGGCATGCTCTGATCCCCGTCCTACAGACTCCTCAGAAACCCATCGGTTCCTCCCCGCCTTCCCTCTCAGACACAATCTACAGGTGACCACAGTGTGTTTCATAAAGAACGAGGACAGATGGTTGTAGTTCTGCTGCTGTGCTTCTCCATCCACAGCAGTGAGAGCACAGAGAGCTCTGAAAGCCCACTCCCACTCCCACATCCACACCATGTGAATGTGCTGCAGCCTCCCGTCTTTGTTTCTATGTACAGAGAGGATCATCTTCTTCTTATTTATTTTAAGGTTAAATGGCTTATTTTCACGCCTGCCTGCGTAGGGGAAGGGGTTAATATGAAATGATGTAAATTCTGGGATGAAACAGAAACCAGTGAGTCCACATAAACCCAGTTTACTGAACAGAACCATGTTAGAGGAACTCTAGAGTAGTTTACTGCTAATATTCCCCCTGGAGACAGAATCCACTGACCATTCCACTCACATCGTTCCTCCTCATCCATCCTGATGGAGGTTCATCCGGTCCAGATAGGCTCAGTGTCAGATAGCTTCTTCTTCTGGACCTTCTCCTTCCTGGAGGTTAGACTCAGATCCCGTCAGAGCTGTGTAAGTGCACTTAGACATTTTCAGAATGTTTGTTTTCTGGCCACAGGTTGCCATGATTGTTGAAGCATTTTATTTCCTTGTCTTCCTGTGTTGATTCTAAATAAAACCAGTATTTATGTATGAGTGCAGTTGGAACTCCAGCGCCGTGCTGCAGTGATGGACGTAGTGATGGGAGAAGACGTAGAGATGTTCTTGTGCCAACCTGTACAGTCAGTGGATAGAGGAGGAGCTTCCTTCACGTGTGGAAATGTGCACGGATGAAGCTGTGTGGTCTTCTGCTCATCGGACCTTCTGGCTGTGGTTACACCTGTCGCTTAGCAACGGCGCGTTTGCTGTCTCCCAGACAAACTACAACAATCAGACCCTGATCAGATTATTGAACACCTGATTTCAGAACAGCGACTGTGTCCTGCTGTCAGTCTTTGTTCTAAGCCGACCTGAAAACACACAAACACTCGTCAGATTTAGGTTGGATCTGTCAGTAAAAGTGAATCAGGTGTAACCACTGTCAGTTTATAACATAAAGTGCTGAATAGTGCTTTGAAGAGTTAGAATCTGAGCTGTGAATCCTCAGAGCAGGCAGATGTTAGTGTTTTTAGTTCTCTGGCTGTGATTTGAAGGACTCCATGTCTCCGTGATGCTCCTGCACACACTTCTCTGGTTTAAATCCTCTGTTTTTTATTTTTAAACCAACAACCTGGGTCTTGTTTTGTACTTTTGGCCTCAGTTCTTTTCATTTCTTTTAAATTCAGCGTTTTCAGTGGAGGACAAGCAACTGAAGTCACGGGCAGCTTTTAGATTGTCTGCAGTTTACCCGCATTATTTCAGCCGCGTATTGAAAGGAAAACATCTCCACACTGGAAATAGTAGACATTTAGTTACGGTGCAGTGAAGAGGTGAGTACACACCTGTACAGGATCATTATGATCAGTTACCTACCAGGAGCTGCAGGACTTTCACTGCTGACTTCTCCAGCTGGGGTTTTGCTCTTATGGAAAATGAAAAAGCGACAGTTTTTATCTGCTGTATTAAAAATACAGCCTCCATAGTAGAAACTCAGTGCAACTTTCTTTTATTGTTTCTTCTTTACCAGTTGGGTGTTTTTACTTAGTTTTAATTGTGATTTTCAGTTTTGGATCCTGGAATTGTCCTCATCTGCTGAACCGGTCTTCTAGTCAGCCTGTAGTTGTTCATGGTTCCATCTATAAATGTCATCTCTACAACACCTTTTCCACTCGTTTAGCCATACACCATGACACCTCCACCTCCGTGCTTCACTATCAGGACCATGCATCCGCTGTGGTCGTCCTGGTTCACTCCTAACATGCTGGACTACATCTGAGCTGAACAAACTGGTCTTATTTGGTGGAACTCCTCTCCAGTGATCATCAGACTTCTTTCTGATCTTGTGGGTTTTTTCTTGAACATCACCTTGAGGCTGATGTTCTGAACTGGTTTCCACTGATCACTGCTGTTCCCACCCTGAAACACCAGTTAGTGCGCTGTTGTTGACTTTATTTTAGGACCACTGTACGTCTGATTAGTGGAACTATGGCTCATTTTTCCTACTGATCGCCGGTTGGTCACTGATTTTCATCTATCCTTCGTAGATCTTTTTAGTTTCTTCTCCCTGGGAGTTAATTTCTCTGTGGAGCCGTGATGCAGACATGTGTAGTCCACAGGTCCTAAACTGACAAAGTTGTGGTGTTTTAGAGTTCATGCTCTTATGGGAATCACGGATGTACCTGATGTTGTTGCAGCGATCACAGGTTTTCTAATGTTGATGATCACAGGTGATTCACTTCAGTCACACTGAGTTTCTACTTTGGAGCTTCTATTTTTTCTGCTGTTTAACTTAGAAACCCTGCAGTTGTTGAGAGCTGATTGGGTTTTTAATCATTTAACATTTAAGTGATGTTGCTCAGAGGTGTACTCACTTCAGCTGTGGCAGGTCCTGATAAAAACCAGAGACTCCATGGTCATTGTGATGAGTTCCTTTATGGCCATTAAGTCGTCTTCAAGGCTCAGTTTGACTCTTGTACTGGATGGAAATGAACGGAGTCACCTCGACAGAGTGGAGAGAAAAACTACAGAGATCAGAAACTAGCATCCATTAAACACAGTAGAGTCGCTGCTAAACCTGACTGGACCTTAAACTTTGACCTTTTATTTTCATTTCTGATACGTGGTTGAGATAATTTGGGTAAATGGTGGACATAAAATGATCACATTGATGTAAATCTGTGTGTTTCCCTCATCTTTAGATTTGGTATTAAATGCTGTAGCGTTTCATCTCGCAGCTCCGACATGAAGCCGGCTCAGGTGTCATCCTGCTCACACCTGAGCCTTCGACAGTCAGCTGATGTGTTTTTTTTGTGCACTTAAGAGGTGGTTGTTGGTCGGAGGTTGAATCTGTGGCTTCTCTGCCCGAGGACGATCTGATTGGTTGAAATGCTGCTCAGTGCCCACGACATGCCACTAAACCTCGGTGCTCAGACCACCGCAGGACACCACGACCCTGAGCCAGTCTTTCTCTTCTGATTTCTTCTCATCTTTATGGTTTCAGCCAGACCTGGGCCTCATGAGGTTGGACAGTACCTTTCACTGTTTTTGGACAGAACAAGGAGTGCCTAAAGATGTGGACAAACATTGGACTGTGTTGGAGAGTCTCTGCAGTAAACCTTAAAACAAGGTTGTGGTTACTTCCAGCTGTTGTTGAGCCCAGGTCTGGCTCCAGCTGTTCTCCATGACTGTACCTCTGTTTCGTAATGCTGAAGATGCTGCTCGCCTGGACATGTGAACGGCTCTAGAGCCTGCTGACGGTAAACGGTGAAGGTCAACCTGATCTCGGAAAGGGAAGCAGTTTTCATCGATTGGTTTGATGCAACAGTTAAATTCTACAAACGGACGAAAGGCTAAAAGTATTCAGTGTTGTGAAAACATGCTAAATAAAGATGACTGCTTTTTTCCAAACTTGTGTCGCCTTATAATCCTGATTTGAGTCTGCAGGTCGTTTGGTGTCGTCATTATGAACGTTGCTCATGTGTTCCTGTTCAGCCCGGTCTCACGGGGATTCGTGAAACTGTCACGTCAGTTTTTGTTTCAGTTTCGTGCGCACCAACACGATGTCGTCATGTTTTTCGTGCCGCTCACCACGAGCGAAACCCGCTGTGGTAATCACATCTGAAAATGGTTTATACCGGCGGATTCATGACGATCTAAGCTGTCCATAGGCGTTTGCGGCCGCCGCTTCGGCCGCCAGACATTCTTTAAATTCCTATGCAAATTCGGCGGATTCATGACGATTTAAGCTGTCCATCGGCGTTTGCGGCCGCCGCAAACGCCGATGGACAGCTTAAATCGTCATGAATCCGCCGGTATAAACCACTTTCAGATGTGATTACCACAGCGGGTTTCGCTCGTGGTGAGCGGCACGAAAAACATGACGACATCATGTTGGTGCGCACGAAACCGAAACAAAAACTGACGTGACAGTTTCACGGATCCCCGTGAGACCGTGTTGTCCTGTTTGTAATCCATCTTGTTGGTGTAGCTTTGACCAGAAACTCACACCTCTGATCATCCCAAGACACTGAGACGACGAATGTCCAAACAACTCCCACAGAGCAGCAGGACTTTTTCTTAGCTGATCACTTATACTAATTAACCTTCATTCATATGTCCATAGTCCACTATATTCCCTGAAACATGACTTTGAGATGAAGAAGCGTAGATCGATGTATGAGATGGAACCAGGATCCTGCTTGTCCTCTAAAACTGCTTTTAGTTTCTGTTATCTGAAGTTCAGAAAACTGTTGAACTCCTCCAACCTGAGAGCAAAGTGATGCTAAACATGAGTCAGTTACAATCTGATAAATGAAAAAGCATTCATGCCACTTTTATTATGAACATATTTCACATCAGCCAAGGCGTTAAACTACAAGAAGGTATCTTGATTTATTTCAGTTTGTGAAGAACAAACTTGCTTTTCAAATCGTGCTATAGATGTGACAAATGAAGACGAAGCATTTTTTGAGTCCAGTACGTATACTTGAGTTGGAGAAACTGCATTTTACTCAAGATCTTGGTGTTCCAGGTACAGAAATGACACAAAGTTTAGCTCTGGGTTCAGATATGTTTTCGACATAAACAAAACAAAAAGTACACAAAACTTGTTATTGGCATGACACAAACAACTGCAGTGAAGAAAAAGTAAATCCAAGAAGATCTGAGACTCTTATGACCAAGTATCCCAGAATTAGTTTGATTCACCAACATGACAGAGAATCTACATGTTGTCCAGTAAAACATGAGGATGAACAAATTAAACAGAACTAAAAGGATGGTGTTTGTTAACAGGAAGGTTTTTGGTCTTCAGGTTGTGTGTGGATGAACTGAACAGGGGATTCTGATCATATTACTGCATGTTCAGTTAGAAAGTTAACTGTTCTTCCAACTTGAACAGAACAAAGCATTTTCGTGAATATTCATCACTGCTACATCTTTCTTCTGTTCTTCATTCAGAATGTTAAACTCCTGGTGTTAGAAACTACCACCTACTGCTGGTTTATATGGATAATAGAATGGAGAAAAGAAGTGATGGTTAACATTCGAGGCAGCCTTATTGTTTCATCATGTGTGAATAATGAGTAGAAACAGTCCAGCTGCTGGTCGGAGCCTTTAGTGTTTATGAAGGAAAGACGGAGCATCGCTAAGCCCAGCAGTAGGAGAACTTTAATCAAAATCTACTTTGAGGCCTGTGACCTGGTTTGATATGTTGGTGAGCCGCTGCTTGAGTTTCCGCTGAGAGGACTCGTAGTGACTTGTTAGCTTTCGGAATTTGGCCGACATGACCTCCAGACTGGTTTCAATCTGGTTGACTTTGTCCTCCATGTCTTTGGCATCAGTAGCAGCGACCAGCGACTCGTCTATGAGGTTATCTTTCATCAGGATGGCCCTTCCTTTCTCCTCCAGCGCATATTTAGCATCAGGGTACTCAATGAGTGCCTCCATCAGGTCATCTTTGGACAGGGCGAACAGATCCGAGTAGCCCACGCTTCGGATGTTGGCTGTTCTTCGGTTTCCTGCTTTGCTGCCTTTGATCCCAAGGATGCTGATTTCTCCAAAATATGCCCCATCACTGAGAACCACAAACTGAGTAACGCCATCGTCTGCTACCACCGCCAGCTTTCCTTCTTTGATGATGTACATTTCCCTGCCGATGTCCCCCTTCTTACAGATGTAGTCACCGGGGCTGAAGACTTGAGGCTGAAGCTTGAGGACCAACTCAATAAGCAAACCTGCTTCACAGTCCTGGAAGATGCGCACTTTGCTCAGGGTCTCCAGATGGACGTTAATGGCGATCTCAGCCTTCAGCTTGTCTGGGAGGTTCTTCAGCACCAGCTTCTCATCGCAGGTTTTCTCCTCTGTCCACAGGTAGTCGAACCACTTCACCACTCTGGCCTCCAGGTCTTTGGTGACCTTACGGAACTGCATGTACTGTTTGATGGAGTCAATCTTAGCCTGGAACTCTACGCGGCCAGCATTCATGTTGGAAATCATGGCACCAACGTTGCCTACAATCGTAGCAAAGATCAGAACTCCGGTGAGGAAGTCAGCCACCACGAAAAAATACTCAAAGTCTCGGACCGGGGGTGGAGTCTCTCCGATAGTCGTCAAGGTGAGCGTGGACCAGTAGAAGCAGTAGATGTACTGTCTGGCCAGCCGAGAATGCTCAGGATGAGTGATGTCTGGATACACCCAGGTGTCCGAGCCGAAGCCCAGAACTTTGGAGATGGCAAAGTAGATGCAACCGTTCCAGTGAATGATGATGATGATGTATAGGACAAGGTTAGCAATTCGGAAGATGTTTGGAAAGTTGGTTCGAGTTTCAGTACGGTCAAAGAACTCAAAGAGCCGAGCCAGCCTCATGAGACGGTTGAACCTCCACTCTGGGTTGTTGATTCCAATTTGTAGAAATATAATGTCAGTGGGAAGTATGGAGAAGATGTCCATTTTGAACTGGGGGGTCTTCATGTACCTTTCTTTCAGGACCTTTGCATCCTTTACAAGCAGTCCTTGCTCCAGAAATCCTGTTGGCAAATTGAAATATGATTAATCCTGTCACATCCTAAAGTTTTTCTGTTAAAGTAAAGGTTTCCATCACTGACCTGTCCTGGCTCTCACAAAGGTGTCGAGGTAGTAGAGGGCATCGGAAATGTAGTCCAGAGTCATCCACAGTGTGACGTTTGTAGACTGCAGTTCATTGAAGCACGCCCTGCAGAGAAGGAAAACCCTGTTAGACATCTGGAACAGCAAAGGAACAAAAAAGGAAACAGAAAACACCATGAAACAGACCTGGCCACCAGGAGCATCAGGTTGTAGAAGACTGGGATAGATATGGTGCACAGCCAGTAGTAGTACATGTCGGTGGCAGGGTCCATGATCCACACCTCCTTTCTGAATGCGGACAGGGTTGTTCTTATTAAAAGCATGTAAATACTGAGCAAAATGAAGGTAGCAATAAAGACTTCTGGCATCAACACTGAGATGTGAGTATTATGCTGGTCTCAGCGTTGACAAAAGTCAAACTATATCCAGTCCTACTTAGCTGGAAACTCAGTTTGGGCTCTTTGGCCACTACTGTTGGATCTGTTGATAATAACTGAGCAGTTGATCTGACTGGAGAGCCTGAGGACAGCGATATGCACTGATCTCTGTTGGCAAAGTAACCTGAAATACACCTTACGTTTTCATCTGTTTGACCCTACATAGGACCATAATTTACTAAAAGACCATCATTCTGGATTCAAAAAGTCTTCAAACTAGCAACCAAGACCATGAACTCACTTTGAAAATGTTTCCTGAGATAACAAATCCAGTGGGATATCGACTCATTTCCTCACAGACTTCTATACAATCTGAGTTCTTTTTACAGCCAAGAGTCGCCCCCCCCCCCCCCGCTGGCTGCTAGAAAGAATGCAGGTTTAAGGTGCTTTGTGCAAACTAATAGAGCTATATTTTATATTTAAGAGGTGATTTTCAAAGATGGAAAAATGCGAGGCATGAAATTATGACGTAGAACATTCCAGTTTGTTGCAGCAGGGAAATACGACATGATGTACTTACGGTTCTTCTTTTTTGTCATCCTTCTTGTCGTCCTTCTTGTCATCTTTTTTATCGTCTTTCTTTTCGTCCTTTTTGTCGTCCTTCTTTTCATCTTTCTTGTCATCTTTCTTATCATCCTTCTTGTCGTCCTTTTCGTCTTTCTTGTCGTCCTTCTTTTCGTCCTTCTTTTCGTCTTTTTTGCTGTAAATATTCAGAAACAGAGTTCAGTGAATTGAATGTATTTAATCTCCTTGTTGCCTTTTTATCTGCAGTATAAAATCCTGCACCTCCATGAAAACAGTACAACCATGACCACAAATAGAAACAACTCAGGAATCAATTTAAAATCTTGATTCCAATCAGAGTTCCATTTTAGGACAAGAAAAACTGATTTCATGGAAGTGAATTGGCTCCAATCTGTACCCGTTGTACATAAATCTAGTGGAGGAGCTGCCTGTGTTTAATGAAGGGGAGGAGGATCCATGAATCATCTTACCCGTCGTTGTTGTTGCTGTTGTTCATGTTCTGTAGAGCCAAAGCCCCCCGACCAGCACTGCAACACCAACAGATGACAGATTCAAGAGTTTCTCTGTGCTTTTTCAGGAAATAGTTGCATCTGATACAGTGCACAGTTAGATACTGAAGATAAATTACAACCAGCACACAAAAATGTTCTCTGAGGTAATCAGATGAGGAGTAGAATCTTTTTCTCAGTCTGCTATTAAATCTCTTATTTTTGGAAGCAGAGGAGTCGCCCCCTGCTGGTGAGTAGAAATAATGCAGGTTGGTTTAGAGCAATAGATCTGCACCCGGGTGAGACTATTTTATTAACTTTCATCCCTCTTTTAGTACCAGCAGAAATAGATGAGCTCAGACAGACTGTATGCAGATTTCCTTCTTTTCTAACTCCTGTGTGACTGAAAGGAGCAGAAGTCTGCTGTAAACGTCACTGTCTGATTATTCCATCAGTGTGTCGCTGCTGATTCTCTACAGACCAGCTGTAAGGAGGTTATTCTTCATTTCTGTAACCTCCACAGCCTGCAGGTGTGTGTCTGGCTGCAGGTGTATCTCACCTGGTCGTGCTGCTGGACTCCAGCGGGGCGACGCTGCTCCTCCAGAGACGCTTCATGTCTGATGGTTGAGGATAAAAGATGAAGAAGACATGCTGGGTTTGCAGGAGTCACACAGGATTTGATTCAAAGATCTACAGGCTGTTTCTCTACACTATTCTAGACGTCTAATCTGAGGACAGTCACATGGTTTTTTTCCTGCTGAACTTATTTACAACATTTAAGGAACATTTCACCAACCGACGCTCAGAGGAACAGCTTCTTTTTAGTCTCATTAGCTCAGCATGTTTCTTCTGCAACGCTCAAATCCCCGATTACTCCTGCTAAAATTAGATTTAACTGACTGGTGAAGCTCCTGGAGTCTCTGTAACTTTAACAACAACCAGCATCTACTGTGGTTCACCTGAACGTCAGGATGATGATGAGCAGCTCAGAAGGTGAAGAGAAGTCCGGATGAGCTCTGCAGAAATCCCATAATACTCCTGTTTTTCCTCCTCCTGGTTCACAGTCAGCAGGACGTCAGAGCTGAGGTGTTCAGGTTTACAGATCCGACCATGAAGGAGGAAATAAAAGCCTGCTAACGAAAAGCAGAGGAGGAAACAGCTCTCATGCTTCACCCAGGTCCAGATCTTCTGCTGTAGTGGAGGAGTGGAAGTAAAGCAGCTCCCAGCAGAGGAGGAGGAGGAGGAGGAGATAATCGTTATCTCTAGGAGGAGAGATGTTCTGTCGTCTCTTCAGTGAATCTAGCAGAGTGTTTTGGATCATTGTCATCGCACTCCTGTGAAAAAATGCCATTTTCTTTGCCTTTTAAGTGAACGATTATCCAGAGTTAGACGATCATCAACACAGTTTATTAACCTCATGTCGTCTGTGGGTCAAACTGACCCGTTTTAAAGTTTGAAAATGTGGAGAAAAATATGTATTTTCACAGTGAAACTTCTGATGTCCACATTTTCAACATTTTTGGGACGTTTTTGAACATTTTTGGTGGAAAAAAAGAAATATTCAAAAACATTTTTTAAACATTTACAAAAAAATCAACCAAAATTCAGCAAATTTCACTGGATTTTGGTTGACTTTCAGGTGAATGTTCTTAAAGTTTTACTGATATATATGGAATCACTTTAGATATTTTTAGGATTTTTTTGGAAGATTTTTACTAATTTTTGAAAATATTTACAGAGAATTTTCTCGTCATATTTGGGTGATTATTTTTTAAATAAAACTTTTAAGGAATTATTGGAGTTTTCTTCCTGAAGGTTTTGCAAATTTTTATAAATTTGGGGATTTTTTTGCTGAATTTTTGGATTTTTTTCAGACAAAGAAACAATATTTTTTGGTGCCTGTAAATGAGGACAGCAGGAGGGTTAAGAAACAAGACGTTGATCATCTTATAACCAGTTTTGTCGGCTCATACATGCTGCTCTGTGATTCCTGAACGCTGCTCTGGCTGTCAGTCGTTTTTATGGGTTCATGTTTATTTCTAATGATGACAGATCACTCCTGGTGCTGAATCTCTTAGAGATGTTCACTGAAATGCACATTTTTCTGCTGACTTTATGGATTCTTTTTTATCTTATTACTGGCAATAGTAACAGAAACGCCGTGTTTTACTGCCTCTAAAGACAGAAAAATGAACAGTGTGATTCTCTCCTTTGAAGACGTCCATCGTCCACGTCTCTGGGTGGATAAACGGGACCGACTGCTCTTTATTTAGATCCCTTCCAATGCGAGTAAATCCTCTTAGTGTGTGGACGGCTAAAGTAAAACATCAGACTCCACCTGCAGCTCAGAGTGAACTGGACAATCCTCCTGTAGCTGCTAATCTCAGCTCTGAATCTTCGGCTTCCTTCAGCTGAGAGTTCAGGGAATCATGAAGGCCGCCTGTCACAAACATCTCAGGAGGGTTCCTGCAGCCGTCCTGAGGTTTTCTCCAAACTCACTGCTCCTTTTTAGTTTACAGGTGCAATTCTGTAAAGATAAAACCGGACAAACCCTTTAGAAGGACTGTATTAAAATATAAACCCTGAGACCAAAGCTCAGTGGACCATGATGGCTCCACATAGTAAATGTCATTTAGACGCTAAACTAAGCTCTGTAAATATCTTGACTGAATTTAAAGCTTCCACGTGTTTTCAAACCGTCAAAATAACATTTCACCTGTGAAGCCATTTTAAAAAAGAGAAATTTAACTCCCACAACTCTGAAAGTTGGCGCTCATACAGAAGTAAACGTCTGTAGTAGAAACAAACCGTAGAATTACTGCAGAGGCCACATTCTAAGTATATGTCTTCAGAAATGGGAAAAAAGTGCAAAATTTCAGTTGTAGAAGTTGGATTTGTGGATGTATTGAACCTGAAGAAGTGCAAAATGAAATGAGATCATAAAAAGAAGCCTGATGATAATTATCTGGTCAGTTTAGTGTGAAGCTGATCAGAACCACAGAAGATGTAAAGTCCTGACAGTGAAGCACGGAGGAGATGATTTGGAGCTGCTAGAGGAAGTTTTCAGTTCTGCATCAAACCAAATAATCTGCAGCTCAATGCAGAAGGAACAGTGAAGAAATAAAGAAACAAACAGTGAAGTGGTGTTTCCTGAAGGATCCTGGGAACAGTAACGCTCCTCCAGTGTGTGAGCAGAGAGTTTGATGAACAGCTTCAGTCAGATTACTGCTGGTAACGAGATCAGACTTAATCTGTGGAAGCAAACAGAGAAGCAGCGACCAGTCACAGGTCAGAGTGCAGGGAAAGCTGTTGGAGTTCATTTCTGTGAGAATTTGGACTTTTAAAGGACAGAATGTGACCTTTTTTCTGTAAAAGGGTGAATCAGAGATCAGTAGAGAATAAAAATGAGTTACCACACGTTATAAAGGTGGATCTGATGGTGAGTTACTGATTAAATTACACAGAACAGACGTGAACTAAGTTCATCTGGATGGAAGCTGTGGTGTTGTGATCAGCTGGAGCTCGTCCAGTCGCTGCTCCCAGGAGCTTTTCTAACCGCTGAGCTGCTCTGGAGTCCGCTGGTTGTTTCTGAAGTCACCGAATCACATCACTGGAGCTCAAATGATCAGAAAACAGCAGATTAACAGTGACACCAGATCCATCCCCTCAAAACTGGAACAGAACAGGAGACTGAGTGGAGGAAACACTGCTAATTAGTGTCCTACAGGGGTCATTAATGCACCGTATCTGCAGCAGGAACACTGAATGAAACAAATAAAAACCTGTCCAGAGTCTATGGTTGTGAGGTAAACATCTGCTGGAGGAGAACCAGGATGAATCTCAGTAGATCTAATGGAGGCTGTCAGCTCCCAGAGGTGCTGACGTTAACGAGCTGCTGACGTTAACGAGCTGCTGACGTTAACGAGCTGCTGAAGTAACTCATCAATTAAAGTCATCAGAGACACCTGCTGGGTCCATGAATCCTGGAACCTCTGGGAGCTCAGAGAGAAGTCCACCTCAGCAACACCTGATGGTTGATTAAACACCATTCATTAGGAGAACAGAACATTCAGGTTTTATTTGTTTTATTTAAACCCCTTCAAGCCAATTCAAACTCTACGTCATTTAAAGTGATATTAAGACTTTAAATATATTCATTTAGTATCAACTCATCAAATCAGATCTGTTGTTCAAGTGGCAACAAAACTCTGCATTTTGAAGTTTTTCTTTCATCTAATGATAATATTTCCATTAAACATCCATTCAGACCTGAATCGTGGTAAAACAGAGTTTATTTTGTTCTTTCACTGGTTTGAATCCATTTCCAGCTGCAGCAGTGGATCTTTAAAGGCTCCAGTCAGTTTTTATTTGGACGGTTTAATGAACTGATGAATCGCTGCTGCCCTCTTCTGTTCACAGATTATACTGAATAAAGTCACAGTTCAGCCCTGGAATATTCAGAAACACAACAAATTTTGATTTCTAATGAAGTTTTACTCAAACTTCTGAACAAATATCTCACAAAAAAGTGACAGAATAATTTTAACAAAAAAAAACATGTAAATATTAAAATTCATCATTAACGTCTTCAACACGTATTATTTCATTCTGTTTGTATTTTCCAGCCACAAGAAACCAACTGGTTAAGTTCCTCATGCAGGTCAGACTGATCTCCAGTGATCCAGACCAGTAAAACCACAGCACAAAGCTGATAAATAACTCCTAATGGTCCCTTTGTTTTAGTGTAAAAGTACATTCTGAAATGTTCACATTTAAGGAATTATCTTTTACTAAACATCATGAACAACCTGAAGTTTCTTAAGTAAAACAAATTCATTTTCATCGTCATTCATCCTCAGTTTATCATTTCCACATCACAACTTCAGATCACAGAGTGTCGACAAAGGAACACAACATTTAGTCACCTGGAACTGAACCACGGAGGATTTACTGGAGGATCAGAACCACAAAAAAACAACAAAAAAAGACAAAATATGACAAAAATGAGACAGAAAAGAACAAAGAACAATCTAGTATTTTACTTTCTGATCCAAACAACTTGTCATGGTGTAGAAATTATTTTAAATTTACAGTTTTACTAATTCACAATCTGCAGTTAATGTCTTCTCTGTAATTTTTACTGGATTGGATCCAGGCTGCACAGTGGGCAGTGGTTAGCGCTGTCGTCCAGCAGCAAGAAGATCCCCGGTTCAAATCCCAGCCTGGGATCTTTCTGCATGGAGTTTGCATGTTCTCCCTGTGCATGCGTGGGTTTTCTCCGGGTACTCCGGCTTCCTCCCACAGTCCAAAAACATGCTGAGGTTAATTGGTTACTCTAAATTGTCCGTAGGTGTGAATGTGAGTGTGATTGTGTGTCTGTATATATAGCCCTGTGACAGACTGGTGACCTGTCCAGGGTGTCCCCTGCCTTCACCAGAGTCAGCTGGGATAGACTCCAGCACCCCCATGACCCTAGTGAGGATAAAGCGGTGTATAAAGAATGGATGGATTGGACCCTCTGGAGGACCGGTTTTGGCCCGTGGGCCTCATGTTGGACTCCCCTGCTCTAGAGGGCGAGTCCAGTGGGTTCTGTGTATTTTCTAATGTGTTCATTTCAACTTCCGTGGATCTTCATCTCCACTCAGATGGATGGAATATTTAGTTTCTTTGTACTTTCAAAGAGGTTATTTCTGGGTCATTCTAATTCTTTTTCTCAGAAGTATTCCTCAGTTTTGCTCCTTTTCAACCTAAATTAATGCCATTCATTTACTAATTTCTACCACAGATAATGTGCTGCTGTCATTACCTGGGTTTTACTGACTGAGGTCTGAGGGTGGGAGGTGTTTGTGCTGTATTTTATGTACTGATGAAGATGAAGTGTGAACTCCTGAACAGGAAGAGTCTGTTTCATGCAGCAGCTTCTTCATACACACGTGGACAAAATTGTTGGTACTCCTCAGTTAAAGAAGGAAAAACCCACAATTCTCACTGAAATCACTTGAAACTCACAAAAGTAACAATAAATAAAAATGTATTGAAAATTAAATAATCAAAATCAGCCATCACTTTTGAATTGTTGATTAACATAATTATTTAAAAAAACAAACTAATGAAATAGGCCTGGACAAAAATGATGGTACCCATAACTTAATATTTTGTTGCACAACCTTTTGAGGCAATCACTGCAATTAAACGATTTCTGTATTTGTCAATGAGCGTTCTGCAGCTGTCAACAGGTATTTTGGCCCACTCCTCATGAGCAAACAGCTCCAGTTGTCTCAGGTTTGATGGGTGTCTTCTCCAAATGGCATGTTTCAGCTCCTTCCACATATGTTCAATGGGATTCAGATCTGGGCTCATAGAAGGCCACTTTAGAATAGTCCAACGCTTTTCTCTCAGCCATTCTTGGGTGTTTTTGGCTGTGTGTTTTGGATCGTTGTCCTGTTGGAAGACCCATGACCTGCGACTGAGACCAAGCTTTCTGACACTAGGCAGCACATTTCTCTCCAGAATGCCTTGATAGTCTTCAGATTTCATCGTACCTTGCACACTTTCAAGACACCCTGTGCCAGATGCAGCAAAGCAGCCCCAAAACATTACTGAGCCTCCTCCATGTTTCACCGTAGGGACAGTGTTCTTTTCTTCGTATGCTTGGTTTTTGAGTCTATGAACATAGAGTTGATGTGCCTTACCAAAAAGCTCCAGTTTGGTCTCATCTGTCCAAAGGACATTCTCCCAGAAGCTTTGTGGCTTGTCAACATGCATTTTTGCAAATTCCAGTCTGGCTTTTTTATGAGTTTTTTTCAGCAGTGGTGTCCTCCTTGGTCGTCTCCCATGAAGTCCACTTTGGCTCAAACAACGACGAATGGTGCGATCTGACACTGATGTACCTTGGCCTTGGAGTTCACCTTTAATTTCTTTGGAGGTTGCTCTGGGCTCTTTGGATACAATTCCAACGATCCGTCTCTTCAATTTGTCATCAATTTTCCTCTTGCGGCCACGTCCAGGGAGGTTGGCTACTGTCCCGTGGGTCTTGAACTTCTGAATAATATGAGCCACTGTTGTCACAGGAACTTCAAGCTGTTTAGAGATGGTCTTATAGCCTTTACCTTTAAGATGTTTGTCTATCATTTTTTTTCGGATGTCCTGGGACAATTCTCTCCTTCGCTTTCTGTTGTCCATGTTCAGTGTGGTACACACCTTTTCACCAAACAGCAGGGTGACTACTTGTCTCCCTTTAAATAGGCAGACTGACTGATTATGAGTTTGGAAACACCTGTGATGTCAATTAAATGACACACCTGAGTTAATCATGTCACTCTGGTCAAATAGTTTTCAATCTTTTATAGAGGTACCATCATTTTTGTCCAGGCCTGTTTCATTAGTTTGTTTTTTTAAATAATTATGTTAATCAACAATTCAAAAGTAATGGCTGTTTTTGATTATTTAATTTTCAATAAATTTTTATTTATTGTTACTTTTGTGAGTTTCAAGTGATTTCAGTGAGAATTGTGGGTTTTTCCTTCTTTAACTGAGGGGTACCAACAATTTTGTCCACGTGTGTAAAGCCCTCCATCTGCTCAGCAGCCTCCATGGGCCCCTGTGGCTCCTGGTGACTGAATACCTGCTCTGCTGCTGCTGAAACAACATCCCAGTGTGAGCTGCTTCCTCCTGTAATTACAGAGACGTGTGTCTGCAACCGATCCCTCGGCCTCCTCCACCCAGAGCTGGATGGTTGGAGGTAACAGAAACCGTCCAGTCACCCTCTCCTCCCTCTGAGCCCAACAGCTCACTCATTCATCAGACAGGAGGCGGCTGACGGATCAAAGCTGCTCAGTCAGAGGAAAGAAGTCAGGATATTAAGGGCTGAAAAGGTGCAGGAACTTTGTTTGGTCTTCATCTAGCAGCATCCATCTGTGAGCAGCGATCTCCAACCACAGATGTTATAAAAGAGAGCCTTCCAGCTTCTATGGGAGATTTAAATAACACAGAAGATGGAGGCTGAATGACAAATATGACAAACGTCCCCCCAAAGAAGCCCGTTTACAGCTTTGTAACAGCCAGACTGAGTTTTGCTGTTGCACTGAGGCCAACATGGCGTCATAGAACGGTGTGTACAAATAGTAGTACTTTGTTTTGCACCAAACTTATCTCTGGTAGCACCAATCAGAGCTGCATCCTAAAATGATGCCACCAACGGTGAACTGAATGCAGTCTAGGTCTGAATTAACACATTTAAGTGCTTCAGTGTCTTTCTAAGAGCTCAGACAGAGTGATGCTGCATACATCCTTCTTTACCTGCTCTCAGACACAAAACTGCAAAATGAACTGAGCTAAAGAGCATTAAAAGAAGCTTCAGGAACACTGGGAGGACCTTCTGTGGTCAGATGAGTTTGTTCAGCTCAGATATGATCCAGTGTGTCTGGTTTGTTCCTGTCCAGGACCACAGTGGATGGATGGTCCTGACAGTGAAAAATGGAGGAGGGAGGTGGTGATGAGGGGCTGCATGAGAGCGAAAGGCGTTGACATTTCTAGATGAACCAGAATACCAGCTGACAGGACAACAGTCAGCGAGAATGAAGGTTCTAGACTGGTCCCCTAAAGACTTAGACCCATCAGGAGCCAGAAGAACCAAGTCAGAAAGTCCACTAATGTAGTGGAACTGATGGAAGGTACAGAGTCCAGAGGAGCTGAAGATAAACCAGCAGATGGGGGCATCAGGGTAAGAAGAGAGGAGGATGTAGTGATGCCCTCATCATGGCCTGTGGGGGTTAGGGGTCTGATCTGGGGTTGGTCAGGTTCACCAACGTTGTGTTCCCAAAGAACGAGGTCAGTTGATACCTGAAGATACTGAAGGACCAGGTCTTTCCATCAGTGGAGGTTTTCTTCATGTTCCCAGATGACGATGCCAGGATTCATGGGCTCACACAGAGAATGAGTGGATCAGGGAGCATGAGATGGATCGTCCTCCAGAGTCCAGACCTCAGCCCCACTGAGGACCTCTGGGATGTTCTGGAGAAGACTTTTTTCTTGGACAGGCAGCGTATGATGTAAGGCTGAGCAGGAGTGAAACCAAACTGCTGTCAGGTAGCTGCTTGTTTACACATCCAGCAGGGCTCCAGAATTTTAATCCATCCATCCATCCATCCTCTATCCACCGCTTCATCCTCACTAGGGTCATGGGGGGTGCTGGAGTCTATCCCAGCTGACTCGGTGAAGGCAGGGGACACCCTGGACAGGTCACCAGTCTGTCACAGGGCTACATATACAGACACACAATCACACTCACATTCACACCTACGGACAATTTAGAGTAACCAATTAACCTCAGCATGTTTTTGGACTGTGGGAGGAAGCCGGAGTACCCGGAGAAAACCCACGCATGCACAGGGAGAACATGCAGACTCCATGCAGAAAGATCCCAGGCCGGGATTTGAACCGGGGATCTTCTTGCTGCTGGACGACAGTGCTAACCACTGCCCACTGTGCAGCCCAATTTTAATGTAGAATTTATTAAATAATAATTTTCTATCTGCCAATCACCTGAAAGCAGCTTCATGATGCGTTTTATTCAGTGTAGGCATAGTTTACTGCTGTGACCGTTCTTGTGTCTGTATGGTTTATTTCTTTCTGGTGTGGGTCATCACTGGACATGAGAAACTGTTCTCAGCTGATCTCAGCTGGTAAAATAACTGAATTGTTCCTACGTTCAGGATTACAGCTGTGTGTCAGAGAAGCATTATCACAACAAGAAAGACCAAGAAAACACAGGAGAAAGGTCCATTATGATTTTATTTGTTTCTATCTCTGATTAAATGACAAAGGAGGGTGGACTGATGTTAACTTCCAGTTGAAGGTTTTACATCAACATGATTTCTATGGAATACTGAAGCCAACATCATTCTAAAGCCACAGAGCTCTGCAAGAACTCATCTTTTTTAGTTTTTGAAATGCATGAACAGCAGTTTGTTTTGGACTTAAACTGCTGGTTTTGTGTTCGTCCTACTCCTAACTACATTCATGGCCAGAACACAAATCAAGAGCTAACCACTGGAAGGTGGCAAGGCGAGACTTTAGCACTGAGCATGACGACTAAAACAAGCACTGCATCGCTTCTGATGAACACTCTGCCACTCGTCACTTTGGTATTGCATTTATACATTACAATATTCCGCAAAGAAACAAAATGTACGACTGCATAAATATAAAATTTTTCCACCATGTTTAAATGGTTCAAACATTCAGAGAGTTACACCACAATGCTGTGAGAAATCCAGCAAAAAAAAAACAGAAAAAAACAGACAAATGTTAAAAAGTGGAGTTAGCACCGTCCTCCTTAAGCAGGCTGAAGTGTCTAACAGGCGGGACACACGTCTACATTCAAGGCAAAATCAAGAGAAAAAGGCATTAAAGCGAGTAATAAAACCCCGTCACACATCAATGATTCAACACAAAGAGACTCCCGTGATCGGATGTAAAAGACAAAGAAAAGGAAAGACGTTTCCTGGAGTGCAGCCTTTTTCCTTCCACAGATCAGAAGAGTCTTAATCATTAAGAAATGGAGTGTGTGCTACCGTCTGGAACACACACTCCTTAGAACTGCTAAAGCTTTACGACTAAACGAGGAAGAGCGAGTTTGGAGGACCAGATCACTGCGACTATCTAGTGGAACCACAGACGACACGGTAGAGATGATGAACGCTTTACAGTCGAGATGAACAATGTCCCATGGCTTGTGGAAAAGTCTCATTTACAGCAGAATAAATATTTCTTTTTAGATCGGGCCTATTGCTACTTGTCCTCTAATTACGCTCTAAGGCTAGACAGAGTAGAAGCTAGTGATGAAGCAGACAGATTACACGTCGGTCCTCTAACTGGTGGGTTTTCCTTTCCTTAATTCGTTCAAGACTAGTTGTGACTGAGTGGCTCAGCGCCGCCCCCTGCTGGCGATCTCCTACAGTAGATGGGTGTTGGGGGGGCGGCGGGGCGGCCG
The DNA here is from genome assembly GCF_021347895.1 of Acanthochromis polyacanthus. Classification (NCBI taxonomy): domain Eukaryota; kingdom Metazoa; phylum Chordata; class Actinopteri; family Pomacentridae; genus Acanthochromis; species Acanthochromis polyacanthus. Next base: position 28,777,595 of record NC_067134.1, on the reverse strand, counting down.
GGGGGAGGCGCTACGGTCCCGGCGTCCGTCATAAACTGTTCACCTGGATCTTGATGTCAAAGCGTCCCTGGTAGCGGTCCTTCTCGCTGTAGTCGATGTTGTCTCCGAACACTTTGCACTCGATGCGCAGTTCGGCGTTGTGGGTGAGGTTGGTGAACTGCAGCGCCACCAGCGGCTGCAGGTAGTGGGGGTGCAGCAGCTTTCCGTAGTAGGGGTAGTACTGCAGCGGGAAGCCTCCACCGATGCCGTAGTACTTTATCTCCCCGATCTTACCGGCATCCTCCTCTTTCTGGAAGGACATGCAAGCAACAAGTCAGATGTACTCATGAAACCTCCCTCACAGGGTTGAAACGTTAAATAATCAGCGTGTACCTTGTTGGTGCAGTAGATGGGGATCACATTGGGCTGCACTTTGGGCTGAGCTTCCTCTGGAATACTTTCATTGGAGGAAGGAGGCTGAAGAAAGACGATGAGGAGACAGACTTCATTAGAAACCCACGGCTCTTATCCATCCACTGCTTTAACTGAGCTTTTATTGGATCCAGAAGGAAAACACTAAAGTAATTATGAACAAAATCCTACTTTAAAAGGCCCTCTTTGAGTAAAAAACTCAACTTTTGCTTTGACAGCATTTTCTCTCTGCAGAATCAATAGTTTGACTTCAGAAAACGCAGTAATTTTCTCTCAACACCAACTTTCATTTTCGTGTCGCTTTGTGTTTCATTTTTGTCATATTTTGTCTTGGTTTTGGTCTTTTTGTCTGACTTTTCTCATTTGTCTCATGTTTTTGTCATTTTCTCACTTTTTAGTCTCATTTGTTTTGTCATTTTTGTCTCCTTAGTGTCCATTTTTTTATCACTTTGTAACTTATTTGTCTATTTTTTTACAGAAACATTCATTTAGAGAAGGAATAAAAACAAACTAAGACAGTTAAATCAGTAAATGTGCAGTTCAGACGCTGTTTGCACGTCTCGGTTAGTTCTACTCATTAACTACGGTTTGTGTGACTGTCTGGGTTCTGCTACCATAAAATAACATCCAGTCTGTGAGAAACTGTCACTGAATCCATCAAACGTTTCACAGGTTGCTCATGTTTTTGCTCTCAGACTTGACCTGGAAGCACACAGTAACAAACAGGAAGTCTGGTTTCTGGACTTCTCCAGCAGCATTGGAGCTTTAATAATTCATCTCCAGCTTTCTGGAAGCTTCCTCGACTCACAGCAGCTTCACTGATCTCTCCAGGGATCGCTGTGACAGATGAAGGTCAGCTGACGGAGCTTCTCCACCGCTCCGGGTGCCTTTTTAACGTTTAACACATTGAAGGAGCTTTAGCTGTTTGTCACATGACGGCTGGTAGAAAGTCCAGCATGGATCTGATCACAGGTAAACACCAGGTGAATTCATCAAGGACTCTTTAGGACTGACTGGTTTAAACTCACTCTTGGACGGAAGTTGACGATCCTGTTGAGCTTGACGATCAGACAGGGTTTCCCCTCCCTGTAGCCAAACTCGGGGTCTTCGAGGCCGGAGCAGGGGCCCAGCAGGGACCTGGAGAACCGACAGGCTTTCCTGACGCCCACGTCGCTCTCCAAGTCGCCCCGGTTCTTGTACTCTGCAGGTTCCTCTGGAATGGAGAGCGAAGGGTTAAATCAGACTGAAAACATGTGGACTAAAACCCCAGAAAGTGTCTGTGTTCTACATTTTATTTCCCTGTGCGACATGATGAGCTTCCTCTAAACAGCTGAAGCTGTCTGCTCACATTCAGGAACCTCCTACCTCCACAGTCCTCGTACTTCATCTGGTCCCTCTGCTTCTCGTCGTCGTACTTGCTCAGGATCTCCTTCAGGGCTTTGGTGTAAGGCAGGATGGTCTCGATGTCGTTGAGGCTGAAGGAGACCTCAGCTTTGTCAGACCGTGGGGTGTGAGTCAGGCCTGGAGAGGAAAACAGCAACGAGCCCTTTATGTCTGTGGTTCTACAGCAGTCAGAACAGAAAAATCATCCTAAACAGGGTGGAAGCATTCCACAGAAGACATTAACTGCAGAATAAAAATGAGTAAAACTAGACATCTAAAATAATTTCTCGACCAAATTGGACCGAATGTGGAACCTGGACTAAGATGATTCTGACTCCTGGATTAAATCAGACTTTAACAGACAATTTGACTTTTGATGGGTTAATGAGACATTCTGGAAAGCTGAATATGTGGAAAATGTCCATTTTTGCCAGCCTCTGCCCATCCAGACCATTTGATCAGGATCAGTGTCATTCTGTCCATCAGGGAAGTGATCAGGTTTCTCTGATTTCAGTCTGGCTGCTGAAGAGGCTGAACTGAGTCTGAAGATGAAACTGATCCAATGAATCTGGAAGCTGATGAGTCTTCTGGTGCATTTAGGAGCTCGTTTTAATTTGTGTTGTTTTAGTCTAATCTGTTCCCTGCATGGTGCATAAGATCATCTGATTAATGGGATCATTTTTAACCTGTTCCTGATCACATAAAGTCTGCCCTGGTTGGTATAAAGTTCTGTTTGGCAGCAGGTTTCAAAGGCAGATTTCTAAATGATCACAAAAATGACAACATTCATGGAGAATTGCTGAATTCTCAACTTTCCAACGGTCTTTGAACTAACCATGAGTGACCTTTATATAATTAATGACAGCAATTCAATGGATTTTTTTTTCTTTTTTGTAGATTTAACACAATATTTAGAGACATTATTTTCCAACAATGTGACATTTTGTGCCAGAGTTTACAATTTGGCGCCAATAATTTCATTCAACTGAAACCCTTGCATTAGCTCTGACCAGCTGACAGGAGCTCTTCATGTGACATCACGGTTTGGATGACCTCAGATGAACACAGATAAATAGATCAACCATCAGCCTGAAAGATGAACACAGATAAATGGATCAACCATCAGACCGCCTCCACGCTGTGAACCCCAGCAGCCCTCCTCCATGGAAACCAGCCGGTGGTGTGTACACTGGAGGCCGCGGTCGTACGGAGAGTTCACTTCAAAACAACGTGCAACCGTGTTTACCTGAGGCTGTTACCGTCTCTGAGGTCCAGCAGAGAGGCTACTCTAACACAGATCCAGAGCAGCTCCTCTAACATCAGCAGGTTTCAGACTTCTGATCAAAGCGAACGTGAGCATGTCGTAGTTTCTGTCTGCCTCGACCTGTAGTTTGTCAGTAAAACATCATAATACAACATCTAGTCTGCAGGTGAATTACCATTAAAGAGTGTTCTTCAGCCCCACCATGGGGCTGTTTAGTGGCTGTTCTGGAGGTTCAGATCATCATAAATAACCTTCAGTATCCTGCCAAGGGATGTGGCAAATTCTTTAAAGCTTTGGAGGAGGACTGAATCTCTGAGGGCTTTCCTAAATAATCTCGTGGTGACTAAGAATCATCACATTTATGTGCTGAATTCAGCATGAAAGAAACTCCCCCGTACCACTGCTAATCATGATCACCAACCTCTGATCGCAGTCTACATTCCTACTGTAGTGAATTCATGTAGCAGGGCTGCCAGCATAAACAGACCAGAACGCTTTACGTTTGCATTCATCCTGAGACTGATGGGAAACGGTCCCGTCACATCCACAAGGTCAGCGAGGCTCCTCTGATCACTGAGTAAGCAGCAGATGGAATTACAAAAACTCAGGTTTAGCTGCCATTTCTGTCGAGGAAACGTTGTCACAGGATCCTCTTATAAGCAAAACATGAGCTCACAGGGTGCTTTAATCCATCCCTGGAGGTAAAATGATACGTACTTCATCAGAAGAAGTTAGAAAATATGAATAGGGTGTTCTCATATTTAAAGCAGAGAATTAAAGGGTCATGTTTGGTCAGTGTGCATCACATCACTCCTTTATTCTGGATTATCTTTATTTATATGTACATCTACACTACCGTCACTTAGAAATGTCCTTATTGTAGAAAGAAAAGCAGCTTTTATCAATGAAGATAGCATTAAATGAATGATAAACTGAAACCTGTGTACCCTGGTAAAGTGAGCTTTTCTTCTAGCGTTCTTTATTAACTACCTTATTATCATTATCAGTATCGACTGATATGAAACACTCATTATGTGTATGTGACTGCTATGAGAGACAGATCGGTTTAATAGCACTCCACCTGACAGGAAGTGGGCGTCGGTCCTTACCTGGGGGGGCTACTCTGTCCTGCCAGGTGGGCTTGTAGTCACTGAGGGTCAGCAGCAAGGCCTGGATGGTGCCGATGAAGATCCCGGCCAGACATCCGTAGAAGATCACGTAGAACAGCAGAATCTTGACTGAAGGAGATAAAGTCAAAGAAAAACATGATCAGAAGACTCCAGAGAGCCGACAGGTGAAACTAGAAGGTTTGGACGTGATGCTGAGGTTTTATAGTTAGGCCAAAAAACATCCCATCTGCTAGTCGACACTAAACAGAATAAAGTGGCGTTATTATTCCTTCTTATTAACACTGGATCTGTCTGGAAGGAAACAGGACGGAGGTGTTCAGTGAACGGGTCGACAGGTTTACAGCCACGATTGAGCAACACCACAGCGACTGATAAGAGTTGCACAACTGTCTAGAAAAAAAACAGGTATTCACCACCTTGTTCTACGGTTGGCTGGGGAGAACGTCTCAGTGAGGTGGAGGTTTATTCCTGCAGTGTGTAACTAAGGTGGAACCAGTGACTGCAGCTAAAACAAACTGCCTGCTGGTCTGGTAATGTCCAAACTAAAGCACCACACAGACAGTAAATATATATCAGTCTGTGTGCTGCAGAGAAGCTGCTGGTGGAAGAAGAGTTATCAGACGAGGCTTTAATGGCTTCATGAGACGATAAAGTTGTGCTCTTTAATTAACTCCATTAAGCTGTGTGGCTGTAATCGGTTTACGCTAAACGCTCCACATCAGGGGAACAAACCATCCCAGAGGAGGAACAGGAGGATGAAGGGTCGCAGAAACAGAAGATAAAATACGATCCACAGTAAGCAAAACGACTGAATTCTCTCAGAAACTGTGGAGCTTCATGGAGCTTCAGTCAGAACAAAGAGCAGGAAAAACTCCTCGATCACAGAGAGGACAGCTGTGCCTCTACTTTAGTAACCACTGATTTGGTTTTTAAATTCAGCTCAGAAACGCACTTCATGTCTTCTAATTAATGCAGAAGTTTTAAGTTCTTTTGTTCAGACACATGGTGAAAATCCAGGTGTTGGTTTTTACTCACGGAACAAATCAGCACCGAGATGTTTCACTGTGTGTTTGAACAAAAGAACTTAAAATTACTGGTTTAAATTCTGTTTGTAGAGATTCATCCAAAAGTCTCTGATAGAGTCATAACTAGGAACACGACCACAGACGAGTCGTGATCAGATACTTTAAGCGCTGATGGTCAGTGTTTGCAGCGCTAAATGGAAAATAAAATAAACAGTAGTACTGTTGTCATCATATGGATTCCTGCTTATGTAGAAACTCAGATTCTTGTAGAGGTAGAAAGAGATGGTAGTCTTTAAACGGACAGAACGTTAACCGGTTTGAATGCGTCAAAGATCAACACCGTCTGTCTTGAATGACTTTTAAATCACTTCTTTCCTCCACTTGCTGTCTGAATCTTTTATCCTACCTTGAACTCTTCCTGCTGATCCCTCTCATGTAAATCTACTACGACTGATTTTAGAGCCTGAACACGCCCACAGAACCTTTAACACCCGGCCGGCCGTCTTTATGAACGTCTTTACAGCCTCACGATAACAGATCCTGGTGGCACAATGTCTCCACATTTACAGAAGCACTGCTGGCTCATCACTAATCAGTTAGCAGCGTGACGAACTCCATTACCTGGACCAGGAACCACTAAAACAAAGCTGGAGTTCACCTTCATACCTTCATCCTACATCATTCTGCTGCATGAAGCAAAGTCACAGGGTCACATCTGATTATACACGTTACTGGACGTCTGATGGATGCTCCTCATGTGTACAGCACCGTATGGGACGCAGCATGAAGACCATCTACATTCCTCTGATGGCACATTATGCAGAAATGCGTGACTGAACAGCTGATTTAAAGTGTTTGGTTGAAGCTGGGGACGTCCTTCAGCAGCACTGCGCATGTTCCACATGCATCAGCACTTTCAGATGACCTGAGAAGGACAAACAGCCGCTCCTGCAGCAGCACATCTCCCTAAAACAGTCAAACAGGACTTCTGCTGAGGAGCCGTGACATTGAGAGGAGTCCAAGGACATGCGCAGTGGCGCTGCCGCGAAACAGGAGCAGGAAGGTCGAACAGTTAATCAGTTGTATTGTTCTTTAAATTACTGACATCTGATCACAGGAACCCGACACGGATCGATAGTCCTCCCTCTGCACAGGCCCGATCACCTTGACTCACCTTGACTATGATGCAGTTTTAACCCTTTACCTGCCCGATTCCAAAATTAATACAAAAATAAAACAGCTGAGAGACAACCTGACGTTTCCCCCACATCAGCAACCCTGGATCAAACTGGAGACCAGCGTGATGTGGGATCATCCACCTGCTCTCCTCCCCGGTGTCTACCGGAGCCGTTAACTCCACCTGTGTGTCTAATCAAACTCATTAAGCTGCTCCTGTTCTTCTCTAACCCTCACTAACCAGCTGAACCTGGCTCTAACGTGACGCAGTGGAGTCAGATCTAACAGGTGGGAGACACGAGGCGACCGGCGGCACACGGAGGGCACGCGCTTCCCTCGTCCCCGTACTCACACCAGCTGCCTCCGGTCCGACCCAGCAGCTCTCCCTTCTCAGAGTCCCACAGGAACTTCTTCCAGCCGCCGTCGTCTTTATTGGAAGGCATCTTTCTCTTATTCCCGAGTGGTTTCCTCTTGGATCTTCAGCGGACTCCCTCCGTTCTCTACCGACTCCCGGACACCCAGCTCGCTGCTCCGCCGCGCTCCCCGATATAAACCGCTGCTGCTCGGCTCCGCCCGAAACTCTCCACAAGTTACCTTGGAGGAGGGCGGAGCGACGGCGGCCAATCAGAGCGCAGGACGGCCGTGCGTCGCTCTGACGTCAGGAAGACGGACAGATATGAAGCAGCCCAATGGAAGCATCATACATGATAGAAGTTGCATACATGATGTTTAGGCTGAGCTCTGCAGGAGGCACAGATGACCCTAACTCCATGTCTGTTTCCTTTAGTATAGCCCACAGACTTGTTTTGTGTCGCTCTGTTTACTTTCTGTTTATTTATGTTTGTTTTTATTTAGTTTACAGTTATTGTTTTGTACTTATTTATTTATCTAGAACACAGGAGTGATGGTTGCTGGAAATGTTCCTCTGTACCCCTATGGAGATATTCCATTAAACATTTCCAGCTAGTACAGTCATTTACCACATTAAAAATGTCTATTTATTTCAGAAATAAGAATATTTCTAAGTGACCCCAAACTTTTGAACGGTAATCTAATGCTACATTGTGTTAGCTAATGGTGCTGAAAGGCTCATTGATGATTAGAAAACCCTTGTACAGTTATGTTAGCACATGGATAAAAGTGGGAGATTAATGGAGAACATGGAATTATCTGGATGAACCCAAACTTTTGAACAGTAAATCTGTCTGCTGTCTCATACCACTTCTGTTTACGTTTTTGGGACATTTTCAACAATTACTCATGTTTATCTACTTATCTGATACTGTTTATGTTTCTAAGAATGGGAGCAGCTGTAATAAAAGCAATTCCCCTCTGGAATCAAGAAAACATTTCAGAGTCATTGTTCATCGCGCAGTATTGGACACAGGTTTTATTTACTGTCTGCCCTAGCTTTATGCCCACCTCTGTTTTATTTCCTTTATCCTAGTTCAGTATATTTATGGAATTTTTGTATTTTTTAAATGAAATTCTTTGAACTGAAACTGTGGAACTGTGTTTCATTCTTATCATGCATGACAATTAAAGTTGGCTCTGAGTCTTAAATATCGTTTGAATGTGGACACAAGGAAGCATGTTTCAGCACATTCAGACTAATGGCTGATTAAATCTTGAAGCAGTTATTTTCTCCATTTATTGCTTTTCAACATTGAGTAATGGTCGACATTTGTATTTTTTTAACAAGAATTGACAGAAAGACTCTTTTTTTGTCAAAGTTTAAACATATTTCTGCAAAGCAATGTCAATGAACAAAAATATATAGAATATCAAACAAACAACTGCAGAAGTATTCGCCCACTACAAGTCAGTATTTAGTGGAGGTGCTTTAGTACTGTTCTAGCAGTGAGCCTGTCTGGGTGGGTCTCAGTCAGTCTTAAACATCTGGATACTAGGATTGTTGTAGAGAAGCATCCCCATGTTATGATGATGCTGCCACCACCGTGCTTCATAGTGGGGATGGTGTGTGTGTGTGTTGGTGTGCAGCGTTTGGTTTCTGACAAACATCGTTTCTAATTTGATGGTTAAAAAGCTCATTTTTACCCAATCTTTAATCAAAACTCACCCTTAATGTTGACGCTTGAGATTTTAAAAAAATGGGGAAAGTTGCCACTTTTTGTTGTTTGTTTTCCTCCTAAAGCTTAACTAATACTTAGCAGCCTAGCATGCTATCACATGAATAGATCAAAGTCATAGTACCATTAAAAAGAAGCTCATAATTGAGCTCTTGAGTTTGTGGTGTGTGCTGATAGTGATCTGCACAGTAACTTTCCATAGGAGATGCTGTAAAAACCCTAACTGACCTAATTTTCTCCTCTGGTGACGCAATGCGACTCGACAGGAAGCCAGTGCAGTATGGAGCTACCGTTATATGTGGCTCTTAGAGGAAAAACTCTAAACACTGAGTTATGTATTAACTCCAGCATTCCTGGAACAAACCAAAAGAAGTTCATGTTATGAGTCCTGGAGGGTGGGAGTGGATGAACCTGGTCAGAGATGCTGTAAGAAGTGAAGCTGGTGAACGTGTCAGGAGGCAGTGATGGTTTCAGTGGTTAGCTTCATATTCTGCTTCTACTGGATGTCATTTTGATCCATGCTGTCGCTCAAACAGAACCCAGTCAGGAGAACATGAAGGAAAGTAGACACAGGAACACTAAATCCACCAGATAAAGAGGAAATGAAGAGCAAATGCACTGAGTTGTTGTTTGGAAGGCAATGGGTGTGTGTTCCCAGCTGTTTCAAAGATCCTTCTTCATGTTTAATCCCTGAACATTTCTGCACAGAACATCACAGTGGTTAACAACCTTTTAGGATGATGACTTCCATCTTTTTGTGTTTGACAGAGCAAAAGAAACAACTGTAAACCAAAGTGTTTTTAAAGTACAGGCTTCTGAGTGTAGTAGGTGTCGGTGTGTAGCTACAGACTTGTAATTCAGTATGACTGTTCAGGTTAAGTCACTGCGTTCCAACAATTACAAGGCGCACACAGAAAGCCAGATTACAGTGCACCAACCTGCAATTCCCAGTGATGTTGGTTCCTCTAAAACAGTCATTATGGCACAAACAATACAGTCATTTCATCCCCTCCACTAACAGAATGGACTTCATTCAGCCGGAGCTTGTGTGGCTCGTATCTGTTCCCACTTTAACTCGGTGGGTGTCCTGAGTGGTTGTGTGCAGTGAAGCCCCCCTCACACCACAGCGATAATAAGCTCTAGTTACACAGCATTGCCAAGCATGCACAGAGTTGAAACTTGTATATGTACATCCTGCCTTCTGCCTCCTATATCCTCTCTGTAAAGCAGGAGTCATTCATGGGCCTGAACTGGAGGAGACATGGGGGGAAGTATGTATAAAATAAGAAATAAAGCTCTGGGCCCATACAAGAAGTCAGATGAATTTAATTAAAGTCAGGCAGATAAAGAAACTGAACAAACCCAATGACCTCTTTTAAGTATTGAGTAGATCCACTGTAGTACTGTTCTAGCATGGTTTGGTCTCAGTCAGCCTTAAACATCTGGACACTACGATTGTTGAAGAGAAGCATCGCCACACTATGATGATGCTGCCACCACCATGCTTCATAGTGGGGATGGTGTGTGTGTGTGTGTGTTGGTGTGCAGCGTTTGGTTTGGGTTAGTCTCTCCCATTCCAAGCAGAAGCTTGTAGAGCCATCAGAGTCATACGTGTCATGGTGGCCTCTCTCACTGGAATGGCTAAAATGTAGGGTTCAAGTTGTAGCGCTGCCTGTTGGGTTGGCGTGTTCTGGACAGTGCTTTAATGGTAGTTTTTATGTGGAAAGATGTGGAAAGACAATAACTTCATTATAACTGTATTCAAATATGAGGTCTGAATACAGTTTGAAGTTTGAATGTTGAGAAATACGTTGAACCATCATCAACCTGCATCCACCTCGCACACATGATGTTCTCTGGCTGTGTGTGTGTGTGTGTGTGTGTGTGTGTGTGTGTGCGTGCGTGCGTGCGTGCGTGCGTGCGTGCGTGCGTGTCTGTGTGTGTGTGCGTGCGTGCGTGCGTGCGCGCGCGCGCGTGCGTGCGTGCGTGCGTGCGTGCGTGTGTGCGTGTGTGCGTGTGTGCGTGTGTGCGTGTGTGTGTGCGTGTGTGTGTGTGTGTGTGTGTGTGTGTGTGTGTGTGTGTGTGGGTGTGTGCTCTTCATGCATGTGTAGAATCACTCAGCAATGTGCTGTCGTCTGGGCTTCTTGAGCCGTGTGCATTTGTTTGAATGTAAACATGTGTGTGTAGGTGTGATTTTACACATGGTGGTTTTGATCTTTAAATATCACCTCAAGGTCAAGGTGAGTCAAATCTCGAGCATGGACGTGGTGTGTGTGACGTGTCATGAGGAGAAGATACACCTGACCTCTTGGACACAGTCAGTCCATCTTCCTCCCAAAGCTCATCCTAACATTCAGCACTTTGTAAAGAAACTGCAGATAAACTTCAGCCAGACTCAACAAGATCTGACAGAGGATGGGCGATCAGTGCTAACTTTGCTTCTGGATGTGAAAAAGCAGAATTTATTTGTGACCTTCCAGAAAGTATACACCAATCAGCCACAACGTTAAAACCACTGCCAGGTGGAGTGAATATCACTGATCATACTGGTTCTATGTTGTGTTCTGCTGGAGAACCTTGGAGTTTGACGTCCGTGTTGATGAGACTCAGACACCAAAATGAATGTTGTCCTAGAACAGAACCCTCCCTCATGAAAATGGGAATCCCAAATGTCACTGGTCTACTCTGGGAGGGAAATACACCCCACCACATCACAAGAACATCAAATAAAGAGGAACATCTGGAGGAATGTGACAATCGAACAAGATGTTGATTTGACCTCCAAACTTCCTAGACCCCACTCTGATCAATGGAACAAGTTTGATTCCCAGAGAACACACTGGAGAACCCAGAGAACCCAAAGGATCCACGTCCTGCTGCAGACCCCATAGGACACCCCAAAGGTCCTCTGGTCCAGGTCCAATGGTTCAGAGCATTTGTGATGACATAAGGGGGACCATCAGAATCTTAGACAGGTGGTTCTGATGCTATGTCTGATGGGTGTACATCGTCTCAGCTTGAAATGTCTTTACTGACAGCTATCACTGGATTACTTTGGATTCAGATGCTAATTCTAACAACATTTCCCAAGCATGCCCTGTGTGAAAGGATGAAAATGATAAAGTGATGACATTTGACATCCAAAAGGTCAAGGGTCAAATCTGGACAGACTCGGAGGTCAACAGCAGCAGCTTGTTAAAGGCATCCAACGACAAATTATTCCTAGATCATGTTGACTTGACAAATAAAACCACACGTTTAAAAAACAAGCCGTAAATGACCCATCTCCCTATTTCTACATCTGCTATGCACCTGACATTTGGCACCACCTCTTCCACCATAGAAGATCCAGAAAGAGAACCTCCTCCGTAGAATACAGGAGGTGGAGACGGTCCAAAGGGTACTGCAGGTCAACAGGAGCATGGACAGGATGATGAGGATCCTGAACCATAAGAACATCTAGCTTTGAGTCACAAGAAGTCACCACAGACCACAAACCATTCAGCACCGTAGAACCGAGAGCATGATTCAGGATGATTCAAGGAGAAGAGCTGCTGTAGGGCTGAGCTGGGTCAGGAACCGTTCTGAGAATAGTAGACAACAAAAATGATTTTACATGCTATCACTGACACCCACTTTATAAAATCTGTGATGACTGAAACAGCCCTATAGGCTGTGTCTATCTGCATGTCTACATCATGGCTGCACACAGAAATGATAAATCAAACACTTACTAAAGGTTTAAAATAATCAGTAATCAGTGAAGCATGAGTTGAACACGGTTGCAGCTGTAATCAGGAGGGACAGAATGAGTCCTAACAGCACTAATCAGAGCTGCATGGCTCCTAAAATGACATCCAGGACATTGTGTTCTAGCACGATCTAACGCTGAAAAGCAGATGGGAAAGTGCTTCAGACTGAGAAAAATGGCTTTTTGACACAAAACTGAAAGATAAAAAGATGAAAGAAGCCAGCTGAATGTTGTGAGCACATTGTTTGGTCAGACCAAGATCATTTAATTTGGCTCAGATGGACTCCATCCTGGTCAGTGAACGCATCGTCCCAACAGTGAAGCACGGAGGTGGCAGTATGATACCATGAGGCTGTATAAGCACAAAATGTGACCTGGCCAGTTTGTTCCTTGACCTAGATCCAATAAAACACTTTGGGCAGTATTTTAAAGAGAGGTAGAGCAACACAAAAACATTTTAAAAGTAAGCCAGTTGCAGTAAGGAATCAGAATCATTTGCAGATGATGTGATAATACGCAGAAGTTCACTTCTTCTGTCTACTGCAAATCCTCCACGAATAACAAATGAGGATGAGTCTGCCTCTGACAAGCTCCCAACAAATACACCATGTCCCTTTTGTTTGAGTAATGTTTGCTAAGAAGTAATTAGATGTTTTAAACCTGTTTTTAAGGATTCCTGTCTGAACCGGTAAAGACTGAGGCCCACAGACGCTGGAAGGAAGTTTTAGCCTTTAGTGGGATTTATCAACAAAGGAACAGTGTGGATTATTGAAGGACGACAGAAACAACAGCAGTGATCATTTCAGCATGAATCTATGTCTGCTGTGTTTCTTTCTAAATGAGTTTTGTGCTTGAAGAAGTACTCCTTAATTTTCCTCAGGGAATTCTGTTGCATTTGCAAATTTGAGACTTTAATTCTAAGGAGGAGGGAGATGGAGTGAATAATAACGAACTGATATTTTGTTGTTTTCTACGACAGTGTAAACCTTCCATCAGTCATAGTTGTACTGGTGAAGCCCAATCTGCTGCTCAGACATGATGGGACAGACTCTAATAACCGCTGAGGACTAAGCTGTTGCTGTTTTACTCGTCTTCATCCAAAATTGGTCATAATTTGCCCAATTACCTGCTGGTTTCCTGTTTACCTGGCAGAGCTCAGGTGAAGGAACCATGGGGCTGGGATGATGAAGGAGGGTTTGTGGAGCAGCCAGAGGGATAAAGGCTGACATTTTTCAAAGGATACAGCCTGGTGTTGAACAGCGACCACGCCCAGACAACTGCTGCCTTTTGTCAGCTTGTGTACACAATAAACATGTGTAGTGTGTAGTGGTGTGTGGGGAGCAGTGGGCTCAAGGTGAAAGAGAATCCTCCTGGTTCAGGCCTACACTGATCCCATTTACACAAACACAAGTCTTCTGTTCCTGATGTCCTCTAGCTTTCAGTAGTATTTATTATATCTGTTCTCCCATAAACATCCGGTCTGAAGAGAACTCCAGCTGGTCTCACCTGTGTGGCAGAACTCTGCAAAGTCTGTGTGGACTGATTTTGAAGGATCATCTTGCTGTTTTTTCCCTAACGGCATCATGGGATATATGCTTGTCTGCTCACATTCTGGGTTAAACAGAGATGCAGGATCCTGTTTCATGAGACACAGATAAACATAATAATAATAATTTTATTATTTATAAACCAACCTTCTAACACACGGCTGACAGGGACTTCTATGATAATGCTCAGGTTTAATACTTACCATGTATCGTCAGGTTTAGCGTACTGGAACATGCTCTTTCTTTTCATCCACTGCTTGCTGGAGGGGTTGTGTTGCTTTCTCTTTAAAATAAGATAAGATAGGATAAGATAGACTTTATTGATCTCACAAAGGAGAAATTTACCGTTACAGAGCTCTTAGGAACAAACAGAGGGGTGCAAAAAGTCACGAAAGGTGCAAGTACAAGATGATAAAGAGAGTAAGAAATGGTAAAATAGTAAAATATACACATCTAAGGATAGGAAACTTTTCTTATATACATTGTTATAAAATAAGATCTTTGGAAATAGAGCTGTTCTTAACAATACTAACTATAAATAGAATATGGAAAAATATCTACTAGTGCAAAAATGGATGCAGTGCAGTGTTTACAATCACAGTAGAGGTGGTAGTGGTTGAAAAAGTGTCTGAAAAATGCAGGTGTTAGCAGGTTACTCAAATACCACAAAGGTGTTCAGCATACCTGGCCAGCTCACACTTTTGACTGTTTTCTTCTTTACAAACTCGTGTAACTTTGGCAGCGTGCCTGGAAGCTGGAAGTCCTTTTGTCAGCCAGTATTTGGGCTCATCCACAGACATTAAATGTCACCTCCTAACATCTTTTGCACTCATGCAGCTCCATATCATCACTCTTCTACTTCTGTCCTTCACTGCTGGGATTATGCATTCACTGAGGCTGGGCTCACAAACATGTATTGGTTTTTTTTTCATTTGAAAGCCTGTAAATGTCTGAAGCACATGCCCATCAGTTTTTCAGCACTAGATCTGTGGCTGCAGCTCTGATTAGTGGTGCTTATCTCCTATTTACTGCTGCAAATCCATCTCCGTTGACTGTATAGTTGGTCACTCATGTTCTTGTCACCTTTTGCATCCCTGTAAAGACTCAGTCAGACTTTTAGTTTCTCTATCACTTCTTTTCCTTCTGGAGCTGCAGAGGTCCAGACCTGAGGAAGTTCACGTAGATAACTGGTGGATTCACTCTGGCTGGTTTGAGCTCCTGCTGTGCAGCCTGTATTATCAGTACAGTCTTTCTTTAGTTTTAGTTTTTGGTTGTTCATGAGAGGACATGTATGAATCATATCATCTGATGTTTGGGTGATGCTGCAGTAGAGTTGATTGTCTTGTTTAAAATAAGCGGGTGGGTTTGAAAGCTGCTTCCTCGCTTCACCTGAGGTTGTCCCACCGCAGCGTCTGGTCAGGTCAGAGAGGTTAATTACTAATTAATTAAAACAGTGCTGTGGATTAGAACTCTCTATTTTCTGCTGGCTGCCGCTTACAAAGGAAAGAGGGGAGACTTTATTACTGCTGTTTCCACATCACATAGCTTCTGTAGGAACTACAGCAGGGTGTTTGTAGATCAGCTTTATCAAATGTCTGAAGGAGTGACGGGACGGTTTGGAGTGATCCGGTTTGTGTAGACTCATGCTCAGCTTCTATCTGTGTGGAAAAGCTGCTGGTCATGCTGCCTCACAAACACAAATCCCTCATTTCAGTAGAAGTCCATTGAACAAACCAAATGAAATGCATTTAGTGCTATATTTTCAGTACTGTTAAGTCTGACATGGTTGGAGGTGCTGGTTGGTTAGAAACATCATGATAACTTCTACCAACCGTTCTGTCGGACAACATCCAACCATTTGGACATACCTGCTCATTCAGGGGTATTTCATTATTTGTATTATCTACTACAGTGTCAAACAAAGCAGAATGCATGAAATAACACATAAGGAATTATGACAGCATGCTACAAAGTGCCTTATCAGACCAAAGTCCAGGATTGATTCTTCTTCCTGCTCTCCATCAGCAGTGGTTTATTTCACCATGAAGACCTGAGATCATCTGTAGACCCAGGTTCATCACAGCTTTGTGGTTTGTTTACTTGAAGACACTTCTTGAAGTCTTTGCGTGACCTTCATGTCTGCATGTTTCTCTTTAGCAGAAGATAAATGACCACCACAGCAGCTGGATGAGGCTGTCTGCTGAAGACCAACACTAGTTTAACCTGCATGGATCTGATTTTTAGTGCGGTATTTTCATAAAGTGTATGACACTAATCCTCCAGTCCTCAGGACACCTGTAGAGTTCAGAAAATAAAGACGGAGTGTGTTTAGTTATCTTCTGTAGGTTTTCATTCACTGAGCCAGACAGAGCTGAAATCCAGCCTCCTGTTCCATTAAACTCCATCCCAGAGCTCATTTCTGTAACAGCCCCATGGTTCTGTTAGCGCTGAAGAAGGAGTGTAAAAGTGCGTCTCTCAGGCTACTGAATGCTAACAAAAGCACAATAGTACGTAGTTGTAGTTTAGGATACGGGCTGAGTGCTCCAGGATCACGTTTCAGGCCTTCAGACAGTGCTTTCCTGCAGTATCTGTCCACAGCTGACCTTGACCATGTGCTGTTCTCTGGCTCAGCTGTTTACAGGTGAAACACTGGCAGGAATGCTGTAGTATGTTGGCTCGCAGTATTCGTGGCATTTCAGCCGGAGCCTGGAGCTCAGGGATGGATTCACTCCCAGCGTTTTGTTTTCAGCCAACACAGACTGAACAAAGAGGGGCCGGATCCCGTTTCAGACATTAGATATGAAAGCAGCACAGCGTAGTAAGCCTGTGTATTAGACTACAGCTTTTATTTTAGAAATGCCCTTCCAGCATCAATCAGCTGGTAATAGTTATTTTTTATGCTTGGAAAAGGGAATAATGGCACTTTAACAGATGTTCCTTAGCTGCTAATAAAAGTCTAACTTATATACATATATGGTGCACACTGATGATGGGACATGTTTTATTACCATTAAACCTATAGTTATTCATAGCCAGGCCAAATTATAATTGGTAGCAGAACTTACTTTATTCTCCCTTTAAATGGTGTTAACAAGTCACCAGAGATCCTCAGACATTGTGTTAGAGACAATAACTGACAGTAACTTATGTTTCTTACATTTTTATATAAAATACGTCTAAAATGATTCATTCCTGTGACATTATTGGAAATTGTTGAGAAAATGCAGCTTCCATGTCATGTAGAATAATCACTGTAGTTCCTATCATGTTCTAAAGCGTTCTAATGTAAACTGCCGATGCGGTCGTTCTCTATTCAGTGAAAGTCACGACTGTAACCTCAGTGAGCTGCTATCAGGATCCGTCACTGCACACTGTGGCTGCTCACAGGACAGTAAAAGGCTCTAAAATAAAGATCACATCAGAACCAAGGTTCCACAGAATGGGATGTGTGATTTCCTTCAGCTGTGAGTCCACATCTGGTGCTGTGTGAGTATTTGGGGCAGCAGGACAGGGTGTGTGGGACCGACTCAAAATAAACCACAATACACAGAAATATGGAGGGTGTATGTTCAGGGTGGAGGAGAACAGTCCAGTTTAACAGCTCTGTAGACGGTTTAAGAGTTACCTATGAGAGCACAATGTTTTAGTCTTTACTTTGGATTTGTTGTAAAATTTTGTCCATTTAATTTAATTTTGAATAAAAATACTGAATCCAGAGTAATTCTGATAGAACAAAGCAGCACCACTACATATAGAGGTTAGAAACACTGAACACATCTGGAAGGTGCTGGAATTTGTTCCTGGTTATTTTGCAGATTTTTTTCATTTTTTAAGTATACACAAATAAAATAAATGAAGAGTAGAAGAACTGACTTATTATTATTAGTAGTATGAATAATAATAATAATAATAATAATAAGAGGAAAAAGAAGAAGAACAAAAATTCAAAATTTCAAAATCTAATTATTATTATTTTTATTATTATTGATCTCAATAGCAATAACAATTTGATTTTTGAAAAAAAGATCATTTTTCTTTATTAATTCAAAGCTTATTTTAACCTGTAAGTCATTATATTGTTTATTACTATGATTATGACCTATTCTGTTTTTTTTCATGCGTAAATATCCTTTATGAAACATAAAGTCCAAAAAATATTCACAATCTTGTGTAAAATTAAAGCTAGAAAATGAAATTTGACACTAAATTTTCCAGTAATTCTGTACCTCTACATTTTGATTTGAAACTTTCCTTCTAGCTCTCATCCTCATGACGTCCTCTCCTGTCAAACAATCCTTCTCCAGTCTGGAGCAGATCTTCTGGTCACAAACCCCCAACAAGACAAGACCTCCACTGTGGAGCTGGGGGGGGGGGGGGGAACTGACTCCATCCTGTAAACAACTCTGTTACTGGAGACATGATGAAATATCACATTGTCCTTCACAAAGACATTCCTCCTCAGCTGCCGTCTTTTCTTCACCAGACGGTCGCAGTTGGACACTTTAGTTCTGAGTCTGGTGTGAAATATGTGGACTGAATGAGAAGAGCTGAAGTTTCAACAAAAGCAGAGTTATTCTGGTGTTAGAAAAGTGGTGTTCATGGAGTGTAATCAAGGCTTTGTAGAGATGATCTACACCCACAGGCCACTTTATTAGGTACACCTCGCCAGTTGGGGTTGTTGGTGAAAACATCAGGAGATCAGCAGCTTCTGAAATACTCAGACCAACAACCACGCCACATTCAGAGTCCTTAAATCTCCTTACTTCCCCATTCTGATGCTTAGTTTGACCTTCAGGAAGTTTTCTTCATCTCGTCTACGTCCAAGTCTGATCAGCTGTTTTTGTAGTAGTTGAACAGGTGTACCTAATAAAGTGGCTGCTGAGTGTAGATCTGCATGTGTGAGTGTTCAGTGAGAGGTTTTGTCTCCTGAAGGTTGAACCAAAAAGTCATATTCTGCCACACCGGTTTGTATGTGAGTTGATCTAACAGTAGAAGAGCAGGAAAACGTCCTGCAGCTGGTTGAAGATAAACACGGTAACCTGCTGTCCACAGTAAAGCTGCTTCTCTTTAACTCCACTGCATGGAACGTCTGAAGTCCTTCTGTGAGTCTCGAGCCAAGGCCACGGCATAACGCTGCAGAGGTCAATGATTGACAGAGGATCATAATGGAAAGTTTAAATGTCCTCTGTGGAGGCTGGTGGTTAATGTGTAGAGCTGTGGAAGAACTCGGAGCTACGTTGGACCGACAAACATGAATTATAAAATACAATAGATAATCACCATGCAAACATCCACACAATAGAGCTCACTGCTGTTGTGGATCCACTGCTTTGTTGTCTCTGTAGCTGCAGCTGGTCTGAGCTTATAAAGCAGAAAGTGATGAAGTGATCAGCACCAGTCCATGGTGGCAGATATCATTGACCTGTTATTTTACAGCCTGGATCTGTTAGCGGTTATGATTCACTAGAGCGATGAAGCTTCAAAGTCTGACGTTAGCCGCCTCATCAACCAAACCTGACAAACACGATCAGCCCTACAGACGAGAGATGAAGTCTGGTGCTGACTATCTTGGACAGATCTGTGTGTCCTGTCAGAGGGTTGGATGATCTGATAACAATGAAAGGTCACCAAAACCATGAGACATCCTGATAGAGGAAATCAGTACTGACGGGTTTGTAGGATATATATTTAAAGTATAATAAAGCAGACAGAAGTGGATCTGCTGTGAGCTTCCATTAAAACTCTCTGTTCCAGTGACTGTCCTGCATTTGTGTTGCTCTGTTGCTGATACTTTGGCTGACGTTAATGTTTGACTCTGTGGGACTCTGACATCCAATCCGCTGCCTCCAGGACGTGATGTCATGACAGGGGGACGGAGGGAACCAGATATGTCTGCTCGGGTTTCATCACTTCACTGTAATTACATGAAAACAGAATAACTGCACAGTAGGAGTGGAGTCGGTATGATTAATGGTACATGAATCCAGGATTCAGTGAGCGTGACTGTGCTTTTAAACTCTTTCTGATGAGTCCCTGTAGAGCTGAACAGATGCTGCTGCTGTCCACTGTGTAATAAACACCCTCCCTATTAAACTTTCAGTGTTTTGTCACCAAACTCCGGCATGCTGTGATGAAATGGACGCTCTTGCGAAACTTTTGGTTACAAATTAATCCACACCTCTCTCACATTTAGCCGCCCTCAGCCCAGTACAAAGTTTAGAGCTCCTTCCTTCCAATAATTCATGTGATGGTTAATATTTGAACCGCACAGATAACCCCATCTCCACAATTAGAGTCCGGCTCTTTGAACCGGCGACAGCTTAGCGTTAGCGGTCAAACTTGGAGGTTATGAAACCGTTCAATCTCAGCTCAGGACGATTCAAAGGGAACTCTTAGTTAATTACAGGTGATTGTGGTTCCAGCAGATAAGTTCTCTGTTGGATCAGCAGCATCTACCTGCTCGTTCTTCTGCAGTTTAAACCAGGTTCTAGCTCTGGTTCTGACCCTTTCTGGTCTTTTCTGTCTCTTTGAGATGACATATCTTGTTAAAAACTGTGTTTAACTGATTGGTTGAGCCGATAGAGGCCCAAACGGAACAACATTAGAAAGTGGAATATTCAAGCTTTTCTTTCATTTATTTTTCAGTCTAAACTCTTTTCCCCACTGTTTTAAATATATTAATTTTGTTTTATAAAGTTCACTTCATTTTATTTATTTTTTGCACCAGTTTTCTTGCATATTTTATTAAGTGTTTTAATGAACTTTATTCAACTTGTCCATACTGTTTTTAATTAATTAAATTAAATCTATTTTTATGTTTCTTATTTTATATATTACCTTTTCTTATAAATAACTGTGAACAAAGTTGATAAATCTGCTCTATAAATAAAACTTTAAAGGAACAGAATGCATCCTGTCAAAGGGATTTGGTAAAAACATGGTAAAGAAGGTATTAACTCCCTTTATTTTGATGGAATATCAAGTGACACATCTTTAGTTCTTTCATTGTATTATTGTGTTTAATTATCATTTCATTGTACTATTGTGTTGTTGTATTAATCGATCATTAGCTACCAGGTAAATAGAGAAAATGAGGAGACTCCTGGAGTGTGATAAGACTCGTGGACGTTGACCAGCTCTCTGAGGAAGAATTCATGAGCAAAAACCGTTTCTTTAGGAAGCCTGCCTGCTGCATTATCAGACTTCTTCATATCATTTTCAGTTTTATTGAGAAAGTGTTTCATGACCTTTCTCCTTGCCGTGTGGACGGGAACACGCGTGTCCTAACCTTGACCCTGTGACTTTCTGGGACTGTTTCCTCTCTGATCAGCTGAAGCAGAGCAGATCTGGGACCTTCAGAGGAGCAGTGTGACTTCAAATGAACACCTGTTGAAAGGCAGAACGGACTCTTCGGTCCAACTTATGAGACAAAGGAAACACTGTGAAGCCATGATGCCCTTGAAGATCAGGCAGAAAGCAACACAACACGCCCTGCAAGCGCTCGGCCTGCAGCCATAAAAACACAACCATTAACAGACTCTCTGCACAACGATAAGAGATATTAGGCTGTAAATCCACAGCAGACAACCTGATTCCTGCTCATTTCCACAGCGCTGCTATTTATTACTGTGATTGAAGTCGTCATGGCGACACTCTCAAGCAGCTTCTGTATCAGATTTCACTTCATAAAATAAAGACCAGCATGTGAGGTTTAACCAGTCGCTGTGGGAGAATCTGAGGGTTAAAGTGGTCGTCATCAGCTTCTATTGTGACGACAACAAACTCATTGTCACGGATCAGCGGTCAGTCAGAGATACCGTCAACAAAGTCTGTCTTTTAAGGACAATCTGCCTCCAGCCTGCCCTTCACCTGCTCTCACCTGTTCAAGATGGCAGCTCTTAAAGGAGCAGGCCACCGGTTTTACTTCCACAGGAAGAAGAGTGGATCCTACGTTTCCCAGAATGCAACTGTTTATCTTTGTCTCCAAAAAACCCTCATGACATGCAGAGAATCCCTTCCTGTGGCTTCCTCTAGAATAAACAGATCTGTGATCCGCCCCTCGCTCCACCCAGACCTCCACCACTCAGTGCAGCTCCAGCACACCAGCTCACTGTCCACCGCACTCAAGCACTGTAGCAGTCATCTGATTAGAGTCTAATGAGTTCATCAACTAATGGTTCTGTTTCCGTTCAGACACATACTAACAACATGTTATTTTCTTACGTAGCTGGTAGCTGATGCTGTCGCCGTGTCGTGTAGCTTCACCCTGCTGAACACGTGTGTTATTGCAGTGGGAGTGAAGCTGGTAGTGCAACACACAGACAGATGACCAAATTTACATCATGCAGACCTCTGCAGAAAGTATAACTCTGGTCTGAACAGAGATCCAAGCACTTAAGATTTGACCTTTAAATCATAGCCGCGCTAGACAACCCACGGCAACGAATTTAATTCTCTGCCAGGGTGGGTCTAGTTACCCTCCATAAGGCTCGAGGCTGGATTCTCCTAAAACTGGCCGGACCAATCACCATGAAGTGTAGAGTCAGAAGGCGGGCGTAACTAAGTGACGACAGAGACGCGACGATTCTGACAGAAACAACCGGAAACAATAAACAGTTATCTTTCGACTCGGCTTTGGCCACAGCCCTTAAAGATTTGAAGCTAAAATTCAACTTGAAAGATAAACAAAGGACGGTACTGAAGTGTTTCATTGAGAAGAAAGACGTATTTGGACTTATGCCGACGGGATATGACAAATCCTTAATATACCAGTTGGCTCCGCTGGTTGGGAAGCTAATGGGACTTAGCCACAATCAGGAACTACATCAGCCTATTTGTTGCGCTGATTGGTTGTATACCTACCCAATTGCTGCAGAGTGATTTGATAGACAACCTTTTAGCCCGCCTCCCTCCCTGTCCAACGGTCCTAGACCCTTGTGTCTTCAGAACATGGGTCTAGCGCGGCTAGGCTATGAATGGATATGATATAATGTGAACTGTAGCTGTAATATGAACTTTCCAGTCAGCAGTAGCTTGTATTTACGTATTCAGCACACTCCGGTCAGCCATGTGCATGATAGCCCTCCTATAGTAGTTTCCATGCAGACATGAATGCTGGCCTGCCACAGACGTAGAAAGAGTGAAACTTCTACATTCTCTAGTTTGTAGCATGTAACCCAACCCTAACCCTACATGACTAATGCCTTCACTAACTTCCCTCTTCAGGACCACTCGGTGAGAGGACAGAAATGTTCCCAGCCTGCTCTGACTAATCTGCTCTGACCGAATGTTTGTGGTGAGTCTTCTGAAACCACACTCATAACATTTCTCCATGGCGCTGCAGTAAGCCTCAGCTTTTATCAGCCAGAGGAACACACAGTGGGACTGTTTGTGTTCATCTCATCATGTAATCTCTGGAAACATTGGGTTTCTGCATGTAGAGTATTTAGATCAATGCTGGTTTTTAATGGTAAAGTGGAGTTGAGGTATTTTCTTATCGGATGGAAGGAAACAGCCAAATGCTGAGAAGAGTTGAAGTTTTTCACACTGTTCTTATAGCTTTACCATTTCTTCTCGATTTTTGTCTTTAAATTCTTGCAAATTTCTGTTCTTTTGGTTTATTTTTAATGCCTTGGGTTAAGTTTGTTAAACTGCATACATAAATACACTGGGTTGGAGTCTGCATTAAAACACTCCCTCTCTGTAATCTCTCAGTCAAATAAACACAAAATGCTCAAAACAATCTTCAGAATTACTCCTTTTAAAAACCTCCCTAAATTCCCTGAAGTGACAGAATTATTTGTGTCTGTTGGCTTCGTCATCTCTCCCTGAAACCACAAAGGCTGCTGTCACATGTTTATTGTTGTTAAGGAGGTCATGTCTCCTGATCATTTCTGAACAACTAAACGACATCCTCAGTGACGTTTTCAGGGACTGAATGTATTTTCTGCTGGTTTACATTCCACTGGGTCACCAATGCTTTTAAAGTCAACACATCCTTGTCAGTCATGCTGTCGCTATGGGAACCCAAAAGTAAATGTGTGAAAGCAAACTTAAATCTAAGAATATTAGTCGCACATGAGACGTTAAGTTTGATCTACTGGGTGAAAGATGTGGACATCGGCCTCATAGATGTTATGATTAAAGGACTTTTCTAGTCCACAGTGTTGGAGGACTTTGTCGGCTACGTGCACAGCAGGTCGTATTTACGTATTCTGAACATGCACAATATTACAATGCAGACACAAAGTTTGGGCTTCAGTGAAGGGATCCACATGGACTCTTGTGGATGCTAAAAGTTAACCGCTAACCTGAGGCTTGGGCTGGACTTACCATGACTTAAATTTTGTCCACGAGAGTCCGTCTCAACCCTACATGGACTTCCACATGCAGATTAACTTTGTGTCCATGTGTTGGCTTCACTGCAGAAAATGTGGATAGGACCTACACTGCATCTCTAGAAGGAAGCAGACTCCATGAGCATGTCTGCAAAGAGGTAAAATCCAGATGTTATACCTCCACCCTCCCATCTTACCTGCTTACATGCACTTTCTGGACACATTAGGTCAGAGTCTTACTTTTCAGAGAGAAAATAGACTTTTAGATGGTAATGAAAATGCATTTTGGTTGTGACAAACATAATTTTTGGTAGACTAGCTGGTTCTCCCTGCACCTTATTGCTAATCTAGGTTAACCGTACCCTCACATCGAAGGATAAGACGGACAATATCCCAACACTTTCTATCTCCCCTACCCTGTTTTTGCCTCTCATCTCTAAATCTACTGGCTCTAACAGCACAAATGTAGTTTTTATACTCAGACTGAACTCGTTGGAGACTATTTTCAGTCGTCTAGGTGTTGGAGTGTATATTTCCAGCAGCAGGATGGTGAGTGTGGGACTGGAGCTAAAGAAACTACAATCAGAGTGTTGACGGTAATATGTCACCAGTACAGCTGTGTGGATGTTTGACGTGTTTGTGGACAACAATGGAGCTCTAGATTAATAAGATTTATCAGGCTTTGACACAAACAATACTGGGGTCGGATGTAGTCAGGGCTGTAACCTGAAAGTAGAATTTACTGATAATATAATGCAGACAGAAGATCAGGAGACTTATCTCTGAAGGTTAGAGGTCTGGAATGATGTCTTACAGTCTAGTTATGGCTATATTGTTCCGTATTATAATGATTATATAGTAAAGTAGTTGGAGTATTTGAACATCTTGTGTTGCTAGGAGATGGTTAAATAATGCGGTAACGTGTGATCCAAACTCTGCATGTGAGCGTGTGGTTTGGTTCTGAGGAGTCACCTTGTCCCTGCAGAACATTGCAGCTCTTCCTCTTCCTGCCTCGGCGTCCGGCCCCCTTCTTCCTACGCTTCCCTCAGATCTGCATGGCCTCATCCCTCTGCTACACCTGCTGACTGGCTCAGCTCTCCGAGGCCACACTGACCTCTGGAGGTTTGACACGCTGGAAACAGGAGACAGTCATTCTCCTGCTTCTGCTTCCTCCTCTGTATGTTCAGTTTGTCTCTGCCAGGCCTCAGGGGGAGTGGAGCTGCAGTAGCCCCGCCCCCTATAGATCACCTGAGCAGTGAACCAGGAAATAAGGACTGCGGCAAGCATCTATGGAAGTGTCCTTCGAGTGCTCACCTTCAGCTTTAGACCGTCTCAGCCGTGCATACGTTCCTCACATAGCATGAGACAGCATCAGACTGCTGGATTAGAATGAGAATTAACGATCATCCATCAGACACCAGCACAGATCTGAGGCTCGCTTAGCAAAATACAACTACAGTACAACTCTCTCTGTTCATGCATGAAGTCTGAGAACACACTGAGGTGAAGATCTTGCAGCCACACACGCACACACACACACACACACACACACACACACACACAGGCTGCCAGCATGAACAGTGTTTTTAGTAGCAACAACAGATTTCCATGTGCACACAGAGCAAACACAGCTCAGGGAGAGGAGGCAGAGTCAGATTGCAGTGGAGCTCCAGGAGGAGGATGTGTCCTCCAGATGTCACCGGTGACGGAAAACTACCGTCACACCCAGCGGAGCCTCACATCCTTCTGTGGGAGCAGGGATTAAGCGATTAGCCCCACTTTCATTGGCTCTCCTCTCTCCTGTTCTTACGTTCGTACTGCTGCTGCTCTCAGAGTAAAAAGCTGCTGACTGGGACATTCTTTCAGCTGCTGAGAGGAGAACGAGTTCACTGCACTATGTTTAGATGTGATGCTTCATGATGCCAGCAGAGCTCTGTCCTGAAACCTTTCAGTGATTCTCTCTTAGAATGCACTGATAAAGAGGAAACATAAAACTGCTCTTCATGATATCGTGACTCTCCACTCAGAACCAGTGATGTAATCCAACACTTCCCATCATGCAACTCTAGAGCGCCGTCTTATTAGATTATTCCAGTCTTTCCACAGCTCAGAGTTTAACAGTTTGTGTAGATATGTTCTATATTATACTGTATTACTACATACTAGTTTATATACAATTTCTATATACTATTACTACGAACAAACATGTGTAGAAAAAATATATAATATATGTATAATACATATATAAATATAATACTATATTGATATAATATGCTGTGTGTGTTTTACAGCATACTTTACTATATACTGAATCATAATATGTATTATAGCTTAATATTATAGGATTATACAGATTAGTATCATTAGTACTGTTACATGCTATATGTACGATATATAATATATTCTATATTACAATAAATACTACAGATAATTATAGTGTGTATTTTACTACACTGATAGCATAGCAAGTATTGTACTATATATATTATACAGATAGCATAGTATAGTGACATGTCATCATGTCAGCCTAGATTCAGAGTACAAATGTATATTAATACTATATATATGGAATAGAATAGAATAGAATAGAATAGAATAGAATAGAATAGAATAGAATATCCTTTATTAGTCCCACAAGGGGAAATTTGCAATGTCACAACAGCAAAGTGACAGTAAGAAAAAATCAAAGGGACATCTGTAAATTAAAGACATAAGCTATATGCACTATATATAGAAAATAAATAAGAAGAAAAAATACATACACCAGCAATCATAATGCACTCATCATACATATACGTGTGAGTGTGTGTGTATAGTATGTTATAGTATAGTACATACTATATGTAAATACAAGTACTAAAAAATACAAATATGTAATGTATCCCTATATAAAATATGCTGCATTTATGTACTAATAAGTATAGCCGGCTAATGTTAAATCTGTCTTACATATAATAAATAATATTTGGTGATTACTTGGAGATATTCTTAAACTGGTTAAACATGTTGAGGACTCCTTAGTAACCTCATGTGTAATATTTAACTCCAGTGCAGTGATTCAACTGTAGTTTCAGTGAGTCACTGACGTCCACACTGCTGGAGAACAGGAACTGTGTGGTTATTGTTGGTCTCTGCTACAGGAGAACTTCTTGCTGAGTCATGATGTCTCTCTGCACCACAGACTGAGGAGGAGCTCCTTATGTAAAACCTGAGCGTAGCCGGGGCCACTTGTCATGTCTAAATACCTGCCAGTCACGTGCAGTATTTCACTGAAAAGAAAGAGAAAAGGAAACAGGCTGGTGGAATTCATAGGGGCCCAGTGGGAGGTTAATCTGGTTAATCTGAGCCTTCAATTAGCATTAATGCTGCCGGTCTGAACCCACAACCTGGATTCAGGATCGACCAGGCTTAGAGGCTGCATTCAGGGGCCCCAGGCTTAGAGGCTGCATTCAGGGGCCCCAGGCTTAGAGGCTGCATTCAGGGGCCCCAGGCTCGCTTTCACTGGAGCCCAGAGTCTCTACGTCAGCTCCTGAACCTGACTGGAGGACGGGGTGGTATTTTATAACTGCAGTACTTTAATGTAGTATAATTACTGCAAAACAGAGTCCAGTACTGTGAATGTGATCTGATAGACTGAACACGGCCTCTGTGAGTGTGAGTGTGTGTGTGTGTGTGTGTGTGTGTGTATGTGTGTGTATGTTTGTGGAAGAAAAGGACAAGATGTTCCTTACAGGCCATTCACACATTCATACTATGAACTAGTGTGTGTGTGTGTGTGTGTGTGCGTGTGTGCATGTGCATGTGTGTAGTTGAGTGCAGCATGTCTCCGCTGCCACCTAGTGAGTAACAAACTGCACTGCATGTTCTCTTGAACCTGGACAATCTGCATCACCTGCCAAGAAGTTAGAATCCACAGCAGGAGAGAGAACAGCCCTGTGAAATGTCACTCTGATGCCAAGTTATCCTAAATTATACCACCTTTTAATATCTGTATTACTTCTAAGCTGAACAGTAGGTATTTGCTCTTATGCCAAACTAAAAGCTAACATTTACATCACTGCATTAAACAGAGAAACCCCACAGGAGGAACTCGATGCAGCAAAGGACAGTACACTTTCATTAGCTGGATCATATTTCTTCTAGGGCTGCACAGTGGGCAGTGGTTAGCACTTTCGCCTTTGCAGCAAGAAGATCCTCGGTTCAAAGCCTTCCTGGGATCTTTCTGCATGGAGTTTGCATGCTCTCCCTGTGCATGCGTGGGTTTTCTCCGAGTACTCCGGCTTCCTCCCACAGTCCAAAAACATGCTGAGGTTAATTGGTTAGATAGATAGATAGATAGATAGATAGATAGATAGATAGATTCTTTATTAATCTTGAGGGAAATTTAAAAGTAGGTTTAGAAGGAATCCGGGAATGAAACTAATTAGGTTCAGGATTTGCTGCATTTAATTATTAAAAGAATCCTCCTTTAATGATTTATTGTCATGAATCTACAACTTCCGGTCCGGCAGGTGGCGGTGTGCAGCTTTAATTCCGCTCCGCCAATAAACACAGAGAACAAGAAGCAGCAGGTGTGGAGGACTACCTGCCTGAGCAATGAACTGTAGAGGAAAATATTGATTTAATTTAGAGGAATACACCAGAGAATAGCCATGGATATCGCTCTGTATCTGATAGCGGCTGCTATCCTCATCGTTCTCATCGTGTTCGCGGTGAAGCTGCGGAGAAAAACTGAGGAAGGTAAGAAGCTAACAGGCTAAGCTAATGCTAGTTGTTAGCATAACAGCTGGAGCTTAAACATTGGGTTTGTACGGTTAGTATATTATGTTTTTCAGACATTCTGTAATGTGTGAGCAAATACTTAGGAGATTAAAGGCTACGTTGGTGATAAAAGCGGTCAGTTTTTAGCTGAACTTTACTCAGAGTGATTTAAGGCAGCGTCAGCTCAGAACTACGGAGGCTGCAGTGGGACATCCCAGCTAGAATTATAGCTTAGTGTGTTATAGAACAAATAACTTGTTTTGTGGCTGCACAGCTGATCAGGAGTCAGAATGAAGTGACTTTAGATGAGGACTGAAGACACAGATCTTAACGAGAAGCTATTTTAGAAACTGTAAAATGTTTTGTTCTAAAGATATCTGAAGTTTTTGCAAATGCTTTGAACAGTAAAATCTGTAAAGGTAGAAGAAAACGTTTTGAGGATGCAGAAAACTGATAATGTGAATGTTGTAGGTGATGTCGCTGCTCTTTGTCTCCCTGTACTGTGAAATCTTTGCTTCTTTGTCGTATATAATGCGTGGTTATTGGTGTGATTGTTTTCTGCTCAGCTGATGTGGAGCAGCGGAGGGATGTGGTCCGGGCAGCAGGTCCTCCTCAGAGGGCTGCAGAGGACCGAGGAGCCGGGATGCCTCGCAGGAGGAGGAACCTGGCCTCCGCTATGGCCAACAGACAACCACCGAGAGAAGTGGTGGAACCCGGTAAACTCCTTTATTAGTCCTACGCTGAGAGGAACTTATGTTTCCACTGCAGGTTGTTTGTCAGCAAGAACACCCAAAACTAGCAGGCTGCACGTCAGCAAACCTCCTGAGTGGTGGATGAAAGGGAAAAGAAGAATCTTTTAAATGTTGGTACAAATGTATGGTTTTACAGCTGAAAGTGGCTCCATAGGGCCCTTCTGGTTTGGCTTTTATGCATAAACCTCAAATTGAATGTTGTGTAATTAGCTCCAGCTCATCTTGTGTTTGAGGCTGTCATCACAGGTCGTAAAATAGAACATCATCAGAAATAACTGGCAGACTAAGTTCAGTCTGCTGGAGCTTAACAGGAAAACTCACTCAGAGTCAAACCAGAAGAACAGGGTTCCTAGATGTCCTGCAAAATGGAAAAACTACAAAAATCTGAGCTGTAAATCAAAACTGAACAATTAATCTAAATATTAACAAAATCTAAATGTGGGCCTATGCACCATCCACATCACAGGAGCTGAACTTCTTTGTTTTAGATCAAATCTGTCCAAACATATGTTTCCATTGAAGCTTTGAGGTGTATGGAGACGTCCTACAGATCATCTTCTCCAGACAGAAAGGAGCATCCTGGTTTGTTAGAAAAAAGTCCCATCATTTTTATATATTCAGACGAAAAGCAGAAACTTGACAGTTGAAATGTCAGCAGATGCATCTTCTGAATGTGTAATGTGTGGTGTCTAAGAAGGTGTAGCTGATGTGCTTCTGCTTTCAGAGGAGGAACCTGTAGAGGAAGAAGGGGCAGAGCAGCAGAACGTCCAGCTGACTGCAAAGGTTGGAGCCAAGAAGCAGAAGAAGCTGGAGGAGAAACAGGCCAAGAAAGCCCAGAGAGAGGTGAGGCAGATGACTCTGAGCTGCTCTGTTTAACGCCGTGAGGCAAGAAGACACGGTGTTAAGCTGACTTTTCCTGTTTGATTTTCAGGCAGAGATGGAGGAGAGGGAGGAGAGGAAGAGGATGCAGGAGCTCAGAGAACAGGAGCGACGGCAGGAGGAGGAGAAGGAGCGACTGATGGAGCAGAAACAGGTTTGATCCTCTCAGCAGCTGATGGTTCTCTGAGTTCGTACGAAGAGAAATGAGACTTGGCTGCTGTTTGTTCAGGAGGAGGACGAGCGTCGAGCTAAAGAGGAGCAGGAGAGACGAGAGGAGGAGGAGTACTTAAGACTGAAAGCGTCCTTCGTGGTAGAAGACCAGGGAGAGGAGGAGCAGCTGTCTGAGGACCAGGTCAGACCACTGTCCTATCTTCTCTGCATCTTCTGTCTTCATAGATTCTAGATAACAATCATTTCTGTGTTTTACCTTCAGTCACGTAATCTGCTGCAGGAATTCATCCATTACATCGAGGTGAGACTGACTGAACACACTTTATCATCTCCTGAAGTATCTGAACAGAACATTAACGGCCCCTTTGTCCTGCAGAGCTCCAAGGTGGTTCTTCTGGAGGATCTGGCTTCTCACTTTGGGATGAGGACTCAGGATGCTATCGGCCGACTGCAGGACCTGCTGGCTGAAGGTTCCCTCACAGGTGGGCGGAAGAAGCTGCTCAGATCAGACAGAACCATCAGAAACGATCCTCCTGATAAATAAGGAGGAGTCCTGTCCCGTCTGTGGGCAGGAGATGTTCTGTTGAGGAAGCAGCTTGAATCTCTAAAAGTCTGTGATGCAGCAGAGGAAGACGATGATTTTACCGCCGTGTTCATGTAGGTGACTGACATAGGTACTTATGCACATATGTGAGGTCTAACTTAGGGTGAAAGTTGCCGTTGGAACGAGCTGTGAACACTGGAACCTTCTCTGTTTTGGACCAATGCGTCTTCATCGTGACTCCATGTGGAAAACACCTGCCAGAGGAATTCAGACGTCTGATAATGAGAAAAGGACACAGGATGGTGTGTGACAAACTAAAGCAGCTGCAGCACTAACTGGATCCGTAGAATGAGTGATGGTACCGTTAATCAGTAGAAGCTGGAGGAGGTGGGAGTGTGGTGATGAGGCTGAATGAGTGCTAACGCTGAGCGTGTCTTCTGTGCCTGCAGGTGTGATTGACGACCGAGGGAAGTTCATCTCCATCACCCCTGAGGAGCTGGACTCGGTGGCTCGGTTCATCAGGCAGAGAGGAAGAGTGTCCATCACAGAGCTGGCCCAGGCCAGTAACTCCCTCATCAACCTGACGCCTGACAGCCGCAGCGCCGCCTGAAGGAGGATGGACTGAACTGAGATCTGTGTGGAGCTTTCCCTCAGCAGCAGGTGGACAGTTTACCTCACAGGAGCATCACGGCTGCTTTAATTCACCTGCAGGGCTTCACATGGATCACCTAGAATATAATTACCCCACTGAGTGTCACAGTTTAGTCCCTTATTCAGCACCTCTGTGGTAATAAAAGTGTGATGTTTATACCTGCCTCACACCTTTCAGTCTGTGCTGTGGCCTCACAGAGGACAGATTAACCAGAATCTATACACCTGAATGGTTTTCTGTTGGATCTCACACAGAACAAACATCACAGTGATCCTACACTGAAACCTGTGGGTGCTGATGTTTGTGAAAACAGGGAGAAGACAGATGTTAGTTTCAGCCTCACCCACAGTGGACTCTTGTGGCCAGTAGATGGCAGCGTCCTCCAGGTAACCACACAGAATACTTTTATTTTCTATTTATTTAACCAGGAAAGATACAGCTCCTCTCAGGACCGTTTCTGTCAGAGCCACGTTTTCACTACATCTACATTTTGTTTTACACATCTGACCCATCCAGCTCCACAGATTCTCTCCTAGAATATATTCAGCTGCCACTATGGACCTCTTTTTGTAGGAACCTTAGTCACAGTTTTTAACCAGAGAAGAAGAAAGTGTAAATCTTTAACACAAACGTTCACCCATGCAGGTGATTTCTGTGTGATTACATCAGTCTGTGGGTGTGAACTTGGTGCACTGCTGTTGCAGCATTTACCGTGAATCAGGTTTGTTAAAGGCTGACTGAGCAGTAAAACAGGTCTGAAGCATCTTAAATGTCACTGAGGAGTAGAAGTTCTCTGCTGCTGTTACCAGGGTTATGTTTGGGGAAAAAAGGAGCAGCCTTTGATTTAAAAAAGAGAAAGAACTCCTTGACTACTGTTTTTTTAGAACGAGGAACAGTGATGGCTGGAAACAGATCAACAAGACGACCAGTAGGAGGTAGAGGAGGACATGGATGAAGCAGAACACCACAGAAATGACAGCAAGAGAACTACGAGGAGGTAGAGGGGCCGAGACGAGGGAACCAATCAGAGGACAGGAACGTAGGCGCTTTCACTGTCAACAAAACAGCTGATGAGTGGTGGTCTGTTTAAAAAAGGTTTATTTCAGGATAAACAGAATGATTATAAAACAGCAGACATGACACCAGAAGCAGCATTATTGGGCAAAACCGTTGATTTCTTTATGACACTTATTACAAAAACATCAACTCAGAAAGTTCAAGTGCTTCACGTGTTTTTGTGCGTATGTTTGTGAGGCATTAACACAAATACTTGGGTCAACACACAGCTTTCAGGAGGTAAACTACACACTCAGTTCATGTAAGAACACATCAGACACAGCACAGCCTGGGATGGACACGTCCACTGATCAGAGAGCCACGTTTCACCGCATGAGTCTGAGGAGAAGGAAATATAATCTGAGGAACCTTTTAAGGCCAGATGTCTTCTGGAATACATTCACTCTTCACCTCAGATACTCACAACTACAGACAAATAAGTTAAATTTTAGAAAGGCGTTTTAACTTGGAGTCTGAGTTTCATTTGAATTCATTATTCCATGAGCAGCGTAAAGGATTTCAGGCTTTAACCCTCTGAGCAGGTTTTTTCTCCTGTCCTGGGCTCATTTTCATATAAAATCCTGCACCTCCAAAAACATGATTATTTATTTTATAAACATTTTAAAAACCTACAGTCAGCTTGTACAACATCAGCCCTGACTAAATAAAACGGTAGCTCTACAAACTGTAATAATATTTGACTGCTTTGCTGCAGTTCAGGCAAATCAGAGTTTCAGTAATGAGACGATCGGCTGCAGTTCAGTCATCCTGGTTTCTTTAAGCAGAATTTATAGTTTTTACAGAAACATTTTCAAGCAAACTCTTTATTTAATGTGAATATGTAAATGAGACGTGCAGAATAAAGTGATTTTAAGTTTAATTTTCCCCACAGACACCACCGTTCAGAAGTCTGGGCTCACTTAGAAATGTCCTTATTGTTGGAAAAAAAAGCTTTTTTTTCATTGAAGATAGCATCAAATGAATGATAAATCCAGTGTAGACATTGTTAATGTGGTAAATGACTGTTCCACACACGTGGACAAAATTGTTGGTACCCCTCAGTTAAAGAAGGAAAAACCCACAATTCTCACTGAAATCACTTGAAACTCACAAAAGTAACAATAAATAAAAATTTATTGAAAATTAAATAATCAAAATCAGCCATCACTTTTGAATTGTTGATTAACATAATTATTTAAAAAAACAAACTAATGAAACAGGGCTGGACAAAAATGATGGTACCCATAACTTAATATTTTGTTGCACAACCTTTTGAGGCAATCACTGCAATTAAACGATTTCTGTATTTGTCAATGAGCGTTCTGCAGCTGTCAACAGGTATTTTGGCCCACTCCTCATGAGCAAACAGCTCCAGTTGTCTCAGGTTTGATGGGTGTCTTCTCCAAATGGCATGTTTCAGCTCCTTCCACATATGTTCAATGGGATTCAGATCTGGGCTCATAGAAGGCCACTTTAGAATAGTCCAACGCTTTTCTCTCAGCCATTCTTGGGTGTTTTTGGCTGTGTGTTTTGGATCGTTGTCCTGTTGGAAGACCCATGACCTGCGACTGAGACCAAGCTTTCTGACACTAGGCAGCACATTTCTCTCCAGAATGCCTTGATAGTCTTCAGATTTCATCGTACCTTGCACACTTTCAAGACACCCTGTGCCAGATGCAGCAAAGCAGCCCCAAAACATTACTGAGCCTCCTCCATGTTTCACCGTAGGGACAGTGTTCTTTTCTTCGTATGCTTGGTTTTTGAGTCTATGAACATAGAGTTGATGTGCCTTACCAAAAAGCTCCAGTTTGGTCTCATCTGTCCAAAGGACATTCTCCCAGAAGCTTTGTGGCTTGTCAACATGCATTTTTGCAAATTCCAGTCTGGCTTTTTTATGAGTTTTTTTCAGCAGTGGTGTCCTCCTTGGTCGTCTCCCATGAAGTCCACTTTGGCTCAAACAACGACGAATGGTGCGATCTGACACTGATGTACCTTGGCCTTGGAGTTCACCTTTAATTTCTTTGGAGGTTGCTCTGGGCTCTTTGGATACAATTCCAACGATCCGTCTCTTCAATTTGTCATCAATTTTCCTCTTGCGGCCACGTCCAGGGAGGTTGGCTACTGTCCCGTGGGTCTTGAACTTCTGAATAATATGAGCCACTGTTGTCACAGGAACTTCAAGCTGTTTAGAGATGGTCTTATAGCCTTTACCTTTAAGATGTTTGTCTATCATTTTTTTCGGATGTCCTGGGACAATTCTCTCCTTCGCTTTCTGTTGTCCATGTTCAGTGTGGTACACACCTTTTCACCAAACAGCAGGGTGACTACTTGTCTCCCTTTAAATAGGCAGACTGACTGATTATGAGTTTGGAAACACCTGTGATGTCAATTAAATGACACACCTGAGTTAATCATGTCACTCTGGTCAAATAGTTTTCAATCTTTTATAGAGGTACCATCATTTTTGTCCAGGCCTGTTTCATTAGTTTGTTTTTTAAATAATTATGTTAATCAACAATTCAAAAGTAATGGCTGTTTTTGATTATTTAATTTTCAATAAATTTTATTTATTGTTACTTTTGTGAGTTTCAAGTGATTTCAGTGAGAATTGTGGGTTTTCCTTCTTTAACTGAGGGGTACCAACAATTTTGTCCACGTGTGTAGTTAAAGAAAATCCAGTTATTCAGTTTCTTTCTGTGATAAACAGAATTTTAGTTTTTTTTTTTTTGAGAGATAAAATCATGGGCAGGTGTCGGGGTTTAGAGGGTTAATCTAACGTTAGTTTTGGATGCTCTCAGTGGATGTAAACATCTCAGACCAGATGTGAATCGTGTTGCCGCCCCGTTTGGACATTTGGTCCATTTATTCTTCACACAGGACTCAACAGTCGCTGCTTATCTCCCAGTAGAAACCTTGACACAGACACAGAAACCAGCTCGTCCTCCTCTGAAAAGGCAAACTGTGCCGTTTTGTGATTGTGCTGCTAAACAAAAAGTACAACTTGAGAAACACTTAAAGGCAGATATCTGTGCTTTCTGTTGATGTGGAGCGACACTTCCTCCCAACTAGACACTGCAGTTTGACGCTGCCTTCACAAGCTGCAGACGGGTGACACATTAAAGGAAAAGGGGCCTCTGGTATGCTGTGGGGGCATTTAACTGGTATTTGGGTCCAGTTTGGGTCCACTTGCCCACCACATCAATGAACACATAGAAATGCTTAAAGTATAAAATGAAATTCTATCCCATCCCTCTAGAGTTCCACAGACGTGAACAATCAAAGCTGAGGAGCACTGAAGCTGTTCTGACTTTGCTCAGACACTTAAGGTTGGCTTTTCCTTTAATTTGTCACCTGTCTGTAGCTGTCTACAGACTGCAGGGCTCTTGGTACAATTACAGCAACATCTGGTTTATATTTGGCCCCTTTTGGTTTTTATTTTGTCTAAACTGAATGGACTGATGCAGGAAAATAGTTTGGTCATCACGTTTACATTTAAAGTAACGTGTGGTGATATTCCACACTTTTTTCTCCTGTCAACAAATAATAAAGTCAAACCAGCTCTAAACTGATCCTAACAACAGGAAATGTTACAGAAAGCTCCACACATACATTAGATATCTGCTGCTCAAAGGAGTCTAACAAGCACACCGTTTTCTTCAACATCTGACACAAACTACAGCGTTAATCTGTTTTAAAACTCACAAGTTCAGTTTCATTTTTAAAGATTTCTGTCTTCAGAAGGAACCAGTGAGAACCAGAACAACACTTCTGGTTCTTTCACTGGATTTACTGTCAAGAAACAGATTTTAATAAAAAAAAAACAAAGCAGCCCCACACTTTAAAAAAACAAAACCTTTCAGGCACTTTCTCCAAATACAGCAGCGATCATCCAGCAGTCATGAACATCTTTACATAAATAAATCATGACCATTTGTAGCTTCAAGACAGACACTTAAAGGCCTGATAATTATAGAAATAAGACCAGATATGAGTTCATCTCAACGACAGAACAACAGACAGTCATTGTGGTTAGAGGAGGAA
Source organism: Acanthochromis polyacanthus (assembly GCF_021347895.1). Lineage (NCBI taxonomy): Eukaryota > Metazoa > Chordata > Actinopteri > Pomacentridae > Acanthochromis > Acanthochromis polyacanthus. The sequence goes on along the minus strand of NC_067134.1, from coordinate 28,740,625 downwards.
CTAACAAAGACACAAACATGTTTTCTGGCTGGTGATAAATGTGAAGGTGCTCATTTAACTTTGATTATATCGAGTCTAAGGCGTTAGAAAAGGATTTCCACACATTCATAAAGTGCAGGATGAAGCCTTCTATCTGTGATGCTTTTTAAAGCTGCATTGACCTTTTTGTTTTTGCAGTCTTTGATTTGTAGCAAGCAGACATCGTAGCTAGCTAGTAAAGGGCACGATGAGAAAGTGTTCTGAGACGTTTAATGACCTCCATGTTAAACCAATTAGCTCAGTGTTGTTATATCTCAGTGGCAGATGGAGCAGCTCAGCATCATCCCCATTAGTTCAGTAATATTCGTACCAGGAATGCAGTTTTTAACTGTTTTCTGAACCAACAGTTAGCAGCTGATTAACCGTTAGCGTGCTGATAGCGGACATGTAACAGCACTAGAAACACCCATCAGTGTTCTAATCTACTTTTTGGATGTGTTTTTGCTGCATTTCAGTCTCAGTGCTTGTTTTCTGTTACAGTCTGATGTGTTGAGGTCGTTCAGCTCGTTCTGGAGATCTTTACCTGGTGGCTAACATGGAGCGATGCAGCTTGTGTTTGAAGCAGGTAAAAGCACAGTGAACATCCTACAGTAGATCTGGAGACATTACCTTCTACTGGGTCACCAAGTGGCTGCAGAGATGATTGAAGCTCTCCTGATGAACTGTGCTCACTCACCTTTGGTGTGTTCGTATGTGAGAACTGATCACTCGTTCAGTGCTATCTGCAGGAGGCTGCCTCGCTGCTAGACGGAGAGTCTGATTCTGCTCGGCCGTTGGTCAGGACCTCCTGCTCAGAGCGCCTCCTGGAGGCCAGTTTGCAAAGTCCAGCGAGGAGGAAGATCACAGAAATGACGGCAAAGTAGGCGCCATAGATGAGGAACTGAGGAGAGGAAAGAAGAGAAGCAATCAGATCCACCCTGATGAAGGAGACAGGACGGTTAGCTCTGTGGCATCAAAGGAGACAGAGTGGAGGGATGAGGACAGGTATCCTGCACATCCAAAAACAAAGGCTGAATCCCAAACCGCCCCCTACACACTATCCCTACACACTATCCCTACACACTACCCCTACACACTACCCCTACACACTACCCCTACACACTACCCCTACACACTACCCCTACACACTATCCCTCCGTTTGCACGTTCCCGTGGAGGGTCCTCCATATTAAGGGCCGTCCCAAACCTCGTAGGGCGGAGGGAGAGTGGACTGTTCAGCCCTTAAATAGCGAGTCTGCATCGATGCTCACTCTGGACAACTTTTTCAGGAAGTGCAACGTCGAAATGGAGGAGGAAACAACATATTGATGTGAGTTCCACATGCGTCCTTTATTTCTCCCACGCCTTTTTCACACTGACAGAACATCACAAAAAGAGTGGTGTAAAAAGATAAAACAAAAGAAATAAATCTTCTTCTCTGCTGACGTTTGATTTCATTGTGCACCCCCTGACATCTTAAAATTTGAACACAACTGACAGAATTCATTTATTCATTTGTTGGATTTGAAATGCCAGATAATAGGATTGGAAAACATGTGAGTGAAAAAAAGTGGGACGCTTTTGTCTTCTGGAAGCAGCAGCGATCCTTGTTAGTTGCAACCTGTGCCACAGCGCTACAGCCATGACAGTAGGCGTCTTTGTGTTACCATAGCGATGACGTTTTCCGGTGAGGCGACAGGGCGTCCCATTCCTGACGATCGTATTTATACCCTCCCCCTTCAGTAATAGGTGCCCTCCACAGCTGCGAGTGTGACTTCTTTTGGAGTGACACTCGGTAGTGGAGGGGGAGTGTGTAGGGGGGGTTTGGGATTCAGCCAAAGTCTCACTCTCATATTTCATTAGAAATGTGACCTGTTTGCTCAGTTCAGTCCAGGTGGGACTTTTATTTTGGAAGGCTGTGTAGATGCTGTAGCTGCTCACCTGTTTGTAGACGTCGAGGCCGAGGCCTGCTGTGTCCACCACCACCACCGTGAGCAGCGTCTGCAGCAGCAGAGCGACGAAGGTGTTCACTCCAAACACCAGGGCGTAGCGCTGCATGCTGAGGCTGGCTGCAATCTGGAACCTGAAAGTCCACAGAATACTTTATTACAAGCTGACAAAGAAGTCAACCCACTAAACACTGACCTAAAAGAAACGAGAGAAGAGGAGGCAAACAGTGAGTGATCCACCACTGCTGTTTATCTAAGCTCACATTTATTTATTGTCGGGGATTCAGCAGCGTTCCCACACTTTAAGGGCCTGGAGATGAATGTGGAACTCACTTCAAACCGTTTGAACAAACAGCTCTAAAGGTTGCAATCACTGGTTTCTGCAATCTGGAGTTCAGTTACACAAGTTTCCTGTTACTGTCCTCTGATCTTCAGCTATCAGTGAAATGCACCACTAATAACACAGTACATTAAGAGAAGAAGAAAGTCTGACGGAGTAATAGATTACCTCGTCTTTAATATACTGCCCTTTGAAAACACACTTGTCCAGATCCGTCACAGTGCTTGAGACCGTCAGGCTAAAGTCTGTGGTTAATGTCATTTCGTGTTTCTGTACTCACGTGGCCACCGTGATGAGCAGCATGTACGTGGCTCTGAACAGGACGTAGGAGCTGTAGCACAGCCAGATGTTCTGCACCGTGTCCATGACAAACACACAAGCAGCCATCAGCAGCGAGAGCAGAAACAAAGCCATCTCCCCCCACAGAGCCCAGGACACGGGAAGACAGCCGACCAGCAGGGCAGCCAGAGCTCCTGTAGGGCAGCAGAACCACGGTCACTAACACTGCTAGATCACCTCATCTCCACTGATTAACAGCACAGAGGAGGCAGACCAGTAGAGCTTCACTGTAAAACTTCTTCTGGAATCTGGAGCCCAGGATCATTTTAAATGGAACCTCACCGAGCAGCGTGGACAACGTCTCCACATAGCCGTTGTAGATCTCGTATTCCTTGGAGGATCGGACGTTCTCCCACAGAGCCTGGGCGTAGTTGACGATCTGGAAGTAGCCACAGGTGGCCAAAGCCCACCACAGCGACCAGGCCAGCAGAGGACCACATCTGTAGCACTGAACAAAGTCTGCAAACAAAACCTTCAACACTTCCTTCAGACCGCTGTGACGCCTCTCAGCCTCAGAGGACCTGGACATCTGCAAAGAGACACAGCCACATGTTTAAATCCTGTTCATAGCCTTGGTTGGACCTGGATAAAGCAGCTCTTCACTCACCGTGGAGACCTCCTGGCTGTTCAGAGGAACTTTGCTCTCCAGATCCTCGGTCTTCTCCATCTGTGAGCTGCTCCTGCTGCCAGGCCTCTCCTCTGCTGCTCCTGGACTCTTGTGGAAGAACAAACTCCTCTTGGGCATCGGGAGGAACCAGGGGGCGAGGAAGGCCACGGCGGCCGACGCCAGCGTGATGATGACGAGATGCAGCAGCTGGACTTTGGCCACAGAGAACAGAAGCTGTCCGGTCAGAGAGCCGGTGGCCGAGCCGAACAGGGTGATGCTGCGACAGTAACCCGTCACTCTCTGGTAGTGCTCCGGCTCCACCACGCTGTAGATGTACGAGTAGTAGGCCACATCTGAAGCGGTGGCCAGCCCAAAGAAGAACTCCAGCAGCTGCATGGCCAGCAGACCCTCGGCCTTCCACAGCATCACGTAGGTGACCAGCAGGCTGGAGGCCTGTAGCAGCAGAACCGGCTTGTAGCGGACGTAGTCGGTGACCAGGAAGATGGGGAACAGCAGCGCCAAGTAGGAATACGTCCAGATGGGATAGATCTCATTCACAACCTGCAGAAGACAGAAGATTGGCAGTAATAAGATTGAAATGTACTTTATGTCAATCCTCTCAGTAACAACGGAGCTTTATACAGAGTCCTGGTTTGTTTGCATTGGTAAGCTGTACATCAGTTTGTCCTGGAGGATCCGGAGTGGACTGATCCTCCTGTTTCTGTTTCCTGGACTCAACACGCTCTCCGTTTGTTTCAGAGGGTTAAAGTTAAAGGAGGTGATGTTTTCCTGCAGTATTTTCATTCGGCTTTGCTCCAGAGTGTTGCAACACAACTGACAGCTTTGTACCAAGGATCTTATTGTTCCTCATCTCTGAGTTACATCAGTTAAACGGCTAGCTGCTAGCTGCTAGCTGGTAGCTCGGAGGCAGGGTGACGAGTCCTTCAACCAAACCTGAGTGGATGTGAACAAACGAGTAAGGGCAGACTGACAGCACACATGGATGAATTAATTAGATCATCATTTGATTACCTGCCCAGCCCGAGTCAGTTGTACTCTATATCTCCTGAAAATGAAAATCAGGTGTTGTTGGAATCAGCTCATTAATCTGCTTTATTTCCAGACTGTGGTCGGAAAGGACGGATAGAGGACAGTTACTGTAACGTTAGAGTCCAGCAGTGGTGACGCATTCTGTGGAAAAACATCACAGTTTTCAGCTCAGGATTTGATGAAGGTAATTATTTAAGGATTAGCGAGAAATCCAAAAGCATTCAGCCATTTTTCATGAAAGGATTATTCTGTCTGAGGTTGACAACAGGCCTCATATTATGAAGTTGTCCTTCTGCTGGGACACAGTTCTGATAACGTTAGCAGTGTTATCATGTCTGGCTGCAGGAACATAGAGTTTATTATGGGTTTAGGTACGTTGTTTGTGTCCGTAGCACCTCTCTATAAAATGCAGTAAAACTCAGCAGTCCCACAAACTCAAACGGCAAGAAACTCAGGATGGCAAACAGTTTTATTTGACCAGCTCTGTGCCCCACATTTCAACCAATCTAGCAGTTTTAACCTTCTGAAATAGATTTAAAAGGACCAATTCAACTCATCAGTAGTTTTCCACCCTTTGTGACGGTTATAATTTAGTAATCAGAACTAATCGGATAATTGTTCATTATTTTATAATCATGTTAATTGCCATCTAGTTTCTAATCATGAACATACCACCACTACAACCTCACCTAAAACCATAAACGCCAGGTCTGATAACACAATAAACTAAAAGAAATATTAAAATTCATTATAAAGTCGAGTTTATTTGCCCAAAATGTTATGTGACTGTTTGATCCTGTAGATGGATAGAAACTGGACGATAATCAGCGTTTGTCACAATTATCGTGTTAATGTGATTATCCAACATTGAATTTCCAGATGTTTTTACCAGTCATACTGACACAGCAGCTGGTCAGGGGTCACAGTTTGTATACAGCTAATGCACAGGTATTAATATACAGGTAATACACAGCAGCTTTCTACAGGAAGCATTTGGTTTCCGTTTATTTTAATTCAAAGTTTGCTTTACTTCAACATGTTATTATTGTGGAGTTAAAAAAAGTAAAACAAGCCAAAACTATTCAGCTGCTGAGAAAAAAAACATACATTTGCTTAAAGAAACCAAAAATAATATTTAAATTAAACGTGGTCCAGGTGACGCAAGGTGCCGTCAGAAGTTATCAGATTAGCTTTAGCACCGGAGCTAACTGACCTGGGTCTCCGTCAGGTTCTTGTCGGGTCCCATCAGGTAGGCGGTGAGGAAGGGCTCCGACGGCCGCAGGTTGGAGAAGAAGCCGTAAACACAGAGCAGCAGAGTGGGTAAAAACTCAGACATGATGGACACGGCATGACCTCCACACACACCACCTTCTTCTCTGGCGCTGCCGGTTTTATAGCACGGACACGGTTAGATACACTTCCGCCCCCTCTGGTCAGAATGTGGAACTGCAGCAGCTTTGGTAAGCTCCACATCTTCCAAAAACACTGCAGCTTCTCTCGTTTTTACTCAGTTTTCTCCACAATATGAAGTCCCGCACCTCTCTGGAAACAGCACAACCGTAGCTAGAAGGACAGAGAACTAAAAACCCTTTTATAATTTGGTTAATAGTGGTAATTTCCCATTAAATGTAAATAAACTGCTAACAAATTCTCAACCATTTTTTAAATCCTCACTTTAGTCAGATGTGTCTTTAGTAGACAATGATGAGATCTATAAAACCACCTTAAAATTCTAGAGGACAAAAACATGTTGGACCACATATTCCCCTCTGTTTAAAATAGTGAGAATAACAATATTACACGTCACATACGTATTTTAGTTCAAATATTGTATGTTATGAAGGTACTTAGGAGGATTTGACCTTCCAGATTTTCCCCCTCCATAAATAAATACACAAACAGCATTGGGTCTTTAATATTTGGGAAACTCTTTATTGATAAATGTACTTTACTTTGAAATGGTCCAGTGTTTCCACCGAACAGTTTACACCAGGAGACGGACCGACAGGTACAGTGAATATTTAATCCAACCAACAGACACCAAGGAGAGCAGAGCGCAGATTACTGAAGCTTTATTTGACCGTTTACTGCCAGAAATATGTTGTTTGGATGTAGTTTGTAACTCAAAGCCACGTAAGCCAACAAGCTGACTAAAGAATTCTGTTTGTTTTGGTCACAGCAAACCTTCACATGACGCTAAAAGAGGAAAAGGCAAGACTGAAAGAAATTCTCTAAAAGAAAAGTGTCCAAGAAAGCCTCGACACATTCAGACTCTGCAGCTTTAAGACAAACTGGCATCAAAAGCTGATTAAAGAGGTTCAGAAATGACTCAGTGCGGTAGAAGGGAAGCAATAAACCTCAGCAGAGAAGCACGGGAACAATATTAACAGTAGGAAGCTTCTATCGATGCTGCGTTCCAGATTCTGAATATAATTTATACAGGAGATAGTTCACTCTCTGTTAGCCGTTTAGCTGCAGCAGGCAGGAAAAGCTCTGACAGCGCCACCTGCAGACAGGCTGGTTTAAACCAAAGCTAGAAGGGGAGTGAATCCTGGATTTACATTCATGAGTGAAAGCTGCTGCTGTGTGACTGTAAGAGGAGAAACCATCAGTGTTGTGCTTTAAAGCTTCTGCTGCAGAATCACTGGAGACAGTTTGAATTTATGAACTCAAAGCAGAACGTTTTACTGTGACGAACCAGATTTCATTCTTTTCTGAAACAGTTTTGAGAACTCTAAACCTGTACAGAAACATCAGAGGGTTTTAGGGCCGTAACTCGTCTGCAGATTTACCCACAGTCAGATGAGAGGATGAATTTCAGCTTCATTTCTGTGAGTAAAGTACAGAGATGCGTTAGCCTAGCTTAGCATACAGACTGGAACTAGAGGGAACTGCTAGCCTGCTCCGCTACAAGCAAAAAAAAAAAAAAAAACAGAAGCGAGTCAAACTGCTGCTTGTGAAAGTAAGATTGGTCGGAGTTTGTAGAAGGTTGTGTTGTTAATGCCACCGCTGGACGCTCAGAGATGAACCTGACGATCCTCTGGTCTGATCCACAGGCGCTGCAGCTACATGGTGAAGTGTCTCGTGTAATCGTATTCTATTGTGGGAATGACGGCCTGCACAAACTTGAGGAAAATCAGAAGATACCTGGAGGTCTGAGTTGAGGAGCATGGAGGGAAGGTACAGCACTGGAACACATCAACATCTCCTCCCAGACGGAAACAGAACAAACATGTTTCAGTAAAAACACTTTCTAAGGATACATGTGCACTCCGAGCTCTCCTCCTCCTTCTGCCACCGTCTCAATGATCTTTTTCATCACTTCAGCATGTCTGAAAGCAAAAATCACATCAGCAGCAGGTTGGAAAGAATGAATCGTTGGTTTTCCAAAAAGCAGTCAGATGTGGCTTTGCTCTCACTGTTTGTGCTGCTGCTGATGGAGGAAGTGTTCCAGCTCAGACAGTATGAGACTGAAAATGACTGAAAACAGTGAGCGAAGGCGTTGAAACGAGTGACTTTATCCATAACGGCTGTTCTATATGTGAAGAGGTAAACCTTAATGTCATTCTGTCTTTTATTTAGCTGGAGGAAGTGAAAATCATGATTCATTTTCCATTAGTTGTGTTTTTTTTTCAAACAAATCTTCATCTTCCTGTGCTCATGTGGAGGCTGAATGCTAACGGCGTCTGTAAACCAGTTTGTCTGAATTCACTGCAGCTAACGTCAGTGCTGCTGCTGAAACCATTTACACCATCAGGGACAACATCAGCACCACCTGCCTAAGATCTTTTGGTCCTCCTTAAAATGCTCTGAACCACGGGGCTCTGGACCAGAGGACCTCCTAGGGCAGTGGTCGGCAACTGGCGGCCCGCGGGCCAAAACTGGCCCGTCAGGAATAATATCTGGCCCACCAGATGATTTTGAAAATTTGATTTGGCACGGAGCCAAGCCAGTCCGTCACCGCAACACGAAACTCACGTGGTCGGCTGCTGCTGGGCATTTCCGCGTTTGCACTACTGGTCTGACACGGTTGTAGCCAGATTTCACTGAGCAACAGTGTGTGCAAAACATGTGTGTGTCAGGAGTCATTTTTAATACATCTGTGATCAGAATGGAGACGTGTGTCTCAAGCAGCAGCGATCAGCTGTATCACCACACACACACACACACACACACACACACACACACACACACACACACACACACACACACACACACACACACACACACACACACACACACACACACACACACACACACACACACACACACACACACACACACACACACACACACACACACACACACAGAGGTTCTGGACCAGAGGACCTCTCGGGGCGTGCTATAACCTCCATTCGTGTATCTAAAGAGAGAATGTTCCGGTTGTTTCCTCACCTGCAGGGGTGGACGGAGCACATGGCGGGTGGAGGGAGGTGGGGGTGGTTCTCGATGGTGACCGTCTTCTTCACGTGGTCCTGGCTGATGTCCTCGTACATCTGCTCTACAGTCAGCTGCTGCTTGTCCTGGCAGACATGAAACTCTGTGACTTCATGTGATCTCTAAAGGTTCCACCTGCAGATAAAGGCTCCACAGAGGGACGTACCTCATCGTATCCGAACAGCCAGAGTCGGGGGGTCTGGTAGTATTTGTCGTATGTGATGTACAGGTCGTACGTTCTGGTCTGGAGGATGGCGTCTTCACTCCCAGGTTCTGCTTTAGCTTTGGTTTCTACCATTTTACTGGTGTCCAGAGTGGCCTAGAGACAGAGAAGCAGCCGGTTGATGAAGATAAGGGACATGAGGTCAGACCGTCAGTGAAACGCTCTCAGCTCACCTCGTCTGTTTCCAACAGCCCGCTTTCCTCGTATTCTGAAAAGACAGCACAGCATCAGAACATGAGCGCCACCTCAGGCTGCTGGGAGGAAATGAAACGTCTGCTTCATCTACCTTCCATATCTGCTGCCTCTCCGTCTTCATCCTCATCGTCATCATCATCACAGCACGCTGCAGACGTGGCGTTCATGTTCTTGTCCTGACAGACATCAGATCGATTAAACAAGAACTGACGTCTGGAGCTTCAGGTTCATGTTTAAAAAAAATAAAAAATCAGAACCATACCTTATTGTTGTCCAGTGAAATTTCCCTGACAGCATCTGTGACTCCTAACACACCTGCAGAAACACATTCAGAACTTTTTTACAAGCTCAAACACGTCCACATCTTCAACGCTGCGTTTTTCACTCCGCTCACATTTTTGTTCATTTTTCTCCACACTTAAAGTTTTACCTACAGCTCATGGGAACTCGCCTTATTGTGGATATTTCACTGCTTGTATTTCTAATTCCCACACTTGTCTGCTATCTGCAGCTTGTTGATTCTCAGTGGTTGCAGGAAGGAGCATAAAATTGTAGTTTTTCATTTAGTTTGTGGTGACCTCAAATTTATTTTTGGTAAATTCTCAGTTGAGCCGGATGAACATTTCATTGATAATCACAATCTTAAGCTTATTTTGGATCATTTTGCTGACAGGTGATTAGTTCTGTTGTTAGTTCTGATAAATGGTGTAACTTTGATAAACTTGTCAGAAAACGTGCCTTTAAAAGCTTCCAGTGGGTTTTATCATGTCTGCTATAAGTTACATCTCCTCTTAGTGGTAGAAAATGTTTACCACTGTTTGATCAAAGTTTCATCTGAAGCATGATTTAATAAAAAAAATGATACCAAACTTCTAACCCAGATCAGCTCGCAGAACGTTTTCTATTGTATCTTCTGGAAAAACTGGTTTTACTGGATTTGTGCCCTAATTACTGCTGACCTGGTTTTTAACAGACTTCAGTGAGTCCCAGAAGTCCACCAGCCTCCTGGGTTAGTGACTGAACAGAGCTGATAACGTTCAGGTTGTTTGTTTGATTCCAACCTGAGTTGTGGTACGTGTCCACCCAGCCTCCGTCTCCATCGTCCTCCTCTATGATGGCCTCCAGCTCGTCTGAATACTCCATCTGTTTACAGCGCTTGTAACACGGAACTGCTCGGCAGAAAGGGGAAGTTAAACACGTCAGAAACTGTCAGTGGGGTAACGATTGATGGGACAGACTGGCCTTAAGTCCACCTCTTACCGTTACGTGTCAGGAGAAACTGTTTATCTTGAGGCAGATACGGCTTCACCTTCACTTCTTCTCCTGTGGCCCTGAAGAGGAGATGGAGTCAGAGTTTTATTTCACATCAGGTCATGCAGTGTGTCCTTCAGACGGCCACGGAGCTAAAAGAACCGCCTCAAAATGCTGAGAACCGAAGAAGCCTTTTAGATTAGACTCCAAATGTCTGCAAGTGCAGCTGCTTTCTACTGAAGGGATCAAACCTGATTGGTTCCTAGACGTGTGACTCAGCTCACCATTTCCATGTGGGGCAGTGATGGACCAGATGATCTCCAGCTGCAACAAACTGAAACAGAACCACAGCAGTAATAATGAACCACAGACAGAAATAAAACCACAGCAGTAATAATGAACCACAGACAGAAATAAAACCACAGCAGTAATAATGAACCACAGACAGAAATAAAACCACAGCAGTAATAATGAACCACAGACTGAAATAAAACCACAGCAGTAATAATGAACCACAGACTGAAATAAAACCACAGCAGTAATAATGAACCACAGACTGAAATAAAACCACAGCAGTAATAATGAACCACAGACTGAAATAAAACCACAGCAGTAATAATGAACCACAGACTGAAATAAAACCACAGCAGTAATAATGAACCACAGACTGAAATAAAACCACAGCAGTAATAATGAACCACAGACTGAAATAAAACCACAGCAGTAATAATGAACCACAGACTGAAATAAAACCACAGCAGTAATAATGAACCACAGACTGAAATAAAACCACAGCAGTAATAATGAACCACAGACTGAAATAAAACCACAGCAGTAATAATGAACCACAGACTGAAATAAAACCACAGCAGTAATAATGAACCACAGACAGAAATAAAACCACAGCAGTAATAATGAACCACAGACTGAAATAAAACCACAGCAGTAATAATGAACCACAGACTGAAATAAAACCACAGCAGTAATAATGAACCACAGACTGAAATAAAACCACAGCAGTAATAATGAACCACAGACTGAAATAAAACCACAGCAGTAATAATGAACCACAGACTGAAATAAAACCACAGCAGTAATAATGAACCACAGACTGAAATAAAACCACAGCAGTAATAATGAACCACAGACTGAAATAAAACCACAGCAGTAATAATGAACCACAGACTGAAATAAAACCACAGCAGTAATAATGAACCACAGACTGAAATAAAACCACAGCAGTAATAATGAACCACAGACTGAAATAAAACCACAGCAGTAATAATGAACCACAGACAGAAATAAAACCACAGCAGTAATAATGAACCACAGACAGAAATAAAACCACAGCAGTAATAATGAACCACAGACTGAAATAAAACCACAGCAGTAATAATGAACCACAGACTGAAATAAAACCACAGCAGTAATAATGAACCACAGACTGAAATAAAACCACAGCAGTAATAATGAACCACAGACTGAAATAAAACCACAGCAGTAATAATGAACCACAGACTGAAATAAAACCACAGCAGTAAGTATGAACCAAACACAATCTCAGAAATCACAGAGGATATAGAGGAAGTCAGTTCTCCAACAATGTAAGGTGTTTTATAATCAGCAAAACCAAACAATTCCAAAGTGACAGCCTGAATACGGTCAGTGTCGGCGGTAATGCTGAAATACAGTACTGGACAGGTTAAATGACAGAAACTAGATAAATAATACACCTGGAATTAGATTTAAACTGTGGTGTAATTTACCGAGCAATGACAAAATAACGTCTGAGTAAATACATCCCAGAAGCCACAGAGTGGATAGAAATAATTCAGAAAATATAGGTTATGAGACACGCGACCCTAAAAGCTGAAAGTTTTTAGGGAAAATGGAAATCCTATCTGATGTCAGGTGATCAGTTATTATTGATCACTTTTTAACTGTATGAGAATGCAGGGCTACATAGTCAGTTCTCACCTCTTCTGGTGTGATGACTCCAGTCTCTTTGAATTTCGATTCCTGTGATCAAAAACAAAACAGCATCTTACAGCACTTTCAGTTCCAGCTTTAAACAGAAGAAGATCTAACCCAAACCATTTAGCACAAAACACTCAGGAGGGATGGATATTCCTTTAAATTTATGTCTTCACTGTTAAATAGCGTTCAGGTGGACACTAGTAAGCACCGTGTTACATGTTCTCCTGTGTTCCTGACATCTCCACTCCACATCTAACCAGCTGTGTCATGATGTTTACCTTCAGTAACATGTTCTCCTGTGTTCCTGACATGTTCTCCTGGGTTCTCTAACTAGCCTCATAGCATTCAGCTAGCTGTGTCATGATGTTTACCTTCAGCACCGGCGTCAGGAACTCCGCCACCCCCAGAGCCGTTCCCTTCACCGTGTTTATCACGTTCTGCATCTTCGCTAGGTCCTCCTGGATACAACGGCAGCTGTTCTTCTTCTCGAACCGTCCTGTCCAATTATTCTGACATATCTCTCAGACTGCCAGCAAGAGCTAATCACATGACACGAATCAACACTTCCGGTATTCAGCTCTCGCGAGAACGTGTGAGTCGATGAAGTTAGCTTCCTATTCGACGAGATGCTCATGTTCGGCATCTTAAATAAACCCTTAATGTTTCTGAAACCCGCTTTAATTAAAATATGTGAAACGTTTATTCCTTTTGTAAAAATGCAACAAAGGAAGATTTATCTGCACATAAGACCAAGCCCTGATCTAAAATACAGACTGGCTAAACCAAAATTACTCAGTCAGAAATATAAACACTACAAAACATTTAAGTAAAGCAGAAAAATATGACCTAAAAATATAAACAGAAGCAGAAAAATGTGTCCTAAAAATATAGAAATAAGTTGGAACATAAATCTAGAATGTGCTTTTCCTAAAAATTAAGGTGTAAGTTTAATAGTGCACACATATAAAAAATAGTCAGATTATCCTATTTAAAAAAGATTTTCACTTATTTATTCAGTCATTTAATTTTCACATCTTCACAAACAGAATAAAGGACACACACATTTAGTAAACAAACAGAATCAGCCGCTGAACGCTGCATGTGGAGTTCCCCTTAACTTTGCCCTTAACCGCCGAGGCGGAAGCAGTGAATCAGAAACCAACTTCAACGTCGTCGGAGGTGTGGAGGTGACACAAACGTGCGTGGAAATCCAACATCAAGCGAAAGCAACATGTATTTTAATGATTATCTAATGTGACTGTAGCTTGTCAGTGTGCTAAAGGAGCCACTAGGATAAGCTAAGCTAGGCCAGGCTAGCTTGAGACGTAGCGGGTTGAACTCAGACTGTACAATACAGTCTATGGTTGAACTATGTGGAGATTCCGGGTGGAAGCGAAGGTCCTCCGTGGGCTTCTGAACACCTTCAGGACAAATGGGACCTGCTGTCATGTTTCAGGGAAGAAGTGGGTGAAGCCGAGCGGGTTTGACACCGGTTTGAAGACTTACAACAGCCTGACCAAACAGAAAGAGCCTCTGATCCTGGCTAGAGAGGGAGTCGCTACCTGGTAGGTTTAGCTTCATGTTTGTTATTATTGTTTATTATTATCAGCTGTTTACATCCTTTTACCTGGTAGGGTTAGCTTCATGTTTGTTATTATTGTTTGTTATTATCAGCTGTTTACATCCTTTTACCTGGTAGGTTTAGCTTCATGTTTGTTATTATTGTTTGTTATTATCCTCTGTTTACATCCTTTTACCTGGTAGGTTTAGCTTCATGTTTGTTATTATTGTTTATTATTATCCTCTGTTTACATCCTTTTACCTGGTAGGGTTAGCTTCATGTTTGTTATTATTGTTTATTATTAACAGCTGTTTACATCCTTTTACCTGGTAGGGTTAGCTTCATGTTTGTTATTATTGTTTATTATTAACAGCTGTTTACATCCTTTTACCTGGTAGGTTTAGCTTCATGTTTATTATTATTGTTTATTATTATCAGCTGTTTACATCCTTTTACCTGGTAGGTTTAGCTTCATGTTTGTTATTATTGTTTATTATTATCCTCTGTTTACATCCTTTTACCTGGTAGGTTTAGCTTCATGTTTGTTATTATTGTTTATTATTATCAGCTGTTTACATCCTTTTACCTGGTAGGTTTAGCTTCATGTTTGTTATTATTGTTTATTATTATCAGCTGTTTACATCCTTTTACCTGGTAGGGTTAGCTTCATGTTTGTTATTATTGTTTATTATTATCCTCTGTTTACATCCTTTTACCTGGTAGGGTTAGCTTCATGTTTGTTATTATTGTTTATTATTATCAGCTGTTTACATCCTTTTACCTGGTAGGGTTAGCTTCATGTTTGTTATTATTGTTTATTATTATCAGCTGTTTACATCCTTTTACCTGGTAGGGTTAGCTTCATGTTTGTTATTATTGTTTATTATTATCAGCTGTTTACATCCTTTTACCTGGTAGGTTTAGCTTCATGTTTGTTATTATTGTTTATTATTATCCTCTGTTTACATCCTTTTACCTGGTAGGGTTAGCTTCATGTTTGTTATTATTGTTTATTATTATCCTCTGTTTACATCCTTTTACCTGGTAGGGTTAGCTTCATGTTTGTTATTATTGTTTATTATTATCAGCTGTTTACATCCTTTTACCTGGTAGGTTTAGCTTCATGTTTGTTATTATTGTTTATTATTATCAGCTGTTTACATCCTTTTACCTGGTAGGTTTAGCTTCATGTTTGTTATTATTGTTTGTTATTATCAGCTGTTTACATCCTTTTACCTGGTAGGGTTAGCTTCATGTTTATTATTATTGTTTATTATTATCAGCTGTTTACATCCTTTTACCTGGTAGGTTTAGCTTCATGTTTGTTATTATTGTTTATTATTATCAGCTGTTTACATCCTTTTACCTGGTAGGGTTAGCTTCATGTTTGTTATTATTGTTTATTATTATCAGCTGTTTACATCCTTTTACCTGGTAGGGTTAGCTTCATGTTTATTATTATTGTTTATTATTATCAGCTGTTTACATCCTTTTACCTGGTAGGGTTAGCTTCATGTTTGTTATTATTGTTTATTATTATCCTCTGTTTACATCCTTTTACCTGGTAGGTTTTGCTTCATGTTTATTATTCTCTGTTTACATCCACAGCAGCTCATTAACCTCTTCTGTACCACAGACTGTATAATAGAAATGTTGTCCTGTCCATGTGGCGTTCAGGTACAGCTGTGGACCCACCGTTTACGACCACGCTCACCTGGGTCATGCTTGGTAACTATAGACACACTGAATACAAACCCTGAATATCTGAGCTAAATACACCTGAGTGTCTGAGCTAAACCTGTGTATCTGGCTTAGATAAACCCGTGTTTCTGCGTCCTGTCTCAGCTCCTATGTCAGGTTTGACATCCTGCAGAGGATCCTGTCCAGCTTCTTTGGAGTCACCGTCGTCCACGCCATGGTGATCACAGACATAGATGATAAGATCATCAAGAGAAGCTGGGAGGTGAAGATCTCAGCAGACCAGGACGTCTCATGGCTGCTGTCTTATTGTTTTTGATGAGTGTGTAAATCGTTCTGAACTGTGTTTCCTGTGTGACAGGAGAGCGTTTCTCCAGCCGTCGTAGCCAGAATGTATGAAGACGAGTTCAAGAAGGACATGCTGTCATTAAAGGTGTGGGCTTCAGTTTACTGTCTGTCAGAGCTGATTCAAACATCTCAGATGAAGTGATGTGATCCTGTTCAGGGATGTACCGTCTGTCCTAACCCAGAGCTTTAATGTGAACTACAGCTCATTGTGTCTGCTGACATGTCTGTATCTTCTGTCGTTGTTCTTGAGGTGATTCCTCCTGCAGTGTATTTAAGAGTCACTGAGAACGTGCAGCATATTGTTGCGTTTATTGAGCGGATCATCACAAACGGACACGCTTATGCCACTAAAGAAGGTGAATCATTGAGGCCTCCTCGTTTCTTTTGTGATGTGGGGGGGGAGTGGATGAGCTGATGTTTGTCAGCCTGTGTGCTTGCAGGTGACGTTTATTTTGACATCCAGTCCATTGGTGACCGCTATGGGAGGTTTGGGGGAGCTGCGGAGTCTCAGGGAGAAGCTGGTGAGTTTTTCTTTGCCAGTTTCCATCCACATGGTGCTTTCTTAACACATGATGAAATGACTGTAGACAGGAATGAAGGCACAGATACTGCTGTTGGGATCACTTAGAAATGTCCTTATTGTTGAAAGAAAAGCAGTTTTTATCACTGAGGATGAGATTAAATGACTGATAAATCCAGTGTAGACATAGTTAATGTGGTAAATGACTGTTCTAGCTGTAAATGTTTAATGGAATATCTCCATAGGGGTACAGAGGAACATTTCCAGCAACCATCACTCCTGTGTTCTAATGCTACATTGTGTTAGCTAATGGTGCTGAAAGGCTCATTGATGATTAGAAAACCCTTGTACAGTTATGTTAGAACATGGATAAAAGTGGGAGTTTTACTGGATGACCCCAGACTTTAGAACCGTCGTGTTTATGTTTTGTTCATTTTTATGAGGATAATGTGGGATTAAAAGTTAGTAAAAGGTTTTTTAATATAAATTTTAATAGCCAGATGTTCATTTTTCCTCTAACCGTACATCACTTTAAAACATCGGTTCTCATTGATCAGTTTCACTCCTGATTAAAACTCATTGATCAGTTCTTTATTCTTGCTGCTGTTGTTCTGTATCAGACGGACACTGATGGATAAAAACCTGTTTTCTTCTGCAGGCAGCTCCAGTAAACGAGACCAGAGGGATTTTGCTCTGTGGAAGCGATCTAAACCTCAGGAACCGTTCTGGGAGTCTCCGTGGGGCCGAGGACGCCCCGGCTGGCACATCGAATGTTCCACAGTCGCAAGGTTTGGACTCCCAGCATCTCGTCTGTCTGTGGTTTAGTTTGGACTGTTTCTGAAAGCACTGGTTCCATTATTCAGGCTCTGAAAACCAGAAGCTTCATTTAGGCTTCATGAACAGAACTGTTGAGGTTTCAGGGTGTTTTTTGCTGCTGTCACATTTCTCCTCATTGTTCTCTTCTAAATAAAGTCCTGCACCTCCATGGAAACAGAACAAGGAGGAGAAGGAACTCACTAATGTCTCCTGTGCAATAGAATACAGTTAGAATGCTATCGGATAGGAGAAATCAAAAAGGAAAGTTGAATTTCTTGAATTATTTATTTTGAAACATTGAAAAAAGTGTAATCAGTATGTACAACATGAACACATGTTTTTTTCTGTCTTTAACATGTTCCTGTCTGCAGTTCAGCAGAAAGTCTCTGAGTTTTGTTACAGACTCATTCAGGGTTCAGCTGAAGAGCTCCAGTTTTTTATTTTTTTTTAAAGAATCTACTTAATGCTAAAGACATATTTTTTTTGTAGAGTAAAGTTGTTTTGATGAAGATTTGTGGTGGAACAGTGCATCTCACATGATCAGTCCTGTTTTAGAGTCTGTGGCTCAGATCTACAGATGAAGAAGCCTTTATTTGTCACACATCTGTGAAATGTGTTTTTTGTAGACTGCAGGGTCAGGAAGGTTCAGGCCCACATCAGGGTTTGAGCCTCTGACCTTCTGATCTGTGGTCCAGTCTGACTGATCACTGCCTTTAAACCTGTCAAACTGACCAAACAGGAATGATATGAAATGGTTTCAGCACATTTAATTTACTGCAGAGAGCTCTAGGTTTTTTATAATATCTAAGTGGAGACAAACAGGAAAACTTCTCTGAGCTGAAGCTGAAGCAGCAGAAGAAGTGATGGAAGCTCTTCCTCTTTAGATAAATGGGATGGAAATCTTCTTCTTCGGACTGAAGTGTGCTGTCAGACTGGATAATTAATGACGGCTGTAACTCTCCTGTCCTTGTCTCAGCTGTGTGTTCGGCAGTCAGCTGGACATCCACTCTGGAGGGATTGACCTGGCGTTTCCTCACCATGAGAACGAGGTGGCTCAGAGTGAAGCCTTCCATCAGAGTGGTCAGTGGGCCAACTACTTCCTCCACTCAGGTGAACCTGGCTGTTTGTATGAAGGCTTCCTGCTGTCAGATCCTCTTTTCTGTTCCATCATTTGCCCAGATTTGTTCATTTTTAGCTTTCTCTATGACACTATTCTGTAATCTGGTCTTTTAGTTCCCAGGAATCCAAACCGCTTCTTCACAGTTTTTGTTTTTGTCACATTTTTACTCGGTGTACTTTCATTTTTGGCTGCAGCATAAAGTCCTGTATCTCTGCTGTAGTTTAAACTGTGGAGTATGATGCAGTCAGAATGCCACAAATCATTAAAAACAAAACAAATAGGTACATTTATTTACTTATTTGTTATTGTCAGATTTGAAGCTTTCTGACAGTTCTTCATGTTGGAGAGAAACGATGACAGTAAATCCAGTTTCCTGCTAACGCTGCTGCATTACTCTGTAAATACTGACTAGTTTTACTGTTTTAGGACACTTACACCTCAAAGGCAGCGCAGAGAAAATGTCTAAGTCTTTAAAGAACTTCATCACCATCAAGGTAAAGTCCTCAGAATTATTCATCACTTATTGAGCTCTATTAAAACAAATCTCTGTGTCTTTGCTGAAATGTTTGTGTCTGTCCTCCATCAGGACTTCCTGGAGTCTTACTCTGCAGATGAATTCAGGATGTTTTGTCTTTTGACCAAATACAGATCAGGTGTGAATAAAAACGGAGATGTTGTGAGTTTGTTTTGTGTGCAGCTGCAGGTTTCTGTGTAATGTGGTGTCAGAAAACGACGCATTGGTGTGAATCATTTCATCGTTCTGGTGTCTCCACAGCTATAGACTACAGCGACGGCAGCATGTCGGAGGCTCGCAGCTCTCTGGAAACCATCTCCACCTTCATCCACGACGCTCAGGCCTACATGAAGGGTCAGCTGCAGCGTTCTCCGGTCCAGGAGCATCTTCTCTGGGAGAGGTAACGGCTTGGAAGTCTGAAATATACAAGGATCATTGCAGAACTGGAGGTCATGTCTGAATGTTTGGAAAATCAACCTTCTCTTCTCCAGTTTTCTGCTCCACATTGATCAATAATAGGTATTGATTGGCTCATTTTTATTCCATGTTTTCTGTGTTGTTGCTAACCCTACTCTAATCCATGCTAATGTGATCTTTTTCTCAGCAGTAGAAGCTAGATATTTAGCTAGCTGTTACTGCTGACCACTGATGGAAAACAGTCCAAAGAATGAGTCTGATCTGATTATATGAGGTAGAGAGAGACGTTCAATCAAGGCTGACAATGGATGAAAAGATGGAAAATAGAAGAGAGGACATAGCTTTGATCTACACATTCTGTAGGAACACTGTTGGAGGATGGAAACGCAAAAACAAGACACAAAATAACAAAAGTAAGACACAAAATGACAAAAATGAGACACAAAGTGACAAAAACAAAACATAAAATGACACAAACCTCGTCACCAGGTTCTGTTAACATGTTGTGGGAAACGTTCCATGAGTAATAATTATGATTTAAAATGTTCCCATAATTACAGACTTGAATAAAAAATAAAACCAATAAAAGTAGATTTAAAATTGAACTGTTTCATCAGAGATCCATCCATTAGGGGAACTTTAGACTTAATTGATGTTTTAAAATATTTTAAACATTCTTTTCTCCTAGTTTTTATAGATTTGGTCTCAGGACAAGAACATTAACAGAACTACTGATGTTTTAGGGTTTAAAACATGGATTATGGGATGTAAAACGTCCTCCAGCTCTGGAATGATCCATGAAGTCCTGCATCTCTGTGGAACCATCAGGACCATGACTAGCAGCAGAGAGAACTCCAACATGTGTTGACTTTACTGTATGAAAGTCTTTCCTCTGTCCAGGTTGGCTGAGACTAAGTCGGCCGTGCTGAAAGCTCTGTTAGATGACTTCGACACCCCGAGAGCCGTCAGTGCTCTGATGAACCTGGTTTATCACGGAAACTGTCAGCTGCACCCTGTTTCTATGGTAACTGTCAGCTGCGCCCTGTTTCTACGGTAACTGTCAGCTGCGCCCTGTTTCTACGGTAACTGTCAGCTGCGCCCTGTTTCTATGGTAACTGTCAGCTGCGCCCTGTTTCTACGGTAACTGTCAGCTGCACCCTGTTTCTACGGTAACTGTCAGCTGCACCCTGTTTCTACGGTAACTGTCAGCTGCGCCCTGTTTCTATGGTAACTGTCAGCTGTGCCCTGTTTCTACGGTAACTGTCAGCTGCACCCTGTTTCTCTGGTAACTGTCAGCTGCGCCCTGTTTCTACGGTAACTGTCAGCTGCACCCTGTTTCTACGGTAACTATCAGCTGCACCCTGTTTCTACGGTAACTGTCAGCTGCGCCCTGTTTCTACGGTAACTGTCAGCTGCGCCCTGTTTCTACGGTAACTGTCAGCTGCGCCCTGTTTCTACGGTAACTGTCAGCTGCGCCCTGTTTCTACGGTAACTGTCAGCTGCGCCCTGTTTCTACGGTAACTGTCAGCTGCACCCTGTTTCTACGGTAACTGTCAGCTGCGCCCTGTTTCTACGGTAACTGTCAGCTGCGCCCTGTTTCTACGGTAACTGTCAGCTGCACCCTGTTTCTCTGGTAACTGTCAGCTGCGCCCTGTTTCTACGGTAACTGTCAGCTGCACCCTGTTTCTACGGTAACTATCAGCTGCACCCTGTTTCTACGGTAACTGTCAGCTGCGCCCTGTTTCTACGGTAACTGTCAGCTGCGCCCTGTTTCTACGGTAACTGTCAGCTGCGCCCTGTTTCTACGGTAACTGTCAGCTGCGCCCTGTTTCTACGGTAACTGTCAGCCGACTGACATTATCTAAAGGTCACAATGGTTCTGATCTATAAAGATTCTGATCTAAAAATCAGATTTTGTCGCCACAAGTGGAGCTAAAATGCTGGAGTTGTGTTTAGTTAAATATGAGGTTTAGATGCAGACTGAGACCAGATGTTCTAATCTAAAGTCAACCGGTTTGTTGTGTTCCTGTTCAGTCCGATGGAGGGATCCGGAGCCCTGCAGTGTTTGGAGCCATCATCACCTACATCAGAGAGGTCCTGGAGGTGTTTGGGATCGATCTGCTGCACAGGAAGGTCAGATGTTCGGATGTGTGTCATTTAAAGCGGCAGCAGGACGGTGTATGGCAGACTGCGTTAAAACAGCCTCACTGATGTGTTTTAATGGTGTTTGGATGACAGAGGAGCTCTGTAGCTGCAGGGGAGGAAGATCAGTCCAGATCTGATGAACAGCTGAGAGTTCTGGGTTCATTTTAGAAGTCAGAAGTATACGATGTGTACATGTGTGTTCTTTTTACTTACAACTTAGAAAGACAGCGGGACAGAGGCATGAAGAGGTATGATGGGAACCTGAGCATTCAGTAGCTGTTAGTGGAACGTTCAGTGTTCTGACCCAAGACAGAAAACAACAAAAATGAGACATAAAATAACAGAAGCAAGATAGAAAACAACAAAAACGAGACATAAAATAACAAAAACGAGAGAAAACAACAAAAACGAGACAGAAAACAACAAAACGAGACATAAAATAACAGAAACAAGAGAGAAAACAACAAAAACAAGAGAGAAAACAACAAAAATGAGACATAAAATAACAAGCAAGACAGAAAACAACAAAAACGAGGCAGAAAACAACAAAAACAAGACAAAAAACGACAAAAACGAGACAAAATAACAAAAACAAAGACAGAAAATGACAAAGAGACAGAAGGACAGACAGTGTGAGCATTCAGAGTTGTGACTCCTTCCATACTTCCTCTGCAGGAGGCTGATGTTCTGAGCCGCTCTGGATCTCTGCAGGCCGTGGTGGAACAGCTGACACAGTTCAGAAGCGAAGTTCGAGCGTTCGCTTTGACTCGTCAGGATGATTCCACCACAGGATCCTCTAAGAAAGCTGGACTCTACCCAGACAGGATCCCCCTCCTGAAAGCCTGCGACGGCCTCAGAGACACCCTGGCACCGCTGGGAGTGCTGATAAAGGTACGCTGGGTCTGTTCACGGGGAAATGAATGCGTGGATGCAGCTTTTACTCTCACAGGAAGATGACTGATGAACTTCTCATGTGTTTGCAGGACAGAGGAGCCACGTCCACCTGGGAGATAAAAGCTGGTCAGAGAGGACAGGATAAAGGCCAGCAGACGTCCAGCTGAGACACCTCCACCTCTGGACTGATGCTTTATGTGGGCTTGTGGACTGAAAGACTGGAAAATAAAAGCTGTCCTGATGTCAGAACAACAGGAGATAACTCTCAGCTTCTTTCATTCAAAGGTTCAGCTAGCCGTGTGGTTTTTGGTTTGTCTGATGAAAGCTCAGTGGGTCACAGAAGGTACCAGGTTTTCTCCACATTATTTTTAAGGAACCTACCTATTACCTGCCCCAGTGATGAACTATCCAGCAGCTCCTGGGCTTAAAATGAGGTGAACAGTAGTGGCACACTGATCCTACAAGACCGTTATAATGATATTATTATAAATTAATATAACTGACTTTTCCAAGCACCCTCAGGTGTTACCAGGACTGGAAACGTTCCAGTGTGGCTCTACAGATATTTACAGCCTGTGCTCTGAACAGCAGCTGTAGATGTTCCTCCTGCTGCTCCTCTGTATGAACCAGGCTGCTTTTACTTCATTCATCCACTATGTTTTTAGGTTTTTGCTCTTCATACCTCCACTCTGTTTAAACACAAAAGACAAAAACGAGACAATAAATGGGAGCTTTCAAACCCAGTTTTAGTTTCTGGGTTCAGAGTGTTGATGAATCCAGTTTTTTTACGTCGTGGATCTTCTCACCAACACATGAAGCGCTGGTGGCTGCTGACCTCTGGACCTTTTACACGTCATCCACTGTAAACTATGAGAACAACACTGTAAGAACTGTAAAAACAATTCACACCTTTTCACCAAAGCTGCTGCACCTGAACATGTAGTTTTTCTGCTGAATTATCCAAAGTCCAGTCTGTGATCTACAGTCTAAATAAATCAGACAGTCGCCCAGCTGATGCAGAACAACAGCACCAGGATTTAGGAATCACTGTTTTATTCAGGGCACAAACTGATCAATGAGACTGATTTTAAAGTGATGTATGGTTGCAGTAAAAAGGAGAATCTTGGTGTTAAAATTTATACAAAAAACCTTTTACTAACTTTTAATCCCACATTATCCTCATGAAAAAGAACAGAACAAGTTCAGAAGTTTGAGTTCATCCAGATAATTCCATGTTTTCCAGTAAAACTCCCACTTTTATCCATGTGCTAACATAACTACACAAGGGTTTTCTAACCATCAATGAGTCTTTCAGCACCATTAGCTAACACAATGTAGCATTAGAACACAGGAGTGATGGTTGCTGGAAATGTTCCTCTGTACTCCTATGGAGATATTCCATTAAACATTTGCAGCTAGAACAGTCATTTACCACATTAACAATGTCTACACTGGATTTATCATTCATTTAATTCAATTCAATTCAATTTAATTCAATACAATACACTTTATTGTCCCACTTGGGGAAATTTGTCTTGAAATTTAATGGTATCTTCATTGAAAAAACTGCTTTTCTTTCAACAATAAGGACATTTCTCAGTGAGCCCAGACTTCTGAACGGTGGTGTATCTCTAATGAGTTTCCATCTCTGCCTGTCTGCTATATTCTTCTTTCAGCCGGTTTCACACCCTGAGGTGAAAATCAACACGTTCCTGAGCCGTCATGCTTCAGTTCTGTGCTGTTGGTCTGTTCTTTATCACAGCAGAAAACATTCAGAGTGCTCTGAATCCTCACCATCCTGGAGGATTCCTCTTCTTCCAGCTTCTGCAGACGGGGACTGATCTTGTCAGGCAGTATTTTGGTTTATCGACAGACGTTTATGGTGCCATCTATAAATATCATCCCCCTAACACCTTTTAAGAGCCTCATTTCATCAAACTTTGTAACTTTGTGTTGACTGTTAGCTTGTGTGTCAGAGATCACAGGTCTCTACTTTCACTGCAATGTCTTTTTAATTTATTTACTGTTAACAGATGATCAGAGGAGACAGTGTACTAATGAACCAGCACAGGGGTGTACTCACTCCTGTTCTATACTGTAAATACATTTGAATTGTTTGCTGATTGCTGGTAAAACATAGATCCAACGTACAGAATGACCACTTTTCCATTCCAAACTTTCTGTTTAATTCATCACTGGAGGAAGTCTTGGATGTCTTTCCGTAGTTGTCGTCCACCTGGTGACGTTGTTCTTGTATCAGGAGAGGCTCCAGATGACGGTGAGCATCGCCATGACGCCGTTCAGAACAGCCACCCCATAACTCATGTGAAAGCCACGGCCGGATCCACCTCTAGGAGAAAATCCACACTCATTCCTGTTTTTAATCAGCACATGTTTACGTTCCACCAGAAGTTCAGCTGAGTTACCTGAAGGCTGCCAGTTTCAGCGGCGTTGGGAACACCATGCCGGGCTGGTAGGAGTCCAGGTAGGAGAACGTCCAGGAGAAGACACAGCAGATACATCCTACTAACACTGACAGCACCAGGATGCTCCAGAAACCTGCACAAACACACCTTTTATTCAAACTCATCCTGGATCAGAGTGGGCAGAGCCGGTACACTCACTGATAAACCCAGTATCTGCTGTACGTGGAGCTCAATATGAAGCTAAAACTATGAGAAGACGACTGAAACTATCCTGATGGGGCGGTGGACGGATACTCACCCAGCATCCTCTGCTCCGTCCCGTCCTCTGCTCTCACTCTCTCTGCTCTCAGCTCTGAAACAGTCAACAACAGCAGCAGTAATAGAAGTAAATACTGATCAGCAGCTGGTAAAATGATGGATTCCACTACAGTCTGCTGTTTGGTAGTGGAGGTGCCTCAGCAAGTAAACTGACCAGCAAGTTCATTATGATAGCTTCAGTACATCAGCTAAACCCCCCAATCTGTAGGCTAAAAGAATCACAGTCCTGTTTACAAAGGGGAGAGGGGAGAAAAATAGGAAAACAATTTTATATATATATATATAGCTATGTAAATGTCATTGTGTTCTGACTGTAATAATCGTGTGGGTTAATCACAGAAATAAAGTGAGAAGACATTAGTTAGTTTAGAGGACAACTTCTCACACTTTATATCTATTTAACTTTGAAATTACTTTAAAGTTGTGCAGCTTCAATGGTCAAATAATAGAAGAGAGAGAAATATTACCTTCTACAGCCCATAGACTGGATAGTACAGGTTATAATACAGCTTTTATACAGGTTATGGTACAGCCCAGTGGGAGTACTGTCTGCCTTTTTTCAGACCTGATGTTTCAGTAACACGCCTCTTTATGGAGTGGCCACGTGCACGCGCTCACCTTTGATTATGGGGTACACGAGCGCGCAGAAACAACCGACGGCGGCCACGGTCACGGCGGAGCCCAGCACCGACAGCAGGACGGCGGCCCGGGGTCTGGGTCCACTCCGGTGACTACCCGGCCTCCCAGCGGCTCCGTGTCCGGTCATTCCTCCCGCTGGGTCTGCAGACGAACCTCTGTCTGTCTGTCCCGGTGCTCACGCTGCTATTTACACCACATGGAACGACTTTTAAATTAACAGATTTTTTCTTTTTCTGACTGTGCGCAGTTTAAACTGACCCGTCTGGAACCAGGAACTGTCAGACTTCCATTTGTTCCTTCGCCTTCCCACTTCCGCACACAAACTTGTCCCTCGGGCGGTTCCGTCTTTGTAGTTTTCAAATGCTTCCTCTTTGAAGTTGCGTCAAGCATTTACTGATTCCAGTTTAACCAGTCCGAGGTCTTTACTTTAAATATTTTATGTATCAACCTGTGTTTTTATGTGGTTATTTTCAACTGACGTGATCAAAGTGAGTAACTAAGAAAAGTCTTCTTTTCCTTTCAGCTTTTCCCTTCAGGGGTCGCCACATCGAATCAGTTGCTTCCATCTAACCCTGAAGTAACTAAGAAAAGTGAAATTATTATTTATTGATTAATTCAGAATCAGTACGGACTTGTAAACTGTCTATCTGGATAAATATTCACAGAATAATACTGAGGAGAAAAAGTACACATCCTTCCGTTATAAACACCATAAAAAACCACCAGGAGGCGAACACATCATCGAGCTGACATCAGCGCTTTTATTTTGACAGGTTCGCTACGACGTAGACGGAAGTGCGCACGTTTAATTTGAAAACCTTGTTGAGGAAGAGGTGTAGCAGGTTGGTTGCTGTCAACAGATCTTCAGACGCCACAAAGCTCGTCGGCTGGTCGCTGTATCTCAACACTGACGGTAAATACCTGCCTGCCCGTGCTGTGACTTTAATCATCTTTATATGAAACTCAACGTTTCCGGTGTTAACGGTCCGTTAGCTCGTCCCGGTCTGTTTTCTCAGCCGTTTATCTGGAGGCTAACCTGTTGTTTTTGTTCCACTGCGGTGAAATTCTGTAGCTAAGCTAACTCCAACCGTCATTTTGGAGATAAATTCGTTTTAATCATAGCAACACATGTTAAAAATAAAATGTGTGTTGCTAAATGAACCGCCCCAGCTAGCTAGCAGACTAATGCTAATGAAACGTCCGTCAGCTCGATGGCTAAGTTAGCCTGTTAGCTTGTGTACAAAAACGGCAAAGATCGTGTGAAATATTTTCTTGAGCTGACTGGTGGAGTCAAAGTGAAGGAAGTCTTTTACCTGAATGCTCACCTGTTGCTTTTATCAGTGAACTATCTCCACTGCTAGCTCCAGGACTGCCTCTGTCTGGATGTGGAGAAACACTCAGATTTCTGACCGTTTAACGTCTCATTCCCAAACTGTCCTTTGCATCTTTACTTAATGCACTGTTTGCATCATTTTACTAATCATACGGCTCCCTTTGATAATTCTGCAGACATTAAAACCCTCTGATTTCCTGGTGACATAAATGTACAGTGTTCATTGTGAAGGTCAGAGCAGCTGCCAGTGATGCAGTTTTACTTTGTCAGCTGGTATTGTGTTTAGCTGCTCAACCTGCAATGATTAATCAGTTTTTTATCAGCTGTTAGATTGATCATCGACGATTTTATTATCGAATAATCTGTCTGGATAGTTTTTAAAGGAAGACAGTCTCAGTCTTCTCATTCCAGCTCTTTAAATGTGTTTATTCTGCTTTTTTCTTTATTCCTCTATGAAATTAAACTGAGTATCTTTGGGTTGTGGACAGAAGAAGGCATTTGTCGCCATTTTGCACGATTTTCTTACCTTATTTTAAATCCAGCAACAAAATAATCGATGGACTAATCATCAGTAAAATACTGGTTTGTTGCAGTTCTGTTTTCCCCTGGTGCCATTAAAACCATAACATAAAAACAATGTCTAAAATCATTTCATAGTAGGGAGGCAGCGTGACGTCAGGGTCAGAGCAGCAGGTTTGTTCCTGGATGGTGGCCTCCAGCAAGGTCCTCATTCTGGAACAACTAACTGCCCCGATGGAGGCAAACAGATCAGGGGCAGCATGGAAGGAGAACGGTGCTTTCAAACCATCCTGGTTTAAAAATACATTCCAGGTTTGTAGTTTTCCTTGTGGCTCATTGAGTTAATTATCAGATGTGATACCAACCTGATGCAGCGATCCTGGAGCCTGTACTACCAGCAGGTTCTACCAGCAGGTTCTACCAGCAGGTTCTCCACACCCAGGATGTGTGGCCGAGCTGTTAGATGAAGCTGGTTATCAGCCTGTTACATCAGCTCAGGGTTTCTACATCCATGATCACAGAAAGGGGTGGTACCAGATGACTAATCATAAACATGGACAGCACGTCTCACCAAATACCGTGTAAACTGATATGAGGAACTAAAAATATATTACAGGCTAAAAGCAGAGCAGTTAAAGAAAAGCTGAGAAAACAGCCTCAGTTAATAGAGTTATTAACATGAATAATAACTGCGTCATCGCTACAGTATGAGCAGATCTGACTGTGATTGCAGCTTATTAATGGATGTATTACCCAGATGGACTCAGTGTGACACAGCTTTAGTCTGATCGTTTTAGCTGCAGGCCTCATGGTGTTTGGGAGTAAAGAATAGTTGGAGAAACATCAGTTAAACTGGCCTCTGTTTGAGGTTTAATCGCCTTATAAAGCATTTTAAAACAGCAGCTGACTTTGACCTTAGCTCTTCTCTATCATTCTCACTCACTACACATCAGGTTCCTCTGAAACTTCCAGGAACCCTGATACCGTTTTCCACATTTCCAAGAGAACTGATGATTGAGTAAAGGGAGGTTTTGTGTTGAGCAGGTTATGTGTTCATCATAACTCACCATGTAAGACAAGAAGCACCATCATAAACCCAGAGTTAAACCTGAAATCATCTCCATCTAATTCTTCTGACTGGTTCCTCTCATGGATGCAGAAAGGAGGTTAAACATTGTAAAGTGGCCTCTTTCCTGAACAGAAACAATCAGATTATCACATTAAAGACTAAAACTGAAAGACATTAAGTGCCAATAATAGTAAAAGCAGCTCCTAGACATCTCCCAGATGTTGGTGTGGAAATGTAGAATGTGATGAGAAATGATGCAACTTATGAATCATTTTCTGCTGAAATGGGAACTGTGGTTTCTGAGAGCACTAAGTGATTGTTTTCCATGAAGACTGAGGACGTACGGTCATCTTAGATCATTTTAGAGCACCAGTGATAAGCACTGGTTGGTTCCAGTTTACTGAGGAATCAGATGGAGAGGAACATGCATGAAGCCTGGGCTGGAGGAGAACGTTGGGCTGGAGGAGAACGTTGGGCTCTCAGTGTCAGCCTCTCCAGCAGCATGTCGTTAAGCAGCTAGAAAACAAGCTAAAACCCCACATGAACAGAATAATTACAGAACGTCTGTGTCCTTCATGGCAGCTCCAGGCCTCGCTCCTCTGTGAAGGACTGTACGTTACACCCTGGAGTGTGTTCTCCTGAAACACAGTGATGCTGCTGCAGGTCTATCTGTGTGTGAGAGAGCTGAAGCAGCTGCATGTGTGCATCTGCATAGTATTATGGTATGTCTGCAGCCATCTGTTAATGCACTCTGCACTTTAACATGTGATGACGTTCTGTGGTTGATGTTCTGCTGGAAATGGGCGGTGATCACAGCGTTTCTCTGTTTGTTTTCCTGGGAACTGATTCCAACCCCCTGGAGCACATTTTCACTAAGCTGCTTTTCTCAGCGCTGAGAGGAATGAAGAATGAAGGGGGCTGGGAGCTGCTGGATGCTGCTGCAAACTGCTCATACGTACATACTGTGTGTGTGTGTGTGTGTGTGTGTGTGTGTGTGTGTGTGTGTGTGTGTGTGTGTGTGTGTGTGTGTGTGTGTGTGTGTGTGTGTGTGTGTGTGTGTGTGCGCACAGAGGGCTGTATTATACGGATCCTCCACCTGACACCTGCAGACAGGTGGAGCTGAGCAGAGCACCGCATGCTGCTGTAAACCTCTGATGGACCAAACTGAGGGTACAGATAGTGGGTATTTTATTGTCAATTAGCTTTTGAATGATTTGTTTGTTACACGGGCTGATGATTCGATAGTTAAAGAAATGAACATAAATGTGACACTTTAAAATGTCAGGAGTCCAGATTATTCATGGTGTAATTGTATAAAAGAATACTGGTACTTTGTAGGATCTTTAGGAATGACTTATTGATTATTAAAACAGCTGCGGTGTACCTGGTCAGACTGGTTTACCTGTCAGCTGAGCTGGTTCTCTGTTATCATCCAGAGATGTGACCTCAGGGCATAGGAGAACAGAAAGGTAGCAGCTGATAGTTCTGCTGACTGTAATCTGTTTCATCTTCATTCCACATAATCAGAACAGATAACTTGGTTAGATGGTTCTAAATGTGCATTTACGAGGTTGATTTTGAAAGCAGACGGCTCTCTGATGTGTTTCAGTGGAACTGTCTGATCAAACAGTCGAACAGGAACAGATCCGGCTCACAGGCAGCTCTTTTATTCCCCCACAGTGGATCCACAGTAAACAGGAGCTATTAGTCCTTTACCTGAGGAAAGTCAAGAAAAACTACTCGACAGTTAGCACCACAATAATGCTTGACCTTGAAAATCGTAGTTTTCTAGAACATTTCCACGACAGGCCGGCTTATTGTGAGCTCTTTACGGGTCTTTGTTCTTCATCATCAGCTGGATTTTACTCAGATTCCACTTCATGTGCTGACATGTGACTGCTGAGCATCCCAAAGAGAAACAGACATTCATCTGCTCAATAATTAATTATTCAGATTTTTACAGATGAATCTTCTGCTTCAACATGAAGCTTTCCAGGTGACCTCAGAACTATAATGAGGTATAAAAAAGAACTTTGGGTCTCCTAATGAGCTTTGTGATGAGAGCTTTGAGTTGTATCTCAGTCTTCATCAGCTGTTTTCGTGGTTGTCATGGAGATCATTCAGAAGTGCATCATCTTCATCTCCTACCAGCCCTGTGTTCACGTTGACGCTGCTTTTCTGACGCCAGAATAACGAGTCAGTGTCTGTGGAGTTAAACAGAAACCCAGCAGAGGCTTCCTGCAGGTAAATGAACACCATCAACTGCTGAGCTGACGTTTAGAAGTTCTTCACTCACAGGAAACAGTTCATGTAGATAAAACCACTGAGTTCACACTTTAGAAAGTCATTTTTGATCTCACATCCGTTAGTGACTGAAGTGGAAGACCAGACGTTTGTGTGAACATGCAGCCATAAGCTGGCAGATGTTCAGCAGACGAGGCTTTTATTCTGAGCCCAGTTTCAACGTCAGGGAAACACTAGTGGCTGAATGAGGTTTTTATTGCTTCACATCGTTGTTTTATTGCTCAGTTAAGTTTCTTTTTTAAAGGTGTCCAGTAGGCCGATCTTCTTTATTTTGGAGTAAAAACCAACAACCCTGATGTGAACATCTGGGGAGCAGTATAATCCTAAAACAGCCTAATAAAGTGCTGTAGTGTTTTACTTTGTGACCTTATCTGATGAGCAGTAAGCTGACTTTCTGGTGGAACCCACATTTCTATATTTGGTCCTCCAGAATCAGTTTTAAACAGACAGGACTGAATTCTGATTAACAAACTATAAGAAGGTGAGATTACTGAGTCCATGGAAATAGTTTTCGTTTTATGGGGCTGCTTAGTAATTTATACTTAAAGAATAATTCTTTCTGGTGAGCAGCTCAAAGGGACTGCATGTGTAGCTTGTTAGACGGTCTTGTGTTGCATGATGAAAAACAGAATGTTGAATGTGTTTTTGTCATCGTTTAGCCTCTCTTTGTGGTCATTTTGCATCTTATTGTGGTGTTTTGTATCTTTCTTTGGTGTCTGTCATCATGTAATCAAAGCAGTTTCTATATAATTAGAACATTAATCATTTCCTGTTTTACGTGATGCAGTAATGTCGAGAAGCTTAAATAACTGGGCTGCTTCACATGCTGTTAGTGCTTTCAGTTTTGCTCATTTACTGTAGAAAGATGTCTATAAATGAACCCGGGATCTGGTGGTTTGTCTTTGGATCTGTGCTGTGACCACGATGTTGAGGAAAAAACAGAGAAAGAAAAGAAAAGAGGAACCTGTTACTGTCTAAACCGTCTCTATCGTGCTGCCTGACTAGCAGCCGTGATAGCGCTGTTTTTCTGTCTGTTTTTCTGTCTGTTTTTCTGTCTGTTTTTCTGTCTGTTTTTCTGTCTGTTTTTTGTCTGTTTTTCTGTCTGTTTTCAGTATGTTTGTGTATTTTCAGTGTTCTGTGTTTTTCTCAGTGTGTTTTCTGCGTGTTTTCTGCGTGTTTTCAGCGTGTTTTCAGCGTGTTTTCAGCGTGTTTTCTGCGTGTTTTCTGCGTGTTTTCTGCGTGTTTTCTGTGTGTTCTCTGTGTGTTTTCTGTGTGTTCTCTGTGTGTTTTCAGCGTGTTTTCAGCGTGTTTTCTGTGTGTTTTCAGCGTGTTTTCTGCGTGTTTTCTGTGTGTTCTCTGTGTGTTTTCTGTGTGTTCTCTGTGTGTTTTCAGCGTGTTTTCAGCGTGTTTTCTGTGTGTTTTCAGCGTGTTTTCTGCGTGTTTTCTGCGTGTTTTCTGTGTGTTCTCTGTGTGTTTTCAGCGTGTTTTCTGCGTGTTTTCAGCGTGTTTTCAGCGTGTTTTCTGCGTGTTTTCTGCGTGTTGTCTGCGTGTTGTCTGCGTGTTGTCTGCGTGTTTTCTGCGTGTTGTCTGCGTGTTTTCTGCGTGTTGTCTGCGTGTTGTCTGCGTGTTGTCTGCGTGTTTTCTGCGTGTTGTCTGCGTGTTTTCTGCGTGTTGTCTGCGTGTTTTCTGCGTGTTTTCAGCGTGTTTTCTGCGTGTTTTCTGCGTGTTTTCTGCGTGTTTTCAGCGTGTTTTCTGTGTGTTTTCTGCGTGTTTTCTGCGTGTTTTCTGCGTGTTTTCTGTGTGTTCTCTGTGTGTTTTCAGCGTGTTTTCTGTGTGTTTTCAGCGTGTTTTCTGCGTGTTTTCTGCGTGTTTTCTGCGTGTTGTCTGCGTGTTGTCTGCGTGTTGTCTGCGTGTTTTCTGCGTGTTGTCTGCGTGTTTTCTGCGTGTTGTCTGCGTGTTGTCTGCGTGTTGTCTGCGTGTTTTCTGCGTGTTGTCTGCGTGTTTTCTGCGTGTTGTCTGCGTGTTTTCTGCGTGTTTTCAGCGTGTTTTCTGCGTGTTTTCTGCGTGTTTTCTGCGTGTTTTCAGCGTGTTTTCAGCGTGTTTTCTGTGTGTTTTCAGCGTGTTTTCTGCGTGTTTTCTGCGTGTTTTCTGTGTGTTCTCTGTGTGTTTTCAGCGTGTTTTCTGCGTGTTTTCTGCGTGTTTTCAGCGTGTTTTCAGCGTGTTTTCAGCGTGTTTTCTGTGTGTTTTCAGCGTGTTTTCTGCGTGTTTTCTGCGTGTTTTCTGTGTGTTCTCTGTGTGTTTTCAGCGTGTTTTCTGCGTGCTTGGTCAGCTGCAGCAGGCTGACTGTGTGCTGGTTATTTAAAGCTACATGCTGTCAGCCAGCATAACATCACAGAGAACAGAGGCTCAGTGTGAGAAAGAGAGAGCGGGGAGATAAAAGAGGAAGTATGGAGGAACTGGAGAGAGTTAATGTGTGAGAAGAGGAAGAGACGAGCAGTCATTAGTGGTTCCATTATTCTGCTGCCTGACTTCTACAGCTTTTTGCTGCTGGAGGCTTCATGTGGATGCAAACTGTAGCTTTCAACAGTCATCACATCAGAGGAAGTTCATCCTTCACTCAGTCGTAGTTTTGTCTCTGCCGTGCTCACAAAGCATCCGTGCATGTTCTAAAGTCAAGTGTTCCTTCAGTGTTAGCAGCACTCAGTCATTCTGTTCCTCTGATTCAGATTCAGTTTATTTAAAAAAGGACAGTGAGCAGTTACATTAAAAAGATGGCTGCACCAGATTTAGCATCATGCTAATTTCCATCTGTAGTCTCAGGCTGCTGTTCAGTCTCCTTGTGGTCGTTTTCTGTCTCTTCTGTAGTTTTGTGTCTTCATGGTTTTGTCTTTTTGTCGTCGTTTAACATCTCTTTGTGGTTGTTTTGTGTCTTTCTCTGGTCATTTTGTGTGTCTTATAGTCATCATTCCAGGACACTGTTCAGTCTGTTGTTGTGTTGTTTTATTGTTGTTGGACTGTAAATCACTGACTTATCTTTGTCTACCCACTAGTGTCGTGCATATAGTAATAGTGATCTAATAAAAGTTCAAATCATCATCACAGTTGGAAAATCCTACAAATATACTTCCAGTTTCTGACTGCCATTTGGTCTGCTTGCCTTTCTTGTTAAAGAGTTGATGTTTTGTGCTTGTGGGGTTCAGATGATGCCAAAAGAAGCAGCAGGATGTTTGTCCACCTAAATGCGATGCCAGTGCTGCAGCTGCAACCAGCTCTTTTTGTCTTTGATCTCTTGATTCGTCTGAAACCTCAGGATGTTTCGTTTGTGCTTAAACGTGTTCAGATCCAGCTGACCTGCCGTGTTTTATCGTTTGCAGGCTGCTGCTCTGTGTTTGTGTGTGTGAGTGTTTCTGAGGTGTGTGTGATGTCATCAGAGCTGCTCGTAGATCTGGGTGATGAACCTGCCACTGCACAGTTAGGACAGCTGAAGCTGGCCACCATCGAGGACCAGCAGTGGCCTCCTGATGAATCCACGCTCAGCAAGTCAGGTGAGGAGGATTTAAATGTAAAGTGTCCTCACTTCTGCACATATAGAGAACCAACACAACTTACTGACTGATTCTGAATATTTTGGACAAAAAGAGAATATTAGAGAGAATATACGCTGTTGTTCAGACTAGCAGCCTGTTAACCAAACATTCAGATGTTTCTTTGAAATATTTCTGTACTAAATGTGACCATAAATCACAAGGGGCGGCATGGCTCGGTGGGTGGAGTGGCCGTCTTGCAGCCGAAGGGGTGCAAGTTCGATCCTCGCCCCGTCGTGCTCGAGGTGTCCCTGAGCAAGACACCTAACCCCTAACTGCTCCTGATGGGTCGTGGTTAGCGCCTTGCATGGCAGCTTCCGCCATCAGTGTGTGAATGGGTGAATGTGATGTATCATGTAAAGCGCTTTGGGTACCTTGCAGGTATGGTAAAGTGCTATATAAATACAGACCATTTACCATAAATCCAGAAACTCGTGGTCAGTGCATGTCAGTAATAAACCCCACCGTTCAGCAGTCTGGGATCACTGAGAAAGGTCCTTATTTTAGAAATAAAAACAGTTTTTATCAATGAAGATCACATTAAATGAGTGATAAATCCAGTGTAGACATAGTTAATGTGGTAAATGACTGTTGTAGCTGTAAATTTTTAATGTAATATCTCCATAGGGGTACAGAGGAACATTTCCAGCAACCATCACTCCTGTGTTCTAATGCTACATTGTGTTAGCTAATGGTGCTGAAAGGCTCATTGATGATCAGAAAACCTTTGTACAGTTATGTTAGCACATGGATAAAAGTGGGAGTTTAATGGAGAACATGGAATTATCTTTTAAACAGTCGTGTAAATTTACATGGAGGTAACTTTTGCTATCTGGGAATAAATGTCAGAATCTTATACAGATAATAAATGTGCAACTTTCATCATCATATTCACATTTTTTACTTCTGAAAAAGGCTAAGTAGTTTGAAAGTCTACCTCTGGTTCCACCGTTCTAACATCTACATTTCTGCAGTTTTTCCTCTCTGATGTCAGACACCAGGAGCACTGACCACGTTGGACATTTTTTATCCCAGCATCAAACACAGACGTGATCAGTGAGCTCAGTTCTGGTGTGTTTGTGTTTCAGAAACGGACATTTCCCAGCAGTTCAATGCAGGTTCCCCTCACCTGCCCTGGGACCATCCTTTCTATGACATCGCTCGGCATCAGATCATCGAAGTGGCAGGTCAGACTGTGTCTTCTGCCTCCTCACCCTCTGAGCGTTTGGTTCCTGGTGTTGAATGTTTTCACCTGGAAACAGCCCAACCGTTGCTAGATGTAGATCAGAAATGTGTGAAACAAAGTAAGAGTGACGTGAACTAAAGTTAGTTTTCTTTCATTCTTATTAGTTTTCTTCCAAAAATGAAAAAGATCTTAGAATCAAATAAAAAAGTGTTACAAATACTGTGAAAAATGCTCCTAAAGTAGCAGATATTTAAACATTTAGCAGCCTCTGTAAGCTCTGAACATCAGATGTTTGAGCAGCTGTCAGTCTGCTCCTCTGTAGGACTCTTCTGATCCACGCTGTTTGTTTTATTCAGCCGGCCTGTTTTCTTTCCCTCTGCTTGTGTTTCACACATTAATAGTTCCAGGACCGTTGAAAATCTTCTTTCTGCTTTTACACTTTCTGTCTCTGATAAATTGTATCATTTTTATGGCTTTCTAAAGATATCATGTGTGTTTAGAGTCCAAAAAGTAAAAAACTGAATCCGTCTTTTTGTTTTCCCTCTTCTCTCTGATTGCTCTGTGAGTCCTGTACGTTAACGTGGGTAACGGTGATTCCTTGTCTGTGTCTGCAGGAGATGATAACTTTGGCAGGAAGGTGATCGTGTTTAACGCCTGCAGGATGCCTCCTCAGCACCAGCTGGACCATCACAAGCTGCTGATGTGAGAAACCTCATCACATGACAGCGTTTGAGGGAGAAGTAGGATTTACTGAGACAGCAGCTTTTAGTTTCCAGCGGTTTAGTTGTGCATCCGCTGGCTCTCTGCAGAATCTGCTAACAGCTTCAGACTGGTTGTTGATGTGTGGATGGCTCACTCTGAGGACCCTCTGTCCCACTGCTAGCCTGTGATCTGGTGCTAAATTAAGCAGGACTTTTTCTTACCTCGTCAACATTTTCACCGCTGGCTGATGACTCTGTGCAAAGGAGTTCTGGAAGGAAGCAGTTTTTTTCTTTATCTGTGTGAAACTGTTTTCCCTTCATAAACCTGGACAGGGTGAAGTACAGTGGATACACATATTTAATGAGTGGTTTGTTTCTGTCAGGTACCTTAAAGGAACCCTGGACCAGTACGTGGAAAGCGACTACACCCTCATCTACTTCCATCACGGGCTGACCAGTGAAAACAAACCTTCTCTGGGATGGCTGCGGGACGCCTACAGAGAGTTTGACAGAAAGTAGGTTTAGTACCATCACTGCACCGTGGACGAGCATTTACTGACCTACAGTCAGAGCTGAGAGGGCTTCAGTCTGGCCTCACTTCTTCTTTTATTCCTCCTAAATACGCTGTGGGCTCTGTTTTATATCAGCAGCTTTTCCTCTGACCAGTGAATGGAGTAAATATCCTCTGCATTTATAACCCCTGAGCTCCAAGCAGCTGGTTTGTGTTTTTCCCTCACTGTGAGCTCATTTTCACTGAAGTATAAAGTCTTACACCTCTGTAGAAGCAGACAACTCAGAAATGTCTTCCATCTCAAGATTATAATTATAATAAACACGCTCCGCTTAAAACATCCCCCGCCTTATATTTAGTGCCTCTAAGTGCAAGAAATAATAATATATAGTGGACGATACACCTACAAAATGATACGTCTTCACTACAATAAAAAAACTGTCAGGTCAAGGTCATGCACCCCAAAAGGCACATCTACATGACCAACAGACTTAGTGTGCGCAATATGAATGAAATCCCTCAACTAGTTTGTGAGATATGCTCCAGAAACGAAATTCGGACGGACGGACGTGCCCACACCAATACCCCCCTCTGTGCCTACGGCCGGCGGGGGATAAAAAGGAAAAAAAACTTCAATTTCCTTGATTATTTATTCTGTTAAAATTAGAACATTCTGGAATCCACAGTTGCAGGTGTGTGACTGCTTACAGTAATATTTCTCTCTGTAAACGGCCTCCAGCTGAGTCAAACCGTCTCCTAACGTCAGAGATCAGTCCATCGCTCCATGGTTGTTTTTAGTTTTTACAGAGTGTAGAAGATGAGCCTCACTGAGCTGTTCTTCCATCAGAATATCTGCTGTGTGCTTTCAGGTACAAGAAGAACATCAAGGCTCTGTACATCGTCCATCCCACCATGTTCATCAAGACTCTGCTGATCCTCTTCAAACCCATCATCAGGTGTGTTTCTAGATGGTTCTAGTCATCCTGTGATGGTTCCACAGAGGAGCAGGACGTCCTTCAGTTAAAGCAAAAAGCTGCACAGATGAGTTTACTGTCATGAAAGAAGGAAAATGCATGAAGAAGGTGCTTTTGGTATTTGTTGATCTGTGAGGGATCATTTCCACCAAATGCACAGAATATAAATAAGTTAAGTGTGTTCTGCTGAGAGCTCCACAGACACGGAATGTTTTTACAAAGACTTTTCTGTTCAACAAAATGTTTTTTAAGCTTATCCCTGAATTTTTACTTTTTATTTTGCCTGTTTGTTTCGTTTTTATCCTTTTATATCTTAATGCAGCAGTTTCAGATTTCACTGGAATGAAAAATGAATTATTGTTATTATTATTATTATTGTTGTTGTTGTTGTAGTTCTGATGTGGGAAGTCCTGTCACACATGTGGTGTTATTCTGCTTTCCATTTCTTTTATCTCTTGTTTTCCTTTTATGCTTTTTGATGTCAGAAAAAAGGCAGATTTCACAGCGGTCTTTGAACCAGAATATGAATGGAGATGATTCAGAGATAATCCAGTGAACTCAGGAGAAACTGCTTGTGTGTCTTCCAGCTTTAAGTTTGGCAGGAAGATCAACTATGTGAGCTACCTGAGTGAGCTGGAGGACGTGGTGAAGTGTGAGCAGCTGGTGATTCCTGCTCGAGTTAAAGAGTAAGGCCAGAGGATGCTTTCATTTAACGTCCCCTGCATGCATTTGTCTCTGAAGCTAAATGTATTTACTTTGCTGCAGACACACTGAGTGTCTCTGCAGGTTCTGTTTAAAAACCCACAGCAGCTGATGATGTTTTCTCTCTGTCAGGTATGACAACAAACTGAGGGCGTCTCTGAAGCCCACCTCCCAGCCCCCCATGTCTCCTCCTCGCAGCCCTCCTCTACCTGACCAGGTGTTCGGGGTGCCGCTGCACCTGTAAGTCTCTGGATCTCTGCTTTCTGTTCAAAACAGCAGTGTTGATCTAAAACCAGCTGCTGGAAGCCTCTGGTCTCATGATGCTGGAGAGTCAGACTCATCTTCAGGCTCCACATTCAGCCCAGTTTGATCCCCAGTAAAACCAGTAAAACCACAGCATGATAACCTCTAAATAACCACAACTCCTGATGGTTCCTTTGGTTTAGAGCAAAAATGTTCACATATAAAGAATTATGTTTTTACTAAACATGATCAACAACCTGAAATTTATAAATAAAAATAAGTTCAGTTTCATCAGCATTCATCCTCAGTTTATCATTTCCTCATTACAACTTCCAGATCAGTGTCTACAAAGAAACACAACATTTAGTCACCTGGACCTGAACCATGGAGGATTTTAGTTTATGATCACAACGAGAAAAGTCAGACAAAAAGAGACAAAAAACAAGACAAGATATTACAAAAATGAGACAAAAGAGTAACAAAGCGACAAAAAATGGACAAACAAGACAAAAACATGAGACAAACGTAAAAATACAAACAAAAATGACAAAAACCAATGAAGAGAAGACAAAATATTACAAAAATGACACACAAAAGAACCATCCAGTATTTTACTTTAAGATCCAAACAACTTGTCATGGTCTAGAAATGATTTTAAATTTATAGTTTTACTAATTTACAATCTGCAGTTAATGTCTTCTCTGGAATTTTTCCACTCTGAGGGCCGGATTGGACCCTCTGGAGGACCACTTTTGGTCCACGGGCCTCATGTTGACCCTCTGGAGGACCACTTTTGGTCCACGGGCCTCATGTTGACCCTCTGGAGGACCGCTTTTGGTCCACGGGCCTCATGTTGGACCCTCTGGAGGACCGCTTTTGGTCCACGGGCCTCATGTTGGACCCTCTGGAGGACCACTTTTGGTCCACGGGCCTCATGTTGGACCCTCTGGAGGACCACTTTTGGTCCACGGGCCTCATGTTGGACCCTCTGGAGGACCACTTTTGGTCCACGGGCCTCATGTTGGACCCTCTGGAGGACCACTTTTGGTCCACGGGCCTCATGTTGGACCCTCTGGAGGACCGCTTTTGGACCACGGGCCTCATGTTGGACCCTCTGGAGGACCGCTTTTGGTCCACGGGCCTCATGTTGGACCCTCTGGAGGACCGCTTTTGGTCCACGGGCCTCATGTTGGACCCTCTGGAGGACCGCTTTTGGTCCACGGGCCTCATGTTGGACCCTCTGGAGGACCACTTTTGGACCACGGGCCTCATGTTGGACCCTCTGGAGGACCGCTTTTGGCCCACGGGCCTCATGTTGGACCCTCTGGAGGACCACTTTTGGTCCACGGGCCTCATGTTGGACCCTCTGGAGGACCACTTTTGGACCACGGGCCTCATGTTGGACCCTCTGGAGGAC
Source organism: Acanthochromis polyacanthus (assembly GCF_021347895.1). Taxonomy (NCBI): domain Eukaryota; kingdom Metazoa; phylum Chordata; class Actinopteri; family Pomacentridae; genus Acanthochromis; species Acanthochromis polyacanthus. The sequence goes on along the minus strand of NC_067134.1, from coordinate 28,700,280 downwards.
CGCTTTTGGTCCACGGGCCTCATGTTGGACCCTCTGGAGGACCACTTTTGGACCACGGGCCTCATGTTGGACCCTCTGGAGGACCGCTTTTGGTCCACGGGCCTCACGTTGGACCCTCTGGAGGACCGCTTTTGGTCCACGGGCCTCACGTTGGACCCTCTGGAGGACCACTTTTGGACCACGGGCCTCATGTTGGACCCTCTGGAGGACCGCTTTTGGTCCACGGGCCTCATGTTGGACCCTCTGGAGGACCGCTTTTGGTCCACGGGCCTCACGTTGGACCCTCTGGAGGACTGCTTTTGGCCCACGGGCCTCACGTTGGACCCTCTGGAGGACCGCTTTTGGTCCACGGGCCTCATGTTGGACCCTCTGGAGGACCGCTTTTGGCCCACGGGCCTCATGTTGGACCCTCTGGAGGACCACTTTTGGTCCACGGGCCTCATGTTGGACCCTCTGGAGGACCGCTTTTGGTCCACGGGCCTCATGTTGGACCCTCTGGAGGACCGCTTTTGGTCCACGGGCCTCATGTTGGACCCTCTGGAGGACCACTTTTGGACCACAGGCCTCATGTTGGACCCTCTGGAGGACCGCTTTTGGTCCACGGGCCTCATGTTGGACCCTCTGGAGGACCACTTTTGGTCCACGGGCCTCATGTTGGACCCTCTGGAGGACCACTTTTGGTCCACGGGCCTCATGTTGGACCCTCTGGAGGACCACTTTTGGTCCATGGGCCTCATGTTGGACACCCCTGATGTAACCTCTGTGTTTGTGTGTCAGGCTCAGACAGAGGAGTCCAGATGGAGATCCAGTTCCTGTGGTGATGAGGGACACCATCAGCTTCCTGTCAGAACAAGGTAACAAACAGCACGCTGACATGGAGCTCATCTTGGTTCTTCTGCAGAGGAACGTCCTCCAGCTGCTGCTCCATCATCCAGCCCAACACTCTGTTTACTTCTGCTCCTCCTATCAGTCAGAGCTGTGCTGTTCTGCTTCCTACAGGTTTGGAGATCGAGGGGATCTTCAGACGGTCTGCTAATGTGACTCTGGTGAAGGACGTCCAGCTCAGGTACAACTCAGGTAAGACCAGCTGCTCTCTGAGGGCACTGTGGACCCAGTAAAGATCAGGTTCTGTTCACAGGAAGGCCTCGGAGCAGGATATAAATGTTCTAGTGCATTTTTCTGGACCTCCACAGGCTGTTTAGAAAGTAAAATACTAGATTGTTCTTTTGTTGTTTTGTGTCTCATTTTTGGACTGTTTTGACCTGTTTTTTTTGTTTGTTTTTTTGACTGACTTTTGTCGTTTTGTGTTTCCTGTTTGTCTCGCTTGTGTTGTTTAGTTTTTTGGTCGTTTTGTTTCTTGCTTTTGTTAGTTTTGTCTCGTTTGTCCATTTTTTTTTTGTCGCTTTCTAGCTTTTTTTCTAATTTTTTGTCTCTTTTTGTTTTCTTCCGTGTCATTTGTCTCATTTTTTGTTGTTTTGTGTGTCATTTTTGTAATATCTTGTCTTGTTTTTGTTGTTTGTTTTTTGGTCTGACTTTTCTCGTTGTGATCATAAAGTAAACCCTCCATGGTTCAGGTCCAGGTGACTAAATGTTGCGTTCCTTTGTAGACACTCTGTGATCTGGAAGTTGTGATGTGGAAATGATAAACTGAGGATGAATGTGGATGAAAATTAATTTATTTTTCTGAATAAATTTCAGGTTGTTCATGTCTAGTAAAAAGATAATTCTGCAGTAAAACAAAGGAACCATCAGGAGTTGTGGTTGTTTATACGTTATAATGCTGTGGTTCTACTGGTTCTGCTTTAGATGTAAAGAAGCTGAGTGTGGTTCTGAACTAAATGACTCTCCTGGATTATGGGCTAATAATCTGCTCTTGGATGACATTTCTGTCCTTCCTTCCAGGTGGAACGGTGGACTTCAGAGAGATGGAAGACGTCCACCTGGCTGCTGTGATCCTGAAGACGTTCCTCAGAGAGCTTCCTGAACCTCTGCTGACCTTCCAGCTCTACAACGACATCGTCAACTTTGCCTGTATGTTCAGCACCTCATACCGTTTTATTTAGGAGCAGTCACAGTTAAGAAACGTCACTTTGGATTTTTATTTCTGCTGCTCTGAAGTTGCTCACCTTTCTAAGCAGACAGATGAAAGTAGATCCTGTTTTTATCCCACTAGGACCAGTTATAACATACATGTGTTTAAAGAACACATCTGTCTGCTCTGCTCGCTGTACTGAAATGTTAGATCAAGCTTCTGGCCTTTAAAAAACACACTTAAGGAACCAGAAATCCAGTTTTTGCTGTTGGGGTAGAACGTCTTGAAGGACCAGCTGCTGTCAGAACTTCCTGTCTGAGCAAAGGATGAACCCAAAGCTTCTAACAGCAGATGTTAGAGTCTGTGTTTAAAGGTGAGCAAACAGACTTCAGGAGGCTCCATGTGGTGGAGCAGCTACTACAGCCGGTCTGCACAACATCTTCTGACCTCCATCAGCGTCTGCATTATTGGTTCATGTTTTCATTGGATCACGCTGCTGGCAGCAGTGAATGGATGAATAATGGGAGGGAAGACAGCATGTCAGACAGCTCCTCACATCCTCTGCATGTCCTGCTGATCACATCTTCATCTGTAGCAGGATCCACAGTATTGCTGTGCACGGACTTCTTTCTGTGCACGGTGACGAGACATAGCTTCACTTTCAACTTTCATTTAAAAACTAATCTTATTCTAAAGCCTTTTTTTAGCATCCTGTTTAGTTTCATCTTGAACAGAGTTTTGTGTGTTTCTGCTGCTTGAACTCTGCAGCTTCCATCAGTGGATCAATAAAGTTCTGACTAAATAATTCATCTGTAACGTCTGCAGACAGGACTGACAGCTGTCTGAGAGGAGTGTAAGTCTGAATACAGCAGCAGTCTGTGAAGTTCAGACACATTAGTTCAGACCAGAGCTGCTCAGTGGCTCAGTGGTAAGAACGGTCGCCTCACAGCTAGAAGATCCCAGGACCAAATCCCAGCATGGAGTCTCCATGTTCTCCTGTACATGTGTGGGTTTTCTCCAGGTTCTCCAGCTTCCTCCCACAGTCACAAACATGCTGAGGTTAACTGGTGATTCTGAACTGTCTGTAGGTGTGATTGTTTGTCTCTATGTGTAGCCCTGTGACAGGCTGTTACCTGTCCAGGTGAACCTGTGACAGGCTGTTACCTGTCCAGGTGAACCTGTGACAGGCTGTTTCCTGTCCAGGTGAACCTGTGACAGGCTGTTACCTGTCCAGGTGAACCTGTGACAGGCTGTTTCCTGTCCAGGTGAACCTGTGACAGGCTGTTTCCTGTCCAGGTGAACCTGTGACAGGCTGTTTCCTGTCCAGGTGAACCTGTGACAGGCTGTTTCCTGTCCAGGTGAACCTGTGACAGGCTGTTTCCTGTCCAGGTGAACCTGTGACAGGCTGTTTCCTGTCCAGGTGAACCTGTGACAGGCTGTTACCTGTCCAGGTGAACCTGTGACAGGCTGTTTCCTGTCCAGGTGAACCTGTGACAGGCTGTTACCTGTCCAGGTGAACCTGTGACAGGCTGTTTCCTGTCCTCAGTCAGATGGGATAGACTCAGCCTCTCTAATGAAAATGAAACGATGGATAGTTCAGACCATCTACAGACAGCCTGTGGACTGTGTCTCCTCTGTAGCTCCACCTGTCCTTCAATACAAGCAGATGTTTCCATCTGTACTGTGACTCCTGCTTATTAATACTACCACTAATAACTAATAACTACTCTGGAATGTGAACAGTTTCCTGTACAGATATGTAGATGTGCTCTAAGCAGGTCACCACAGTGCAGCTGAACTACTGACGGCGGCTCCAGCTCCAGCCTGTAGATCCTAAATGATTGTCTCTGGTGGTTTCAGCTGTATCCAGTGACAACCAGGTGATGGCCATGAAGACGCTGGTGGAGTCACTGCCAGAAGAAAACTACGCATCACTACGATACCTCATTACATTCCTGGCACAGGTACTACGGACACATCACACTGTCCTATCAGGTCATCTACACCACTGCTCTGAAGTCTGGGTTCATCCAGCAAAGCTCCCACATTTATCCATGAGCTGACATCACTGCACAAGGGTTTTAACATCATCAGCACCATTAGCTAACACAGTGTAGCATTAGAACACAGGAAATGTTCCTCTGTACCCCTATGGAGATATTCCATTAAACATTTACAGCTACAACAGTCATTTACCACATTAACTATGTCTACACTGGATTTATCACTCATTTAACGTGACCTTCACTGACAAATAAGCTGCTTTTCCTTCAACAATAAGGACCTTTGTAGAGACCTCAGACTGTAGAACGGTGGTGGACGCTGTCTGCTTCCAACTGAACCCTTTCTGTGTTCAGGTATCAGCCAACAGTGAGGTGAACAAGATGACCAACAGTAACCTGGCTGTGGTCTTTGGTCCCAACCTGCTCTGGGGGCGGGACAACGCCATGTCACTCAGTGCCATTGGGCCAATCAACAACTTCACCAGAACCCTGCTGGACCAGCAGCACCTCGTCTTCACCTAGTCAACGCCCGCCGCCCTGCCGTCTGAAACACCCTGAGGTCCTCCTTCCCTGCAGCAGTTAGCCTCCAGCTTCTCCTCAGCTTCTCCTCTAGCTCCTGTAGCTCCTCTCAGGATCTTCATCAGGTCCTTCTGTCCCAGCAGCCCTCAGACGTCCAGGTTTGTCTGCTTCCCTTCAGACTCTAAAAAAGATCCAGTGGACCGACTGCATGTGGTTTTGTCTCCGTTGTTCAGCAGTCTGGGCTGCTGCCAGCTCGTGGTACTCGTTTCCATTTCCTCATGATTTCAGGCAGAAATGGATGGAGAAGACACGCTTTAGTCTGCAAGCAAACCCCTCCAAACACCTGATGGCACAAAATGAACAGCTCCTCTTCTGGTCCTTTTCCTCCTTTATCTGCAGTTCAGCCTCTGCTGTGGAAAAGTCTGACTGGAAGCTTCTGTTTGTTCCTTTTTCTTTTTTCCATTGAATTCAGCAGCATTCCAGAAGCTTCCTCCACCTCTTAGCTCCATGAAGTCCTTCTCTAGCTGCATGTTGATGAGTCCAGATGTCTCAGACCTCAGCTCGGTGGCGGCTATCGTTTGATCCTCTGCTGAGACTTTGACGTTCCTTTCTGTCTCTGTTTGTGTGTGATGTGCTGTTTTTGTTTGTCGTGCCAAAAAACGTGGCCTCCAGCTTTCACATGTAGGATTCTGAGCTGCACAGATGAAGAGGATGGAGGTTTGTCTCTGTGAAAGACTCAGGTTAACTTGTGAACGGTGAGCTTGGTACCAAACGTTGAGGACAATCTGTAGTTAAAGTCAGCAGTAGAGTAGAGCTGTTAGACCTGGTTTAGGTTCAGACTGAGGCTCATCAGGCTGTAACCTACCGTCTTATGTCCTCTATATGACTCTATCTGGCTTTAATGTATCGTTAATAATTATACTTCATCTCTGTATCGTAGTAGACTCATTTCTACGTCCATCAGGCGTCCGTCTGCAGCTCATCCTGGTGGTTCAGACAAACAGCTGATAGAACATGGATGTTTTCACCCTCAGTTCCTCCACAGGACTTTATTTACCTCAGTGGCAGAAAGAACCAAGTCTTTATTGTGAATTTTTCTTTGAACTAAACTGCTCCTCCTCGTGTTTTTGTCTTAAGTTTAAATCTTTTTCCAAAGCACTACTTCCTTCAGTCCACCGCTTCATCTTCACTTTTTAATCACTACCTGCTTTCAGATCGTGTTGTTTATTGTCCACCAGTTCATTATTCTTTAGGTAAAGTTCCTCAGAACCACATGTTAGTTTTTATGGTAACTTTAGTGTATTTAATAAAGCAAACTTTTCCCTCCCTACGATGAATAACTGCCCAGTTTCAGGCCCTTAAAGTACAGCGCTGTGGCTTTTTAAATCCCTGTAGCTTCATAAGGAAAATAAATAACCAGATGTGTCAGAATATTCCACTGTTAGAAACTTTGTGGTCAGAAGAAGAGCCTGCTGTTAAAATGTAGTGAAAGTTCTCTCAGCTGAAGATAAAACCCTTAAACATTTACCCACAATACATTTTTTAAAAATAGTTTTCTTCAGTGAATTATCAGTAAACGGATCCAGTGCAGGGTTGCCGTGGAAACAGTTCCATCCCATAGTTTTGATGATCACAGCCGGTAACAGAAACTCTGTTAAACTAAATCCAGACTGAGGCTTTAGGCTGGTGGAGATGAAGTTCTTGTTCTGTCTGTGTGAAGCTCTGAGGCCTCAGAGATGCTGCAAAAGTTCAAGCAGATTAAAAACCACCAGATTTCCTCCCAAAACTACTGAAAGAACCTGGAGCTGAAAAGAATCAGTGTGAAGGAGAGACTCCACATGGCTTTACTAAATATACTGAAGTTACCAGAATCAGCTGATTGTGAGGAGGTCAGGAACCTTCTGCCTTTTGTTTGGTTTTAGGAGAACTTTATCCTCCTTTCTCGTATTGGTGGACCTCAGACTCTGCAGACTGAATCCTTCCTTCTGGTGTGTAGCTCTGAGTTGTTGTAGAACATCACCTCTGTGAACATTCAGCTTCTTATTTATTCTGATTCCTCCCTTTTAGAACACAGAGCATCCATTTAATAAGTGTCTGAACCTGTTGTGACTTTATTTCTGTCTTGTTGCCTTATATTTCCGTTGATGCTGTGTCTCTGATGGAGTTTGTCCAAGTTGTGTGATGGTTGTGTTGGTTCCGTTCGGTTAGCAGAAGATAAGATGAGATCATCCACAATCACACAGGAGCTTTTACCGCTGTTTTAGAAGCAGACATCCTGAGTGGATATGTGGATGTTCAGCACCTTTAAATGCTCCTCATTCATCTAGTCAGTGAGTTCACTGCTTCAGAGCGCCCCCTGCTGGCCGGTCAGGATCATGGCCTGTATAATAATAATAATAATTCTGATCTGAATCCAGTCTTCTCTGACCACCATGTCTGTGAGATATTTATCTGAATCTGTGCAGGTGTGAAGCAGCAGGACGGTGGAGAACGTAGCAGGAGATGAATTATCCATTCGGTCGTAACCATCTGCTGCTTTTCCCAGCAGTGGATGAACCTCGGTGCTGTAATTCAGGTACAGGAACCACTGGTAGAGAAAACTCTGAACGTCTCCAGAAGACTCGACCTGACAACAGGAAAGACGACTTTGACCTGTGATCTGAAGTTATTTCCTACGTTAAATCAAGTCTTTCTTTGTTGTTGAGCGTCATCATGTGTCCTCAGTCTGTTTAGATCTCCTAAATCTACCGTTCTGACATTCTGAACTGTTTCTGTAGATTAGAAAATGTTTGAGTTCAGCTTTACGGCGACGCATAATGTCAGAGGTAAAGTCAGTGCAGTGTTAGGATGTTAGTGATTGATTATTGGTTGCTGTTAATAATTTAACTAAATTCAGCGTGCGTGTGGGAAAGTGTGGCTGTTTGATGGGATGGAAGCAGACAGAGTACATTCAGTTCTGTGCTGGTAAACAGAGAGCATTCTGGGAGTTTACCGAGCAATGGGACACCATGACAGATTTGTGTGGAGATTAAAGACTTCTGGTCAGAACTGATGAGTGTAAATGAGATGGGGTCTGCTGGGAGGAAGTGACTGAACCTGTCATCTCTACTGTGCTGCTTTTAGCTGAAGCTTTAAATTCACATCCTGGAGACATGCAGGACTTTGATGAATTTGTTAAAACGTGGATTCATGTGGGATCTTTAATAACCTCCATCAACCCAAAGAGTAAACACTGAACTCTTTATTTTCCTGATAACATAAACTGGTCAGCAGCAGGATGGAACATGAAGGTCTGTCTGTCCAAAACTAAGACTTTGACTTGAATTGTGATTTAGAAAAGCAGCACCTTGATCCTGTACTGAGTGAAAGTTCCTCTGAGCAGAGGGTTGTAACTTCCTCTGACTCAGGTAAAGTGGACAAAACATGATCACTACCACAGTTTAGACGACTTATCTGGACCCAGACAGCTGGAACAGCTGGATTCAGGTCCAGAGGTTAAACTTTGTGGCAGCTAGGAGACCAGTGATGGTGGAAGGTTTCTCTGTCCTCGTTGTTGAAGTCTCGTGTAGACCCAAAATAGCTCCACCGTTGCCCAACACTAACGTTCTGGACGAGGCTCTGAATGTCAGTCAGAAGATCTGTCCAGACAGAACAGATGCTGAAGCTTCCTGCTACGTTTTTCCAACATGTCGTCCTGTTCTTCTCCTTTATCATCCATCGATTAGTACTAAGTCCCGGGGCAAACTGTGTTTCAGTGGAGCTTTATTTTTGTATCTTCTTCTCATTTCCTGCCGTCTGTGTCTAACTTCAACTCATCCAAAGTGTTTTATTCTACGTCAGAGGAAAACGGTCCTCCTGTGTGGAGCAGCTCCGAGTATTTAGGCTTTCCTTCGTGACGAAATGTGAGGTGTAACGAACCGTCCCGTCTCCTCCTGTAGTCATTTTATCTCCTGGAAAAAACTGTGCTGTTAAACTAGTCGTCCTTTCATTTGTCGATGGCCAAAACACTAGCCGTGGATAAATATTAGTGTTGTACTGTCTGGAATTCTGAATATGATGTGACTGAAAAAAAAAAAAAACACACCAAAAGATGAGAAATTTAGTTTGACTGAAGCGGAAAGCAAAAACAAAAAAAGACCTTTTCAAGTGTTTACCTGTTGTAGCTCCAGTCATGTTAGCGCTGCAGTGGTTAGCATGCTAATAGTGTAATTATTAACATGTTAACATGCTAATAGTGTAAATATTAACATGTTAACATGCTAATAGTGTAAATATTTACACATTAGAATGCTGATAGTGTCAATATTAACACGTTAGCATGCTAATAGTGTAAATATTAACATGTTGACATGCTAATAGTGTAAATATTAACAGGTTAGCATGTTAATAGTGTAAATATTAACATGTTAACATGCTAATAGTCTAAATAATAACACGTTAGCATGCTATTAGTGTAAATATTAACACGTTAGCATGCTAATAGTGTAAATATTAACAGGTTAGCATGCTAATAGTGTAAATATTAACATGTTAACATGCTAATAGTCTAAATATTAACACGTTAGCATGCTATTAGTGTAAATATTAACACGTTAGCATGCTAATAGTGTAAATATTAACAGGTTAGCATGCTAATAGTGTAAATATTAACATGTTAACATGCTAATAGTCTAAATATTAACACGCTGATAGTGTAAATATGAGTGTTGGTGTGAAACTAACTCAGCTCCACTCAGCATATTTTAACAAACAAATATGTTGAACTGTTGGGTTTTAAATACATATAAAATAAAGAAGCAAAAAATAAAGAACTAGGGCCCTGTTAGTTGAGGTGTGTGTGTGTGTGTATATGTGTGTGCGTGCGTGCGTGCATGCTCGTGCCTTATCTGTTTCCCCAGTGATCGTGTGATTCTCCATCGGTGCCCGTTCTTCCATAGATTAACTCCTACAGGTGCGTTCAGCAGCGTCCAGGTGTTCTCCTTCGTCTGCTGAGCTCATCTCTCCTGTAATTAATGATCACAGGCTTGAGAATTTAATGAATTCAAATAATAATAAAGTTAATAAATACTGAGAAGGATTACAGCTTTGTTCATTCGTGTAATTAAATGTATTAATGTGAGATGAAAACCTGAAACAAAGCTTTTGAAGTCTGATTTTCTTCTCAGAAAACTCGTCTTTGTGTTTTCAGTATAATTCACTACAGCTACAATCAACAGAGATATAAATATAATATAAAAATGTTGCACATCCAAATCTTCATTTTATTATTTTCTGTCTGTAATTTTTACAGTAATTTCAACCATTTCAGTGTATTTAACTCCTCAACTCTGCTGATCGATTACAGCTCCTCTAATCTATGGATCTTTGTACTGTAACTGTTGTCATGGTGACAGTGAACTATGTTTCTCCGTGGGAGAAATGATTTGGTTTTCAGGCTGATTTATTGATACCTAGTGATCTTATTTTCTTAACTCTTTCTTCATCCTTTACTTTTGATATGTTGTAGATCTTAGTCTTATCATGTATGATCTAAAGGTAATAAACTGTAATATCAATGTGTGCAAACAATAAACAAATGGTGAATGAAAGCTGGGGTTGTCGTGGTTCTGTACGAACAGCTTTAATGTGAATACTGCCTTCATATGTGAGACACACCAAGAGAAAGAGGAAAGGAGGATTCTGAAATTGATTTAGTTTCCCATCGCTGCCACAAATCAACGGTACTGATGATTAACAGAATCTTCTTTTTGTTTCTGTGGTGGTAATCAGATGTAAATCTGACAATTTTCAGTCCTCGCTTTGAGACCCTGCAGTCATTTAGTAGTGCAAATTTCCTTGAGTAATTGTCAAATTAATGATTAAAACTTTATAAAAATTATACAAAAAATAATTTTATTTAAGACCCTGCAGTGTTATTAACTATGGAGCAACTAAATTAAACATTATAGCTAAGACTTCATGGTATTATTTAAATCCAAGGATGAGCAAGCTTTGTTTTTTAAAAATATATATATTTATTTTTCAGTCTTCTTTTCCTTTTGGCTTTTCCTTTCAGGGGTCTCCACAGCAAATCAATTGCCTCCATCTAACCCTGTCTGCTGCATCCTCTTCTCTCACACCAACTACCTTCATGTCCTCTTTAACCACATCCATAAACCTCCTCTTTGGTCTTCCTCTAGGCCTCCTGCCTGGCAGTGGGAAACTCAGCATCCTTCTACCAATATATTCACTCTCTCTCCTCTGGACATGTCTGAACCATCTCAGTCTGGCCTCTCTGACTTTATCTCCAAAGCCTCTAACATGTGCTGTCCCTCTGATGTACTCATTCCTGATCCTATCCATCCTGGTCACTCCCACATATCACACATCACATATATATTTATTTTTCAGTGGAATTAGTATATATATGTGAATCCTATGAGGAAAAAATATTACAGTATTTTATATATTTATTCACTTTCTAATAGATTTAATTGCCATATTTATTTGCTTTATAGGAATATTTTGATTTATTTATTAATTTCACATTGAATGAAACGGCCAGATAGACTCCGCCCACTGTAGGCGGGACATGTGACGTCGTTCTGACAGATCAATTTGATTGGTGGGTGACATGCCGTCTGTTTCAAATCTGTTTTTCTTCCGGCACCCGTAGAGTCAGACAGGCTAAAGCTAAAGCTAGAAATTAGTATCGGTAGTTCAAGTGTTTGGCGGAAACAGAAGCAGCTCAGAAACAGCAGAATATCTGCGTTTAGTTCAAGAACTATGAAAGGAAAAGCAAAACGCAAGGTAAGACCGACTAAAGCTGAGTTTAACTTCATACATAACTCAACTTTTAGCTGTTTGTCAGTGAAAGTAGCTTCACCACTCCTCTTTAACCCATGAAATATTAATTAAACGCGTTTTTAGTTCCACTAAAGAAGACTGAAAACATGTTGATGTGGATGTTTTCCCTCAATAGTAATTATTTAAAGCGGGATACGAGCTGTTCACTGCAGTAAAACAACACAGCTGTTTATAATACACCTGAAGTCTAAATACTACAGGTGGAAACTGATTAAAATACACCTAAAGGTAAAATACTACAGGTGGAAACTGATTAAAATGCACCTAAAGGTAAAATACTACAGGTGGAAACTGATTAAAATACACCTAAAGGTAAAATACTACAGGTGGAAACTGATTAAAATGCACCTAAAGGTAAAATACTACAGGTGGAAACTGATTAACATGCACCTAAAGGTAAAATACTACAGGTGGAAACTGATTAAAATGCACCTAAAGGTAAAATACTACAGGTGGAAACTGATTAAAATACACCTAAAGGTAAAATACTACAGGTGGAAACTGATTAAAATGCACCTAAAGGTAAAATACTACAGGTGGAAAGCACTCCGCTGATTACTAACTTTATCACAGTTAATTTTTCTCTTACTAGTTTTCTGAAAAGTTCTGTTCAAATGCTCAAACTAAGTATTATTTTATTGAAAATGTGCACATTTGCATCAATATCTCATCATATTCACGTTAATTTTACATTTGGCAGCCAAATGTTGAGAGAGGGATTTATTAAAAATCAGAAAATAGTCACCATCCAGAAAGACCGGTTTTCTCCAGGAGAAATGTGAACGTTTATTAAAACTACGTTCAAAATTAGTTTGTTGTCATATTAGAATGAAATGTTTTTACAGATATGTTTGTGTTTTTGTCATTCCTTCAATCTGAAAATCAGTTTATCTCATGTTTTATGAATAAACGGTTCCATAAATCAGTCTGTAGAAACCTTCAGAATACAGCGAGGAATAAAAGTTTGGTGGATCTAAGTGTAGATTTCTGGATCAGATCAGGAGAAAAAGAACCTGTTTACTGCTTACATCTGTCTATTAAGCATCATGAACAATCACCAGAACTTTGTTTTCATGCAGTAATTATGTCACAATATTAATTTTTTTTGTTTTTTTGCACTAAACTTCCTCACAAGGCCCTGATGAGCAGAAAATACCCTCTGATCCATGACGTCTGCTACAGTTTCAGTCAATCAGAGAATGTTTTGTAGGTTTCTGGTAGATCTAAAGAGTTGAACAGATGTTCACAGGTGTTAGATCTACAGAATATCTGATCCAGCTGTGGTGAATAAACATAAAATCAGAGAAATGTTCCTCTTTCTGCTGGACAGGCGGTGACTTCAGGGAGGCTGACAGGAGCATCCAGAGGGAGTCAGTGAGTCCATCAGCTTAAAAACACAACATTTAACTCATCATGTGTTCCTGTTAGCTCTGATCTGATCCACCTTCTGTTGTCAGAGAGACTCCAGCTTCCTGTCCTGAACCCGCCTTCTCTCTCTACTCCACCGACTCTGAGGACCAGGTGAACATCTGAGCTCCAGAACAACATGTGGACAGCTTGGTTAGGATGATTATGGTTGAAATGAGCAGCAGTACAGAATGCAGGAACATGGATTATTAGGAGACACTGTGCTCCATCCATCATCCATCCTTTAATCCATCCATCCATCTGTCCTCCATCCATCCATCCATCCATCCATCCTTTAATCTATCCATCATCCATCCATCCATCCATCCATCCTTTAATCCATCCATCCATCCTTTAATCCATCCATCCATCTGTCCTCCATCCATCCATCCATCCATCCATCCTTTAATCTATCCATCATCCATCCATCCATCCATCCATCCTTTAATCCATCCATCCATCCTTTAATCCATCCATCCATCCTTCATCCATCCATCCTTCCTTTAATCCATCCATCCATCCATCCTTCATCCATCCATCCATCCATCCTTTAATCTATCCATCATCCATCCATCCATCCATCCATCCATCCTTTAATCTATCCATCATCCATCCATCCATCCATCCATCCATCCTTTAATCCATCCATCCATCCTTTAATCCATCCATCCATCCTTCATCCATCCATCCTTCCTTTAATCCATCCATCCATCAGCCATCCTTTAATCTATCCATCATTCATCCATCCATCCTTTTATCTATCCATCATCCATCCATCCTTTAATCCATCCATCCATCCTTCATCCATCCATCCATCCTTCATCCATCCATCCTTCCTTTTATCCATCCATCCATCCATCCATCCATCCATCCATCCATCCATCCATCCATCCATCCATCCATCCATCCATCCATCCATCCATCCATCCATCCATCCATCCATCCATCCATCCATCCATCCATCCTCTAAATCATTGATTTCCAGTCTTTAAATGGTTGCTGACGTTGGCTGAATGATTTGTGGATTAAACCTGCTTGTTTTTTTTCCAGACAGATGTTGATTTGTTAGGTGGTAGTTTGGTGTTTTAGGATGTGTTTGGAATAATCCCGTCTGTCCTCAGGTCACCACCCTCCATCAGGGTCTGGACCGCTGTGCTGCCTTGCTGGGCGACATCCTTCAGGCTGAAAAAGCAGGTCAGATGAGTTTCCTAACAGTATAAAGCATTTAACAGCCTGTTACCAGTGTTACTCAAACAATTCAGTGAGAGAAAAGCAGTCAGCAGCCTGTTTTGTTATCCTCTATCAAGCTAATGGAGCTTCTTCACTGTGAGGAGCACTATCGGTTGGAGAAACACACCTTAAAGATGAAGTAAAATCATAATAAATGTGTCTTTAAGCCTCACCAAGTCTTCAGAGAACAGTGAAGGTCGGAGCAGCCAGATCCAGACGGTCCACCTCATTAGGAGGGAAGAGCATCAAGAAACTCCCTACAAAGACAGGTACGTGATCCTTAGGAGGCACCATTAGAGGACGGACAGCTGCTGAATGAGAAGAACAAGAACATAACAATAAAGTGTTTCCATCGTTTACCTACTCTCCTATACGGTCCCAGTAAGCCAGGTGGAGCTGAAAGGGTTCTTTGTGTTTGAGGAGATGTTCTATCATTCTTTAGAAATCCCAGGTTTTCTAGTGTGTGTCAGTGATCACAGCTGAACTTTCATGAATCTTCCCCTCCAGTCCAGAAGAGTTCCCAGTCCGGCCAGCGTGGACCAGGAACCACTCCAAGAACCCACCGGTCCACTCCTCCAGCTGCACACTCAGGAGTGAAGCTGCATCCACCCAAGAAACAACCTCACAGACTGCTGCAGTCCTTCACACCTCCAGGACACCTCCAGACCCTCCAGCACCGCTCCCACAGCATCCCTCCACCCAGGACCTCCAGCCCTCCACCCAGGACCACCAGCCCTCCACCCAGGACCTCCAGCCCTCCACCCAGGACCTCCAGCCCTCCACCCAGGACCTCCAGCCCTCCACCCAGGACCTCCAGCCCTCCACCCAGGACCTCCAGCCCTCCACCCAGGACCTCCAGCCCTCCACCCAGGACCTCCAGCCCTCCACCCAGGACCTCCATCCTTCTGGCTGTCCACCAGTCGTCCTCTCATCCAGACCTGCTGCCTCTTCACCAGGCTGGAGCTCCACAGACCGAGGCTGGTGGATCAGAGGAGTTTGTTCCTGTCAGGGATGTAAACATGAAGAAAACATCTGTCAGACACTCAAACATCTGCACCGTGGAGACGTCAGGTCAGCTTCAGCAGGATGAAGAGAAGAAAGAGAAGATGGTTCAGTATCTGCTGGGAGAACTCAGAGCTCTGATCTCTGGACGAGGTACCCTCACATCTGTACCTTCTGATCGTCATCATGTGTGGTTTGATGAGAATAAGAACAGAGTTTAGGAGGAGTCATCTGCTGTTGGTGGACCACATGGAGACATGTCTGTCAGACTGATGTTGCAGATGTTCAGACCAGTCTTATCCAGGATGGAACATCTCAGATCTCTGTCCTGATCCGTGCTGATTAGAACGGCTCTAACTGGAACTCACGTTTATGTGAAACTTCTCACTCTGAGGTTTTAAAGTCATGCTATCTTTAAAACAAAACGCCAAATTAAACCATTTATCAGAAAGAAGAAATGTTGAAAACAGGACGGATCATCAAGGTTTAGGTTACTGAGGCTCCTTAAATCTTCTAAAATCACAATATCTCATTAAAATGTTTTATTCTGTCTCATTTAACATTTCACTAGGATTAACCCGCTAGCTCTAACTGGATTCTGTGGAAAAACAAAGATTATGTAAACCTCAGGGTAACTGAAGCACTCTTTAATAATTAAGGAACTTCTAGGATGAACTGCAGACTGTGTTTGAACAGTAGACAGAAAACAAGGTGGAAACTAATAAAAACATAAGCAGTAAAACATCTGTAGCACCTAGAGCAGGGGTGTCGAACTCCATTCCTGGAGGGCCACTATCCTGCATGTTTTACATGTTTCCCTCTTCCAACACACCTGATTCAAATGATCAGGCTCGTTATCAGGCTTCTGCTGAGCTTGATGATGAGCTGATCATTTGAATCAGGTGTGTTGGAAGAAGAAACATCTAAAACATAGAGGATAGTGGACCTCCAGGAACTGAGTTTGACACCCCTGACCTAGAGCCACCAGGACGGTTACCCTACCTGTTCTATGGAGAAAATAAACATTAAAAGTTGTCACCTGACTGATAAATGAGGGATGCTTACCAGCATGAGGAATAATCTGAATGTTTCTCTGTAATCTGTCCTCTTATATAAACTCAGCCTTTCTGTCCTGTTTCATTCATTATTTGTTCAATCGTTGTCCAGGCGGTGCAGCAGAGATGCTGCTCAGTCAGCTGGACCACACGTTGTCCTCACCACAGGATGGAGGTTCAGACATCCAGCAGACCCACAGAGATCCAGACCTGAAGTCTCTGCTGATCCAGAACAGTCAGCTCCGCCGGTAAAACTCCACCTTTAACCTGGTTTTAACTTCGTGATCCAGACTCTCAACTCTGATTCTGTTTTCCAGACGAGTTCAGATCCTGAACCAGCAGCTGAAGGAAAGAGAGAATCTGGAGAGGAACCAGAACCTGGAGAGAAACCAGAACCTGGAGAGAAACCAGAACCTGGAGGTCCTGTGTGACTCTCAAGGTGAATCCTGTATGAGTGGATGTTCTCTCGTTTTATTCTCTATGGAGCTGACAGGGAGGATTGCGAATATATTTTATTTATAGGACACCGTACAAAGTAGGCAAAGTTGAAACGCATCAACAATATAAAACTTAGAGATGAAAAGAAGGAGATCTGACAGTTGTTGGTGTGAAGGTAGAGCGGGGTGTCGTCTGCATAGCCGTGAACCTGAATGTTGTATTCATGGATTATCAGACCGAGCAGATCGTCTAAGAGAATAATGTTGGTGTCTCCAGTCCTCCGTCTGCAGGAGGAGCTCATTACTGCTCAGTCCAGACTGCAGGAGGTCCAGAAAGACCTGACAGAACTACGGAGAGTCCTTCAGGAGACACAGAACCAGCTGAGAGACAGAGAGGCAGAGAACGTCCTCATGAAGACAGGTTAGACTTCACCTCCATCATCACCTCCATCAGCTGGAGGCTTCATTTCCCGTCCACAGTCTATTTACTGTAGGACTAAACGTCCAGAAGAAGCTTTCAGCCAACAGTCAGTTTTACAGTCAACACTTGGTGCTGATCCTGACACACCGGTGATGAATTAACGTTAACGTAATAAAATAATCTTCTCTAACTTCTGCCTCAGCCCTACCTTCTGTGAATGTTTTGTTCAGACCTGGAGGCCACCAGAAGAAGGCTGCTGGACAGAGAACACGAGGAGGAGAAGTTGGCGTCCCTCACCCAGCAGAGAGTAGAGGAGATGGGGAACCTGAACAGGTGATCCTTAATGAGAGGGTCAAAATATTAGAGACACCCTGTTCCACTAGTTATTTCCTCTGATCTGATTCGATCCACGTTATTTAGTGTCTGCTGAGTCCCAATCTGACAGCAATTATCTAAATAATAAATACTTCAAGTGCCTTAAGTGATTTAAATCAGTCTGAGTCACATCTGATCCACTAATGATGTCAGGTTCACTTCAGAAAACTCCTGATCTGCAAATGAACTCTGTAATGTGGGATTCTGTTCAGGGTTTTGAATAATTTAGGGACAACAATAGTCCTTAAAAGTATCATTTTAGAGAAACCAGTCGTGATACTTGATCTATTTAAATAGTTCTTGTTTATCAAAAACCAGCAGTAAGTTTCATTTTCTTTGACAAATAAGGGCGTTTCTGTGTGACCTCAGACCTTTGACTGGCAGTGTTTGTGAACGTTGTAAAGTTCCAGCAGGACTCTGAAGGGTTGACTGCAGCTCCACAACCTCCAGAAGACATCGAAAACCTGCACACGCATGTCAGAACACGTGTAGATTATCTGTCGTACCTGGTTGTCCCACCAGGTGGAGCCTTTAACAGAAGAAGTAGAGCAGTGGATGTGGTGCCAGAGTTAGCACAGTGTGGAGGTTTTACACCACCGTTCTGTCTTCTTTTTGTCTTGTCTCATTTTGTTGTTTTCTGTTTTGTTTTTATTTTCTGTCATCACTAAATATGAATGTTTTATTAACGTCTTTCTTCCGTTTCCTTGACAGCTCATCAGGTCGTCCTCCTGCTGACTCCTCACAAACTAGACCTTCTGTCCTCCACCAGGATCCATTCCTTCCCTCCAGGGAGCGTATCAGCCGGTACCTCCTGTCTCTGGACCAGACTCACACTGAGGCTGCAGAGGGAGAAGAAAACCCTCCGTTCCATCCTGAACATAGAGACCAACCTCCACAGACTCCAGCTGTTGGACTGAACTCTCCTCTCCGTCCATCACGTGGTTCAGAACATCTGGAGTCAGGGCGAAGGCAGCTGTTTGCCTCCATGATGTCCCAGTCTGACGGAGAATCTGTGTTCTCTGACTGCAGCATGAAGTCTGGATGGACGTTTGACACCAGAGACGAGGCGGCCTTCAGAGACGGGCTGGCAGCTCTGGACGCCAGCATCTCCAGCCTGCAGAGGACCATCCAGCTGGACATGAGGAGATGATGGAGCTTCTGCTGGTTTTATCTGTGTATATATCATCAATCGTGCTGCGTTGTATCCTTCTTCAGAAGCCATTTAAAGGTTTAAAATAAAGTTTGGTTTTATAATTCTTGTCGCTGATGGAGGAGGACCACTAAAGTTCTAGCAGCAGATGGTTTACTGCTGCTGCTCCTGGATGGATTTTTGATCTTCTCTCTTCAGTTTCATTCAGAAGCAGCGCTATGTTCTCACTTACATCTAGTGTTACGTTTAGGAGAACGTTCTGTGGTCAGATGAGTGCAGCATGTTTGGTGAGAACCTGGTCTGGACCACAGTGGATGTTTGGTCCTGATAGTGAAGCATGGAGGTGGAGGTATGATGGTGTGGAGCGGGAAGAGGTCAGAAAGTGTTTATGGATCCACCATGAATACCTCTGCTGTGTTCTCACTGCTGCTGTATCCTGTATACGGTGTTATACTGGTGTTATACTATACTGGTGTTATACTGATACTATACTGGTGTGATACTATACTGGTTATACTATACTGGTGTTATACTGGTGTTATACTGATACTATACTGGTGTTATACTGGTGTTATACTGGTGTTATACTGGTGTTATACTGGTGTTATACTGATACTATACTGGTGTTATAAAGTTCTTGTGGGAAATTTTAAACTAATTCAACAGTTTCTAACTTTGCAATGTCATAAAATCTGATCAAACTCATTCAAACCAAAGCCTGGACACAGTTTTATAAAAATGTAAAACGGGTTTTATTGAGTATAAAAGTGTGGGTCAGAAGGCAGCAGAGCTGGTTCTGGGTGCTGGAAGGCAGGTTTTGGCACTCAGCTGATTTAGTGTTTAGAAAAAGTCTTCAGTCACAACAACAAGAGGTTCACTATCAGATTAAATTACAGTCCAGCTCTCTACACACATTCAGCTGCTCTAAAACATAAATATAACACATTCCCTTTGGTAGATCAAGGCTCCTGATGTTCCAGAACACGTTCACACCCACAGCCCTTCATAGTGCAAACACAGAACGATGAGTGAAGGAAACACCGGCAGGAAACCAGAGGAACTAAACCGTAAAACTCTACAACAACATTCTGATTATCTGCTTCTAACTCTGTCTCCTGTTAAAACCTCCTCACTGCACAAAACAACAACCAACACTGGACATGTCAGCTTTAGCAGAAGATTGATGGGGTCTGGAAGTGACTTTAAAACGTCTGCACGGAGAAAAAACTAAAAAACAAACCGTGAAAAACACTTCAGAGAATATTCAGCTGAACAGCAGAGAGATAAACGTGGAGGAAAGGAGTAAATATCTATATTCTGTAGAGCCACTTAGTTTTGGGAACACCTGAGGGCACTTTGAAGTTATCATACATGTTGATTCGGGTTTTTTAAACTTTGGTTTCATATTCTGGCTTATTTTGGGGAAACTTTTCTCATGATTTCAGAAAAATCCACCTGGAAAATGAACCAAAATTAATCTTAAAATTGTGCTTTTCCACCAAAATGCCTTCATTCTACATGTCTAATTGGTAAAATACATTGTGATAAAACTTGGGGACGTTTCAGATGAACTGCAGAGTTTACAGCTGTGGACACTTGGAAATGATTGTAGATGCTGATTCCAGGGTTTTTCAGTCTTTCATTGAAATGTAGCTTCTATAACTGTCGTACTGTTGCTGGTTTCTCGCTACGTGTTCGTGTTGTTTCCACAGAGCTGCAGGATTTGACAGTAAAACGTGGTGAAGGAGGTGAAACGTTCAGGTTCCAGCAGGTGCTTTACGAGCCGTGGTAGAGGTCGGCCTGCTTGGATCGGTGCTCCGTCTGGATGCTGCCGTCGTCGCTCAGCTCCTCAGCGGTGTCTCCAAAGCCGTGGTAGTGTCCATAACGCAGGAAGTCCCCACAGTCGGCCCCCAGGGGCCCCCAGCAGGCCGGCTGGGCAGAAGAACAGCTGCCGGGGCTGTTGGTCAGATGCAGAGAGCCACACATCTCAGCCGAAGAACGCTGAGGACGCGATGAAGGATGCTGGACAGGAGAGGAGGACGGAGGATGGAGGCTGCTGGGGGGCTGAAGGGGAGGCAGGATGGGATGTCTGGTACCGTCCTCTGATTTATAGGAAGGAAATACGGAGTTAAATCTGCTCAGAAGCTCATGAAGAACAGATGAAATGAGAATGAAGAAGCACCTGTGCTGAGCTCCTGTTCAGACTCGGTGTTCATGCTCTCCATCTCCTCACCTGGACTGATCTGAACCTGAAACACACCTGGAGAACAACAGAGTGTTAGCCAGCAGCACACAACATGTGTTGAGGATAAAACGTAGAATATTGCACACTTATCAATTCAATTCTGACCGTTTTTCCTTTTTTTAAACACTGAAATGTCACAGGGTTTGAGCTGATCTGATAATTAGCAGAATTGATTTATTTTAGTGGATTTATAATTTTCCGGCAGCGTTGCAGTTCAGAGGTAAATATGTACCCTCCTGTTAGGATAAAACACTGCTCCAGTCCTGTTTTTAGTCTGAAATGTGGCTGCTAACAGATGGATTTGCTCCTTTCCAGCTTCAACATGTTGATCTGCTGAACAGTTTTCACAGCGACACTGAAAGAAGAAGAAGAAGCAGCATCAGCTGACTCTACAGGTAAACCTGTCACTGCCACATATACGCATGATAATCATCTACAGGACACGGAATCATGCTTTAGAGGACACATCTTCAGCTGGATTCTTAATCTTTTTAACTATACTTGGACCTCTGATGACAGCTGTGGAGCTTTTTGCTTCTAAACAAACTTCCTGCCCAGGAGTGGATTAAAGATGCTGAAGCTGCATTACTCAGAAAAACCAACAGTGGCATACAGTCGTGTTAGCACATGAATAAAAGTGTGAGTTTTCATGGAGAACATGGAGTTGTCTTTTTGAACGTTAGTAAACAACGTTCCATCCCATCAGACGGTATTTTCTTACCTTCAGCCCTCCTGGGTTTCTTCATCAGCCCGGCCTCCACCACGTTCAGCTGCCTCTTCCTGCTGAACAGACCCTGACCACAGGGGGCGCCGTTCTCATTCCCATGGAGCTGCTGCAGGTGCTTCTGGGCGTTGGAGATGAAGCAGAAACAGTCGTGGAAGCCGTGAGCATGAGCCAGGTCTGCTGCCGTCTGCCCACTGGCATTCCTTAACCTGAACCATGAGAGAGCTGTGAGAGGACTGCTGCAGGAAAACACCCGAGTTCAGCTCTAACAACCGGCCTCAAACATCTAACAGTCTCACTGAAATCTGCCTCAAACATTCATTTAATAACATTCATTTACTGCTTGGCTGTTAAACTACATCTCAGTGCTCAGTAGAAGAATCAACAGAAAGTCAACATGTTTGGAATTAAACTAAGACAATTCAGAATAATAAGAAATTCAGGATTTGTATTTTATCTTTTTAAAAGATGTATAAAGTTAACAACAAAATATGTCCTGTTAACTCAGATATATGATGATAAAATCTTTTCTAATTCATTAAAATGAAACTTATAACTAGGCTCTAAACAATCTGATTTAGAAATGACAAAAACAACTATTATACTAACAGTTGATTTTACAGAACAGTAAATATTTAAAGGCTATCATCTACACATGACATTTTTGGCTCTGATATACATGTAAAACTAACACTTCAGATTTCTAGACTTAAATCCAGGCCACACAGTAAGAACTCAGTGCAACAAATATCAGTAAACTGACTGAGATTATTATTATTCTGGTAAATCTTCAAGTATTCATGGTTCCATCAAGAGAAGATCTCCTCAATATTCCATGCAGCTCCACATCATCACACTCCATCCTCCATGCTTCACTGTCAGGATCAAACATCCACTGAGTCTCAGTTCAAACCAAACACCTCTACATCATTATTATCCATTTATTTATCTCCCAGCATTCATCAGACTTCTTCTGATGTTCTTCAGCTAAATTTATCTTTTAGTTTTATGCCAAAGAATACGAGTGTTTTTCTTCACTGTCCACAGAAATCTGATGTTTTACAAAGTCATGTTTGTAGGAAAACCTGCAGCTCTGATTAGTGGAACTATGACTCCTCCTAGACCTCCTGATTAGTGGAACTATGACTCCTTCTAGACCTCCTGATTAGTGGAACTATGACTCCTTCTAGACCTCCTGATTAGTGGAACTATGACTCCTCCTAGACCTCCTGATTAGTGGAACTATGACTCCTTCCGGACCTCCTGATTAGTGGTACTATGACTCCTTCTAGACCTCCTGATTAGTGGAACTATGACTCCTTCTGGACCTCCTGATTAGTGGAACTATGACTCCTTCTAGACCTCTGATTAGTGGAACTATGACTCCTTCTAGACCTCCTGATTAGTGGAACTATGACTCCTTCCAGACCTCCTGATTAGTGGAACTATGACTCCTTCTGGACCTCCTGATTAGTGGAACTATGACTCCTTCTGGACCTCTGATTAGTGGAACTATGACTCCTTCTAGACCTCCTGATTAGTGGTACTATGACTCCTTCCAGACCTCCTGATTAGTGGAACTATGACTCCTTCTAGACCTCCTGATTAGTGGTACTATGACTCCTTCTAGACCTCCTGATTAGTGGAACTATGACTCCTTCTGGACCTCCTGATTAGTGGAACTATGACTCCTTCTAGACCTCTGATTAGTGGAACTATGACTCCTTCTAGACCTCCTGATTAGTGGTACTATGACTCCTTCCAGACCTCCTGATTAGTGGAACTATGACTCCTCCTAGACCTCCTGATTAGTGGAACTATGACTCCTTCTGGACCTCCTGATTAGTGGTACTATGACTCCTTCTAGACCTCCTGATTAGTGGAACTATGACTCCTTCTGGACCTCCTGATTAGTGGTACTATGACTCCTTCTAGACCTCCTGATTAGTGGAACTATGACTCCTTCTAGACCTCCTGATTAGTGGAACTATGACTCCTCCTAGACCTCCTGATTAGTGGAACTATGACTCCTTCCGGACCTCCTGATTAGTGGTACTATGACTCCTTCTAGACCTCCTGATTAGTGGAACTATGACTCCTTCTGGACCTCCTGATTAGTGGAACTATGACTCCTTCTAGACCTCTGATTAGTGGAACTATGACTCCTTCTAGACCTCCTGATTAGTGGAACTATGACTCCTTCTAGACCTCTGATTAGTGGAACTATGACTCCTTCTAGACCTCTGATTAGTGGAACTATGACTCCTTCTAGACCTCTGTTTAGTGGAACTATGACTCCTTCTTGACCTCCTGATTAGTGGAACTATGACTCCTTCTAGACCTCCTGATTAGTGGAACTATGACTCCTTCTAGACCTCCTGATTAGTGGAACTATGACTCCTTCTAGACCTCTTGATTAGTGGAACTATGACTCCTTCTGGACCTCCTGATTAGTGGAACTATGACTCCTTCTAGACCTCCTGATTAGTGGAACTATGACTCCTTCTGGACCTCCTGATTAGTGGAACTATGACTCCTTCTGGACCTCCTGATCAGTGGAACTGACTCCTTCTAGACCTCCTGATTAGTGGAACTATGACTCCTTCTAGACCTCCTGATTAGTGGAACTATGACTCCTTCTAGACCTCTGATTAGTGGAACTATGACTCCTTCTGGACCTCCTGATCAGTGGAACTGACTCCTTCTAGACCTCCTGATTAGTGGAACTATGACTCCTTCTAGACCTCCTGATTAGTGGTACTATGACTCCTTCTAGACCTCTGATTAGTGGAACTATGACTCCTTCTTGACCTCCTGATTAGTGGAACTATGACTCCTTCTAGACCTCCTGATTAGTGGTACTATGACTCCTTCTAGACCTCCTGATTAGTGGAACTATGACTCCTTCTGGACCTCCTGATTAGTGGAACTATGACTCCTTCTAGACCTCTGATTAGTGGAACTATGACTCCTTCTAGACCTCTGATTAGTGGAACTATGACTCCTTCTTGACCTCCTGATTAGTGGAACTATGACTCCTTCTAGACCTCCTGATTAGTGGTACTATGACTCCTTCTAGACCTCCTGATTAGTGGAACTATGACTCCTTCTGGACCTCCTGATTAGTGGAACTATGACTCCTTCTAGACCTCTGATTAGTGGAACTATGACTCCTTCTAGACCTCTGTTTAGTGGAACTATGACTCCTTCTTGACCTCCTGATCAGTGGAACTATGACTCCTTCTCGACCTCTGATTACTGCTGCATCTGTGAATCTTATTTCCATCTCTGTGAAGTCTCACAGTCTGTTTTAAGCTCCTCTGACCGCTCTTTTCCTCGTGGAGCCATGATCCACTTTTGTTGCACTGAGTTTCTACTTCTAGGCCTGTATTCTATTATTGTTTTTGCAGGAATAGTCCTAAACAATCATTCCATTTTACTGATCTCCTGAATGTGTTTAACCCTCACATGTTGCTCCTATCCTTCAGCTACAGCTCAATACTCCCTAAACTCAGACTGATTTCTACAGTAACTCCTGGGTGGTGGGCAGTTTGTTGGCCCGGTGAAAGCTAAACCAGCTGTAAGCTAACTCAGCATGCAGGCCTAGACATGACTACCATCATCATCAGTGCTTTGTGAGCATGGAACCAATCACTGCAGGAAATACCTCGCCAGTTTGCCAGCTGCAGAAACTGTAGGAAGCGATAGTGAACACTCATTGGTGTGTAAGATGCTCGCAGATGCAGACTGTGCAGTGCCTATTTGGATTGCTCCCTCTTTCTGGGATTACTCGAGAAAATCATGTTCAAACTCAACAGCTGCAAAACATCAGAACGTGCAGAGTGTTTGTCTCTGCCAGCACAGGTTCAAATCCTTCCTTTACAGCAGATAGAACAAAGCAAACCTGAATACGGAGTTCTAAACGTGACATACTGCATGTTAGGATCAAACAGTAAAACATGAAACGTTTCTACACCTGAAAAGCTCATGATGACAATAAATGATTTCATGCCAGAATTAACCAGACCTGCTTTGATTTCTCTTGAAGTTTGATTCAGTAAAATGATGTTGAAAGCTACTGAATATTCAGGATGGATTCACTGATTATTATTAATCTTAGTTTTTTTAAAATTGGTTTCCACATTTGTCTCCTGTTTGTTCTACGTAAACACTGCCTGCAGTTCAGTCCAAAAGTCTCTGAATTTCTGTCACAGCCGAGTCACGCAGGGCTTTTTGTTTGTGGTCAGTCGAGCAGAATTTTTAGTTTTTTACAGAATGTGTTTAGAGCAGACTAATTATTTTTGGCACATTTTTAAATGCAAAATGCTGAAGAACATATTAGGATAAAATACCACAATTTTAAGCTTCAATTTCAAAATCACATCAGAAAGTTGAAACTCTGAGCTTTAGTTTCTGGTTCAAATGGTTTAAGATCAGTGGATTTTCAAAGATGTCATATTTTCTTCAGAGAGTTTAAATCTGAGAAAAGCCGCTCCATTTTAAAACTGGACTTCAGACCTACTTCTTCACCCTGGCCTTTGGCTGAGCAGAGTCACCTTTAATGGACCTTTATCTGTTTATTTTACTGTTTTATTGCTGTGCTTTTATTGTTCTCGTATTTTTGAGGATTTATTTTACTGTAAAGGACTTTGGCTGGCCATAGGTCTGTACAAGTGTTATATAAATAGAAAGAAAAAGAAATCCAGGCACAGATCAGCAGAAATATTGTAGATATTTGATTTCTTCCACCAGTTTATTAATGCCTGTTCAACAGCGCCGACTGTGCTCATGCTTTATTTCCATTTTATTTCCTTAATGCGAGAAACATCCATTGGAGGATCATCTCAGACGTTTCAGAGCTTAATTTGGACACACAGCAGGCATGTAAGAGCTTTGTCTGAATAAATAAAGACTGAAGATGATAAACAGCAGAATCTGTTTTTCAAGAGAAATCAAAGAGAAATCACATTTTCTGCTAAACATTTACAGACAATAAGCTTGTGACTTTTATCTGCAGTCTTTAAAGTTATTTCCTCCCACTGTGTCAGATTAGAGCATATGAGGGATTATAAAACCAGAGCAGTGGTGAAAATATGCTGTAATGTAGTGAAACTCATTTAAAATTAGAATAGAAACACATGAGCTTTTCTGCTTGTGCAGTAATGTGAACATCCTCTCTGACTTTCTGTCACATCACAGAACATCTACAACACAAAAAACATCACAGTTAATCTACCATCAACTCTGAGAAATGAGCCTCAGCTGAATGATCCTGTTCACATCAGCTGGTTGGAAGCAGACAGACGCTGAAACATCTGGAATATTTCTACACCTCTTCAGACCCTGCAGTGTCTGTGTGAGATTAACTTTTAGTTATTTAGAATTAACAGTAGTTTAAAATAGTTCCACTTTCAGAGCACTCCTCTGTGTTTAAGAATGTTTTTCTGAAGTCAGAGTTAACATCTTAAAGAAACAAAAGAGCATAAAAGGTCCATGTACTTACAAACTGGTCTGTTTTCATTTGACCAATAAGCTTCTTTGGGCTGGAAATGACAGAATCAGGACAGAAGATACGGTGAGATGTGCTGATGATCAGTTATGAATCTCCACCGTAATCATACTGAAACTGCTAACAAACTGCTGAGAGTTGAAAGTAAACCATCGTGTTGTTTCCTCCCAAACAGCTGATGTGAAGAGAAAGTTCATTAAAACCACAGCAGCAGCAGAACGTCTCTAAAGTCAGGAAGCACCTCAGCAGGTTGGTAACGACTCAGAACAGATGTCTGATCTATCTATGGAAGGCCAGAAATTATGCCACATGAGGTTCTAGTGACACAAACAGACCTGAGCTGCTGCTGTGGTTCACATTGAGTAGAACAGAGCTACTGCAGCTGAACACGGGGCAGACTGCAGGATACTTACTGAGGTTTAGCTCCTGCTATCAACAGGACCTGAATACACTCCAGACTGCCTGAACGAGCCGCCTTATGGATGGGAGTCTCACCTACAAAGTCCTGCAGACACAGGAAAACTCTAAGGAGATCCATGTGTACGACGACGATGAAGGTTATTGATAAAATAAGACAACAAATACTATTAAAGACAACGATCATCTCTACAGTCCTACAGGACAGATCTCAGACCGACCTGCTGGTTGACATCAGCTCCGGCCTCCGTCAGCCACACCACGCAGTGAGGATGTCCTCCAAACGCCGCCGTGTGAGTCGGTGTCTGGTTGAAGCGGCTGCTCACCGTGTTCACCTCACAGCCCATCTGCACCAGACGCACCACACACTCCAGCTGGGAGACACACAACACAAGCTGACAGTGACACAACAACCGCTGGGCAACAGATGCACGTAAATCATTGCACAGAAAACTGAAAATAGCCTCTGTGTTTGCACTTTTACTGTAAAACATCTCCAATAATCCTGCATCACATTAGCCTGTATGGGTGGATTGGTGCAGGTCTGGTGTGAACAGGTTTTAGTTGTTAGAAGGACAGTGCACCATCTGGAAGGACATCTCAGTTCCTAAAATGCAGACAAATCTGTGTATTTAATGTATTTATAATCATAATATATTCACTTTACTGTTTTATGAGTCCACCAGAATTAGTCATAAACTCTGAACAACAGCAGACTGAGACAAAGTGAACACAGCATGTCACTTTTAAATGACAGCTCTGAAGTGAGAACATCTCATTTTGTTAAATGATTTTAGGGAGATTCTGCAGGACTGACTGTCAACCAAAACCAGACTTCCTGCTGCTGGAGAAAATACTGGGGGGACATGAGGTGTGATTTGATACTGAACAACCTGATACAGCTGGCAGAGACAGAAACACCTATTTTCCAGTGTTTTAGAGCAAATCTTGTTGACAATTATCTCAGTGCTTTGAAAGAGAAACATACAAAGTCTAAAAGAAACTGAAAATATGCAACAACCTTTCATTGCGTACACATGTATACATTCATCATGAATCTATTTATTCGTTTATCTCGATTTAGTATTCTTAGTTTTATATATTTTATTCTGATCTTAAGAAAACGTATTTTTGTTGCTTTAGGAACCAAATCAAAACACGGAAATTAACACTTCCGGGTTTTCTGGGGCCGCTTTGGCGCCTGAACGCTGATTGGCTCCACAGGAACCAATGAAAACGCTCAAAGCCGTTATTTTCGTTTTTTCTCCCAGGAGATCAGACATGACTGTATTAGGCAGTGATTATTAACGTTTAAAGACATCTAAGCATCTATAAAACGCTAGTTGTGACGTTACAGCAACAAGTATTATGAGAACAAGTAGTAAAGTTGACAGCAGTAAGCTAAACTGGCAGAGAGTGTTAAGTTTTCCTCCCAGACACAGTTTTGGCCTTAGTGAGGAGAACCGTTAAACCTAAATCCGTTAATCCCTACCTGTCCGTAGTGAGCAGCCCAGTGGATGGGGGTCCATCCGTAGCGGGAGTCCTCAGCCGTCAGATGAGTCCGGTTTGACAGCGACAGCAGCGCTCCGATGTCTCCATCCCGGCAGGCTCGGTGTACGGGGAACCGGCGGACGAACACCTCATCACCGGAGAAGTCTGGTTCCAGTCCCGCAGACATGAGCGGCAGGTAGGGGTGTTTCTCAGCCAGTCCCGATCCCGGAGCAGACTGGCTAAAGAGGTTCAAACACAAAGGAAGAGCAGATAAGCTTCTCTTTACGGTAGAGAGGGCATGACAAAACCCGTACTGGAGTATCACGCACCCCGGAGCTTTTCCACGACCAGGGGGGGAATCACAAAACCCGGACTGGAGTCTCACGCACCGCCGACCTCCGGAGCTTCTTATGGTTTTGGCTAAAAACCTTCCACCACCGGACCGCCTGCAGACCAGAGGGAGAGTTAGAGATTAGTCTCACTGGTAAGGAACAATAAGTAGGTAATTCTCAAATTTAATATGAATAATTTAGGAATTATCTATGTTTAGCTGAACAACTCTAAGCTGTTTAGGTGTTTAAACATTTAACACTGAAACATCGTTAGCTCACTATGCTGTCGTGCTTGCGTTGGTGGCTAATAAGTAGCGCTTACTGTGTCACAAGCAAGGAACGGTATTTGTGTAATTACCTTTTTCACTTTATTATTATTAATGAATATTAGTAGTTTTATGCAGTAATTATATATATTTAACTGAAGACCCCAAAGCTGTTTAGCTGTACAAGTATTTAACGCCAAACATGACAACTAATTGCTATCATGCTAGCTTTTGTGGCTAATATGTAGCTCTTACTTTTACTTTATAAATAAGGAACAATATGTGTGTATTTATTGTTTTTTTTAAAAAATATATATATATTAGTTATTTGGTAATTACCTATGTTACCTGAACAACTCAAAGGTATTTGGCTGTATAAACTTAACACTAAAACATGGTTAGCTAACTGTGCTATCATGCTAGTTTTGATGGCTAGTGTATAGCTGTTACATTGTCACAGTCCAATGCTGAGGTGTCAAACTGTTTATTCGTGCTACAGAAAACCTCAGCAGTCTCATAGGAGTCATCTATAGAAGCAGAAGAAGACATTAAACACACCAGGTGTAAGATGGCAGCGTTATTCAGCGGGAAGTCCCTGGTGGTGAATCATGGATCAAAGGTAAAACAGGTTAACAGATGCTAACGTTACCAGAAAATAACCTACTGGTCAGACCAGAGTGCTGTCCAGGGTTGGGGCTACCACTAACAGTTTCTGTTGTATGGACTCTATTTCCATACGACATAATACAGATTATTGTTGACTTATTTCCTGTATGTAGACCACATTAAACCAGGCCCAGAAATAACAACATTATATATACATTGTCTCTTTTTTTGCAGAGCAGTGATGCTGCTGACGGCATCTCATTTGCTCACACACTCCATTCTCACAGACAGTTTGAATCACTCTGCTCTCTGTAAAATATCTAAATGAACATCATAAATATTAACAGTTTACACCCAAACTTCAGCTATTATAAATGTAAACTGTCACTCATTATGTTCTGGCTGATAAACAGTGTCCTTGTGGGGATTTTTTAAAAGATAACACGCCTCAGAGGGTTTACAGTAGAGGTCTTGCTTTTTAAAATGTCATTTTTAATATTGAGGTTGTTTATCCTTTGTTTTTTCTTTCTTTCAGGATGATTTTGTCAGAGTGAGGAAAAGAGATTTGGAGAAGTTAACCACAGAAGTGATGCAGCTCAGGGAGTTCCTGCCAGAGTTCTGAATGGGGAACTGATTCAGATGCTGCAGAAAGCTCAAACAAGTCAGACAGGTATGCTCCTGTTAGGCTTCACCTGCTTTACATCTACTGTAGAAATAATGAACAGACGTAGATGTTAGCTGGCTTGATGTGGGTTCTGTCTAGAGTTATTCTATATTTCATACGCTGTCACATATTTCAGATGTAGAACAGAATAAAATGTTTTTAGTTGGTTGTATTTGGCATCAAACACCACCTGCATGTTGATTTCTTTTTTATCTCAGTTTTGTCTAACTGCTCCACTAATAAGACGCTCCAAGGCCTCCTCACAATGATTTCTGTTTGACGATCTCCTCTATCCTGCTGTGACCCAAACCAGAGGTTTACATCCGTGAGAAAGACAAGATAACGCCGAGGTCACACCTTCCGTTTAGCACAAATACAACGGATGGGAAACAGAAAACAGAAAGAACGTAGTAGCCCGATTTAATCCAGATGTTCCATCACAGTTAGCGGGTTCATGTATTTAGACTGTTTGGAAATCACAGATGTACTCAGTGTTGATTCAGAGACCACAGGTTGTTCACTAGCATTTTAAACAGTACGTTCTTACATTTTGCTGGTTATTACTGTACTGTAAGCTGGTTTAAAGTGTGTGTGAATCTTAACACAGTTCCTAAAAAGTGTTGGAGAAGAGCTGGAGGAAGATTTCCGCTAGGTTTAGTCTGTTTGAGCTGCTCAAAGTGGCTGAATTAGCAATTTTTCTGTCACCGAATTGTGTTTAGTAATACTGATGATAAATAATGTTCCATAGGTTTTAAAATGGTCTCACAAAATGAGACACACGACTGCAAAAGTGAGACACAAAATGACAAAAACAAGGCAGAAAATGAAACAGGACACAAAATGACAACACATAAAACAACAAAAACAAATCAGAAAACGTCAAGAACAAGACAAAAAATAACAGAAATATTATCAGCAGGTTCTGCTAACATGTTGTGGGAAACGTTCCATGAATAATAAAAATTATTTAAAATATTCTGTTGATTAAAAAATGCTCCCACACTTACAGAGACATGAATGAAAAAATAGAACCAAAAAAATGAGATTTGAATGAGAGTTGAACTGTTTCATCAGAGATCCAGTTTGACAAGAGAAAAATGGTGTTTTAGGGGAACTCCAGACTTATCTGGTATTAAAAATATTTTAAACTTTATTTTCTCCTAATTTTTTTAGATTTGGTCTCAGGACAAGAACATTTACACACTGCTGATGTTTTAGGGTTTAAAACATGGATTATTGCATGTAAAACGGTTCTGTATGATCCGTACATTAGTGGACCTGGTTAACCTCCAGACCTCCATGTGGATGTGTTCCTGCAGTGAAGGATCATCTAGAGCAGAAACAGGAGCAGCTCAGGCAGGAGAGTCTCCACCTTCAGGCCCGACTGGATGCAGCTCAGAGTGAATGTCAGAAGGAGAGAGAGGTGAGAGAGGGAGCTACTGGAAGAACAAATCAGTCTGCTGTAGTAGAGAAACATCAGAAATAATCTACAGAACAAAGCATTTAGAGCAGGGGTGTCCAACATGAGGCCCGTGGGCCAAAAGTGGTCCTCCAGAGGGTCCAATCCGGCCCTCAAAGTGTAAAAATTACAGAGAAGACATTAACTGCAGATTGTAAATTTGTAAAACTATAAATTTAAAATCATTTCTGGAACATAAAAAGTTGTTTGGGTCATAAAGTTAACTAATAGATTGCTCTTTGTTCTTTTGTGTCTCATTTTTGTAATATTTTGTCTTTTTTTTTGTCATTTTGTGTTTCCTTTTGGTCTCGCTTGTGTTTCTTTTCTCATGTTTTGTGTCATTTATGTAATTTTTTGTCACAATTTTTGTCCATTTTTTGTTGGTTTGTAACTTTTTTGTCTCATTTTCTGTTTTGCTTCATGTCATTTGTCTAATTTTTGTGCATTTTGTTTCTTGCTTCTGTCATTTTGTCTCTCGTTTTTGTAATATTTTGTCCTGTGTGTTGTCTTTTGTTGTCTGACTTTTGTTGTTTTGATCATAAAGTAAAATCCTACATGGTTTAGTTTCAGACAGCTATGAGTGTGTGTTCATGATGTTTAGTAAAAAGATAATTCCTTAAATGTGAACATTTCCGCATTAAAACACAGGAACCATTAGGAGCTGTGGTTGTTTATCTGTTACTATGCTGTGGCTTTACTGGTTTTACTGGAGATCAGACTGGGCTGGATGTGGAACCTGAAGATGAGTTTGTCTCTCCTGACTTAGTGGATGAAGCTCTGGTGTCTCTTTTATTCCTTTATCCTGTATCTGGACACATTCGTCCTGCAGGAGAAGCTGCTGTTGCGAGAGCAGCTGTGGCAGAGTGGATCAGAGCTGCAGCAGCAGGCCGCCTTCTGCTCCGGTCTGGGATCAGCAGCCTGCAGTCTGCTGTGGAGCTGCTCTTCCAGGGAGGAGACGGTGACGCTGTGGCTGGCTGATGTGAGTACGACCGCTCCAGAGGGTTGGTGTGTCCCAGCCGGCTGCTGAAGCTGTCATCTATGTCCTATATGTGCTACAGGGGAAGCTGCGGTCCTTCCTCACCGTCGCTGCTCAGACCCTGGAGAGCTTCGTCAGGTCCCTGGATGAAGACATGAAGACTCAGACTGAGGACCATAACTCCCATGAGCACCAGTTTGTGCTGGCGCTGGCTGGGACCATCACCAGTGAGCAGACTTTCATCCACTTTTCTACAGTTTTATGCCACAGATTGTTGCCTGGAGTCACAGAAACTCACGGTTCAGTGAGAATCAGTCTCATTTCCTGACACCAGTGGATGTGTATGCAGGTCACCGGTCACCATGGCAACGTCACGCAGCAGGGCGGTTAGAATGGAGTAGAGTGTCATTAGAGGAGAGCATCGCAGCATCGTGATCCTATCCATCATTTATAGATGTATGTGAGGAGGACCTGAAGGCAACAGACGGTTTATTTAACACCACATTATTTAAAACAGTGCCAGACTTTTATTACTTTGTACACTCTGGTAGTTTTAATTCTGACAGCACAGCCTTTTGAAATGAAATACAGACCAGGGATGTCCTCTAACTGTAAACATTTAACTGTGTCATGAACTGTGCGGCGATTGTCCAGGTTTCAGTGTCTCCAGACCAGATGTCCCTCACTCACCTGAACTCTCCATTTCCCTCCAATCAGACATCGCAGCGGTCCCTTGTGGGCGGGACTTCCTGTCCAGCTCAGCGCACGTCTTACTGGACACTCTGGTGAAGCTGCTGGAGCTCCTGAAGCCGGGAGTCTTCCCCAAACTCAAAGTGTACGTAGAGAAGATACAATAAATAGAATAGAATAGTTTCAGTTTAATACATAATAATACAGTGTGAGTGAATGGTTTCAGTACAGCATGTTAGACAGCAGGGGGCAGCACTGGACCTCTGTAGTACTCAGTAGTACAATTACTGTGGTATTTATTACAGGCTGCTGCTGATGTCTCTGTGTAACGTGTAGTACTCAGTAATAGTACTCATTAGTACTCAGTAGTACTTTTTCTCTCCAGGTTGCTGCTCATGTCTCTGTACAATGTGACCATCAGCATTAAAGGACTGAAGCACATCAGTGGGAACCAGAACCTGATGTCTCTGATCTGGACGCTGCTGGACGGTAAGGACGTCTCAGTGACACTGCTTTAGATTTTACTGCTTTATATTTTGCTATTTTATAACCCAATTTTATTGTCTTTTATATTTTAGTCTTCTTTTTAAATGCTTTATTGTCTTTCTTAATGTTAAATTGTCTTTTTTTTTTTAAATCTTCAATGTTTTGTCTTTTTCAGTGTTTTATACTTTTTCTTATCTTACATTTACTGTTTTATGTTTTATTGTCTTTTTATTGTTTTATCATTTACTGTCTTTTGCTGTATCAGATTTTTTTCTAAATATTTTTTGCCTTTATTCAGTGTTTTTTTGTCTTTACTGTTTTATTATTTTCAGTTTCATTGTCCTTTTTAATAATCTTTATTGCTTATTGTATGAAGTCTGAACTCAGTCAGTTCCTGCTGCTGTGTGTTGTCTAATTTCATTACAACCCTGGAGCAGAACAGAACTACTGTTAATGAGGTTATTCACACTTTTCCTGCTGTGATGTTAAACCTGCAGGTCTGTAGTTCAGTCAGAAGGTTCCTCCAGGTCAGCTCTGCTCTGTTTGTGTGCCAGATGGACACTGGGAGGTCAGTCTTCACTCTCTGCGCCTCCTGCAGTCGGTGCTGTTGGAGGAGGAGGTTCTGCTCCTGTTGGGCTCCTCTCTGCTGGATCCAGACCTCCAGGCTCGAGTCGTCCGGCTCACCTCCAGCCTCCAGCCCAGCCTCAGACTGGCAGCTCAGCAGACCCTGGAGGACCTGCAGGCCTTACAGCAGGTAGGATCAGTCATCAGGTAGGATCAGTCATCAGGTAGGATCAGTCATCAGGTAGGATCAGTCAGTAGGTAGGATCAGTCAGCAGGTAGGATCAGTCAGCAGGTAGGATCAGTCAGCAGGTAGGATCAGTCATCAGGTGAGATCAGTCATCAGGATCAGTCAGCAGGTAGGATCAGTCAGCAGGTAGGATCAGTCAGTAGGTGAGATCAGTCATCAGGATCAGTCAGTAGGTAGGATCAGTCATCAGGTAGGATCAGTCATCAGGTGAGATCAGTCATCAGGTAGGATCAGTCAGCAGGTATGATCAGTCATCAGGTAGGATCAGTCAGCAGGTAGGATCAGTCATCAGGTAGGATCAGTCAGTAGGTAGGATCAGTCAGCAGGTAGGATCAGTCATCAGGTAGGATCAGTCAGCAAGTAGGATCAGTCAGCAGGTAGGATCAGTCATCAGGTGAGATCAGTCATCAGGTAGGATCAGTCATCAGGATCAGTCAGCAGGTAGGATCAGTCAGTAGGTAGGATCAGTCATCACGTAGGATCAGTCAGCAGGTAGGATCAGTCATCAGGTAGGATCAGTCATCAGGATCAGTCAGCAGGTAGGATCAGTCAGTAGGTAGGATCAGTCATCACGTAGGATCAGTCAGCAGGTAGGATCAGTCATCAGGATCAGTCATCAGGTAGGATCAGTCATCAGGTAGGATCAGTCAGTAGGTAGGATCAGTCATCAGGTAGGATCAGTCATCAGGTAGGATCAGTCATCAGGATCAGTCATCAGGTAGGATCAGTCAGTAGGTAGGATCAGTCATCAGGTAGGATCAGTCACCAGGTAGGATCAGTCATCAGGTAGGATCAGTCATCAGGATCAGTCATCAGGTAGGATCAGTCAGTAGGTAGGATCAGTCATCAGGTAGGATCAGTCATCAGGTAGGATCAGTCATCAGGATCAGTCATCAGGTAGGATCAGTCATCAGGTAGGATCAGTCAGTAGGTAGGATCAGTCAGCAGGTAGGATCAGTCAGCAGGTAGGATCAGTCAGCAGGTAGGATCAGTCATCAGGTAGGATCAGTCATCAGGATCAGTCATCAGGTAGGATCAGTCATCAGGTAGGATCAGTCATCAGGTAGGATCAGTCATCAGGTAGGATCAGTCAGTAGGTAGGATCAGTCAGCAGGTAGGATCAGTCAGCAGGTAGGATCAGTCAGCAGGTAGGATCAGTCATCAGGATCAGTCATCAGGTAGGATCAGTCATCAGGATCAGTCATCAGGTAGGATCAGTCATCAGGTAGGATCAGTCATCAGGATCAGTCATCAGGTAGGATCAGTCATCAGGATCAGTCATCAGGTAGGATCAGTCATCAGGTAGGATCAGTCATCAGGATCAGTCATCAGGTAGGATCAGTCATCAGGTAGGATCAGTCAGTAGGTAGGATCAGTCATCAGGATCAGTCATCAGGTAGGATCAGTCATCAGGATCAGTCATCAGGTAGGATCAGTCAGCAGGTAGGATCAGTCATCAGGTATGATCAGTCATCAGGTAGGATCAGTCAGCAGGTAGGATCAGTCATCAGGTAGGATCAGTCATCAGGATCAGTCATCAGGTAGGATCAGTCAGCAGGTAGGATCAGTCATCAGGTAGGATCAGTCAGCAGGTAGGATGAGTCAGCAGGAGAAACTGAACCAGAGAGGATTTTACAACGGTTAAGATCTAGAAATTATTCTAAATTCCCTTTCATCTCCACATCTGTGTAGTGATCCTGACCTTAACCAAACAAACTAAAGGAGGAACTATTATAGGAAGAAGGTTCTTTATCATCCTACCTTGTAAATGGATCAAATATATACTTAAAATACATAAAACCTGTGACAGTTCATCAACAATAAAGTTCCACTAAACCAGGCTCACATTATGTCAGTTCAGTGTCTTTAAATATTTCCACAGGAAGATTAATTTCCACCTCTGTAGTTTTTACACTTTATGGAAACAGCAGAACATTAGTAAAACTAGAGGAAGTCAGAAATGTGTTTTAAACAGTATAATACACCTATAAAGCCATCTGTCATAAAAGAATAAAATAAAAATAACATTTCTTTGATTATTTCTTTTATCAGTGAAACAAACTGTCTCTATAAACTGTCGATATTTAAATATTGAATCAGTTTGTGTACTTTCCTCCTTAAATCAGCTGAATATTCCCAGACTTTAACCAACAGATCAGTCAGTGTTTTACTGCTGCAGGTGAGGATCTGATGCAGACACTTTGATTCTGCTCATTTTTAAATGACATGTGAATATTAAAATGATTTTGATCAAATATTACAATTTTAAGATCAGATTTTGGGTCATTTGTCCGACTAAACACAGCGTCACACGTGACTACTTCAAAGACCGTTGGAAATCTGTGTTGTTTCTGTTTTTACAGTTTCTCTGATTAAGGGTGTTGTTTTTTTTTTAAAATGACATTTCTTAAGCATCATTCATAAAACCTTTTCTGGAAAGTTAAAGTGTGAGGCAGCAGTGAATGTGCTGGTTTGTGTTTCCAGGGCCGAGGATGTAAACACAACAGAGTCTGATGAGGATTCTTCACCTCCACAGAGGAAAAGTTAAACGTGATAAAGTGAGAAAAGAGGTTTTATGTCGGAACTTTTCTACCAGCGTTGTTCAGTGTTGGACTTCCAGGTTTGTTCACAGCATCCTGTTTGTTCCTCTTTCAGTATAAAAGCAGTAATTCAGGTTTGTTCACACATTAAAGAGGATGTTTGAACTCCTTCTGTGCACCGTCTGTCCTCTTTATTGGATTTTAGATTAAATCTGAAGGCCACAATCAACACATAACGCTGCTAATGAATAATCAAATCCCCCCAATACCTTTTAGCTTTGAAGTTAGGTTCAGTTTGCATGAAAGAAAAGCTATTTACGAAGTGCTGTAGCCTGATTTAAAGGCATTATGGAGGATGTTTTTTTTGTTTAATTTGTCTGATTCACATAAAATGAATATACTGACCTTTAGTGGACTTGTATGTATGGTCTCTAAAAAAATTAAAATAAATAACTGTGGACATGGCAGGACCTGAAAAACATCAGCCAATCAACGCGCTCGGACCGAGGCGTTTGGTTTGCTCCCTTTCCTGTCAATCAAAAATCTTCCGGCTCAGGCCTAGTTACGTAGATTACGTACGCCTTGGACTTACGTGTTTTCTGTGTGTGTTGCTTTGGTATAGCTTCATAGTTAGCTGGAGACTTGTTTTGCTCATCTTTTTTACATAATAGCAGATAAAGATCCAGGGGGACCCAGCCGTAAAAGACAACTTCACGAGTCCTACGCAAGTTTCTGGAGGGGGGCGTTTCTTCGTAAATGTTAAGAGGGGGGAGGTTAGAGGGGGGTGAGGGAGAGGTTGTATGTGCGCATGCTACGTTCAAAGTCGTAGGAAATTAAATCTCCTCTAATGCCTTTAATGCCAGAAGCTAATATACAGCGTACAGTATGAGTACATGTCTGTGGAATATCACTTTCATGCCAGATAATTACTGATTCCAGTTACTGTATTAATAGTAAGTTGAACAGGAAGGTTTTTACCAGAGGGCACCAAATGTTCTGACGTTATTGGACAGTTTTTTCAGCTGCTCTTTGCTGGAGGGTTGTGTTCCCTGAAGTTGTTCTACTGGATTCAAACCAGGTGATAAACTGGGTCATATTTTCCTCTTTCTTCTGGTGGCAGTGTGCTTTGGCAGGTTATCATGATGGAACATTTCAGACTGGGAGTCATCATGTCAGCTACTATTTTAGTTTATCCACAGACACTCATCTATAAAAGTCATCTCCCCAGCAGCTTCATCCTCATTCAGCCCCATATTATCACCCCTACCTCTGTTCTTCTCTGTCAGGACCATGCATCGACTGTGGTAGGTCCACACCAAACATCTGGACTCCATCTGACATAAGCACATTTTTCTTGGTCTCATGTGAGCAAAGATTGTGCTCCAAATGTTCACCAGACTTTTATCTACATTTTATTTACAGTTTAATGTGACATAATGTCCCTCTGACAGTCCGTTTCCATCGGTTACCTCTATGCTAAGTCTGAAACTCTTCTGTCTGATTGAACTGAACACTGAGAAGAGTAAATAAGTGCACACAGGAGTTGCGTTTTGTTAATTGTACAGCTTTATTATCTGTTTCTTTAGTATGGACTTCTCAGTCATGAGCAGGTATCCATTGAACAAGGCCTAGACTACAGAACAGGATATATGGAAGACAGAAGAAGAATGGAAGCAGCCAGGAGAACTTCACTGATGGATCATCTGGGACAAGACAGGAGACGTTTACCTCCAAGTTTAACCCAACTCTCTGTCCCGTCAGAAACAAGTCAACAACAACCAGCAGAATCAAGAGTCAGGTCAGTGAACGCCTCGTCCTTAAACCTCCAGCCACCCTTCTGTTAGACACTGATACTAGGATACTGAAGCTAAGAAGAAGCTACAGGAAGTGAAGCGAGGAGGACACAGATATCCTCTAAGGAGAAGGAGAAGAAGAACTCTGGTGGTCCATGCAGGTCATTGGGGGTCGGTTCTGGTCGCCCCGCTGTCGTTTAGCCTCTAGGAGGACGCAGCGGCGTTGGGCTTGTCGTCACGGGTGACGGGGATGCTGCGCTCGCTGCGTCCGGACTCGCTGCCCCCGGTGACCTTGGGCCCGTTCAGGGTCAGCATGCCGTCGGCCGTCAGGGTGCAGGTGATCGCAGACTGGTCCACGCTGGAGGGGAGGCGGTAGCGGCGGTGGAACTCACGAGAGATGTAACCGTGGTCGTCCTGGAAGACATCAGGGTCAGCAGAGAGATGGAGAACATCTAAAACTTCAGCTTCAATACAACAGACTAAGGAGAACCAGGAGCTACATCACAGGAGTTCTGACCAAATAGGATCATTCAGACAGACTAGCACCAGAACTGGCTACAGAATCCTGAGTTATTCTGTGTTATTTAGGGAGATTTACTAGAAGTTTACCAACCACACTTTCCTCAGCCCTGTGAAGAAGACTAGTCTTCATGATGTGTTATCATGAACTGGTAGAACTTTCTTAGTCAACCTTTTCTCATCTAGTTCTGTAGAGAAACATGGAGCCAGAGGAGATTCTGATGTTTTTGTTCTGGAAACTGAGAGAAATCTAAAACCTACTGATCCCAGTGAGGACAGACGGTGAGATTTTCAGCATAAAAGTTAAAATAATACAATTTCCATAAATCTAACTACTTAAATAGAGCTGCTAGGATTCTATTTCTCCACTCACAGTAGAAGATAAATGGTTTATAATGAACACTGAGGCCTGATAGAACTGGAGCTAATGGGATGTCAGAACTCAGCTTCCTGCTCCTCCAACCCTCCATCAAGTGGAGTTTATTAATCCAGTATTATTTACATCAATCTGTCCCATGGCAGCATGTCTGTAGGTGTTGATCTGTTCATTGCGTCTCTTCTAAACGTTCATCTCACTAACTTCATGGCTAAACAGGAGCAGAAGAGGAGGTCTACCTGTCTCTCTCCATGCTTGCCCTGGATCTCCACGTAGTCGTCAGTGACCTTCACACTGAGCTCATCAGGAGAGAAGTGCTTGACGTCCAGGTAGACTGTGAACTTATCCCTGTCAGACCTCACCTGAAGAACACACAAATACAGAGAGGTTCTACTGGATCAGAGCAGTAGAGTCATGAGCTCCATGTCAGGACTTTAAACTGGACCACAGTTAAGTTTCAGAGTCACCAAACCAGACAGAGAAACCAAATAAAACCCAACAGAGACCAGATACCATCAGAACATGAGTTAGATCAGAGAGGAACTCAGTCCATCTCTGAGTTGATCCTCAGTGAAAATGCTGTCAGAAAACAGTGATGTTACCTCAGAGATGCCAGAGTTGGAAGAATCCAAGAAGTTGCGGAACAGCGACTGTCTGTAGTAGGGGCTGATGGTGGAGGTGGTGTAGGGGAACAGGTCGTAGTCAAACATGCCCTCTCCAAAGAACTGGTCGAAGAGCCGGGCAGGGTAGACGGAGCCCAGGGCACGTCTGAACCAGGGGTGCTGGATGGCAATATCCATACTGACTGGAGGCAGCGGGGCTAGTCTGGCTTGGTTCGGCTCGGCTCAGAGTCCAGCAGGCGAAGGAGGCGAGAACAGAAACCAGAACGAGGACCAGAAGCAGTGAAGAACGTTTCCAGAGCGCTTTGTCCTCCGCTCTGCTGCTGCCTCCTCTTTATATGCCTGAGAGCCAGAAAGAGAGGCTTTAGCCACGATCCCTCTGGAATGGCATTATCTCATGGAGGGTTGGGCCCCGTCAGCAGAATCAGGCTGAGGATGGGGGGGCAGGTCCAGACCCTGGTGGACCAGCAGACACTCAGAGCTGCCAAAACAAACGGCGGCGGGTGGAGAGGAGGGCGTGATGGAGACAAAGAGGTCAGGAAGCCAACTAAAGACACACAGGGATTCTACCTGAGAGCCTCCAACAGAAACTCTCGTTTCTACTCCGTCAGAGACTCGCTGTCCGTGACATAAAGCTGCCTGTATTCTGACTGAGTGGATGGATGGAGGCAGATTTAGAGACAAAGCTGAACAGAGTCAATGGAGCCACAACAACCAACAGAGAGAGCAGAACATCTGGTCCGGAGGGAAAAAATGAACTTATTTAGTGATGAAACTGCATAGAATTTACACCACCGTTCAGAGGTTTGGGGTCATCCAGATAACTTCATGTTCTCCATGAAAACTCCCACTTTTGTACATGTGCTAACATAATTAAAGTTTGTCTGCATTATATATTATTTAAAGTTGCCCAAAAATGAGTCAAATTTGTTCCATATTAGTACATGTTGCTTAAAAATGAGTCAGAGTTGATCTGTGTTATTTAAAATTGCTTAAAAATAGGTTAAAATTGCTTGAAAATGAGTCACATTTGCTCAATATTAGCAAAAGTTGCTCTAAATGAGTTAAAGTTGACCTACACTGACGTTTCACAGTCTGGTTCATCCAGATAATTCTATGTTTTCCATGAAAACCCACTTTTATCCATGTGCTAACATAACTGAACAAGGGTTTTCTAATCATCAATGAGCCTTTCATCACCATTAGCTAACACAATGTAGCATTAGAACACAGGAGTGATGGTTGCTGGAAATGTTCCTCTGTACCCCTATGGAGATATTCCATTAAACATTTACAGCTAGAATAATCATTTACCACATTATGTCTACACTGGATTTATCTTTCATTTAATGCTATGCTCATTGATAAGAACTGCTTCCAGGACATTTCTAAATGAGCCTAGACTTTTGAATGGAAACAAAGATCAACTCACCAATTAACAGTTGAAGGTCATTTTAGTAAAATCACACAGAGACTGCTTTATATTCCCTGACTACCACTTTAGTATACAGCAGTAAGTAAAACCTCATGCAATGACTGAATAGAGGAACTGAAGAAGAACCTCAATACAAGAAGAATTAACACACCGGTCAGTCAGTTTGTACCCGTAAATGGAATCAATCTGCATGTAAAAGAATTACCAGCAGAACTGAAATATTGGATATGTAAACTGAAAAAGATGGATATAAAACAAGGCATAGTTGTGTCAGAGTTCCAGAGGTTGTCCTTCTGAACTGAACTACCTTCTAGTCTACCTCTGATGAACGGATCAGGAGGTGATTCAGACCTGAAGGACGCTGCAGAACATGAAGAAGAAGAAGAAAAAACCTCCCTGCTTTGTGTCACAAATCTGCAAAATTATACTTTACTACAGAACACAGGAAGAAATCTGATGCATATTTAAAGCAGATTGTTTGATCAGATGAGACCAAGATGAACTAGTTTATCTGAGATGGAGTCCAGCATGTTCAGTGAGGACCTGTTTAGGACTACCACCGTGGATGGATGGTCCTGATGGTGAAGAACAGAGGTGGGAGTCTGATGATGTGGAGCTGCATGTGTTGGGAGATGACTTGTAAACTGAATATCTGTAGACAGACCAAATTACTGGCTGAGAAGATGACTTCCAGTCTGGAGAAGATTGTTGATCAATTGATAATCATAACAGCATCTTCATGGGTCTTTGGAGATCATAAAAGTCCACAGTTGGCTTTTTTTTTGTTTCATACAACTACACCCATAGGTTTGTGTTCAGGATATGTTAGGTGGTGGTTTCTCTTTCCTATTGTCTCTTTGGGCCTTCAGGACCTGTCCAGGGTCAGCCCTGCTGGTCCAGCTGGTATCTAGATGTTTGGGTCCAGAGCTGGAGCTGCATGTAGACGTGAGCCCAGCTACACCTTCAGTAGTTGGTCTATCTTCACATCCTGGACCAGCTCAGCTCCTTCCCCATCAGTGAGGTGATGTTCTGCATCTCCAGAACCGTTTTCTCAGCTGTTGCTGCTGCTGTCAATGCATTGTCCTTCCACCTAGACATCTAAATGACACCATGAGGCCTTTGGTTCAACCTGGCTCTGCTTCAGGAGGTCATGGTGTCCACATCCAACAGTGGTGGATTATTTTCAGGTTACTGGTCCAGGAGTGTGGCTTTCATCTTGTCTAAATGCCTTTTTATGGATCTCAGGAAGGCTTT
This sequence comes from Acanthochromis polyacanthus, assembly GCF_021347895.1. Classification (NCBI taxonomy): domain Eukaryota; kingdom Metazoa; phylum Chordata; class Actinopteri; family Pomacentridae; genus Acanthochromis; species Acanthochromis polyacanthus. The sequence continues at coordinate 28,656,590 of NC_067134.1, read as the reverse complement.
AGACAGAAATGTACCCTCCGCTGGTACAGTAAGTCACATTTAGAGCTCACAGTGGGTTCTGGTGTAGATCTAGAGGTCACTTCCCAGCCTGTTGTTTCACCACCAGTGGCTTCCCGCCGCCTGAATTAATCTAATCCTACAGGGCTTTGGCCGGCCAGCACAGGGCTTAGCCGCTCCATGCACCCGCAGGCCAAGACCAACTGGGCCGGGCCGCCGGGGCCGGGACGCTTCAGGGGCAGTTGGGGCAGGTTGTCGGGGTTCGGGGCTACTAGCTGCTGCAGACCGGACGTAGAAGCCGTTGGACTGGCTGCCGTTCAGCACAGTCAGCATTCTGAGTTTTTATCAATGGGACAGACAATGCCTGTGTGCTCTGTGTTTCCACAGCTCTGAAAAGCTGTTTTGGCCGACAACCTGGCAACCCAGTGGAGTGGACACGCTCAAACCCACCGCTTAGTTCACCAAGACGAGGAGAGGAAGATGGAAGCAGATAGTCTCTGGAAAAATGTTTAAGTTTAGTTAAAAACATCAAACAGTCATGCAGCTACTCCCTAACCATCCCTGAAGAGAAGCTCCTCAACACCACCTGAACCATACGCAGATACCTGCTGGAGCCAAAGAGTCAACCAAAGTTCTTCAGCTGAGAGATAAGCTCAACCTTCCAAAGTCTGCTGATAAATTTAAATTATAGAGTTAAAAACCTAGAATTTAATCTGGTCTAACAGTGTACCTCACTGATCTAAAAGACCCTATACGACTGCAGCTGGTGATGGTGGAGATGAAGAACTTCTGCTGTTACAGGAATAAACCTCCAGCAGAACCAGGATGAGGGAGGGCAGCCGTCTGCCAAGACTGGTTGAAGTGAAGACGAGAGAGAAGGAATGAAGAGACAAACAGACAAGAAAGCAGGAGAACATCAACTCTGGATGGTTGGTGGAACCAGGAACCACAGATCAGACCTCCAGAACCAGAAATACCAGAATAAGAAGCAGTCGTAGAACTAAGAGGAGATCAGAAAGCCTCTGACAGCTGCAGGATGCCAGTCAGAGCTTCTTTACGTGAGACAAAGCAGCATTCTGCTGAAAGATCTTCTCTCATTTGGTGTTTTAATGATGATGATGACTCTACATGTAGCTCCAGAATATCACTAAAATGTCCAGTTGGACTGAGAGTGAAATAAATAATTACAGACTTTAGAATCCACCTGTAGATGTTCCATGAACTGACAACGTAGAACATCTTGAATCATTTTAATCTCAGCTTTTATGGACACGATGAACAACTAAAGCATCCAGAATGGATCCTTTCTGTGATCTGAATGGTTCTGTTCCTCCATCAGTCCAGCAGATGTTTACGTCCACATCTGTCCACATGTAATCTTTTACCTTTAGGACATAAAGTGTTGTTACTTCTTTGTTTCATCCTGTTTGACTTTAGTGTGAATTATGACATAGGAAGTAAATGAATATGAATTTCGTGAGGACAACAGAATTGATCTTTGTCAGTTTTTTCTTTGTTTTTTCACAGTGGATCAGTGGTTAGTTCTGTCACCTCACAGCTAGAAGATCCCTGGTTCGTGTCCTATCCATCCTGGATCTTTCTGCATGGAGTCTCCGTGTTCTCCTGTACATGTGTGGCTTTTCTCCAGGTTCTCCAGCTTCCTCCCACAGTCCACAAACATGCTGAGGTTAACTGGTGATTCTAAACTGTCTGTAGGTGTGAATGTGAGTGTGACTGTCTCTATGTGTAGCCCTGTGATAGACTGTTACCTGTCCAGGTGTATCGATGATGGATGATTCCAAAGTAAACACACTTCTAGAACAAGATGATGAACAACCTGAGAACTTAACGTCTGTATCCTCAGCTGCTGCAACAAAAACTGAAAACTGAAAACCAAACCTTTGAAGATCAGAATCACTGGAACCTAATCCTTTCTTTCTTCTACAAATCCCCTCCACCTACAGTGAGAGAACCTGAGCTGTGCTGCCCCCTGCTGGACCGACAACCAAACACCTGAGAACCTGAGAAGCTGGTCCTGAAGGGGAAAAAAGAATATAAAGTGGATTCTGTCACACAGGAATAACGAGTAATCTTAAAAGTACTTATGATGGCAGTGAGAACGTTTCATGTTCAGGTCGTTTTAACCGACCAATCAGCTCCTTATTTTACCATACTAGTCTTCATTATCTCATGATGACCTCATGGACATTCATCATAGCTGTGTTCATGTAGAGTTGTGTTGTTTTTTCTCCTTTATAACTCACTGTGTTCATGTAGAGTTGTGTTGTTTTTTCTCCTTTATAACTCACTGTGTTCATGTAGAGTTGTGTTGTTTTTTCTGTTTATAACTCACTGTGTTCATGTAGAGTTGTGTTGTTTTTTCTCCTTTATAACTCACTGTGTTCATGTAGAGTTGTGTTGTTTTTTTCTCCTTTATAACTCACTGTGTTCATGTAGAGTTGTGTTGTTTTTTCTCCTTCATAACTCACTGTGTTCATGTAGAGTTGTGTTGTTTTTTCTCCTTTATAACTCATTGTGTTCATGTAGAGTTGTGTTGTTTTTTTCTCCTTTATAACTCACTGTGTTCATGTAGAGTTGTGTTGTTTTTTCTGTTTATAACTCACTGTGTTCATGTAGAGTTGTGTTGTTTTTTCTCCTTTATAACTCACTGTGTTCATGTAGAGTTGTGTTGTTTTTTCTCCTTCATAACTCACTGTGTTCATGTAGAGTTGTGTTGTTTTTTCTGTTTATAACTCACTGTGTTCATGTAGAGTTGTGTTGTTTTTTTCTCCTTTATAACTCACTGTGTTCATGTAGAGTTGTGTTGTTTTTTCTGTTTATAACTCACTGTGTTCATGTAGAGTTGTGTTGTTTTTTCTCCTTCATAACTCACTGTGTTCATGTAGAGTTGTGTTGTTTTTTTCTCCTTTATAACTCATTGTGTTCATGTAGAGTTGTGTTGTTTTTTCTGTTTATAACTCACTGTGTTCATGTAGAGTTGTGTTGTTTTTTCTGTTTATAACTCACTGTGTTCATGTAGAGTTGTGTTGTTTTTTCTGTTTATAACTCACTGTGTTCATGTAGAGTTGTGTTGTTTTTCTGTTTATAACTCACTGTGTTCATGTAGAGTTGTGTTGTTTTTCTGTTTATAACTCACTGTGTTCATGTAGAGTTGTGTTGTTTTTTCTGTTTATAACTCATTGTGTTCATGTAGAGTTGTGTTGTTTTTCTGTTTATAACTCACTGTGTTCATGTAGAGTTGTGTTGTTTTTTCTGTTTATAACTCACTGTGTTCATGTAGAGTTGTGTTGTTTTTTCTGTTTATAACTCACTGTGTTCATGTAGAGTTGTGTTGTTTTTTCTGTTTATAACTCACTGTGTTCATGTAGAGTTGTGTTGTTTTTTCTCCTTTATAACTCACTGTGTTCATGTAGAGTTGTGTTGTTTTTTCTCCTTTATAACTCACTGTGTTCATGTAGAGTTGTGTTGTTTTTTTCTCCTTTATAACTCACTGTGTTCATGTAGAGTTGTGTTGTTTTTTCTGTTTATAACTCACTGTGTTCATGTAGAGTTGTGTTGTTTTTTCTGTTTATAACTCACTGTGTTCATGTAGAGTTGTGTTGTTTTTTTCTCCTTTATAACTCACTGTGTTCATGTAGAGTTGTGTTGTTTTTTCTGTTTATAACTCACTGTGTTCATGTAGAGTTGTGTTGTTTTTTCTGTTTATAACTCATTGTGTTCATGTAGAGTTGTGTTGTTTTTCTCCTTTATAACTCACTGTGTTCATGTAGAGTTGTGTTGTTTTTTCTCCTTTATAACTCATTGTGTTCATGTAGAGTTGTGTTGTTTTTTCTGTTTATAACTCATTGTGTTCATGTAGAGTTGTGTTGTTTTTTCTGTTTATAACTCATTGTGTTCATGTAGAGTTGTGTTGTTTTTTTCTCCTTTATAACTCACTGTGTTCATGTAGAGTTGTGTTGTTTTTTTCTCCTTTATAACTCACTGTGTTCATGTAGAGTTGTGTTGTTTTTTCTCCTTTATAACTCATTGTGTTCATGTAGAGTTGTGTTGTTTTTTTCTCCTTTATAACTCACTGTGTTCATGTAGAGTTGTGTTGTTTTTTCTCCTTTATAACTCACTGTGTTCATGTAGAGTTGTGTTGTTTTTTCTCCTTTATAACTCACTGTGTTCATGTAGAGTTGTGTTGTTTTTCTCCTTTATAACTCACTGTGTTCATGTAGAGTTGTGTTGTTTTTTTCTCCTTTATAACTCACTGTGTTCATGTAGAGTTGTGTTGTTTTTTCTCCTTTATAACTCACTGTGTTCATGTAGAGTTGTGTTGTTTTTTCTCCTTTATAACTCACTGTGTTCATGTAGAGTTGTGTTGTTTTTTCTCCTTTATAACTCACTGTGTTCATGTAGAGTTGTGTTGTTTTTTTCTCCTTTATAACTCACTGTGTTCATGTAGAGTTGTGTTGTTTTTTCTCCTTTATAACTCACTGTGTTCATGTAGAGTTGTGTTGTTTTTTCTCCTTTATAACTCATTGTGTTCATGTAGAGTTGTGTTGTTTTTTTCTCCTTTATAACTCACTGTGTTCATGTAGAGTTGTGTTGTTTTTTTCTCCTTTATAACTCACTGTGTTCATGTAGAGTTGTGTTGTTTTTTCTCCTTTATAACTCACTGTGTTCATGTAGAGTTGTGTTGTTTTTTTCTCCTTTATAACTCACTGTGTTCATGTAGAGTTGTGTTGTTTTTTCTCCTTTATAACTCATTGTGTTCATGTCGAGTTGTGTTGTTTTTTCTCCTTTATAACTCACTGTGTTCATGTAGAGTTGTGTTGTTTTTTCTCCTTTATAACTCATTGTGTTCATGTCGAGTTGTGTTGTTTTTTCTCCTTTATAACTCACTGTGTTCATGTAGAGTTGTGTTGTTTTTTCTCCTTTATAACTCATTGTGTTCATGTCGAGTTGTGTTGTTTTTTCTCCTTTATAACTCATTGTGTTCATGTAGAGTTGTGTTGTTTTTTTCTCCTTTATAACTCACTGTGTTCATGCTGGACGCCTCATTCAGAGCCTCAGAGCTTCAAGGACTCACACTTTTATCAGGTTTTATTTCATCAGTGTTCTCCGCTGTCACAGCAGGACTGGATGAGTTTTGGTATCGGTCGTTGGAATAACAGCCCTGGACACACCTCACAGAGGTTTAAAAGCTGAGGTAACACCAACCACCACCAGAACTGAAGAAGCCTGTTGGATGAGAGGTGAAACGTCTTCAAGGACCTTAAGTCCAGTGGATTGATTTAAACTAGGATAACCATGACCTGATGAATGAGAACCTACACAGAGATCTGTTTGATTTGTTCATCATAGGAGTAAAAACCTCAAACTGAGACCCCCCACAGAGAGGGATAGTTCAGAAAATGGATTTAATAACAGAAAAAAACAGCATAAAAGAGGAAAACCTTGTTAGGAACAGCAGCAAGACGACTTCAGGGATCACTGAGGAACACCAGATGTAAGTAAGCAGCTCTTCTAAATGGAATAAATGATCAGATATGATGGAAAATAATCTTCCAGCTAGAAGTACATGAGCAGCAGGATGTGAACAGAGAGCAGCTTCTGAACATGGATTCATTCTGTTTTGAATCGTTTTCTCCATGCTCTCTCCTATGGATGTTCATCAGAGGAAAACCTTCTAAAACTCAGATTTTCTCCTTTCACCAGGCAGCTGGTCCTCTTTGGATCTCTGTGCTGCTGAAAGAGTCACGTCTGAATCACTGTTTGGCATCCAGGACGTGAGCATGTCGCTGCTGTTGGACAGAAAACGGAGAAAACTTTCACCACCACTTCACAGGAACTGGTTGAAAAGTTAGTCAGTTTCATCCCTTCAGTCTCTGATAATCTGATCCACAGTGAAACTAAAGCCACAGCTGAGCCTCCATCATAGATCATTTAAGCCTCCTGTTGTCCTCATTTACAGGCAACAAAAAATATTGTTTCCTTGCCTGAAAAAAATCCCCAAATTTCAGAAAATTTGCAAAACCTTCAGGAAGAAAATTCCAGTAATTCTTTCAAAATTTTCCTGAAAAGTTTTATTTTTTTTAAAAAAAAATCCCCAAAATTTGGCAAGAAAATTCTTGTAAATATTTTCAGAAAATGAGTAAAAATCTTCCCAAAAAATCCTAAAAACTCTAAAGTGATTCCATATATATCAGTAAAACTTCTCATATTTTCTTTAAGAACATTCACATAAAAATCAACCAAAATCCAGTGAAATTCGATGGATTTTGGTTGATTTTTATGTGACTGTTCTTAAAGAAACATAACATTTTTTTGCACCAAAAAAAATTCAACAATTTCCCAAAAATGTAGAAAATGTGGACATCAGAAGTTTCACTGTGAAAATTTATTTTTTTCCACATTTTCAAACTTTAGAACGGATCAGTTTGACCTGCAGGACGACACGAGGTTTAAAAGACACAGATATCAGACATGGATGTGCTAAAACGGTGGATTCCAGCAGAAGTCAGTGAAACTCTGAGCCCAAAGCGGTTCATCTCAGATCAACTGAATGTGTGGTTTTAGAGTCCATGTTCAGACTTGTAGACGGCGCTCATGTGCAGATATTTTAACAGGCTGGAGTCTGAACAACAGCACTGCATGTTGTTGATTCTGTCATGAACTGATGTGTTGCATCAGAGTTTTTAAAGGTTATTTTTCAGGAATCTGCTGTAACAGTCTGTCAGAGTTTCTCCTCTCATTCCCACGGTCTCTTTAGTTTCCCTCCTCGGTGTTTCTTGTCCCTGTTTGATTGACTGCAGCAGTTTATCCAGGAAGCAGCAGATGTTTGAGCTGCTAAACATCCAGGATCCTGCTGCTCTGCATGTTTTCTCTGCATGTTGACCTTTGCATCCATCAGGATCCCCACTGGGCTGTAAAACCTGCTAAGTTTGTCTGATTCTTTCTGAGAGTTTCAGTAAATTTTGTCACCTACCAAAGTCTCCGAATGTCTGAGCAGACCTTTTTCTGTACTCAGAGAGACTTTTCCAGACTCTGCTACCTACAATGGTAATAGTGCACGTGTAGACAAATCAAACTGCACAAATTGTGACAGAAAAGACTTTCTGATCTAACAGATACCACCTAATGTATAAACACTGCTGCTGAAAAGTCTGGGCTCACTGAGTAATGTTCTTATTGTTGAAAGAAAATTGTTTTTTATCCAATGAAGATGACATTAAATGAATGATAAATCCAGTGTAGACATAGTTAATGTGGTAAATGATTATTCTAGCTGTAAATGTTTAATGTAATATCTCCATAGGGGTACAGAGGAACATTTCCAGCAACCATCACTCCTGTGTTCTAATGCTACATTGTGTTAGCTAATGCTGCTGAAAGGCTCATTGATGATTAGAAAACCCTTGTGCAGTTATGTTAAAAGTGGGAGTTTATCTGGATGAACCCAGACTTTAGAACAGTGGTGTAGATGGACCAGATCCTCCTGACATGGACCAGATCCTCCTGACATGGACCAGATCCTCCTGACATGGACCAGATCCTCCTGACATGGACCAGGCGTCCATCACCAGCAGCTCCATGGTGTCTGCAGCATCTTCAGCTCCACTCGTCCTCCTGCCTGGTTTATTCATCTCAGCCATCCCTCTGAACTCCCACACTGCCGATCAGATCCATAGATCCTCCATCCTCCATCCTCCAGCTTCCTCTCTGCCTCCTTTGCAGTAAAACGGGGTTTGAATGCTGCCCACTCTCGTCTGCATGTGTCCTTATATAACTGCTGTTATTTTAGGCAGACCAGCAGTAGGAACCGCTGTTAGGATACTGAGTGGTGATAAATGTCCGTCCATCTTTCTGTTTCCTTCTGCTCATCCAGTTTCAGGTTGTTGTGGCAGCAGAAAAGCAGATCATTCCAGACATTCACTGGGTTTTCTAGTTCCTCCTGAGGTGTTCCCAGACCAGATGAGGAAAAAAAACCCAACAAATCCAAAGACAGAAACAAAAAAATCCTTTGTCTGAACCAGGTGTAGGTAGGGTGGAAATCTGCCTCACCTGGTCGGGTTGAGGGTAAAATATGCTAAATAATAATAATAATAAACACTTTGGAGGTCAGTGAAGCCAGTAGCTGCTCATCAGAAATGTCCAGATCCAGAAGACATGAAGTTAGTGAGACGGAAACTCTGAGATTCAAAAAGAAAACTCAGAAATAAAGACCTCACACTTTGTTGTCAATATTTAACTGGAGTCATTTTGGATTCACTTTAACTAGCAGCTGGCAACAATACTGGGGGGAAAAAAACATTCCCCTTATCAGAGAAGGACAAAAAAAGTACAAATCTCCAGCAGAACCAGGTCCAGGTAGGGCGGGCGTGTCACTTGACTGGTTGGGGTGAAGGTAAAGAGCAAACTAGGACACAAAGTGAAGAACATCCAGTGATGGCGTCTGTAAAGACAAGATTATAACAGAAAATCCATAAATAAAGACTAAATGTAAACTTGTGATGATATTAAACATAAATAAAGGCTGTTAAGGTAAAGCTGTGATTATATTAATAACATTTTTCTCTGCAGATGGAGGAGGAAGCAGGATTACCAGCAGGCTTCCATCCAGCACATGAATTTATTGTCTGTGGTAGTAAAGGATCTGTCAGATAAATCCCGTCTAATCCGGGACTCAGCAGCTGATTGGACGGAGAGGCCGTCAGTCTGAGAAGGGCGGGACCAGAGCGGCAGGACGACCAATGGGATGGAGGCAGGAGTTTGGAGGAGGAGGAGGAGGAGGAGGAGGAGAAGCTCACAGCTGATTTCCTGCAACACCTACCGCCCACAACTTTTCATTCCCGTCCAGAGCTCCAGGAGCGACCAGCAGCTGCTCTGATCCAAACAGGAGGACCCAGAACCCGGATCATGGAGCAGACCCGACCCGCCTGGAAATAAAGCACAAGCTCTCCAGGCTCCACTGATTCTGTTTCCAGCGGAGAGGAGCAGACAGAGACACCGCAGGGATGATGAAGGATCCTCCGGCGGTGGAGCGGCCTGCGCTGGAGGACGTGGCCGAGGAGGAGGACGTGTTCACGGAGGAGCGGAGCGCCGAGAGCCCGCTGGAGCCCGGAGGATGTCAGGTGAGTTAGCGCCCCACCTGAGGGCTTCATCTGGGAATAACGGCTGGAATATATCCCCGACCCTCCATCCACTCTGTCAGCATTAATATTATGGTCTGTTTCAGGAGAAGGAGGGTCAGCTGTCCCAGATGGAGGCAGAGTTCCTCCAGCTGACCTTAAGGAAGCAGGTGTCCTACAGGTAGGACTCACTGAGACACTGCAGCAGCTGGAATGTCAACCTGTTCTACCTGAAACTCTGCAGCTGATGTTTGTGTTCCTGTGGCTCATATGAGAGGAGACAAGCTTTAAATGAACCTTTTAAAACTCATTTCTATCATTCATCAATCACTTCCTGACTCAGAGAAGCAGAAGTTCTTCATTCACACGTAAAATACAGACAAGTTCTAAAAAAAATCGTTAAAATCTGACAAGTCTTTGCCAGCAGGCTGCTGTTCAACCGATAGTGTGAATTCACAAAGTACTTGAGACTTGATTTAGACAGATGAGAATATTATTGCTAACAGGACGTTTATTATATATTTCTTACATGATGTTAAATTTTTTAAATCATATTTAGTAGACTACAATTCTCCAGTCATTGCTGCCTTTTAATAAATGTTCCAGTGCATAAAAATGTAATTTATCCTGCATTGTCTGCTGTGTTTTAGAGCTAAATGCACTTTTAAATAGTAAACACAATTCTCTGTTCTCATCATAAATATAAAAGAGGCTTATTTATTCAGTTCAGTTTATTCATTCTAAAGATCTAAAATTCAACAGTAAACCTCGTATTTTGCTGTAAATAAACTCTAATAGGAACACTGCAAACATACAGGCAGTCGGAGCTTCCTGAAGCTTTTCCACATTCATTCATGCTGCTTATTAGATTGTGTTTCACCTCTGCACAGCTGATCTGTCATAAATGATTCCATTATCTGCTGCAGCAGCTGCTGTATTTCATATGTGTGTTTAGATGGTTAACACTGAGGAGCTTTTATGAGCCACATTTACGACCCGCTGGGCTCTTTGGTTCCTACCTGGGCGTGTTTACAGAGGGACACATGTGGTGGACGAACACGTCCTGCTGTTTGTTAGGTTATTCAGAAAGAAACTGCAGCTCGTTCTGTCGTCCACGTCCCACAGAGTCTTTATAAGTCACTGCTATGTTTCTGTCCACAGTGATCAGAGCTCAGATTGTCGTCTATCTGAGAGTTTTTCCTCATCAGGGATGAACATCAGCTGGAGACTGAAGCTGCTGTCCATGCTTCAGAAATGTTTCTTGGTTTGGATGCTTCAGAGCGGTCTTTGTTTTGGTTTATGTTCTCGTGGTGCGTTCACTGACTCCTGGACCAGATGTAGAACAAATATGCACAAAAACCACAGAAACTGGTATTTACCAAATGCTTAGTGAGAACATGTGCAGCAGACACCCACTTTTACTGCTGGTGTCATATTAGATTTTTCTGCAGTCTACATGGTGACCTTACACAATCCAGCTCTAATTAGTTTCATATGGATCAGAATTTAATGTGTTGGTGGAGAACTGTTGGTTTGCTGATGAGAGAGGCTGAAACGGAAAAGAAAATGAGAAAATGAACAAAAAATGTGGAGCTTTCATTAGAAAGAGTCCAGTAACTGTGCAACATTTTGTCTTTGATTAAACTGAACCTCCTGATTTACAAACTAGCTTGAAGTATGTCAGTAAACATTTAATAAAACAAACCCATCTGAGTAGTTTTTTCATCTAGTTTTTCACCCCTCTGATTGTATTGAAGTCTATGAGGAGATGAGCAGACTTCTTATGTGATTTATTCCTCCACTAGACGTTTTACTGTTCAGTTTATGGTCTCATTTGCTGGTTTAAAATCTGCTTCAGTGTCCTGAAGCTGTCAGACACAAACTGGTGGATCTGTACGTACAGTCTGTGGTTGGTCTTCAGTCTGTCTGTCTAAACATCCAACAACCACAAGTCCAGACTTTTACACTTAAATCAAGTTGTGGTTCCTGAATGAAGGATCTGTCATGATGTGTAGCCAGAGCTCCAAAAGCTAGTTGGAGGATTAAAGTCCTGCTGTTTCTGAAGATCAGGACGGATCTGACGAGGAACTCAGTGAGGTGTGGAGGCGTTGGAGGAGTTTATTGTATATATATGCATATGTATGTGTGTATATATGTATTATTGATCTGCAGCTTGTCTTGGCCAGATCAGAGATGTCTGGAAGGATTCTGGATGTTGTGTAGTTTGGTTTCTCCTTCATTGGCAGCAGGCAACATTTCCAGACCAGGCCAGAACCTGAAGGGCTCTCTGGTGGATTCCTGCCACATATTTAGGAGGGAAGTGAAGTCAGAAGGATGTTTTATAAAGCAGATTTCACCTCAGGACTCTCCTACATTAAACCCTCTGCGTTGGGGCAGTAGATGAAATATCGTCCCAACTGTTGGCGTTTCTCTAATCTGATTGTAGTTGTGCTCATAAACAGGACCTGACCCTGGATCAGTTATTGTTCCCACAAACCCTGAGATAAATCCACAGATAACGGTGAATAACCAGACTGAATTATTTATTAGGAAACCCAACACCAGCTGGAGACGATGTTTTACCACCGGCCTCTGTTGGATATTCATCAGAGTGTTGGTCCCCTTAATGCAGCTAACATCTGCTAGCATCAGAGCTAACATCTGCTAGCATCAGAGCTAACGTCTGCTAGCATCAGAGCTAACGTCTGCTAGCATCAGAGCTAACATCTGCTAGCATCAGAGCTAACGTCTGCTAGCATCAGAGCTAACGTCTGCTAGCATCAGAGCTTACATCTGCTAGCATCAGAGCTAACGTCTGCTAGCATCAGAGCTAACGTCTGCTAGCATCAGAGCTAACATCTGCTAGCATCAGAGCTAACATCTGCTAAGTACACCAGAGCTAACATCTGCTAGCATCAGAGCTAACATCTGCTAAATACACCAGAGCTAACATCTGCTAGCATCAGAGCTAGCATCTGCTAAGTACACCAGAGCTAACATCTGCTAGCATCATAGCTAACATCTGCTAAATACACCAGAGCTAACATCTGCTAGCATCAGAGCTAACATCTGCTAAATACACCAGAGCTAACATCTGCTAGCATCAGAGCTAACATATACTAAGTACACCAGAGCTAACATCTGCTAGCATCAGAGCTAACATCTGCTAGCATCAGAGCTAACATCTGCTAATTACACCAGAAAAAACAAATAAAAAAAATTTACAAGCAGGTTATGAAAAACAAGTGCATGTTATGGAGTCACAGTTTGGATTTAAAAGCGCTCAATGATATAAACGTGGTTAATTTCCAGTTTTTCTGCAACATATTCCATGCTAAAGAGTAAACAGAAGTCTTTTATCCAGTTCAGTGTGAATGTATGGAGCAGAAAGCAGCAGATGATGGGTGAAGACTTTCTCTGGCCTCTGTACTGTAAATTATCGACCATATTTTACCAAACACTACGTCCTGTGATAAAACTAGTCCTTTATGAATCTGCATCTCAGTGATTGGGGGCATTTTAGTTGTTTTACTGTTTTCTACCTCTTTCCTGGTTCAATTCTGGAGGCTGTGGTAGAAATTATTGGCAGTATTCTAGGTGTAAATGCAGGAGTAGACCGATACACAACAGGCCTGTGGAGCGTCACAGAAACATCAGACCTAGAAGAAGAGGGAGATCTGGAAGGATACAGAGATGGAGAACAGCGTAGCAGCAAACATTGTTCTAGGCCGATGTTTTTGTTCACCAGTCACGCTGCTGCTTTGTTGTTCAGAGCTCGTCAAAGTAGGACCAGTTAATCAGAACCAGTCCTGTTGTTATTTTTTAAGCTTGTGGTATCTTCTAAGTTAGTCCGACCTGCCTTAAATTGGCAGGGTTTAAATAGCTGTGTTATCAGTTTGTGTGTGCCCATTTTGATGGCGTTTCAGGTGGTAATGCTCCAGACCTATCCCATAATGACTGACCTAAAGCAGCCTATCTGCTGCATCCTGCATGTGGAGTAATTAATCAGATAAATCAATCGATCAGTGGCTTTTGGCTTTCAGAGCAGCTCAGTAGTTCTCCTGTCGATATGTTCCATCATTGGTTCTTTGACTGTTTAAACCTCCCCAACAGTAAAACCGTTTAGTGTGTTCATGCAGACGCCCACGTCCGCCCACGCTCTCATGCAGCTGCAGCTCCTCACAGCTTTAATCGATCGTCCTCGGCTGCGACAGGTGAAGCAGGGACAGAAATATCAGCTTAATGTTGGAGAAACACAGGCAGACACGATGCAGGCCAGGAGGAGCTGGAACATCAAATAGAGGCTGTGTGGGCTCAGTTTGGCGTCAGTAAACACAACACTGCAAAGGATGGAGCCAGGATACTGCAGGGGAAGAAGGAAACACAACCAAATTATTTCAGCATATGGAAGCACGCTAAGTCCAAGAAAAACTGCACGTAATCCTGTTTTACTTCCAGAAGCAGCGGTTCTTTATGTAGAGCCTGCTGCTCTGTGTGCTAACAGTATGACATTAACAGCACAGACATCCAGAGGTGTTTCTGAAGTTCATAGTTGGAATATTTGCACCAAATGTACAGTTTTTAAACAGGGCATGCATGTATTTTGTATCTTTTAATAGATTCAGTAGATCTTTGGAGGAAATCTTCACATTTAGATTTCTCTTTTTTGTATTCTCCTGATCTTTTTTTTAGTCATACGGGTTTTATTTGTGTTTAGGGAGCAGCGTGATGCATTCAGTGTTCTTTCTTCCATTGAAACGCTGCAGCAGGAACTCTAGCAGCTGCTCTGCTGTGGTTACCGTCAGGCTACACCTGCGTCTGTTAGCGCTCTTTGCTGCTCCTATTAACAGGCAGGAAGGCACTGCAAAGCCACATGGGACATGAACCCGAGTGCTGCTATCAGATATGACAGATGTGTTCCACCACAGGAGTTCAGAATACTTCAATTAACGTTCAGTAAAACATGTCAGCTCTCAGTTCAACAACCGCCCTGGATGTAGGAAAGCTAACGGATCACTCAGGGGAGATGAAAGCTGGTCAGGTAGGAGCTCCCCACGGTGGCCTTCTAACTGGACAACATGACGATAATGACACGGACCAGCTGAACCAGCGCCGTGCAGGAGAACTGGTAGAATTATCCAGTAGCAGTGTTTATATGGGAGGTAGTGCTGAAGCCATTATTCACACTGTGGTAGGACAATATCTACAAAATAAGATAACACATGGACGTCATCCCCACAGTGAAGCACGGTGGAGGCAGCATCATGGTTAAAGCACGGTGGTAGAACAATGTTTTAGTCATTTTGAACCCAGACTACCATATACCAGCACATGAGTCCGAATATTTACTGTCATAAGAATGGTTGCTGTAGTTTTGCTTTTTTATTTATTAGTTGATGAGGCTCATCAGATTATTCCAGTTTAAGTTACAGAAGCATCTGTAACTTCTGTTCAGGGTTAGAACGTACTGCAGTACTGTCCTGTTATATTCGTACGGAGAGAAGCATTTCTGATGGTCATCAAAGTGTTTATTTGTAGTTTCAGAGATGGTTGTAGCCACAGTGTTCCTCAGCTTTTTTCTAGCTTTGATATTGTGGCTACCTGTCTGTGTGAAACATGACTCTACCAATCTAAATCTACTAAAACAACACGTTCTTTGCTTCTGTAGAATAAAACGGATGTATTTTATCCTGTCTATCCACTTCTTGCTGCTCCACTTCCTGCTAGATCAGAACTACCTGCTTCTACCTGATTCAGTCGTCTCTCTGGAAACAAGATACGGTTCCGCAAAAAACGTCTGCCAAAAAAATAAAACCACTACCGACTTCTCACTTTCCCTGCTGACAGAAAGTTAACAAACCCTGAGGTCAGAGACTTCCTCCCTCAATAACAAACTGCTTTCACAATCATTAAAGACCCGTTTAATACCTGGAAGCCCGTCTGCCACCAAACGGAACAATCTAATGAGCTGGATGTCACATTATGGAACAGATTTTCCCTGAACACTCCTTCAGGTGCCTGGTTTGGGCTTTCAGACGTGTGATAGTTTCAGGAAACGATGACTTTCCTTCAGTGGAGGTCAGACGGTGAAGCTCCATCAGTCGGCTTCTTATGTCACCGACAGCATAATCTCAGCATAATTTAAAATAGTCAGTAATCCAGAGAGAGAGAGAGTGTGTGTGTGTGTGTGTGTGTGTGTGTGTGTGTGTGTGTGTGTGTGTGTGTTTGTGTGTGTGTGTGTGGGCGGGGCTTCCTGACTCAGACCAGTTATATAAGCTTCATGTGTGTATGCGGCGCTGCAGAATGCTTCATCTTCATATCTGTGTTCATCAGTAAGGTTTAGAAAGGACCAGCAGGAACCCGACAGCCTCAGAACGCCGCTGCTCGCTGCAGAACGGAGGAAGTGAAGCTCTGAGGCTGGAACAGGAACTCTGACATGTCGTCTGATGAAACAGATCTGATGGTCGCTGTAGCTGCAGGTCCAGAAGGATGAAATAATCATCTTTAATGTGTTCGTCCAGAGCTTCCCTCGTTATGATTTTCTCCCAAAAAGCCCTAAATGTCCGTGTTGCATAACCGCAGAGTGCCGTCTCAGTGAGATGCAGTTAGATTTTTAAAGCTGGTAAACAACCTTTCTTTATGTAACGTTTCAGATCCGACTACCTGCCGGGCTCAGACGTACCAGGAAACAGAAACAGATAGTTCCTCCTTTTTTACACAGTCTGACATAGAGAGTTTACAGTCACATGTGAGACAATATCAGCCTTAAAATGGTCCAAACGATGGAAACATTAGAAATCAGGAACTAAAAAAAAAAAGAAGAGTAAAATAAAAGCTGCCAAGCAAAATTCGTAAAATTAAAGTAACATTTTTAAATTCAGTTCCATTCAAACACCATCAACAAACCATTAGACCTTAAGGTTCTGTAATTAAACCGTTTTATTGTATAGATTTGGTTTATATTATTCTAATCAAACACCTTCAGTAACGTGCTAACATCTTAGAGCTCTTTGAAAAGTTCTTCATGATGATGGATGTGATGAAAAAAGGTTGCTGAATTTCAGAGTTTAAATAGAAAATGAAAAACTAAAAGCATTTACTATAACATTTATCAATCATAAAAGCTCCATGCTTAATTACAGATAATTATTATCATTTTACATGAATTAGTTTTTATGAAGTCTGTGTGGATGTGAGCAACAGACTGCTGGGATTTACCTCAGGATTAATAAAGTACCTTGATCTAGAAATATCTCCATAAATTCTCGATATCCCACCGATTAAGGCAATTAAATTTCATTTATTTATATCCCTTGCCACATGCGGTACATTTTGGGGGCTGCACAGTGCAGTAGTGGTTAGCACTGTTGCCTTGCAGCAAGAAGATCCCCGGTTCAAATCCCAGCCTGGGATCTTTCTGCATGGAGTTTGCATGTTCTCCCTGTGCATGCGTGGGTTTTCTCCGGGTACTCCGGCTTCCTCCCACAGTCCAAAAACATGCTGAGGTTAATTGGTTACTCTAAATTGCCCGTAGGTGTGAATGTGAGTGTGATTGTGTGTCTGTATATGTAGCCCTGTGACAGACTGGTGACCTGTCCAGGGTGTCCCCTGCCTTCACCGAGTCAGCTGGGATAGACTCCAGCACCCCCCATGACCCTAGTGAGGATAAAGTGGAGTATAGAGGATGGATGGATGGATGGATGGATGGATGCGGTACATTTAAATAGGTGTAGCATTATAAGTTGATCATTTCTAATGTAAAAGCAGTACGTTTTATGTTTATCATGCACTGATGTTGAAGACCAGATGTCATTAAGTGTCTCAGAAAACTTTATCATGGTTTCCTTTTACTATCTGGGACCTGCGTCTTGTGGTTCTACAGTATTTAACAGTAGAGTCTCCACCTGGTGGCGCTAGCACAAACTACAGCTCATTTACAACACTTTGATTATGTATAATGAAGGAAAAAGGTGTCGGTTGTTGGCAGACGTTAACATTAAACAGCTCAAATCGGTTTGAGTGTAAATAATACTAAACCTGATCAGGACGTCCCTTCCATGAATGCCACAGTAAATTTAACATTTTTGACCAAACACTTAAACTGCTGGGTTGTTACATTACACTGATTATTCTATACAGTTAATTCAACTAATAACTACTGTAAAATATTTGAGTTCTTTTCAGTGTAGGAAGCCTCCTGTTTTTATGTGGTCGATCATTTGGTGCTTGGAACGTTCATCTGTTGTAAACATAGAAAACAAAACAGGAATAAAGCTGATTTCATCTCAGGAAACCTGGAACTGGGGATTTATCCCTTTACAGTCTGGGTTTAGATCGGAGCACAGCTGTACTTAAAGCTGTAAATGATAAGAATAGTGTGCAGCTCTTTCTGTAGACGTGACTGATGCATCTGACCGTCAAACACTTCGTTCTGTTGGAAACCTTATAGAATGCTGCTCTTTCTGACAATTATGTGAGTTGTTTCAGAAGCTATGGTTCTGGATGCAGTCAGTGAGGGAGGAGGATCTTCTCTCAGACCCTTAACCAGTTCACAAAGGAGTCCTGCAGGGTTCAGTACTTGGCCCAGCACTCTTTACCATTTACATCAACATCACACTGGTTTCTCTCCATCTACCAAACCCTCACCACCTTATCTGGTTCATTCATAACTCTTCCTTCTAACATCTCGTTAACCTCCACCCCCTAAAACCCTCCTCATACGTATCGCTCTCGTTGTTTAAAGAATCAGTTAGAGGACCACTGCACTTGTTTTTCTATTTGACCAGTCTTTGAGTGATTCGTAACACTGTGTGATTTTCTGTCCATGTGATCCGTTGTTGTTCGTCTGGTTTGTGTGTTGCCTCTTGGCCACTTCTTTACTGAAAATAAGAATCAGCTCTCTACCAACCTACCTGGTTACATCAAGGATGAATAAATATATTTCTACGTTGTTCCGGGTTTACAAAGTGTGGATTGGTCCGACATGTAGAATTACAGCAGTAATGTCAGACTGTCCTGAGGTGTGATCCTGGTCTTATCGTCCTCTAGTCTGTTTGTTTTGCTGCTCTGGCTGTGAGGCTGTGGAATATGAATGACCATTTTATGCGTCAAGAGGACTCGAGCTGTTTGCATGAAATATAATCAAGGCTGCTGCTGCATCTGGATGATAATGGATGGAAACCAGGCTGCTGGCTTCAGACAGCTGTACAGACACTGAATTAGGACTTCATACATGCTGGAGACGACAGAAGCTTCTAAAAGTCAGACTTTAAACACCGTCTTCCTGGCGGTAATAACACTGATTGGAATAGATGGTGTTTTGTCCTCTATAATTTAATATGTTTGCTGTAATGAAAGTGAAGCTCTGAACAGATACTGACCCAGGAACAGCTCATCCAGTGTGTTACCGACCTGCTTCTGACTCAGGTTTTCTGTCTTGGGATTGTTTTGTGCAGCCTTCAGGAAAAAACGTGTTTTTCTTTTCTGTACACAAGAAGAAAGAAAAATCTCATCATCAGATTTTAATTAGGCTCCTGAAAGATAAACTCTTTAATTTTGGTGGGAACAGAAGCTCCTCTCCAGGACTATTATCTGACTGAAATGTCATCTTCTGAGAGGAGCTTTCTATTAACCTGAGGCTGTGTTCATACAGAGAACATCCATTTCTATCAGTGAAGGTCAGCACAGCGTGTACAGAGGAAAAAAACACATCCAGTGTTCAGGAGGAGTCTGGATCTGCAAACAGAATCACAGAACATCAGTCCACTCATTTCCTGTCCTGAACTGAAAAAAAGTGGTTCTGGATCACGGTTATTTCCACACCACCAACACAGACTGTGATTTTAACCGTTGTTCAAAGGACTCAACAGACTGGTGTCTGTTTTTGTCTTAAACCTTAAATTCTCTCCCTGTGGACTCACCAGGACGTCTGTTAGTAGTATGTAGTAAAAAATGTTTTAATGTGTTTTGTCCATCAGTAAAAGTCAGCGGCGTGTCTTCGTACCTGTAGATGTTTCTTTAAATCCCTGGACGTTGACAGAAGACAGTCTGCTTCGTACCCAGATGTTGCTCACCGTCTCTGGTTTAAACAGAAAATGATGCTGGTTTTCCATCCAGCCAAGACGTTTTTCTTCCCTCATCACTGTGAGCAGGTGGTATCCATGACAACGCTGGGGGCCTCTCACCTGTTGGTTTGTTGTGATGTTGGTTTGTTGTGATGTTGTGCCGTAAACTGCCGTAAAGTGTCACGATGCGTGTGCACGGCCCATAGGTCAGCTGTATTTTAGGATGTCCTGTTTGATTTTAAACTCTAGTCCCCCTCAGTGATCCCTGTTGTATCAAACATACCAGTAACAGGACTACAGATTTTTTGTTCTGTAACTGCTTAGTTACCTTTTTTGTATCCTGATTACATAACGCTGTTACATGTAATCTGTTACTCCAAACCCTGCTGATAAACTGCTTTTCTAGTTTTTAGAAGTCAGTGTGGAACACTCTGTACAAACATAGTCAGATTCTGAGTTGGTTGGTGTAAAGGAGTCCATGAAGTCTCTGGTGGACTCTTAGATGATGATATATCCGTCATACGGACCCTCACAGACCCTTGTAGACGTGGAGCGATGGAAAGTATGAAAGCCAACTCAACCCCAGTTTGTAAGGGTCTACACAGAAACTTAATCTGTTGACCCTAAATCTGGACTGTCCAGGAGAACAGGTAGGAAGCTCTAAGTTCTCCAGAAACCCCATGCTACATGGTGCTAGCATCCAGTCTGGAACCAGCTGCTGTTTCCTGTTAGGAGGATGATCTGGAGGTCTGTGGAGCAGATCATCATGTACCTTTTGGAAGCACAAATAGAAGCACCTCCTCATGACTATGCATTTTATTATTTATTTATTTGTTTTACTGTTTTCGTCCCTCGTTTCTCCAGTGTTTCCTCCTGGGGGCCTACCACGCCTGGAGTTGATTCTGGTCCACTGATGGGGGTGCTGGCCCGTGGATGGCCCTGGCCCGGGTGGTTGGAGAGCTTCACACCTTCGTGTGGAGCCTCTTGTCTGCCTGGGCTGGGGTGGTCCTTGTGTCGGCGCACCTGCAGTCATGGTCCATGACTCCTCTCGGTGTGTGTGGCCCCCAAAGGTGGTTTCTTCCTCACTTTGGATTTCGGTGCCCAGCCATGTCTCCTCTATATCTCCTTACTGACAGATGGTGTATGTGGGTGTGTGTATGTTAGCATGTTTGTGTGTGTGGGTCTGTATGTCTGTTCGTATGTCTACGTATGTGTGTGAATGTATATGTGATTGTGTATCTGTGTGTATATTTGTGGGGGGTGGGAGGTTTCGGGTTTTTCACAGTGTTTTGTATTGTGTTGTTTTTGTTTTTATCCTCTGTGAGGCACTTTGTGTTACTCTACTGTATGAAAAGTGCCATATAAATAAAGTTGATTTGATTTGATTTGATTCAGAAACCAGGAATTAGCCTTAGCCCTGGTTATGATCTCAGGAGAAAGGAGCTTTTTATTCAGAGGATTCAGTGACGTGTTTGTTTTAACCTGCACTCTGTGGGCTGTACTGATTATTCTAACCTCCAGCAGCAGCTTTGAATCTTCTTTATGACCTGTTCTTTGGGGTTTTACCTCCTGACAGGTCATTGATGATCCTCAGTGACACGTTCTGATGTCTTGTCCTGACCAGCTGAGGGAGTAGGAGGGAAGAACAATACACATCTAGTTTTAAGCCAAAAAGTTGCATAATGAAACCCGACATGACGCCAGATGGAAGCAAACGCAGATGGGAAGGATCAACGGCAGAAAGGACGGACAAGAAATCTCCTTTCTGTTCTGTCAGTGAGACGACCAGAGCCTGATCAGACCAGCTCTTTAACATTTATCCATGCCGTGTCTGTGGAACCAATTATTAGAAGAAATAAACCGGAAGATGTGACACTTTCTGAAGCCGTCCAGCTGAGAGATGCACACTAAAACACATGTGGCCTTTTCTATGACCGGCAGCTGCTCTTAACCCTTTGACAGATCTGTGTTTGTTCAGATTCTGTCCATCTGAGGAGTCTGGTCCTCTATGAATAATAATCAGACGGATGGAAATCAGAGCTAATGATATTCAGAGACGCCTCATGTTCCAGACAAAAGAGGCGGTCTTGAAGTGTTGATCTGGAGAGAGAACAGATGGAGATGAAGTCCAGATGAGTCCTGATGTTTGTCATGAAGCTGTAATGATGTTTCTGGTCCAGATGTGTCTGAAGATGATGTCCAGGACGTCCATGTCTGCTGCAGATCTTCCCCTCATGCCACAGACTGTCACATACTCAGATTACAGTCATTTATTTAGCTGCCCTAGCTAGCATTAAATCAGTGATAAGTTCTCTCTGCATTTTTTGATGATGCATATTTAGAGGGTTTTTGTCTCGTCTGTGGAGCTGCTGAACTGGACTGGATGTCCTGAGTGGTGTTTCTAGGAGTGATAGAAACAGAAAGGACAGAATACCAATACTGCTTTCATTATTGACTTATTTCCAGTCCCAGCTTGTTGTGAGTCTCTGTAACGGGTTTCTGTCCGACATAGATCACATCCTCAGAGCTCACACAGACGCTGCTGCTGTTAGAAAATCATTCCTTCTTATCTACAGTTAAACACATTTTATGTTTTAATATTCACTTCTTTATTGGCTGTTAGAAACTCAACACAGTGAAAGTTAGCACAGCTTTCATGACTGAGAAAACCGCCTCTAGCTGCCAGCAGGGGGCGACCCATCTGATTGTATAGAAGTCTATGAGAAAACAACCTGACTTTTTATTTGATTTATTCCCTCAGTAGACATTTCACTGTTCAGTTTATGGTCTCATTTACTGGTTTAAAGTCCACTTAAATACAGTCTGATGTTCATTTATTTCAATTATGGTCCATTTAGAGTAAAACAAATGATAACCAGAATGTTTTTTCGAGCTAACTAATGATTGAAAGCTTGTTACCGTCTCCTTGTTCAGACTCCTCCAGCTCTCAGACACAAACCAATGGTTCTGTACTCTACTGTTCTAAAGTCTGGGGTCATCCAGTAAAACTCACACTTTTATCCATGTGCTAACATAACTACAAGGGTTTTCTAACCATCAATGAACCTTTCAGCACCATTAGCTAACACAATGTAGCATTAGAACACAGGAGTGATGGTTGCTGGAAATGTTCCTCTGTACCCCTATGGAGATATTCCATTAAACATTTCCAGCTACAACAGTCATTTACCACATTAACTATGTCTACACTGGATTTATCATTCATTTAATGTCATCTTCATTGCTAAAAACTGCTTTTCTTTCAAAAATAAGGACATTTCTGAGTGACTCCAGACTCCTGAACAGTAGTATTTTATAACAACGCTGCTTTTTTTAGTTTCCACGTCTTTTGCAAGTTCAGTATGAAAAACAACAGAAGGACCGGAAGCAGAAGTCATCACACATCATGGACAGGACTGCAGCAGAATCACAGCTTGTTAGCTCTCTGTAGCAGATAAACGCATCCTTTATTCTTCCTGCTAAAGACTCCTTGTTCTGTCAGGCTATAGAGGATCCACCACAGCTTCTCCTTTCATGGTCCTTTTTTCATGGTGTCTCTGCACATCACAGCTCCAATCTAGTAAATCTCCCTGTAGGTTTATTTTTGTCCTACAAGCAGTTGTCTTTGAGTTATCTCGGTTTCCAGAACTCTTCTTGACCTCCATCGTGTCATTTTCTAATTACATTACCTCAGAGGAAATGCTCTGTTATCTCCATGCTGTCGTTTCCTGTTTTGTGGGCGTCAGTTAGTTTGATTTTAAAGAGCAGGCAGCTGACTGGAGGATGGATGATGATTGGAGGATGGATGACGACTGGAGGATGGATGACGACTGGAGGATGGATGCTGATTGGAGGATGGATGATGATTGGAGGATGGATGATGATTGGAGGATGGATGCTGATTGGAGGATGGATGACGACTGGAGGATGGATGCTGATTGGAGGATGGATGATGATTGGAGGATGGATGATGATTGGAGGATGGATGATGATTGGAGGATGGATGCTGATTGGAGGATGGATGATGACTGGAGGATGGATGCTGATTGGAGGATGGATGATGATTGGAGGATGGATGATGATTGGAGGATGGATGATGATTGGAGGATGGATGCTGATTGGAGGATGGATGATGACTGGAGGATGGATGCTGATTGGAGGATGGATGATGATTGGAGGATGGATGATGATTGGAGGATGGATGATGATTGGAGGATGGATGCTGATTGGAGGATGGATGATGACTGGAGGATGGATGCTGATTGGAGGATGGATGATGATTGGAGGATGGATGATGATTGGAGGATGGATGCTGACTGGAGGATGGATGCTGATTGGAGGATGGATGCTGACTGGAGGATGGATGCTGATTGGAGGATGGATGCTGATTGGAGGATGATGCTGATTGGAGGATGGATGCTGACTGGAGGATGGATGCTGATTGGAGGATGGATGCTGATTGGAGGATGATGCTGATTGGAGGATGGATGCTGATTGGAGGATGGATGCTGACTGGAGGATGGATGCTGATTAGAGGATGATGCTGATTGGAGGATGGATGCTGATTGGAGGATGGATGCTGATTGGAGGATGGATGCTGACTGGAGGATGGATGCTGATTGGAGGATGGATGCTGATTGGAGGATGGATGCTGATTGGAGGATGGATGCTGATTGGAGGATGGATGATGACTGGAGGATGGATGATGACTGGAGGATGGATGATGATTGGAGGATGGATGCTGATTGGAGGATGGATGCTGACTGGAGGATGGATGCTGATTGGAGGATGGATGCTGATTGGAGGATGGATGCTGATTGGAGGATGATGCTGATTGTCAGAGTGTTCATGACACTTTGAAGTTTGTCCTGAAACTCAACCATCTGTTCGGCTAATTAGGACTGAGACCAGGTGAACGTTATCTGGATCTCCTGGGATGTTCTGTGCAAATCAGAAATCAAACACTAGTCCTGCTTAAACGGTTGGAAAGAATGCTCTGTATTTAACTTCATACCTTCTTCTTCTTACTCAGATATTCACAGTAACAGAACCGTTGATAGAAACCTTCTCTTGGTGCTGGAGCTCATCTGGTCTGAGGGTAACAGATTTATGCTGTAGATGATCTTTAGACAGGAACCAGTGGAGAATGAATCCATCACTGTGCTCCTCTGGGCTGAAACAGGCCAGTTAACAAGGTTTTACACTGTTCTGGAGTCCTATCTATGCATGAGGAAAGATTCAGTCGCAGAAAATAAGACCTGGTTTAAATCCTTCTGTTTGTTCTCTAATCAGGAAGCAGAGTGGCTTCAGTCAGCGGTTCTGAGGTTCTGAGGTGGATTTAAGGCCTGTCTAGCTCTGACGACAGTAAATGCTGCTATTGGTTGGTTTCATGAATAGAAAAAAGCAGGAGAAGAGCCGTTTGATGAACAGCTTCATGATCAGCAGCAGTTCCAGTCAGCTGGGACAGAACTGGGAGTTCATTAGTGGGTTTAGGGTCAGATCCAGTAAGTAGGTTAATCAATGACTGTGATCTGGGTTGTTCCAGATTCAAGGCTGTGGATGGTTTGTTTTCTGATCTGTGGACGACAGCATTGAATAAATGTATTAATGTGGTGATTTTAGTGCAGATCTGGGTGTAAAACAAGCCTTTAGTGTGGAGCTGGTAGCTTTGTGGTGTTTATCAGCGGTCTGAGCTTAGAAATACGATCAGAACCCATCAGCTGCAGGAAACAGAATGCTCATCTGTGTTTTTATTCTTCATCCCTGCAGCTGATCACACATTTCTACTATCATGCCGTGTGAATAAGACCGTTAATGGAGGGAGGTGGACCTTTATCTGCTGCTCATTAGGAAAATAGTTGCTGTGGGGTCAGCTTTGGGATTAATGTTGGAATCTGTCATCAGAGTCGTTGGTTAGAGACAGAAAATAGGTCGTCTGTAGGCGGCGGGAAGTTAAAAGGATCTCTGGACGAGTGGCTTTAATTTATCATGGAAATACTGAGTGGGCGAACAGAGGAACACACGGGACACGGAAAGGAGTGTGTGTTTCTGCTACAGGTATATATGACACTGTGGGGACCTCCAGTGATGCAGAGGTTTTCTATTTTTGCATTTTTCTCACACTTAAATATATTCCACATCATCACAGTCATATTTATATTTATTGAGCATAGTAGTTAGATAACGCACAAAACACAAATGCACTTTTTAAATGATGACTTATTGAACCTAATCACTGGTTCAGCAGCAGTTAAACATCTGTTCCAGCTGTGATCATCTTCTGCATCCATGGACGAATGTTGGTCCTCTCTTCTCTGCACAATAGTTTTAATTCACTCACATTAGATGGTTTTAGATCATCAGCTGATCTTTCAGGTCTTCCAACAGCATCTGAATCAGAGTGAAGTCCAAACCGTGACTCCAGAACCTTCATTGAGTTCCTCCTGGGCCGCTCAGAGGTGGACCTGTTGGTGTTCTTTGGCTCCATTAGTGTTGAGCTTCTGATGTTCTCCAGGAGGATTCTCTGATAGAGAGCAGAATTCATGACAAGTCTACACTGGGTTTATCATTCATTTAATGGTATCTGCATTGGATAAAAAAAGGACATTTCTCAGTGAACAGTTGGTTACTGTGTACTGCTCTTCCACATCCATGTGAGTTCTTCAGGTTTAGTTTATCTGCTTTATAAATAACACACCTGCAGCTTTTCCACAGTTATCACAGTGAAGAAAGAACACCTGCTGATTAGTTGAGCTTCACATCTAGAGAAGAATCCACACTCTGACAGCACAAGTCATTTGAACTCTCTGTCTCTGAAGCTCATCAATCCTTAACTCTCTGTCGGTGTCAGGTGACCAGCGCTGGTGTTTAGCTGTCCAGGTGAGGACAGAGCGTGTCTTCATGTCTGTAGAACATCAGATCTGTCAGAGCTCCGTCTGGAGAACAAGGATGGAGGAGAACTCACTGGTTTGATTACAGTTCACACTCAGGCTGTGTTAGTGAGAAGTTTGTTGTTGTATTTATTCCAGAATCTACCCTGTAGTGACACACAATGACTAGAAGAGTCCTCAGAGAGCTCAGTGCTCCACCGTTCTGATGCCGTCATCTGGGATCTAATTCACAGTTTCTTCTCAGTTCATTTATTTTATTAAAGGAAACTACAGTCTCATCGTGCTGGACTTAAGTTGTTCTATTCCTTTATCCTCTCCCAGCTTTTCTACACTTATTTCCATCCGAAAGTAATCCAGCAGGAATAGAAGAGCCGTTAGTCTGTCTGTTATCACACAGCGCCCTCATGTGGTCATTTACAGCTGGTACATGTGTTCATGAGTTTCACTAATCTGAACGAAACAATGTGGTGAAATTACTGATATATGAATAAAAACAGCCAGAATACTCCGAGTAAGCCACATTTAGTGAGTCTAAAAGCAGCAGATCCAGAACCAGAGGAAGATTTAAACCTGAGAACTGATTCAAATCATTTTAAAATCATGTGAAACCGTTTAAACTGCATGTAGGTTAGGAGGAGTTTAGCTGTAAAATACTGCTGTAATGAGCAGAAAGTGATTCAACACGACAAAGATGTTCAAGAACAGGACGCAAAGTGAGAAAACACAACGTGAACGCACAGAAACGTGAAAGAATGACATCACTCAGTAACTGGATGAGTTACCACGGCAACAACAAACCAGTCCCTGCTGTGTTCTTCAACCCTTAAATCTTCCAGAAAAATCCTAAAAATATCTAAAGTGATTCCTCTAATATTGTTTTCATAACATTCAGATAAAAATCAACCAAATTCCAGCAAATTTCTCTGGATTTTGGCTGATTTTATCTGAATGTTCTTAAGAAACATTTTTTTAGCATTTCTTTTTTTTTTCCACCAAAAATGTTCAAAAATTTCCCCAAAATGTTGAAGATGTGTTCACTTAGAAATGTCCTTATTGTTAGAAGAAAATCATTTTTTGACTGATAAATCCAGTGTAGACATAGTTAAAGTGGTAAATGACTGTTGTAGCTGTAAATGTTTAATGGAATATCTCCATAGGGGTACAGAGGAACATTTCCTGTGTTCTAATGCTACATTGTGTGAGCTAATGGTGCTGAAAGGCTCATTGATGATTAGAAAACTAAAAAACATTTCTCAGTTTTTGCCTAGAAGCTGAATGTGTTGTGAAGCTGGGTTTATGGTCTGGCACTCGTCGTTTTCTCACAGCTTTTATTGGACAGTTCCAAGTATTTAGGACATCAGTAATAAAGTGGATTTTCACATTTGGGACCTTTAATGTTGGAGTTTTGTTTTCTAAGACTCTAACTGCTGCTTATGGAGTGATTTTTAGTTTCTATGATCATTTAGACCTTGTTTAAATCCAGCACAGCATAAAGCAAACAGAGCAACAACATTCCAGCAGACTTCCAGTCAGGCAGCAACGGGGCAGCTCACTGCAGGCCCTGATTGTTGTCATTCTGCACTTCCTGGTTGTAGCCGGGCGGGTGGTTGCAGAGGATCAGAGTTACTGAAGAGTGAGTGATTAACCCACATGGAGGGTGGTTAAAGTCAGACAGAAACCAAAGAAGAAGAAGAAAGAAATAAGAAGAGGAGGAGGGAGAGGATAAAGTTAGAGAAGAAGAGGACCTGTAAAGAGTTTAAACTGGCTGACAGAGTGAGACATGGAGGAATGCTGGACGGATTATCTGTCCCTCTGGACTCTAATCTCTGAACACCTCTCTAAAGACCTTTGCTTTGTGGATTATTGACTTTGGAGCTTCTGCAGGCCGCCATGTTTGGAGTTTTTGAGCGGTTTGTGGTGATTTTCTGCAGTAAAACTACAGAGTGAATGACTGCTGGAACTGTTTAATAACTTAACTGTGTGTCTGTGGACCTGCAGGACGTTCAGTGTGTAGATGCTTGGAGTCCAGACGGTTCATATCTGCTCTCTGAGGGTCCCTGCTGTGTGATTGTGTTGTGATTGTGTATCCTCTGCTCTGTGGGCACTGAGGCTTTGATCCCTGAAGCAGCAGAGGTCACACAGGAGGTCACATTTGTAGTTTTCCAGAAGAACACGAGTGTTTTGGTGGACGTTGGACTACAGGGTGGACTAGAGACTCTAGTTTTCGTGGAGGGTTGAAGTTCTTCTGACACCATGTGACGGTTCATGAGACCAGAGAACGGAGTAAATTATCTCCAATGGATACGGGAGCAGACGCTGGTCCACCACATGAGGTCTGTGAAGATCTGACAGGGGAGATGGACAGAGAACAAGAAGAAGAAGAGGAGGAGGAGGAGGAGGAGGAGGAGGAGGAGGAAGGGTTTGTTGTTGTAAAAGGAGGAGATGGAGGGTTCAGCTCAGTCTCCTCTTCCTCTAACTCCTCCATGCCCTGCTCCTCCTCTCTGTCTCCTCTGGCTGGTGTGGAGGACGACGAGATGCTGACCGGCTGTTCCAGGACCTTCCCAGGACTGAAGCTGTTCAGGAGGTGAGTCTGCTCTAACACAGGGCCGGCTGTGGATCAGGTGGTAGAGCGGGTCGTCCAATGATCGAAGGGTCGGCGGTTCGATTCCCGCTCTCGCCTAGTCATGTGCTGCATGCCGAAGTTTCCTTGGACTTCCTTGTTCTGAACCCCGAATTGCCTACCAGTGACTGTTCCACTGGTGTATGAATGTATACTGACTGATGTTGCAGGCTGATTAGCAACCTGCACATTAGTGTCTGGGTGAATGGGAGCAATTGTTGTAAAAGCGCTTTGAGTACTCTGATGAGTAGAAAAGCGCTATATAAGAGCAAGTCCATTTAACATCCTGGTGTAACATCTAGCACTGACCAGCAGGTGGAGCCGTCTCCTCCTGTCCTCTGAGGATGTGAACAGATGTGGTCAGACTGAGATAAGGTCTCTGAGGTGTTTCTGCTCACAGACGCTCACTGAACACACTGAGAGTTTGAAATGTTTTAGAAAGTCTGAGTTCTAGCTGCAGACCTGATAGTCACTGAGCTGCTGGTGGAGAATGTTTTTCTGCTGGTGGAGAACGGTTTTCTATTATTAGAGAACGTTTTTCTGCTGGTGGAGAACGTTTTTCTGTTAGTGGAGAACGTTTTTCTGTTAGTAAAGAACGGTTTTCTATTATTAGAGAACGTTTTTCTGCTGGTGGAGAACGTTTTTCTGTTAGTGGAAAACGGTTTTCTGTTAGTGGAGAACGTTTTTCTGTTAGTAGAGAACGGTTTTCTGTTAGTAGAGAACGTTTTTCTGTTAGTGGAGAACGTTTTTCTGTTAGTGGAGAACGTTTTTCTGTTAGTAAAGAACGGTTTTCTGTTAGTAGAGAACGGTTTTCTGTTAGTAGAGAATGTTTTTCTGTTAGTAAAGAACGGTTTTCTGTTAGTAGAGAACGGTTTTCTGTTAGTAGAGAACGTTTTTCTGTTAGTAGAGAACGGTTTTCTGCTGGTGGAGAACGTTTTTCTGTTAGTAGAGAACGTTTTTCTGTTAGTAGAGAACGGTTTTCTGTTAGTAGAGAACGGTTTTCTGTTAGTAGAGAACGTTTTTCTGTTAGTAGAGAACGGTTTTCTGCTGGTGGAGAACGTTTTTCTGTTAGTAGAGAACGGTTTTCTGTTAGTAGAGAACGGTTTTCTGCTGGTGGAGAACGTTTTTCTGTTAGTGGAGAACGTTTTTCTGTTAGTGGAGAACGTTTTTCTGTTAGTGGAGAACGTTTTTCTGTTAGTAAAGAACGTTTTTCTGTTAGTAGAGAACGGTTTTCTGTTAGTAGAGAACGTTTTTCTGTTAGTGGAGAACGTTTTTCTGTTAGTGGAGAACGTTTTTCTGTTAGTGGAGAACGGTTTTCTGTTAGTAGAGAACGGTTTTCTGTTAGTAGAGAACGTTTTTCTGTTAGTAAAGAACGGTTTTCTGTTAGTAGAGAACGTTTTTCTGTTAGTAGAGAACGGTTTTCTGCTGGTGGAGAACGTTTTTCTGTTAGTAGAGAACGGTTTTCTGTTAGTAAAGAACGTTTTTCTGTTAGTAGAGAACGTTTTTCTGTTAGTGGAGAACGTTTTTCTGTTAGTAGAGAACGTTTTTCTGTTAGTAGAGAACGTTTTTCTGTTAGTAGAGAACGGTTTTCTGTTAGTAGAGAACGTTTTTCTGTTAGTGGAGAACGTTTTTCTGTTAGTGGAGAACGTTTTTCTGTTAGTAAAGAACGGTTTTCTGTTAGTAGAGAACGTTTTTCTGTTAGTAAAGAATGGTTTTCTGTTAGTAAAGAACGGTTTTCTGTTAGTAGAGAACGTTTTTCTGTTAGTAGAGAACGTTTTTCTGTTAGTAGAGAACGGTTTTCTGTTCGTAGAGAACGTTTTTCTGTTAGTAGAGAACGTTTTTCTGTTAGTAAAGAACGGTTTTCTGTTAGTAGAGAACGTTTTTCTGTTAGTAAAGAACGGTTTTCTGTTAGTAGAGAACGGTTTTCTGTTAGTAGAGAACGGTTTTCTGTTAGTAGAGAACGGTTTTCTGTTAGTAGAGAACGGTTTTCTGTTAGTAGAGAACGGTTTTCTGTTAGTGGAGAACGTTTTTCTGTTAGTAGAGAACGTTTTTCTGTTAGTAGAGAACGTTTTTCTGTTAGTAGAGAACGGTTTTCTGTTAGTAGAGAACGTTTTTCTGTTAGTGGAGAACGTTTTTCTGTTAGTGGAGAACGTTTTTCTGTTAGTGGAGAACGTTTTTCTGTTAGTAAAGAACGTTTTTCTGTTAGTAGAGAACGTTTTTCTGTTAGTAGAGAACGTTTTTCTGTTAGTAAAGAACGTTTTTCTGTTAGTAGAGAACGTTTTTCTGTTAGTGGAGAACGTTTTTCTGTTAGTAAAGAACGTTTTTCTGTTAGTAGAGAACGTTTTTCTGTTAGTGGAGAATGTTTTTCTGTTAGTAGAGAACGTTTTTCTGTTAGTGGAGAACGTTTTTCTGTTAGTAAAGAATGGTTTTCTGTTAGTAAAGAACGGTTTTCTGTTAGTAGAGAACGTTTTTCTGTTAGTGGAGAACGTTTTTCTGTTAGTAGAGAACGGTTTTCTGTTAGTAGAGAACGTTTTTCTGTTAGTAAAGAATGGTTTTCTGTTAGTAAAGAACGGTTTTCTGTTAGTAGAGAACGTTTTTCTGTTAGTGGAGAACGTTTTTCTGTTAGTGGAGAACGTTTTTCTGTTAGTGGAGAATGTTTTTCTGTTAGTAGAGAACGGTTTTCTGTTAGTAGAGAACGTTTTTCTGTTAGTGGAGAATGTTTTTCTGTTAGTAGAGAACGGTTTTCTGTTAGTAGAGAACGTTTTTCTGTTAGTAAAGAATGGTTTTCTGTTAGTAAAGAACGGTTTTCTGTTAGTAGAGAACGTTTTTCTGTTAGTGGAGAACGTTTTTCTGTTAGTGGAGAACGTTTTTCTGTTAGTGGAGAACGTTTTTCTGTTAGTGGAGAACGTTTTTCTGTTAGTAGAGAACGGTTTTCTGTTAGTAAAGAACGGTTTTCTGTTAGTAGAGAACGGTTTTCTGTTAGTAGAGAACGTTTTTCTGTTAGTAAAGAACGGTTTTCTGTTAGTAGAGAATGGTTTTCTGTTAGTAGAGAACGTTTTTCTGTTAGTAGAGAACGGTTTTCTGCTGGTGGAGAACGTTTTTCTGTTAGTAGAGAACGGTTTTCTGTTAGTAGAGAACGGTTTTCTGCTGGTGGAGAACGTTTTTCTGTTAGTGGAGAACGTTTTTCTGTTAGTGGAGAACGTTTTTCTGTTAGTGGAGAACGGTTTTCTGTTAGTAGAGAACGGTTTTCTGTTAGTAGAGAACGGTTTTCTGTTAGTAGAGAACGTTTTTCTGTTAGTAGAGAACGTTTTTCTGTTAGTGGAGAACGTTTTTCTGTTAGTGGAGAACGTTTTTCTGTTAGTAAAGAACGTTTTTCTGTTAGTAGAGAACGTTTTTCTGTTAGTAGAGAACGTTTTTCTGTTAGTGGAGAACGTTTTTCTGTTAGTAAAGAACGTTTTTCTGTTAGTAGAGAACGTTTTTCTGTTAGTGGAGAACGTTTTTCTGTTAGTAAAGAACGTTTTTCTGTTAGTAGAGAACGTTTTTCTGTTAGTGGAGAACGTTTTTCTGTTAGTGGAGAACGTTTTTCTGTTAGTGGAGAACGTTTTTCTGTTAGTAAAGAACGTTTTTCTGTTAGTAGAGAACGTTTTTCTGTTAGTGGAGAACGTTTTTCTGTTAGTAGAGAACGTTTTTCTGTTAGTAGAGAACGTTTTTCTGTTAGTGGAGAACGTTTTTCTGTTAGTGGAGAACGTTTTTCTGTTAGTAGAGAACGGTTTTCTGTTCGTAGAGAACGTTTTTCTGTTAGTAGAGAACGTTTTTCTGTTAGTGGAGAACGTGTTAGAGAACAGTTTTCTGCTGCTTTCTGTGATTCACTCCAGGACTGTTCGTGTAGAAGTGTGTGTCTGTGTGCGTAACCTTGCCAGCGGGTCAGTCGTAATGGTGAGCATAGGGGACACGATTCCCACGGCAACGGGGTCTGCAGTTGTCATGCCGACAGCAGCAGCCATGACAATCCTGCCTCCAGCTGGCTGAGATGAAGCGTTGGTGGACCGAGGCGTCCTGGTGTTGGAATCAAACGCTCCTCATCATCAGCTGCAGTCTGATGTGACCCATGACCCCACTGGTGGCGGTTTCCCACTCTGACTGCTGATCTGCTGACAGGAGGAGATGTTCCTCAGAGTCCTGGAGGTCCTGGTTCACAGCTTTAGAGAGATCACTGGAAAACTACGACGTGATGATTCTCAGTGACTCATTTAAACTCATTTAAACTCTTCAGAGTCGTGCTGTTTGCTTCCGTGTTTCTCTTTAGAGACTCGTGTGTGATTTTGTGCCTTGTGTGGTTTTCTTTGGATGGTTTTTCTTTGGATTCTTCGGATGGTTCATCTCCACACAGCTTTCCATATCATCACATCTCCACCTCTGTTCTTCTCTGTCAGGACCTTACATCCAGTGTTGTAGTCCTGTCCAGGTTCACACCAAACATCTGGACTCCATCTGAGCTGAAAACATGTCTTGGTGTCTTCTGACTAATAATCATCAGGTTTCTTTCCTTGTTCTTCAGCAAACATTAATGTTGCAGGTTTGATGTTGTTCTTAGCTGCTTCCATAGAGGTTGATGTTCTCCTCTGTCCTTTACTCTGAATGAGCTCTTCTAAAATCTCTGGTTTCCATAGAACCCTGTACCAAGGATGAAGCAGAGGTTCCTCAGAGCTAGACTGTTCCATTAGCGAACTGTCTAGTGGTACTGCTGGTGTAGAACCTTCTGGTTAGTGGTTCTACCACTGGTTCTAGACCTTCTGATTCCTGCTGCAGCTGTTTCAGATGCTTTTTACCTGGTTCCAGGTGTTTCTGCCTTTTCTTTGCCATCTTTGTGACGTCTCACAGTCAGAATTTTCCTTTCTTCAGGTGATTCTTTGGTGGAACCATGATGGAGACATGGTCCACAGGTCTACCACTGAGGACATCATGTTCTCAGCTCATCATGGAGCCATCATTTGGTGACAGTGATCACAGCTGGGTTCCTCTGGTTCTTCCTACTTTGTTGTCTGGATTTCCAGCTGTTTAGTTTAGTTTTTCTGAACCTTTTCTCATAATCATAATGTTCCACTTCCTCTGGTAGGTGTCCACCACATGGAGCCCTGATGCAGACCTGGGCTTCGTTTTATCTCCATGTTCATGATGTTAGGCTGCTTGTAAACTACAGGTGGACTCAGTTTGAATGCAGAAAGCAGATGTCAGATAACAGCTGGATTCACTTTGTTGAACTGTTTCTAGTTTGGGTCTCAGAGTGTTTGATGGTTAGAAGAGGAAACGGAAAAAAGTGATCGATGTGAAGGGATGTAACTGCACCAGGGTTATTATTATTGTTATTATTGTTCAGTAAGTTGCTGCAGCTCTAACAGGAACATTAAAGCTTGTTGCATTAGAACAGTGCGGTCTGTCATGTTCACGGTTTATTCTGTGTGGGTTAATAAGCAGTGAGTCGCTGTAGGATGGATGTATATCAGCCCTCAGTGTCGTGTCTCAGCCTCTATCAGCCGCTCTGTTTCCTCTTTCTGTTGTGTGATTGTGTGTTTTTGTGTGTGAACGTTTATCAGCAGATTTGCGCTCAGCTTGTCGAGGAAGTGCTGTGGGTTATTTTAGTCTCTCTGAGCCACGCCCACTGCTCTCTCTCTCTTCTTCCCTCCTACCGATCCGCTCTGAGAGCTCCACAGATCACAGCCACCAGAGGATAGATAGAAAGATAGAACGGTTCCTCCTCCGTCCACAGAGCAGAAACACCAGTGGATGGATAAGTTCCTGCTGCAGGTCACAGGTTGGGTCCTGACTTATTCTTCTGCTGTGTTTATTTAACATCTTTAGCATTAATCTGACTCTCTCTGAGAGCTAACTTCTGTTTTCTGTGTTGGATTGCAGCCGATAGTTTGTGTTGTGTTTATTTAGCATCCATAAAGTGTGTCCAGCAGATAGTTTGTGGTTTGGTGAAGTGATGCGGTGCTGCTTCTGGTCCACTCACACACACAGAGGAGTTTAATCAGCTGATAAAAGCAGTGTTCAGGACTAATAAGGAGATCCATCCTGCAGTATCAGGGTTCATCAGTGCTGTAGGTTTTATTCACTTCAATGAGGAAAAAGACTGCTGAACAAAGTTCTCCATGGTGTTCAAAGTGTTTTGTCGGAACGTCTCTGCTTCACTTTATTCAGCTTTAAAGATGTGAGTCAGCACAGGAGACCATCAGTCACTGTTTGGCTCATTTTAAATATGCACCAGTATTATTATTATTATTATTATTATACACAGCACTAGACATAGCGCTAATATTATTATTATTATTGCTGTAGTTGTAGTAGAAGTGTATGACAATGATAATAATAATAATATGTAGTTGTAGTAGTAATATTAATATTTGATTATTATTATTATATGTAGTACGAGACATCGTGGTAGTGTTATTATTATTATTATTATTATTATTATTGTTGTTGTTGAAGCATCCAATAATAACAATAAGAATGTTAATTTATTATTATGATGATGATTATTATTATAGCGGTTCGCTGACATTCGGTGAGTTTCCTGTCTGCAGATCTTTCCTCTGAACGTCCTTCGGTAGCTCATGTCGTTCCACACAGACTGGAAGCTCATCGCTCTGATCCACATGTAGTTTAACTACTAAAAGTGAGTTTATGTTCACCATGTGTCCACCTTCTGCTGTGAGAACACGCTGATGGAAAACCTAAAAGCTGAACTATCTGTGCTTTAATCACTGTTTCCATCACAACAGACGTGTAGAAAACATGTTGATGGAATGATAATAATAAAAACCCACAGCAGTTCTTTTCTCTTCTTACTGTTTGGTTTCAGGCTTCTTTTATTATTGTAGCTGGATTCTTATAGAAAGGGAACATGTTTTTCTCAGGACATGGATCTAAACGTGTAAACAGGTCGTTGATTAGCTTTTTCTGGACAGTTTCCCAGAGAATCATGTTTGACCAAGTATCCTCTGTCTGTGGTGTTTAATGAGTGATTAATTAAAGGAGTCAGACGTTAGCGTGAAACACTGAGCTGATGTTTAGCAGAAGCAGGCTGCCGTTAGTGGAAGCTTTCATCTCTTCTCAGACGGAGCTGCTGAGGATTACTGTGAACAGGATTACCAGGTGTGTCAGTGGAAATGTGTGGGTTTTGGCCCACATAGAGCTGCTGTTTGGACTGAAAACATGAAGCGTTTAGAGCGACAACAGAGAGAGAACATCACAGATAAACCCTGCTGGAAACTCCTGATGTCAGGCTGGAGAAACATCAGAGGAGCTTCCAGAGGAGGCGTTAGTCACCGTTAGCGTGCTGCCTAATCAACCTATTTTACAGTTTTTATACGTAATCTGACATCAGCGGCTCCTCAAACATCAGTCTGTTAAATGTCCACAACCTGGTTTAGTTCCAGAGATACACGTCCTCATGTTTCCTCCCTGATCCTCTGGATGTTCAGAAAGCAGACTGTTAGCGGTACTACAGTACTGTTAGCGGTACTACAGTACTGTTAGCGGTACTACAGTACTGTTAGCGGTACTACAGTACTGTTAGCGGTACTACAGTACTGTTAGCGGTACTACAGTACTGTTAGCGGTACTACAGTACTGTAGTTCAGTCAATACTGTTAGCAGTCTGGGGGAAGTTTTAGTTCCTCCAGAGAGAGGAGGACTGAGAACCACCCTGCTGCTACCGCTGATCTCATCTGTTGAGAAATATCACTGAAAGGTCAGATGATTCTTCAGCGAACAGCTCTACAGTACTGTAGTACGGCTATCTGTGGAGTATTATCAAAGACAAATACTTTAGAAAGACCACAGTATGCTGGAAATCCAGACAACAAAGTAGGAAGAACCAGAGTAAATCCAGCTGTGATCACTGTCCCCTAATGATGGCTCCATGATGTCCTCAGTGGTAGACCTGTGAGCTTTGTGTCCATCATGGCTCATGTGAAAAAGAATCACCTTAAGAGGCAGAAACACCTGGAACCAGATAAAAATCATCTGAAACAGCTGCAGCAGGAATCAGAAGGTCTAGAACCAGTGGTAGAACCACTAACCAGAAGGTTCTACACCAGCAGTTCTACTAATCAGAGCTAAAATGACTCCATCCAGCTCTGATAAACTGACAGTCGGGTGCTTCAGGCTGGACTCAGGTGTTATCAGTGGAAACCAGACAGTAGCTAATGCTAATGCTAATGCTAATCTCTCTAAGAACTCCTCTCCTTTCTGATTAGAACCAAACTGATGATTAAACTTTACTAAAGAACATGAAGAGGACCCTGATGAGTGTTGGTTCTTTGGTCAGATGAGACACAGTTTTAGAGCTCAGATGAGTCCAGATGTTTGGTGTGAACCTGGTTTAGACTTCCAGTGGACGCGTGGTCCTTACAGTGAAGAACAGAGCTGGAGATGTGATGATAGCTGCTGAAGGTGTCGGGGAAATGACCTTTATAGATGACATTTGCTTGTAGATAAACCAAAATACTGGCTGATATGATGGCTCTGTCTGCTGACGCGTCAGAGGAATATTCCATCATGAGAACGTCTAAAGAATGCTGCCAGAACCACAGAACTGTGACACCTGACCTGAATCCAGCAGCAGAAACATGTGAAACACCTGGAGGTCCAAACTGATGAGGACCGAGTCATTAGAAGATAAAGGTGGACATTAGAGGAGATTCTAGTACTGAGTTCTGCTGTAGGGTCTGGAGTTATCATGCAGTAAATCTAGTTTTTAGTTGACATCAGAGCAAATAAGTGCTGCTGTATTTGGATGTAATTCATTTTAGTGTGATTTCTGCTGTAAGTACTCCAGGTTTGTAGTCATTCAGAGGAAACATCTCTACCAGATGACTGAACTGTAGTTTTTCCAGTCCAGAGGTGGTTTTAATGGATGTGGGCGTATGAAGAGCAGGTGTTTGAAACCAGAGCTCCAGACTGTGGTTCAGAGGAGATATCACGTTTCAACTTACCGGGGACAGTTTTAGTCTTTATTCGCCGTTTTGTTCCTCAACAAACCAAATACTAGTTTAAAAATGTGAGTTGAGTTTCGGTAGTCATGAGGAAGTACAGTTTCTGTCGATAAACAACCCTGTCAGACCCTTTGGTTTTATCTGCAGTGAGATTTCCTTTCAGTAGTTGAGGCCAGAGAAACCAAGAAGCTCCAGCAGTACCAGGCCTGGGGTGAAATGTTCTGTTTTTACAACATCAGTGACATTTTGTGTGCCTGCAGTGAACTTTAGTGAGGATAAATCTTGTTTTCATTCCACATGCTTGGATAAAAACTGGTAGAAAATGAAAATGAGTATCTTGATGAATGGTGTTGCTGGTCGTTAGCTGATGCTAAATGAGCTGCCAATTTGGATTAGACCATGAAAAGAGAAAGGAGGACAGCGAGGAGGACGGAGGAGATCAGCCGTCGGCCATCTTTATTTTATATCATAATTATTCATTGATTTGAAAACATTAAAATAAACACTGTTCTGCTTTCACTTCCTTGTTGCGCTTCGTCTCTGCTAATAAACAGATCTGCATCAGAATCAGACTTAAAATACGTTTCTTCTTCACCAGAAGTCAAAATATGAATAAAACTGGACCCAACATCTGCTGACTGACAGACGCTAGAATTAACAGATGTCCCTGAATGCCTCACATGGAGGTTGATAGTAGCTGTTAGCATGTAGCTTGTAGCCGCGCGTAGACCTAGAAAAGAGAAAAATAAAACATTTCAATGTCACATTTCCTCCTTTTCACCCAGTTTATCTCAGCTATGGATGAGTTCTGTCCATCATTCAGCTGGGAGATGATTAAAGATTCTAGATCTGTTTATATTTCCACATAAAGGAACACAACGCTGTTCCACCACTCCCAGCAACATGCAAATAAAACAACAAACACAACACAGCCGATAATCCAGGTTTAGAAAGCAACACAATCCTGATTAATCATCCATTAAATGTCCAGTTTGTTTTTCACATCAAAATCTCTCCATTCATTTAGCTGTGAATCAACAAACTCGGTCTTTAAATAAAGTTCCAAAAACCCAGATGGAATTACTTTCTATTAGACAGACTTTTTTGAGTTTCCTTTTGCATCGTGGAGTGAAATAGTTGTGACAGTGTTGGATCTGTTCATAGAACCTCCTGTGTGATGACGCCTGATAATGATCTAAAGCTAAACTTGGTGCTGTCTTCCCGTGGACGGTACTTCCTGTTTCTTCCTGGTTCTTGTGGGGCTGGTGTTCTCAGTTAAACTCTCTCTGAACGTTCTTTCTTGGCCGGTTGTGTTTCCTGCTGCTCATTCTCAGCGCCGTTTTTCCCTGAACTCGTCCTGCAGACTTCAAACGCGTAAAAATAGACGCTGGGGGAAGTTTCTGGAGTAATAATAAACCGTCATGAGTTTATCATTCATAGTGAGCCTATTTTAGATGGTTTAGGATTACAGAAGGAGCTCTTAGGAAACGAGGTCACGTGAAGCAGAAGAATTCGGTTCAATCAAACATCAGAGTCAGAATGAACGGCTGGAGGAGTTTCTAATGACGTAACTCCACCTATCTTTATTTGAACAGTGATGTTAGCAGACAAAGGCTGAATAAAGGTCAGCTTTAGAGTTGAGAAGATTTATAAGAGTCACAACTTCAGTATAAAAGTAAAAAACTAATCACAGTTCATAGTATTCACTTTATCTCTTTAGTTTTTTAGAGTTTTCAGACAAAAATCCCAATAAATCCCAACTATATCCCTATAACTACCATAGAAACAGCTGAGGAAAGAATAATACCTGATAATCATAATAAAAAGGGACTTTCTATAATAATCATGTTTATTTTAAGTACAATGAAACTATGATCTTTATTTGTTCAAATCTGATCTCACGTCCAAACTTTTGACCTCAGACATCCGCTACTGATCTAAAGTTTGGGTTCATCCAGATAATTCCATGTTTTCCATTAAACTCCCACTTTTATCCATGTGCTAACATAACTGAACAAGGGTTTTCTAATCATCAATGAGCCTTTCAGCACCATTAGCTAACACAATGTAGCATTAGAACACAGGAGTGATGGTTGCTGGAAATGTTCCTCTGTACCCCTATGGAGATATTCTATTAAACATTTACAGATAGAATAGTCATTTACCACATTAACTATGTCTGCACTGGATTTATCATTCATTTAATGTTGGCGTCACTGGAAAAAAAAGCTTTTCTTTCAACAATAAGGACATTTCTGAGTGACTCCAGGCAGTTGAACGATGGTGTATAACAGATATGTGTTTACAGTCGAAACAGAAGTTTTCATAGACTATAAAAAGACATAGTAACCTTTTTTTTCTCACTGGTCTGACATTAAATCAGACTAAAGTTTTCCTGTTTTTAGGGCAGTTAGGATTCCCAGAATTATTTCTATTTGCTTTATGCCAGAAAAATGATGAGAGACAATTTTTTAGAGCATTTTTTATTTTCTTCAGAGTGAGCAGTTTACATTTTGGTAGCAATTGGTAGCATTTCTTCAACTTAAAACCTAAACTGTGTTTATATCTATATACAGGACAGATATACGTGTATTTATATCTATACATAGACTTTAAACTAAGTTATTTTATGTTATGTTATGCTATGTTATGTTAATTTCTTATTATGTAATGTTAAAGTTTGTTAGATTTTTTATATATGTTTTTGTTACATAATTTATGTTTGTTATTTAATTTTCTATTTGTCTAGTACAAGAGGGTACTGTTCAATACCGGAGTTCAGATTCCTTGTATGTGCTCACATCCTTGGCCAAATAAAAGTGATTCTGATTCTGATATGTGCATTTCTATCTGGTATACAGGTAGATCTAAGTGTATATGTGCAGCCTTCATGTCAGAGGACTCTCCCTGTATCAGACTTCATCTCTTTGTGTGTGTGTTTGCATAACGCTCCACTATTTCTGTGTAAATATTTAACCCAACAGCTCTGGATAACCTCACACACACACACACACACACACACACACACACACACACTCTGTTGTATTTATTCCCTCCATGTAGTTCAGACCTCATCATGAACCGACTCTGTTTCTGGTTGTCCACTGATTTCATGTTTGTCCTTCTGTTGGCTGGT
The DNA here is from genome assembly GCF_021347895.1 of Acanthochromis polyacanthus. Taxonomy (NCBI): domain Eukaryota; kingdom Metazoa; phylum Chordata; class Actinopteri; family Pomacentridae; genus Acanthochromis; species Acanthochromis polyacanthus. The sequence continues at coordinate 28,615,747 of NC_067134.1, read as the reverse complement.
TTTATTCACTCACTGGAACACGTGTGTGTCATTGTGTAGCGTGTTGTTGTGTAGCGTGTTGTTGTGTAGTTTTACCATGAGTTCAGACTGTTCTTCTCTGCAGCGCTGCGTCTCATCCAGTCTGTCCTTATATAGGCAGATAGATCCTTGAAACCAGCTGAGCTCCTCCCAGGAGACAAACTCTCCATCCTGGACTCAGAGCTGCTTCTCTCTAACTTCATCCTTCAGCTGGATGGAGATAAACATGAGAACCTCCACAGCAGCAGCAGCATGTCCTCATCAGCTGGAGGTCCATGGTTTAGATAAACAGCAGGAATCCATCCTGGAGCTTCCTCACTGGAGCCAGAATGAGAGGTTTCATAGAAAGTTCTTTTATTGGTAGAAGCAGGTTCTCCTCCACACACTGAACACGCTTTTACTGTCCTTCAGAAGTTTGGAACTTCTGAAACTTTCCTGGTGTTCATTAAAGGTTCTCTAAATGCTCACATGTAGACGTTCCACAATAAATAGACAAATTATGCAATAAATTCCAAAAAATAAAGTTGTTCAATCATTTAAATCAGAAAAATAAATGTATTTTTGTTTACATGAAGAAACGTCACGTTGCTTTTATAAAATCATTTTTTATTTGTTAATTTGGCCAAAAAAAAAACTAAATCAATAATCAGGTTCCTGAGAAAAAATGCATGAAATAAATAATAAATAATCTATAAACAGTAGAGTATGATGAAATCTATATTTACATTTAGAAATGATAGAATTATTTTATAAAAATACTGTAGGTTCAGCTTATCCATTAAATGACCAGAAATTACAATATTACAGTAACCTGAAATAAATAAATAACTTTGCTTTACAAAAATATATTAATGTAACATTTTAATAATAATAATAATACATTTATACATCAATACATATAAATAAATATATGTTATGTATTTGTAGAAATGTGTTTTTGTTTGTATTTACAAACACCACATTTATCTGTGGTTTTATTTATATGGAATGATATTTTCAATTAATTAAAATTTATATAAAATAAATCTAATTAATTAACGTTTCATTTTGCAGATGTAAATATTGCAATAAATTCAAATAAATTCTAAATGACCTGACAGTAAATGAATGAACACATAAACTAACTAAATAAAACATATTTATATCTTAGAGTGGTAATAAATCCACATTTATGAATAAATATTTAATTTTATACAAATAAATAAAAAGTGTTTTAAATGTGCAATATTAGAATAAATTGTATTGTTGTGTATAAATGAATAAACTCCAGGTGAAGATCAGCTGAGAAACCTAGATTGTGTTCTTCTTGAGATGCTGGTTTGATCCTCTGGTTTGGTTCAGTCAGGTTTTATAGGTTTTATGGATGAATAAACTCCAGGTGAAGAGGAGAAGTCAGAAACCTGCATTTTATTCTTTTTAAATGAGATTATTTTTTAATGTCCTCAGAAGCCTTCCGTCTGTTCAGACCTCCAGTTCTGCGTCTTTAAAGCCTCTTTTTTTTCTGCTTCCTTCTCTGAACATGAATCTCACTTCACAGCACTAATCTGTGGATGGACGATGTTTTATCACCGAGCCTCATCTCCGCTCACTTAGACCATTATAGTCGGGATTATCATGTAGGAGATCTGTTACATAACGGAGAGGAAAACCCGTCATCTGGTGGCCTCAGTGCACGGCAACGTGAACACAGACTGTCCATGGACGGTCCAGCAGCATCAGGGTCAGAGGACAGGTCCACCGTTTGTCTTCTTAAAATGAGGACGGTCCAGGAGCATCAGAGTCAGAGGACAGGTCCCCCTCTACGTTTGTCTCCTTAAAGTGAGGACGGTCCAGGAGCATCAGATCAGAGTCAGAGGACAGGTCCCCTCTACGTTTGTCTCCTTAAAATGAGGACGGTCCAGCAGCATCAGAGTCAGAGGACAGGTCCCCCTCTACGTTTGTCTCCTTAAAGTGTCCATGGACGGTCCAGGAGCATCAGATCAGAAATCAGAGGACAGGTCCACGTTTGTCTCCTTAAAATGAGGACGGTCCAGCAGCATCAGATCAGAGTCAGAGGACAGGTCCCCCTCTACATTTGTCTCCTTAAAATGAGGACGGTCCAGGAGCATCAGGGTCAGAGGACAGGTCCCCTCTATTTGTCTCCTTAAAATGAGGACGGTCCAGCAGCATCAGAGTCAGAGGACAGGTCCCCCTACATTTGTCTCCTTAAAATGAGGACGGTCCAGGAGCATCAGTCAGAGGACAGGTCCCCCTCACGTTTGTCTCCTTAAAATGAGGACGGTCCAGGAGCATCAGAGTCAGAGGACAGGTCCCCCTCTACGTTTGTCTCCTTAAATGAGGACGGTCCAGCATCAGATCATAAATACAGAGGACAGGTCCACCATTTGTCTCCTTAAATGAGGACGGTCCAGGAGCATCAGATCAGAGTCAGAGGACAGGTCCCCATTTGTCTCCTTAAAATGAGGACGGTCCAGCAGCATCAGATCAGAGTCAGAGGACAGGTCCCCCTCACGTTTGTCTCCTTAAAGTGTCCATGGACGGTCCAGGAGCATCAGATCAGAACGTAGTGGACAGGTTCGTCTTTGAAGACCGCTTTGTCTTCAGTTTTTACAGTGAAGGACTCAACAGAACCAACAGTTTTAGATTATTTTGGGTTCTGTTTCAGCATCAACACCAGAACTTTAGATTAGATCAGATTCCACTTTGCTGTCATCAGGTTCAGGTGATCAGCTGCAATTTGGCGTATAACAGGAAGTGGAAGATTTGGAAACTATACAGAGATGTACAGGTGGATAATATATTAGAACCATGAATGTTTTTTATAATTCACCAAACACTGAGATGTTCTGCTCATATTTACAGACTGTAGAATACATCTGGAGCTGCAGTGAACATATTTGATATTAAACACATATTATGGTGATACATTATAGAGATGTATATGAATGGATATAGAAATAATGTACAGATTATTGGATGTAATAAATATACTGCAGAGATGTAATAACATGCTGCACTAGTAGATATAATATGATAAATAAATGATGTGGATTTGCTAGATAGGACACACAGTAGCTCACATTTCTACAGTTATTTAGTTCTATCTTTAATTCTATCTTTATTCTGGAACAACCAGAAGGAATTGACTCTCTGGTCTGATGTTCAGTAGTCCAGCTGGTCTCACAGCATAAATCTTCATTCCTCTCTAAGTAAATCAACACATCAATGTCCAAACTGGGCCCAGAGTGTAAATGTTTTGTGGCCTCCGTTATTCTCCAGCATTCCTGGACCTTCCTGGACATGAGGTTCACCAGAAGTTCTCCTCATGAGCCCAAAGATCTGGAGATAAACACCAAAAACCAGGAAGTGGTTCCAGGATACGTCAGCTGTAGAGCTGCACAGTTAAGATGAAATACCAGTCATGATTTAGGTTTCCTACAGTTAAATCAGCCTGATCCCACGAGATGATGATGTTTGAAACGCTCCACTCATAGAAACACCTCATGTAGATTAAACTGACATCAGAACGTCTCTTCTCTCTTTTCTCATTAACTGTTGGCTCCACTTCTGTTTTCTGCTGCAGTAACTAAATGGAGACTAGAAAGCTTCTCGGTGCGCCGCTGCTCTTTAGTTTCTCTGTGGGTGATCAGGTGTTTCAGGAAGTGAAAGCTTTTAGTGGAACAACGGGCTTCAGATGCAGCTATATTTAGATCCACATGTAGGTTAGTTACATCCAGATGTTTGGAGGAGAAACATGAGGATGAGAGCGAGAAACAAAACTGGATTTGTCTGATGCAGGGAATTTTCCGTCTTTTTGAAATATTTCAAACATTTGCTCTTTTTTGCAGTACAACTAAAACCTGTCAGTTCCTCCGTTGTTTTGCTTCCTGCAGGTCTCTCAGGCTGTTGTGGTTTAGTTTATGTTTGGTTTTACTTTTTATTTAGTTTTTCTTTCATTGTCGTGCAAGAAAGAGGAAATGTGTTGATTCAGGTTAGTTCTTATTCACTGTTTTCAGATTTTTAGACACATTCTACATGTAAATGAATGTTTATTAAATCTAAAAAAAACAGGTTTAAATCCAGATCTTCAGCTTGTTTGAAGCTAAAGTTTCTTCTGCTGACTGTCCTGATCTGATCTGACTGAGAACTCGTCTGGTGTCGGAAAACTAAAGTCCAAAGAAAGGAGCAGTTGGCTGTTCTCAGCGTTTGAACGTAATGACGATGATAAAGTCTGAGTGGTTCTGTTGACCTGTGATCTTTAAGAGACGAGGCAGCTCGACTCGATGCAGGATCCAGAGCAGAGCGGAGGTTTGGTGGTTAATGATTGTCTGTGGTGGGATTTCCTGGTTTCTTCTGCTCACATTTAACCTTTACCGTCTCCGTCTGATGGATTCATGTGAACACACTCAGTCAGAAACATGTTTGAACATTAAGCTGCTGGCTTTCATTTGCACTTGATAAAAATCTTAAGTCGACATATAATTCTATTTCTGACCATTAAAATGATTTTTTGACGTATTGAAACGATGTTTTGACGTTTAAAAGGTTCTTAATAACATTTAACACGTCAAAGCATCATTTTATCACGTCTTTTTCTAATAATCATGTTTTGAGATCATGACTGTTTCCACTGTGATAAGAACCTCTGATGTGAATAATTATTTTGATCGTATCTGTGGCTCACTGAATAGAAGTCTTTAATAGCATCCACATATGTGACGTTTCCACACTGACTGTGAGAAACTGAGTTTGTAGATCTTCTATAATCTAGTCCTAATTGAGGAACACGTAGAACTCCGTGTGTTCTACTTCCTGTTCCTAGCTACTGTAAAGGTTTGCTGCAGCTGCTTCACAGAAACTCGTCACGTTTCTGTTCTGTGGCATCAGGTCGGTTAGCTTGTGGTGGTTCTGTTGCCTCCACTCATCCTCTAGTTGTTGTTTCTGATAAAATGCAGCGCTGGGAACCACAAACAAACAGAGAATCATTTATTCATTTCACCCTGACTCACAGCTCCTCTTCATACATCTGAAATGATCACCGTTTAATGTCTGCAGAGTGAAACTACAGAGCTGCTAAAGCACATAAAGGTTAGAGATGCCGTTATTTCCACAGCTGAACGTGTTTTCGGTTTCAGTGGTTGATGTTTTAGATGCAGAAACAGGATGAGTCATTCTCACTGAATAGAAACTCAGTCACAGCTTTATTCTCTGCGTCAGGCTTGAAGCTGATGCTGTCTGTCCACCAGAACACCCGTCTTTTATGCAGTAGTTTTAGGTTTTTAGTCGTTCCTTCTGAGAGGTTGGATCACCTGATGATGATGTTCTGGTTTCTAGAAGCCAGCTTTTTTCTCTTTGCTTTTGTCTCATTTTCCTGCAGCTTCTTTATTGTGCCGCGGATCTCTGCATTGCTTCATCTTTTGCAGAATCAGGTTTAGTTTTCTGGCTCATTTTTTAAATCAGACATGTAGAATAAATGGTTTTAATCTTAAATTTGATTCGCTGTCCAGATGGAACTTCCGTGGTTTAGTCCTGGATTTTTCTGGATGCCTTTCTGATAAATGGTGAAGTTTGGTGATTTTTTTTTTTTTTAAGGATAACATGCGCTTTAAATCTGACAAACCTTCTCGTGCATCATTTTATAGATTCTCTGTCTGATCCTTCTACAAACCCTCCAGTTCTGCATAGTTTAGACAGTTTGGCATCAGAGAAGTTTTGTACAAAACTCTGGCTGATTTTCTAATCCGGATCTTCCTCTGACAATCTGATTTCTCAGCAGTAAACCTGCAGTCAGAGAACAATAGTTCAATCCCTGAGTCTCTGTGGAGTCAGATTAGTTTCCTGGTGTCGTTTGACTGAATGTTTCCTCGGTTTACCTTCGGCTCAGCAGAATCCGACACCTTCACACTCAGCAGAATCTGCTTCTCTAAATACTTCGGGACTCACAGCGAGACGTTTCTACTTTTCTATGATGAGAAACAGAATGTGACTCGTCCTGATGATTCCACAGGAGAGGTTCTGATGACAGTAAAGGAAAGAAGAGTGAATGAATAACTCACTCCTAATGCAGGTTTATGGGAAATGATGGTTTGAGTGGACTTTAATGAAGCAGCACTGCATCAGGAAACCGTCCGTTAGATTAAGATAGCTGGTTAGAATCAATCTGTTTTCAAGAAATATCTGAATTATTAGGGTTTTTTCTGTAGTTCTGTTGCTTAAAGCTGAGGCTCTATGTCAGCCTCCAGGTCTCATTAACAGATCGGCCTATTTGCTCCTTCAGCCTCTCTAGAGGATCACACAGAGAGATGATGAGGACTAGAGGACGTCCAGCATCTTCTCATCCTGACTCTCAGTGGAGGGAAGTCGTCTCCTGTCCATGGATGTGAAACATCCTGACAGCTAACCGTGAGGAAACATCTCTGCTATGTTTCCATGTTTAGCTCATCTCCAAGCCTCTGATCCCTCCCTCCACTCCAGGACATGATGGATTACTTCTTCCAGCGTCATTTCGGGCGACGGAGGAAACGTCAGAAGCTCATCGCTGCAGCGCGTCCTCCTGCTCCTGCAGTTCAGACCAGTAAAGCCAGGAGGCGCTCTAGTGTCGGTCTGCCCTCAGTGACTTTAGTCCAGTCCAGACGCTCCTCCGTCGGTCTGCCTCCGGTTTGTCCCGACCAGAGGAGACGTCCCAGTATCGGCCTGCTGGTGGCCAGTGGACAGAGACGCCAGTCCATCATAGACCAGACCAACCCTGGAGACCCAACATCTGGACGAGGACCAGATGTTGGCATCACCAAAGGACGGAGGGCGTTCCATCATAACGCTCCTCATGCTCGTCGTCCCTCCTGCACCGTCTCCTGCGTCCACCGTGGGCTGGCAGTGAGACATCGGCGTCCTCCTAAAGTGAAGTCCATAGAGTCTCATCTGCTGGCTCGTCCATGCTGCTGGCCAGTCTGGTCCAGATGGGACGAGGAGACAAAGACAACGAAGAGTCCATGGAGGAGCTGGAGGCCTCCCAGTGCTCCTGTTCTGAGTCAGAAGAAGAAGAAGGAAGTGAGGAAGAGGTGGAGAACAGAACCAGAGACCTGAAGGACTTCAGGCCCTCAGCTCAGGCTCATCTAACCCAGGCCGTCCACACAGAGACCATCAGAGCCAAACCTTTACTGCGTCCTCCTCGCTGTCTGAGAAGAAACTCCTCCCACCTCCTCCCAGCAGACTCTGTGTTTCAGAACAGCCAAGAAGCTTCTGGAGTTTATGGTCACTATCATCCACGAAGCTCCAGCCAGAGTCAGGACACGTTGAACAAACCCATCCAGACCTCCAGGACCAGCCCCAGCCTGGTCCAGCTGGCCTCAGCAGGTCTCAGGGCTCCAGATGATCCTCCTCTGGGTCTGTCCTCCATAAGAGCTGCTCCTCACCGCTGGACGGACCTCAGGGAAGCATTTACTATGATCCTTACCTGGAGACATGGGAGAACTTCCTGTCGTATGTAACACACAACACACACACACACACACACACACACACACACACACACACACCACAACACACACACACACACACACACACACACACACACACACACACACACACTGTTGGGTTCCATCAGTTCACGTGACCTTCAGTTCCTCCTACCACCTGGACATCCAGTCTTTAACCTCTAGATCAGGAGAATTAAACTCATCTTCAGGTTCCACATCCAGTCCAGTCTGATCTTCACTAAAACCAGTAAAACCAGTAAAATCACAGCAGAATAACCTCTAAATAACCACAACTTCTAATGGTTCCTTTGTTTTAGTGCAGAAATGTTCACATTTAAGAACTTATCTTTTTACTAAACGTCATGAACAACCTGAATTCATGAAGAAAAATAAATTCAGTTTCGTCCACATTCATCCTCAGTTTATCATTTCCACATCACAACTTCCAGATCAGAGTGTCTACAAAGGAACACAACATTTAGTCACCTGGAACTGAACCATGGAGGATTTACTGGAGGATCAACACCATAAAAGTTACACTAAAAAGACAAAAACAACAAAACAAGACAAAATATTACGAAAATGAGACGTAAAATGACAAAAAATGAAAACACAAAACCAAATATTAGTTAAAACAGTAACAACACAAGCAAGACAAAAGACACACAATGACAAAAGAACAATGAACAATCTAGAATTTTACTTTAGGATCAAAACAACGTGTCATGGTCTAGAAATTATTTTAAATTTATAGTTTTACTAATTTACATTATTGGTGCAGATCAGTTTCTCTCATTCCATTTCTCTCTGTGTCTTTTCTTCTCTTTCCAAGTTTTTATTGTATTCTGTGTATTTAAAAGCCTTTTAGCGTTCACTGTTGTAGATGAGAACGGTTCCTCACAACAAATGTCTCATTATGAGGGACAAACTAGCAAACAAACTAAAGCCACCAAGTAAAGACATCAGATATAAAACACACCTCACGCATGTTAAGTATCCACACAGACCACAAGCATGTGTGTACCAGGCTGTAAACGTGTTTATTTCTGATGTAAAGTTTAACGTTTTAACATTGAGCTCTATTGGGATCCAGTCTTTTACAAGCTGCCCTCTGGTGGCCGTTTAAGGATCTGCAGTTTTTCCACTGGTTGTTTTTCAGCCCCAGTGAGCCTCATTTCCGTTACATCAGGGTCAGGATGAGTTTGTGATGTTAGGATGTTCTGTTGTTGTTTAATGAAGGTAAAACCGAAGGTCTGTAGTTGATGCTGCTCTTTAGAGATGTTCAGGTGGAGACCTTAAACACCAAACTAATGTTCACGGAGCCAGAAGAGATTGGATGATCAGTAAAGGTGTTGTAATTAAAACTGACCTGCAGGTTCCTGTGGTGAAAACCGGCCTGTATAATCTGATGTCTCAGTCATGATTAAAGCCGTTCTACATCTACTGTTATAATCAGAGCAGCTGAGGATGAAACCATGAATCCTAAACAAACTGAATTTCTCCCGGCAGCAGACGCTCTTTTTGTTGTGTGAATAAATGGAAAACCTTTTAAAGAGCTTTGTTTTAAAAGGTTCTGTATAAATGAGACCATTTAAAGCAGAAACTTTTCCTCTGTGAGCTGCTGGTGGAGCTTCATTTCCACACTGACCTCCTGAAGGGTCACTAGGACAGTTTTTCTCAACACTCTTGTTCCAAGTGTTGGATTTCCTCTGAATCCTTATCAGATTCTATATCTGTTGTGATCCATATGAGCAGTTGGTTTTACTGTTGGGTACTAGAAACACTCTGCAGATGTTACAGAACAGAAACGGTGAGAGGAGTTTCTACGTCCATTTATTGCTCGTGTTAAAAGCAGATCTGTGTCTGAGTCCAGCTGCTCTGCATGACGGTTGCTGCTTGGACTTTATGCTACATTTGAATCCTTCTCTTACGTATCTGTGGACAGCTTATATGACAGATGTGTTAGCAGCACACCACAGGAATCAGACTACAGAAGAACGCCGGAAGCAGAACGTCCCAGCCCACTCACAGCAGCTGCATCTCTGAGTGGTACACCGTTAAATAACGTGTCAACCAGGACTGAAAGCACCAGAGCCTGAATCAGAGCCTACAGCATGAATCAGAGCCTGCAGCCTGAATCAGAGCCTGCAGCCTGAATCAGGGCCTGCAGCCTGAATCAGGGCCTGCAGCCTGAATCAGGGCCTGCAGCCTGAATCAGAGCCTGCAGCCTGAATCAGGGCCTGCAGCCTGAATCAGGGCCTGCAGCCTGAATCAGAGCCTGCAGCCTGAATCAGGGCCTGCAGCCTGAATCAGAGCCTGCAGCCTGAATCAGAGCCTGCAGCCTGAATCAGAGCCTGCAGCCTGAATCAGGGCCTGCAGCCTGAATCAGAGCCTGCAGCCTGAATCAGAGCCTGCAGCCTGAATCAGGGCCTGCAGCCTGAATCAGGGCCTGCAGCCTGAATCAGAGCCTGCAGCCTGAATCAGAGCCTGCAGCCTGAATCAGGGCCTGCAGCCTGAATCAGGGCCTGCAGCCTGAATCAGGGCCTGCAGCCTGAATCAGAGCCTGCAGCCTGAATCAGGGCCTGCAGCCTGAATCAGGGCCTGCAGCCTGAATCAGAGCCTGCAGCCTGAATCAGAGCCTGCAGCCTGAATCAGAGCCTGCAGCCTGAATCAGAGCCTGCAGCCTGAATCAGGGCCTGCAGCCTGAATCAGAGCCTGCAGCCTGAATCAGAGCCTGCAGCCTGAATCAGAGCCTACAGCCTCAGACTGACAGCATTTCGACTCGGGATGGGAATTTCGAATAATTTCCGAACCGACTAGTCGCTAATTTTATTGGCGACTAGTCGGTTCGGAAAACTTGCAATTTAACCCTTTAAGCGCCAAAGTCGCAATATTGCGACAAGCAACATTGCTGAACATAACAAGCCACAGCTTCAAATATACTGCCTCGTGTGCCTCATGTACTGTACACCAGGAGATGGCGGACATCTGGAACTTCAATCTGAGCATCAGTTGTGGGCGTGTTTTAATTCAAAGTTTTGGAGTTTACAGAGTTTGAAAACCGAGGAGACGAGACTCGCCGTCGGAGCGTATCAGAGCGCAAGACGGCACATTTTAGAGTGAGAAAACTCACCGTACCGAGAGGTCTGGTCAACGCTGACAAAGTACTTTGTCAAGTAATGGCTTACTCATATTCTGAAGAGGAATATTCACCCTCTGATGAAGATGTTCAGTCGTCCACTGAGACAGAAAGTGCCGCTGCGTCTGTGCGTAACAGCAGCGGGTCGGTGCGCCATGACAGTCCACGAGCAGCACATAGTGGAGCCGATGCTTTGCTTCGGGGGGGCAGGAAGGGACGTGGTGGGTGTAGCTGGAGTGGTCAAAACACCGCTAATGATGAGGGGGATAGCGGGGGTTGAAAAAGAGACAAGCATATGCTACTGGCAGGATCAACCAGGTAGCCCAGACGGGACGAGCGTGCGGCGCATGCGTAGGCGGTTAAACGATTAAACGACTAGCTGCGCACATCCCTAATTTCGACCCACGGTGGCTCAGCCCAGTCATCTACAGAGCTTCCAGTCATCTACAGAGCTTCCAGTCATCTCTGAAGACCGCAGCAGACTCCTTTAAGGCCAGAATGACTCTATCTGGGGTCAGAACCAGCAGCAATCGGCTTCATGATCTGATGACGTGATACAGATCTGCCTTTCTCTGAGGGTCAGAGGAAAACCTGCTGGAATTTGATGTCAACTGAGAGGACGTGGAAGTCGAAATAAAATCTCTCTGAAGCCCTGTAGAGAGGAAACCACTAATAATGTCCCACCAAACCAACTCTGAACCTCTGGTATCATGGACAGAAGACCTCTGGAGAAGTCCTGAGGGTCCAAATCATTGACTGGGATGAAGGTTTGTTTGACAGGTTCTGAGACATCAAACAAATGCTCCATCAGATTGAGATGGAGCATTGAGATGGGCGGCATGGCTCAGTGGGTAGAGTGGCTGTCTTGTAACTGGAAGGTTGCCGGTTCGATCCGGTGTCTTGCTCATGTCGAGGTGTCCCTGAGCAAGACGCCTAACCCCTAATTGCCCCTAATTTGGAGCCTGGTTCAGGGGATCTTTGTTGAGTTTCTCAAGCAGATAGATGGAGAGTTAGACAATCTCAAGGGAAATTCAAGAGTTTGTTAGCAGGTCTACAGAGCAGCAGGTCTGCATGGTCCTACAGGTTCCATTGGGGGGTGTTTGGTCCACATGAATACTAGGACCCAATGCTTCCCAGTAAAACGCTGCATTGTTATTGGATGATCAGTGTTCTTCACTTCACCTGTAAATAAACTGTTTTTTCCTGTTTCTTTTGTGTGATTGGTCGGCTGCTCATTAGGGTCCAATTACAGTCCATGGTGAGATGGTGATGTTAGATGTCCACTACTTTTCAGCAGTTTGGGATCATTCAGATAATTCCATGTTCTCCATAAAATTCCCACTTTTATCCATGTGCTAACATAACTGAACAAGGGTTTTCTGATCATCAATGAGCCTTTCAGCACCATTAGCTAACACAATGTAGCATTAGAACACAGGAGTGATGGTTGCTGGAAATGTTCCTCTGTACCCCTATGGAGATATTCCATGAAACATTTACAGCTACAATAGTCATTTACCACATTAACTATGTCTACACTGGATTTATCAGTCATTTAACGTGATCTTCAGTGAAACAAAAAGCTTTTCTTTCAACAATAAGGACTTTGTGAGTGACCCCAGACTGTTGAACGGTGGTGGAGGTGATCTCCAGTCACATGGTTCTACAATAACCAGAACGTTCTCACTGGTCTGCCTCTGAGCTGTGTCTACCTGTATGTCTGCATCATGGCTCCACATGGAAAAGAAATTACAGATGATGAACATGAAACTCTTCTTTTCTCTCAACAATAAGGACATTTCTAAGTGACTTTTGAACGGTGGTGTAGACGGGGACCAGCCTTAATCAGAACAATTTAGATCCACTGAATGCGGATAAATCTGACTCTTCCCAGCGTTGCTTTTTAACTCATGTCGACCTAAACACAGCAGCTGTACACTGGATGAACACTGGGGTGTGTTCCTACTCAAAGGTCCTGTGTCTCAGCTTCAGATGTTGGATTTGAAGTCTTCCTGCCTCTCTGAATGATATTGTTGACAATAAATGAGGATATTGACAGTTTATTTGTCTCTTTGTGTTCCAGGAAAGCCATCGCTAAGTCGGGCCTGCACCAGCTGCCCTGCCAGCCCAGCACCTCGTTCCTCAGCAAGACCGACCCAGAAGCCAACATCCGCAGCACTGTGGACTGGACTGTGAGTCGCACACGCATTGTTTCTGCTCTGCATGGACGGATTGTGTTGTTTCAGAGCTGAATGTGTGACGGCTGATGGTCAGGAACAGGCTTCATCTGAAATCTAAGAACTACATGACAGACAGAGCTGCTGTCACTGATGTCCATCAGAGCTTAATTTAACTCTGCTTTACCTCCTCACATTGTCTAAAGACGCACACAGAATAATGAGGGCTTATCTGAGTGTAGACAGCTGCATAAAAACTGTATTTATAGGATGTCTTCTATGCCAGTTCATTTAGTCTCCTCTGAAGCTGTTTTTGTTGAATGATTCCTTCCTACACACCGAACAGAAAGGACTCTCTATGCTGGTCGTATTCAAAATGGAAAATATTTTCAATGCAAATGAGTCCTGGTGGTGTTTACAGCAGCTGATCGTACTGGAATGAAGACACGCCACCAGTCAGACCAGTTACCTCCAGGAACACTCACACCTGAACCAAACCGCAAACTTCCCCCAAAACCTTCCTGAAGTTTCACAACCTGTTTATGAGTAACACAAGAACTATTTCAGGATCAGTTTAATGTAGGTTTAAGTTTCTGCTGCGGAAAAACCTTCTAGTGGCAAAAACCGTTCATTCAGTTCTCATGATTTTAACACAGAAACATTTAAAGCCGGGAGTCAAACATGCTCTAGAATTATCTTTTTACTAAACATTTCTTCAGAAAAATAAGTCCAGTTTCATCCACATTCATCCTCAGTTTATCATTTCCACATTACAACTTCCAGATCACAGAGTGTCTACAAAGGAACACAACATTTAGTCACCTGGACCTGAACCATGGAGGATTTACTGGAGGATCACAACCACAAAGAAGACAAAAAAAGCCAAAAATAGGACAAAATATTACAAAAATGAGATGCAACAATCAAAAATGAGACAAAAAACTACAAAATTGGACAAAATATTCCAAAAAAAACACAAAAATGAGATGAATGAAAATGAGACACAAAAACAAAATGATGAAAATGAGCCAAACAACACGAAGCAAAACAAGAGACAAAAAACTTCACAAAACAATTACAAAGCAACAAAAAGACACAAAACGATAAAAACAAGACAAAAAATTACACAAATGACAGAAACGAGAAAAAACGATAAAATGAGACACAAAGCGGCAAAAACATGAGATAAACGACAAAAATCTGAAAAAAAACCGAGACAAAATATTTCAAAAATGAGGAAAACAACATGAAACTAAACAAAAAAGCAACAAAATTGGCGCTATGCAAATAGAATGGAATTGAATCTCCTGTCCAGCAGCATTAATAACTAAAACTCTGTAATACTCTGCAGGTTTCTGTCCTCCTCCTGATCCTCTGTCTCTATTAATTTCCATTCAGGGATGAATCTAGTTCTTGTGTTGTCTCTGCAGGAGTCGGCGGTGTACGGAGATCATATCTGGTTTGAGACCAACGCGTCTGGAGACTACTGCTATGTGGGAGAACAGCACTGCATCGCCAGAGCTCTGGTGAGGATCCACCTCATTACTCCTCTAGATGTTCCGTTAACGTTCTGATGGAGGATCAGGATGAATGTGCCTGCAGGAAAGCTTCCTGAACAGTCTGGATCTGAATAAGCTCCAAACGCTGTCAGCAGTTTTCACAGGAACGGCTTTTAACAGAAGACAGGAAGTAAAGGAGGCTGAGAGTCTGCAGACTGGGAGCATCTCAGTCCGTTTATCCACAAACATCCATGGAACCATTTAGAAACATTTACAGCAGGCCGTTGGTTCTGGTTTGGTTTGTTTGGTTCTGGTTTGTTTGGTTCTAGTTTGTTGGTTCTGGTTTGTTTGGTTCTGGTTTGTTGGTTCTGGTTTGTTTGGTTCTGGCTTGTTGGTTTGGTTCTGGTTTGTTGGTTCTGGTTTGTTTGGCTCTAGTTTGTTGGTTTGGTTCTGGTTTGTTTGGTTCTGGTTTGTTTGGTTCTGGCTTGTTGGTTCTGGTTTGTTTGGTTCTGGCTTGTTGGTTCTGGTTTGTTTGGTTCTGGTTTGTTGGTTCTGGTTTGTTGGTTCTGGTTTGTTTGGTTCTGGTTTGTTTGGTTCTGGTTTATTTGTTGGTTGTGTTTTTTTTTTTTTGGTTCTGGTTTGTTGGTTCTGGTTTGTTGGTTTGGTTCTGGTTTGTTTGGTTCTAGTTTGTTGGTTCTGGTTTGTTTGGTTCTGGTTTATTTGTTGGTTGTGTTTTTTTTTGTTTTTTTTGGTTCTGGTTTGTTGATTCTGGTTTGTTGGTTTGGTTCTGGTTTGTTTGGTTCTAGTTTGTTGGTTCTGGTTTGTTTGGTTCTGGTTTGTTGGTTTGGTTCTGGTTTGTTTGGTTCTGGTTTATTTGTTGGTTGTGTTTTTGTTTTTTTGGTTCTGGTTTGTTGGTTTGGTTCTGGTTTGTTTGGTTCTAGTTTGTTGGTTCTGGTTTGTTTGGTTCTGGTTTGTTGGTTTGGTTCTGGTTTGTTTGGTTCTGGTTTATTTGTTGGTTGTGTTTTTGTTTTTTTTGGTTCTGGTTTGTTGGTTCTGGTTTGTTTGGCTCTAGTTTGTTGGTTTGGTTCTGGTTTGTTTGGTTCTGGTTTGTTGGTTCTGGTTTTTTTGGTTCTGGTTTGTTTGGTTCTGGTTTGTTGGTTCTGGTTTGTTTGGTTCTAGTTTGTTTGGTTCTGGTTTATTTGTTGGTTGTGTTTTTTTTTTTTTTTGGTTCTGGTTTGTTGGTTCTGGTTTGTTGGTTTGGTTCTGGTTTGTTTGGTTCTGGTTTGTTGGTTCTGGTTTGTTTGGTTCTGGTTTGTTGGTTTGGTTCTGGTTTGTTTGGTTCTGGTTTATTTGTTGGTTGTGTTTTGTTTTTTTTTGGTTCTGGTTTGTTGGTTCTGGTTTGTTTGGCTCTAGTTTGTTGGTTTGGTTCTGGTTTGTTTGGTTCTGGTTTGTTGGTTCTGGTTTTTTTGGTTCTGGTTTGTTTGGTTCTGGTTTGTTGGTTCTGGTTTGTTTGGTTCTAGTTTGTTTGGTTCTGGTTTATTTGTTGGTTGTGTTTTTTTTTTTTTTGGTTCTGGTTTGTTGGTTCTGGTTTGTTGGTTTGGTTCTGGTTTGTTTGGTTCTGGTTTGTTGGTTCTGGTTTGTTTGGTTCTGGTTTGTTGGTTTGGTTCTGGTTTGTTTGGTTCTGGTTTATTTGTTGGTTGTGTTTTTTGTTTTTTTTGGTTCTGGTTTGTTGGTTCTAGTTTGTTTGGTTCTGGTTTGTTGGTTTGGTTCTGGTTTGTTGGTTCTAGTTTGTTTGGTTCTGGTTTGTTTGGTTCTGGTTTGTTTGGTTCTAGTTTGTTGGTTTGGTTCTGGTTTGTTTGGTTCTGGTTTGTTTGGCTCTAGTTTGTTGGTTTGGTTCTGGTTTGTTTGGTTCTGGTTTGTTGGTTCTGGTTTGTTGGTTCTGGTTGTGTGTTTGTGTTGATGGTGATTGTGTGTCTGTTGATTGTGTAGCTGCTTATTTGTGTTAAATTGTTCTGGTTCTGGTTCTGTCTGCTCTTCAGAGTGGATTCCTTTGGAGTTCGTCACAGCTGAATGCAGAATCTCGGGTTTTTCCAGGATTTGGTCCAAACAAATGTCTGAATGAGACGCCCAGAAGAATGTGATTGTGATGAAATATCACAGTTTAGGCAGAGTTTCAGTTAGTTTTTCATTCTAATTAATAAGGACTCTTAGAAATCTGATGACCATTTCCCTTTTACAGCTTTGGTTTCTGATAAATGGTGTAATTCTGACATTTTGAACTCAGACTTTTTGAGCTGTGGCTCTGACACTCTTAGCAGCAGTTTTATTTTTTCTGCTGCTGTTTTTACTCTCAGTTCTGGTGCTGTTCTGTCTTCATGCGACATCAGATGTTTTAAATCTGTTACTTACATGTGGCATATCTGACTGCTCTTCTTCTTATTCTGCCTTCTTTTTATTTGTGGATAAGGACTGAGTTCAGATAAATGATTCAGCCTGATTGTATTTGCATACAAAGCTATTTTTCTATCTTGTTCAGGCAGAACTCTTCAGAAACTCTGGAAAGTTTGTTGTGGTGATGGTATTTTATTTATTTCTAGTGCTTTATATGAATTTATTTCTATTCTTTAGGCTTTATTGACAAAACAATGGGGAATTATTTTCAGATGATGGGTCAGAGGGCAGGTTCAGCCACAGTTAGACGCTCTGGAGGGTTAGGGTTATTATTTTCGTTTTGAATCATCTTATATACCACAGTATGAATGCAGGGGACGTATAAAGATAGAAAAGCATAGATGATGATCCTGTAACTCACATTATTTTATTATTTTAGCCTATTTTTACTCTGAATTCAGCTCAGTCAGTGAAGATTTGCCTCCTGTCAACAACCTTGTGCGTGTTTTTAATGTAAAGTCCTCTGGTCCTTCCCTCTGAGTGAGGTTAGACAGATTAATCCACCTTAAAGTTTACATTTATTAAAATCTACCGCCTCGTCACGCTGCTCACCTTCGGCATCATGGGAGATTTTTACTGCCGTCGGCTCACATCAGCCTCAAACACATGACATGCTCATCCTGTCACACGTGCACGCTCATCATGTCACACATGCATGCTCATCATGCACGCTCGTCCTGTCACACGTGCACACTCGTCATGCACGCTCATTATGTCACACGTGCATGCTCATCATGCAGTCATACTGTCACTCGTGCACACTCATCGTGCACACTGTCATTTCTGCTGCTTCCAGTCACAGTGTTTCTATCTGCAGGACAGGACTGACACCTGGTGGACAGAGGCGGTATTACTGCTTCATATTTAGTCCACATCCTGTCACTTCTGTCCTTTAAGGGTCATAAAACTCCTTTATGTGGTCGTTTATAATGTTCCAAAACTATTTTTTTCTCTTTTTTTGTTGTTCCAGCAAAAGTCTGTCAGCAGGAGGAAGTGTGCTGCCTGTAAGATCGTCGCTCACACCATCTGTATAGAACAGCTGGAGAAGGTCAGTTTTGACTCGTATGTTCCTGGTTTTTGAGAGTTGAACTGGTTCTTCTCAGTGGAGGATGGTCATTTGGAAGGACAGCCAATGAATTTAATCATCCAAGGAGGATCCTCTTGGCTTTTCCACCGTGGTAAAGGTGTTAAAAAGTTTAAAGAAACGGGCAGCGTCATGGACAAACCCCATTCTGGATGACCACATGAATCAGCCCAAAGTAAAGGATTGGTTATGGCTAAAATTCATGCTAGCCCCAAGACTTTACTTCCTAACCTTCCATATGTCCATCCTTCACTGAGAGCTTCCAGTTCAACTCTTTCTTCTTTCCACAAAGCCATATTTAATCTGTGGAGGTAAAACTAGTTAATGAAGTTTCCTGAGTTCAGACTTTAGGGAGTCTCTCTGGTGTAATGAAGCTATAATGCTAAACACCATAGACCTAAAGTTGAATTTCTGTGATTATTTGTTTACACAAACTGACAAAATGGAATCAAACTACCTACTATAAGACTAGAACATGTTGCTGACTCTACCATCAACCCCTGAAAGCTTCACGGTGCACCATGGATCTCCATCAGCCTCCTGACAACTTCCTCCTCTGTTTTTGTTCACATTCATTGTAAATTCATTTGTGACGTCTCAGTTGCAATGAAAGACTCAGAACATGTAGTTTTTAACAGAACCTGGTTCAAGATGTTTGAGGAAATCTCACAGTTTTAAGCCGACAGACGTCTCACAGATGATGAGTTCAAGGACCTGTAAAAGCCGGAGCAGGTTTTCAGGTCCAGAGGGTTAAATCTGCCTTCTGAAGCCGAGACACATTAAGACACAGCTGTAAAACCTGAGTCATCACAGATAGATAAAGGTCACCAGAAGAAGATTAGAACGCTTCACCGTCTTTATGAAGGACAAAGGTGATGTCGGAATGAATAAGTTTCAGTTTACTGTCAGACAGACGGACAAGGAGGATTACTTTACAGTCATGATGGAAAACTTCATATAGATCCAGGAACGGTTACTGTTTCACTTCTTAACTCTACTGTGTGTTTAGAGGACAGCAGGTTGTCTTAACTGTCCTCCTGTCTGACCTGCAGTCTCCCAGCTCTAAAGACATTCTGTTGGACGCCACCATTCCCCTCAATGACCCCAACTTTAGAGTGAGACGCATGAAATCCTCCTTTCTCTCCTTCATCCTCAAACTTAGGGCTGGTGTCTTCAGTTCATTCATGAGAGAATCAGTGCATTACAGGATGTTTGTGCTTCCCTCAGAGTTTATCTGTTTGTCATAAAGCTTGATTGCTGGTGAAGGCAAACGTCTGTGTGTCTGTGGGAAACACAAATAAAGCATGTATGAAGTTTATGGACCTAAACACTGAGTTCATGAAACTGAAATCTAATCCAGGACTGAAACACACAATTAACAGAGGGTTCCTTTCTGTTCCTCAACTCACATAAAGTCTGTTTCTCTGATTTTTCTCTGGGTTCATGAATCTGAAGGTGTGGTTCTTTAGGAGGGTTGTGGTGAACTAAGGTGGATAGATGGAAACCAGGAGTGTCACAGAGTCAGGAGGACATGAGGTCTACTGCAGATGTGTAACAAGACTCCTGTAGGACTGAACATCTGGTGGTATCTCAGCTCTGTTGGTTCTTTTCCATCCTGGTGCCTCCATGAATGAACTCACTTCTTTCTTCTGAAACTCCTCCCAGCCTGATCTCTGGTAATCACTGCTCTCCTGGTCTACAGATCTGTTTATGATGTTCTACCTGCTGGTTCTATGGTTTGTTCTAACCTTTCCCTGCTACTGGTTCGGTCCGTGCAGCAGACTTTAAACCAGTTATCATCTGTGTATTCACATCTTCTTGTCTTCTCGTCTGCAGATTAACTTCAGATGTAAACCTTCATTCAGAGAGTCTGGCTCCAGGAACATTCGAGAGGTGAGTTCTGGGACTTTCTTTCTGCAGATTGTTGTTGGGGTCCAAGCTGCACGGTTGTTGGAGCTTTTTATTTTTGACTGTTAGTTTATGACGGGGATATTTCACTGCCTAGCTAGCCGCTATAGCTAACCAAACGAGGCTCTGACCAGCTGTGAAACCTCAGATCCAAGAGGAGCAGATTCCATCCAGACCTTCAGCAGTGAACCAGTGATGGGAGTTTGACCGTCAAGTGGTTTCTGCTTTGTGGACAAGCAGGAGGTCTATGACGGTGTCCCTGTAGGGGGTAATGAAAGGTCACGGGTTCGGGATCTATCTGGTTCTTCACAGCCTCAGTAGGAGTAGTCAGACATGTTTCTGGAGGTGTTGGACTCCATCAGGGTTAGGTTCTTGTCTCTGAGCCTGTTGGTGATGTTCATGGACAAGATCTCAAGATCCAACCAGAGTGTAGAAGATGTTTGGTTTGGGAACACTGGGGCAGTGTGAAGTCCTGACCGTGTCTGAGGCCATGTTTTACTGCTGGAAACCGGTGGATTGGTTCCTCTGGGTTGGGGTGGAGTTGCTGCCCCAAACAAAGGAGTTTCAGGATCTTGGGATCTTGCTCATGACTGGAAGATAGATCATGAGACTGACAGACTGTACAGCGTCAGCATCAGGGAGCTGAACCAGAAGGAAAACCTCTGATCTCCTGGTCCACCGATGTTCCAACCATCATCTATGGTTCTGAGCTCTGGGTAGAGTCCAGAAAAATGCCCTCACAGATACAAGCAGCTGAAATGAGTTTCCTCTGTAGGGTTCCTTAGAGATAGTCGTGGATGCTCCTTCGCTAGGAGACAGCGGATTGGTTCAGGTTCTGTTTAGGACGCCTCATTTCTGTCTTTAATTGGGGATTTTCTGGATGAATTTGACCAGAGCTCCCTGGAGGATCACATATCTCATCTGGCCTGAGAACATCTTGGGTTCCCCCAGAAAGGAGCCAGAAAACATTGAGGAGACACATCTGGAATGTGTTGCTTTACCATGCCGACTCCATGAACTGAAAACCGAATAACTTTGTGTTAATTTTTCTGTTGTGTTCAGAAACTGTCCTAACTTCAGTGTTCATAAACATACATGCTAACTTTCTGATCGCTGTCCTTTGTTTGTGTGCAGCCCATCGTGGTGCGTCACCACTGGGTGCATCGGAGACGGCAGGAAGGCAAATGTAAACAGTGTGGGAAGGTGGGTGGTGTTTTTACATTCACCTTTATATGACGTAGACATCAAGTTTAAATCAGTGGAAGCAGTATTCCTCTCTAAATGTGTTCGATTCTAAGCATTAAAGATCTTCTGCTCCTGTTTTTTGTTCAGGGCTTCCAGCAGAAGTTTGCTTTCCACAGTAAGGAGATCGTTGCCATCAGCTGCTCGTGGTGCAAACAGGCTGTGAGTTTATAAAAGATCTGAACATATGGAGCAGAGAAGACTGAAGCCAGACTACCACCAAGTGTTTCTTCTTCTTTCTGCTCCCAGATCTAAATGAAGCCATGAATTCTGATGTTGTGTTTTCCTTCTTAGTACCACAACAAAGTTTCCTGCTTCATGCTGCAGCAGATAGAGGAGTCCTGTCCGGTTGGAGCTCACGCTGCCCTCATAGTTCCTCCAACATGGATCATCAGGATCAGACGCCATCAGGTAACAGTTCCTCCACTGATTAAACCTGATGAAGCTCTCCAAGCTGTGGTGGAGATAAAAAGTGACATACAGACCCCGTCTGGTTCACATTTTATTTTATTTCTACATATTCTGTCCATTATTAGTGAGGTTAGAAGTTACTGTAGGTCCCTAAAGGAGCGTCTCGTCAGAGTAAGGGTAAATATTCAGAATCTTTTAGTGAAGCACCTCCTGATGGAATCATCTGAAATCATCTCCAGCTTCTGTCTGCTCTGTGTCTCCAACAGTCTTCTATGAAGTCCAGTAAGAAGAAGAAGAGAACTTCATTCAAGAGGAAAAGCAGCAAGAAAGGAGCAGAGGTCAGTCCTGGGCTAGATTCAGTCATCTCTGTAGAACTACAGCACGTAGAGCTACAGCACGTAGAGCTACACCACGTAGAGCTACAGCACGTAGAGCTACAGCACGTAGAGCTACACCACGTAGAGCTACAGCACGTAGAGCTACAGCACGTAGAGTTACAGCACGTAGAGCTACACCACGTAGAGCTACAGCACGTAGAGCTACACCATGTAGAGCTACAGCACGTAGAGCTACAGCACGTAGAGCTACAGCACGTAGAGCTGCAGCACGTAGAGCTACAGCACGTAGAGCTACAGCACGTAGAGCTACACCACGTAGAGCTACAGCACGTAGAGCTACAGCACGTAGAGCTACACCACGGAGAGCTACACCACGGAGAGCTACAGCACGTAGAGCTACAGCACGTAGAGCTACAGCACGTAGAGCTGCAGCACGTAGAGCTACACCACGTAGAGCTGCAGCACGTAGAGCTGCAGCACGTAGAGCTGCAGCACGTAGAGCTGCAGCACGTAGAGCTGCACCACGTAGAGCTGCAGCACGTAGAGCTGCAGCACGTAGAGCTGCAGCACGTAGAGCTACAGCACGTAGAGCTACAGCACGTAGAGCTACAGCACGTAGAGCTACAGCACGTAGAGCTACACCACGTAGAGCTACAGCACGTAGAGCTGCAGCACGTAGAGCTGCAGCACGTAGAGCTGCAGCACGTAGAGCTACACCACGTAGAGCTACAGCACGTAGAGCTACAGCACGTAGAGCTACAGCACGTAGAGCTACAGCACGTAGAGTTACAGCACGTAGAGTTACAGCACGTAGAGTTACACCACGCAGAGCTACAGCATGTAGAGCTACAGCACGTAGAGCTACAGCACGTAGAGCTCAGTGTTTCTGTCAGTTTGTGCCCCTCCACCCACATGTGTTCGTATAAAACAACTAATTCTCCTCATATAGAAATGATTGAACATCTGGAAACTGACTGTCAGGGTTACTGTATGAGAATTACAGACTCCAGAGTAGGAAGCAGACTTTTCATTACCCATATTTTCATGATTTTCTGGATCTTCTTCTTCTGTTGATGCTCATGTTGAAGTTCTGATGTTCCTCAGAGACAGTTTCTTTGATTGAAGGGTTGTTTTGTCCATCAGCACCGTGAACACTCCTACAGCCTCATATCCTCCTCTGTTCTTTACTGTCAGGACCATACATCCACTGTGGTGGTCCTGGTCAGCTTCTCACCAAACATCTGGACTCCATCTGGGCTGAACTAAGTTCTGTTGGTCGTATAAGACCAAAGAATGTTCTCCCAATGTTCATTAAGCTCTTTTCACGTCCATCATCTGTAGTTTATTTTCCACATGGAGCCATGATGCAGACATAGATAAACAGCTCAGAGGTGGACTAATGAGAAAGTTCTGGTCATTGTAGATCCGTGTTCCTGCAGGATACTGACTTTAAATCACATGAACTCAGCTTTATCTCTAACCTGTATCTGAGTTTCTACTTTAGGGCCTGTCGTGTTGATAGATAGCTGAGTATTCTGGGTTTATTGAGCTATTATTTAATAAAAATGTAAATAGAAAACCTGAATGGACATCAGAAGATCTACTCCAGAGGATCTAATCATCTTCTTCCTGTCTGACAGGAGGGCCGGCAGTGGAAGCCGTTTATAATCCGACCAATCCCCTCTCCTCTGATGAAACCACTGCTGGTGTTCGTCAACCCAAAGAGTGGAGGGAACCAGGTATTCATCAGCAAACACATCAACCAGCCAGTCACTGAGGTCAATCCAGACAGTTTAGTTTAAACCGGTCAGTCATCCAGTCACACAGAAGACAGGAAGTTAGAAGATGAGTCATAACGGTTCCATGAAAGAGGTCCAGGAGGACAGAATCAGAAAATAGTTCCAGTGGATGTTTCCTGTCATGTTTTTACTGACTGTCAGCTCATTTTATCTGCTAAATAAAGTCCTGCACCCTAAATGAAACAGATCAACCCGGACTAGAAGGACAGAGAATTAAAATGTACCGTTTATGCAGCATGACTGATCCATGAATGCAACAAAACTACAGTCTCTGATGGCCATTCACGGCTTCTCATGATGCAGAACTTTTCCTGATTAAACACATAGAATAAGGTGGTTTTGATTAAATATCACATTTTAAAAATTAAAGTCATGCTTAGAAATGGTTATTTTGCCTGACAAAGCCAAAGGTTGTACATCAACGATGTTAGAGAAGTTTCACTCTTCGTGTGTAGTTTACTGGTGATCAGAACAACAGAGCAGGAGTCTGTGCAGGTAAACCACAAGATTTACACTATTTATAGGGCTGTCAGAGAGGAGGGAGGACGGGGTGAAGAGAGGCTCATTTGGGTGCTAATCATGATCCGAAAGTAACACAACAAAGAACAAAAGGTGGTTAAATCAGGAGGCCTGATAGACGGTAATAAATGACAAAAGATGAAAGAATTGTGGGAAATGGAGTGAAGGAGTGACACTAGAAGATACCTCTAGCAAAAGGTGTGCTATTTTCTTCATCAATGACCGTGAAAATCCAGTTATTTTTTCTGTTTTTACAGTTTCTATCTAATAAATGCTGTAATTTCAGTGATTAAAAAAACCAAACCTTCCTAACCTGACAGCAGGTTTTAGAGTTTAGTTATTTTATTCACAGTTCTGTGTTCTGAAGATTTCCTCCTCTTTATCAGCCTGTAGAGTAAATAACCTGACTCTATCAGTAGATTCTGGGTCTGTTACATTGCTTTAATTCTGTTTTTGTTTGGTGTCTGACAGGGAACTAAGATCCTCCAGTCCTTCATGTGGTACCTGAACCCCAGACAGGTGTTTGATCTGACCCAGGGAGGACCAAAGGACGGGTTAGTTCCTCATTCTGACCTCAGTTAACACCTCCTGGTCCTGTAGAGGCTGGACTGATTAACCTGTGGATATCTTCCAGGTTGGAGCTGTACCGTAAAGTCCATAACCTGAGGATCCTGGCCTGTGGAGGAGACGGCACGGTGGGGATAAAAATCTGAAGCTGTTTGTTTATGTTCTATATTCAAACTGCACAGTCAAACCTCAGACAGCAGATCTGATGCAGAGGAGCCTGAGGTAGAAGTCACACTAGATAATCTGCAGTATCTCCTCTCTGACTGGGATCTATCAGCAAACAGGACTGCTGCTGCTGTTTGACCTGGTTTCCCTCCAGAGAAGAGCTTTAGAGACGCTCCTCTTCCTCTGAGACTACACCTTCCTTCTTGTTGCTGATTGGACTCAGTGTTGGAGTTCCTTTCTGTCCTCAGTGAACGGAGTGTGAAGTATTGATCTTCTGACGGTGGGCTCACTTTGCTCTGTCTGATCGTGCTTCAGATACAACAGACCCAGTTTCCACATGTGCTGCCTGCTTAGAAACCCTCAGAGCAGCTGTGATAAAGCCGCTGTTTGCTCAGAATAACAACAGACTTCTAGTTCTCATGTTTCCTTTCAGCACAGACAGCAACGATCTGCTGCTAACTTCAGTCGTATTTATATGTTTATATCCAGGAGAACAACAGCTACAGACTGATGCAGTCAATTAATCCTCAACAAAAAAGAGTGTCATAATGGATAACTCAAAGTAATCTGACAGGTTGTACAAAGGAGCTAACGAGGTCACCACCATGGATCTGATCAGTTTGATTAATGACCCAGAAACAGTGTCAGACCTTCTAATGTTTTCAGACCACAGGAAGTAAAACAGGACCTAAAACCTGGTAGGTCGACTAAACATTCAGCAGGTCACTGTTTTACTGGAGGTAAATGTGACATTAGAACAGATTATTCCTCTGTTTTCAGGCTAACTTTAGGTCTTATCTGAGCTGCTGCTCTGCTGAAAGTGGAGATAGATGCTTCTCTGTGCACCTGCTAATGGATGTTAGAGGACATCTGGAGGACTTCTGTTGGTTAAAACTTGAGAAAACAACCTGGGTACTAGTCTAAGCCAGAAGTGACAGTAGAAGTTTACTGTGATTATCTTGTAGTTTGCTAACTGTAAGTCTCACAGATGGAAAGAGAACAGAGCATTCATCATTTACATAGCATGCTAAGAAATGATCAGTGAACGGGAACTGACTGTTAGCTGGACTTAAACTATGTGTGGAACTAAAGGACAGCGTTTCAGGCTCCAGTTTAACCAGTTTAACCAGTTTAAAGTCATTCTGGAGCTCTGGACAACTAAACCAGGTCAGTCAGTAACATAAAACCTGGAATTTAGATTTATTTCTGATACAAGAAGGCAGTTAGTAAATGAGATTTCCTCAGGTCAGTTACATCAGTGAACTCATAGTCCTGACAGTGGAGCACAGAGGATGGAATATTATGGGATGGAGCTGTTATATATATGTAAAAAAAAAAGATTTGATCTCTGACTGCTGTTCTTCATGTTATCACCCCACTGTCCATGCCTCACAGATATTATGCTAATGAGCAGAATGTTCCTCAGACTGAAGCTCAGAGGATGGAGAACCTTCTAGATATTGACCGTCTTGTTGTTTCAGAGAGTCTGATGTTTGAAGGACCTCTTCTCTCTCTAACCTTCCATCTCTGTGTGATTTTGTGTTTTCTGGACCAGGTGGGATGGATCCTGTCCTGCCTCGACGACCTCACATTAAATCCTCAACCTCCCGTCGCCGTGCTGCCGCTGGGGACAGGAAATGACCTCGCACGGACCCTCAACTGGGGAGGGGTGGGTTTAAACAGTCACTGACACACCAACAACCAGCTAAAGAGTCTGATGAAACACAGCAAACAGTCACTGACACACCAACAACCAGCTAAAGAGTCTGATGAAACACAGCAAACAGTCACTGACACACCAACAACCAGCTAAAGAGTCTGATTAAACACAGCAAACAGTCACTGACACACCAACAACCAGCTAAAGAGTCTGATGAAACACAGCAAACAGTCACTGACACACCAACAACCAGCTAAAGAGTCTGATGAAACACAGAGGGATGCTGGGAATGGATCTACCACCTCATTACTGACGCAGCGTCCACAGAACTCCTGGATTTTCATTTAGCAACACATCTGTCTGCACCTCTGGATGAATCCTGAAGTTTATTTCATGCAGAACTTCTGAAGTTATTTTTTTCACTTCAAAGTTAAACATACTGTTCGTTTACATATATTCCTGCATGTGCATGTATGATTTCTGTAACTCTGCATGCAAAAGTCCAAATACTGTTTCTGCAAGAGAATAACACTGTTTATTTTTTGGTATTTTGCTGCAGAAAAACAATATTTTTTACAGTACTGACAGCACTGTAATAATAAGGCCTATCTGATCACTGAATTCAATAAAAAATGAACCCACAGACAGACTCCTGATGATAAAAACTGTTTATTATCGTCAGTCTAGAAGCTGCTGCAGAAACTTTAATGGAAATAAAGAGCAATAAAAATGAATTAATAAAAGGGTTGTGCTGCTGCAGTGGATGTGGGGATACGTCTGTCTGGGATGTTTTATCGTTCTTTGGAGCGTCTCCAGAACATAAACAATAGAAAACAATGAGAATGTTATTTTACTAAAGCAGTTCAGGTAAATGGAGTTTGGTTTCTAGTTTGAAAAATCACCAAAATTCAACCATAACATCTCAGATAATTTCTCTATGAGTCTGTACAGCCCACATCTGTGTGGAGCTGATCTAAATACTGATGAACAGACAGGAGGACAGAGGACCAGGCTGAAACGTCTCTGGAGCTGCTTCCATATGATCTGAACCTTCATGTGTTCCAGGGCTACACCGATGAACCGCTGTCTAAGATCCTGTCCCATGTGGAGGACGGAGCTGTGGTCCAGCTGGACAGGTGGAACCTACAGGTTGAACCAAACACCAGTGCAGGGGCTGAACCGGATGAGCAGCAGACTGATAAGGTGAGTCCACTGGAGACAAACCCACTGAGAACACCGTCTGGACCTTCACTGGAGAAACATGTAGCTCCTCTGAAGCATGTCTAGAACCTCTGAGACTCACCTGGATGTTCATGGTCCTCAGATGGGCAATCCAAAGGACTCTGGTGAGCCGAACTCCTTGTCCTGTTGTCAGAGGCCACCAGCCAATCAGAAGCCTGAGCTGCCTGACCCATTAGTCAGTGATGAGGTATCCTGGGCTGAACTCAGTCTTTTCTGATCTTTACCTCCTAAAAGATCTAGAGAGCAGCTTTAACAACGTTTAACTCCAGAGCTGAGGTTGGAGGTGGTTTCCATGGTGATGGTTCTGATTAATCCACTCACTCCGTCTTCAGTTTGGATAAATATGATATAGATGTTCAGACAGCAGCAGGAGGAGCTGGGTTTCTGATGATGTTTGTCTGTTTGCTCTCAGCTTCCTCTGGACGTCTTCAACAACTACTTCAGCCTCGGGTTTGATGCTCATGTGACTCTAGAGTTCCACGAGTCCAGAGGTACGTTTAAATTCAGCTGTACAGTTTGTGTTCCCATTTAATTTACTCTGTTTATGGGCTGTCCTGCTGATCGGCGTCCCTCTGCTGTTCTAGAGGCCAACCCAGAGAAGTTCAACAGCCGGTTCAGGAATAAGATGTTCTACGCTGGGGTGAGGAACCTCAGAACCTCAGTATAAACGTGTGTTCAGTGTGAGAGCAGCTCTGTTAACGGGTTTTATTCACCCGTCAGTCTGACATAAGCTGACATTTTAAAGCTCTCTGGACCTCTAACAGCTCTTTAACCACGAGGCAGAAACACCCTGGATGAGGGTAGAATGATAAATCACAGGAACAGGTACAGATTTATGGATGGAGGATAGTCTCTGCATCCAGATACTCCTCTCTGTGTGTTCATAGATGTGCTGCTCAGCATGGAGGACATCAGCATTACACAGCTTTAAGGAGATGCTTTTCCTCTCAGAGTTTTTCTTTCAGCTGCTCTTAAAGAGGTCGTGTTGCTCTATCGCTGTTCTTTACCAAATTACTGAATTCTATGAACCGTAAAACGGGGCTATAAGGGACAGCGGGGTAATAAAGGAGACTTTTCCGGAAAATGTTTTAAATGTAATTCTGTGGTTTTTACCTAGATTTCTTTAAGAATTCATGGATAATTGATAAAAACAACACAAAACCGCATCCTGCTCAACATAAAAACCGCAGAATTACATTTAAAACATTTTCCGGAAAAGTGTCCCTTATTACCCCGCTGTCCCTTATAGCCCCGTTTTACGGAAACATTTCAGTTTGAAATGTTCTGACTCCTGCATAAAATACTTTGGGAAATAAGAAATGCATAAACCATTCAAACGGCCACAGTTTTTTATCATAATTTTACTTGGACAACAATCCCAGAGCTCCAGACATCGCCCACTGCCACCACCAGCTGTGTCTGTGAGATCCTCAGAGTTTTCAGGGATTCTCTCTGTTTTCCAGCAGCTCCCACTGTGGGTTCATGATGTTCTTATTGTGTGTTTGTGTCTCCTACAGACGGCCTTTTCAGATTTCCTGATGGGAAGCTCCAAAGACCTGTCGAAGCACATCAGAGTGGTGGTGAGGAGCCGTCAGTCATTCTGTCTGTCTGTTCAGAGCTCCACGTTTAGATCCCTTATAGTAGAAATACTGACATTCAGGACAGAAGGAAAGCAGCAAACAGAGCAGGAATATGTAGTTATGTGTGGCTGAATCATTAAAACACATCTGAGTAGAAGTTATTGGATTTAACTCCAGTTGAGCATAACAGTAATGATAACTTAGAGTATATATTTACTTCTAAATCATGCCATGTTGTGACAAGAATGTCCAGATGTCATACGTTTAGATTTTTTTCTTTAATGCATAAGTAATGAAGTCTCCAAACTGACAGAGACGTGTACTAATATTTAGTCGTGCTCCGGCTGTGGGTTGTTCTCTGTAATGGGAGGAACAGATTTCCTCCTGAACCTCCTCCAGACTCTTTGAGGGAACTGAGACGTCCTTCAGCATGTCTGCTGGGATTGATTTCCAGGTCAGAGCAGGAGGACGGAGGAGATGAGGAGGCTCTAAACAGAGGAATGAGATGAGGCTGAGATGGAAACAATAGAAATTTAAATGTGACTGTGAGGATGATCAGCTGTGTTTCTGGAGCAGCTCTTCTGTTTAGTGATGTCAGCTCTTCATCTTTATTATGTAGCTGGAGTCCCTCTGTGTGAATTGAACTGATTTCTTCTGTTTTTATTCCTCTGTTCAGTGTGACGGAACAGATTTAACATCCAAGGTTCAGGACCTGAAGCTGCAGTGTTTGGTCTTCCTCAACATCCCCAGGTCAGTCATTATAATAATACTGCTGCTAAATCTGTCTCTGATGTATTTATATATATGTATGTGTTTATATATAAAGCTCTCCTGGTATCTTCTGTGGATGCCATCAGCAGATGTTTGTTTAGATGAACAGTTCAGATGGTGACACAGAACGTGTAACTGAAGGTGTTACACGTTTTGATTCTAATAACCCAATGATGTGAGCATTTCTGTGAACACCAGAACCTTTCTCAGTGTTGGACTTATTTATCTGTTGGGTTAATATTAGGAATATATTATAGTTCTGATCAAATTAGGCTGAACTACAGTGAATGCATCGTCCTGACAGTGAAGCACAGAGGAGGGATAGCATGGAGCTAAGAAAAATATCGGATTCTGAGTGATGAAAAGTGTCCTGACTCATAGCTCAGTGGGTAGAGTGGCCAACTGGAGGGTAGCGGTTCCATCCCCGGCCCGTCGTGGTTAGCGGCTTGCATGGCAGCGCCCGCCATCAGTGTGTGAATGTGTGTGTGAGACGGGCCATTGAGCAAGGCCCTGTACCGCTCTGACCCCCCCAGATGGATATGTGGGATTAATAAAAGGTATACACCATCAGAACATCACCAGAACACTACCAGAATACCACCAGAATATCACCAGAACACCATCAGAATATCACCAGAACACCTCCTGAACACCATCAGATCATCACCAGAACACCACCAGAACACCATCAGAATATCATCAGAACACTACCAGAATACCACCAGAATATCACCAGAACACTACCAGAACACCATCAGAATATCACCAGAACACCATCAGATCATCACCAGAACACCTCCTGAACACCATCAGATCATCACCAGAATACCACCAGAATATCACCAGAACACCATCAGATCATCACCAGAACACCACCAGAACACCTCCAGAACACCACCAGATCATCACCAGAACACCTCCTGAACACCATCAGATCATCACCAGAACACCACCAGAATATCATCAGAACACTACCAGAACACCACCAGAATATCATCAGAACACTACCAGAACACCATCAGAATATCACCAGAACACCATCAGAATATCACCAGAACACCACCAGAACACCTCCAGAACACCACCAGAACACCACCAGAACACCTCCAGAATATCATCAGAACACCTCCAGAATATCATCAGAACACCACCAGAACACCACCAGAACACCATCAGAACATCACCAGAACACCATCAGAACACCACCAGAACACCACCAGAACACCACCAGAACACCATCAGAATATCATCAGAACATCACCAGAATACCACCAGAACACCACCAGAACACCATCAGAATATCACCAGAACACCATCAGATCATCACCAGAACACCTCCTGAACACCATCAGATCATCACCAGAACACCACCAGAATATCATCAGAACACTACCAGAACACCACCAGAATATCATCAGAACACTACCAGAACACCATCAGAATATCACCAGAACACCATCAGAATATCACCAGAACACCACCAGAACACCTCCAGAACACCACCAGAACACCACCAGAACACCTCCAGAATATCATCAGAACACCTCCAGAATATCATCAGAACACCACCAGAACACCACCAGAACACCATCAGAACATCACCAGAACACCATCAGAACACCATCAGAACACCACCAGAACACCACCAGAACACCATCAGAATATCATCAGAACATCACCAGAATACCACCAGAACACCACCAGAACACCATCAGAACATCACCAGAACACCATCAGAACACCACCAGAACACCATCAGAATATCATCAGAACATCACCAGAATACCACCAGAACATCACCAGAACACCACCAGAACACCATCAGAATATCATCAGAACATCACCAGAAAACCATCAGAACATCACCAGAACACCATCAGAACACCATCAGAACACCACCAGAACACCACCAGAACACCATCAGAATATCATCAGAACACCACCAGAATACCATCAGAACATCACCAGAACATCACCAGAACACCATCAGAATATCATCAGAACACCACCAGAATACCACCAGAACACCACCAGAATACCATCAGAACACCACCAGAACACCACCAGAACATCACCAGAACACCACCAGAACACCACCAGAACATCACCAGAACATCATCAGAACATCACCAGAACATCACAAGAACATCACCAGAACATCACCAGAATATCACCAGAACACCACCAGAACACCATCAGAATATCACCAGAACACCACCAGAACACCACCAGAACACCATCAGAATATCATCAGAACACCACCAGAACACCACCAGAACACCATCAGAATATCACCAGAACACCACCAGAACACCACCAGAACACCACCAGAACATCATCAGAACATCACCAGAACATCACAAGAACATCACCAGAACATCACCAGAATATCACCAGAACACCACCAGAACACCATCAGAATATCACCAGAACACCACCAGAACACCACCAGAACACCATCAGAATATCATCAGAACACCACCAGAATACCACCAGAACATCACCAGAACATCACCAGAACACCACCAGAACACCACCAGAATATCATCAGAACACCACCAGAACACCACCAGAATATCATCAGAACACTACCAGAACACCATCAGAATATCACCAGAACACCATCAGAACATCACCAGAACACCATCAGAACACCACCAGAACACCACCAGAACACCATCAGAACACCACCAGAACACCATCAGAACATCACCAGAACACCATCAGAACACCACCAGAACACCATCAGAACATCACCAGAACACCACCAGAACACCATCAGAACACCACCAGAACACCATCAGAACACCACCAGAACACCACCAGAACACCACCAGAACATCACCAGAACACCATCAGAATATCATCAGAACACCACCAGAATACCATCAGAACATCACCAGAACACCATCAGAACACCACCAGAACATCACCAGAACACCATCAGAATATCATCAGAACACCACCAGAATACCACCAGAACACCACCAGAATACCACCAGAACACCACCAGAACACCACCAGAACATCACCAGAACACCACCAGAACACCACCAGAACACCACCAGAACATCACCAGAACACCACCAGAACACCACCAGAACACCACCAGAACATCACCAGAACACCACCAGAACACCACCAGAATACAACCAGAACATCACCAGAACACCATCAGAACACCATCAGAACACCACCAGAACACCACCAGAACATCACCAGAACACCATCAGAATATCATCAGAACACCACCAGAATACCATCAGAACATCACCAGAACACCATCAGAACACCACCAGAACATCACCAGAACACCATCAGAATATCATCAGAACACCACCAGAATACCACCAGAACACCACCAGAATACCATCAGAACACCACCAGAACACCACCAGAACATCACCAGAACACCACCAGAACACCACCAGAACATCACCAGAACACCACCAGAACACCACCAGAACATCACCAGAACACCATCAGAATATCACCAGAACACCACCAGAACACCACCAGAACATCACCAGAACACCACCAGAACACCACCAGAATACCATCAGAACACCACCAGAACACCACCAGAACATCACCAGAACACCATCAGAACACCACCAGAACACCATCAGAATATCATCAGAACATCACCAGAATACCACCAGAACATCACCAGAACATCACCAGAATACCACCAGAACATCACCAGAACACCACCAGAACACCATCAGAATATCATCAGAACATCACCAGAATACCATCAGAACATCACCAGAACACCACCAGAACACCACCAGAATACCACCAGAACACCACCAGAACACCACCAGAACATCACCAGAACACCACCAGAACACCACCAGAACATCACCAGAACATCACCAGAACACCACCAGAACACCACCAGAACACCACCAGAATACCACCAGAACATCACCAGAACACCATCAGAACACCACCAGAACACCACCAGAACATCACCAGAACACCATCAGAATATCATCAGAACACCACCAGAATACCATCAGAACATCACCAGAACACCATCAGAACACCACC
Source organism: Acanthochromis polyacanthus (assembly GCF_021347895.1). Taxonomy (NCBI): domain Eukaryota; kingdom Metazoa; phylum Chordata; class Actinopteri; family Pomacentridae; genus Acanthochromis; species Acanthochromis polyacanthus. The sequence continues at coordinate 28,581,646 of NC_067134.1, read as the reverse complement.
AGAACATCACCAGAACACCATCAGAATATCATCAGAACACCACCAGAACACCACCAGAACACCACCAGAATACCATCAGAACACCACCAGAACACCACCAGAACACCACCAGAACATCACCAGAACACCACCAGAACACCACCAGAACACCACCAGAACATCACCAGAACACCACCAGAACACCACCAGAACACCACCAGAACATCACCAGAACACCACCAGAACACCATCAGAATATCACCAGAACACCACCAGAACACCACCAGAACATCACCAGAACACCACCAGAACACCACCAGAATACCATCAGAACACCACCAGAACACCACCAGAACATCACCAGAACACCATCAGAACACCACCAGAACACCATCAGAATATCATCAGAACATCACCAGAATACCACCAGAACATCACCAGAACATCACCAGAATACCACCAGAACATCACCAGAACACCACCAGAACACCATCAGAATATCATCAGAACATCACCAGAATACCATCAGAACATCACCAGAACACCATCAGAACACCACCAGAACACCACCAGAACACCACCAGAACACCATCAGAATATCATCAGAACACCACCAGAACACCACCAGAACACCACCAGAACACCTCCAGAATATCATCAGAACACCACCAGAACACCACCAGAACACCACCAGAATACCATCAGAACACCACCAGAACACCACCAGAACATCACCAGAACACCACCAGAACACCACCAGAATATCACCAGAACACCACCAGAACACCACCAGAACATCATCAGAACATCACCAGAACATCACAAGAACATCACCAGAACATCACCAGAATATCACCAGAACACCACCAGAACACCATCAGAATATCACCAGAACACCACCAGAACACCACCAGAACACCATCAGAATATCATCAGAACACCACCAGAATACCACCAGAACATCACCAGAACATCACCAGAACACCACCAGAACACCACCAGAATATCATCAGAACACTACCAGAACACCACCAGAATATCACCAGAACACCACCAGAACACCACCAGAACATCACCAGAACATCACCAGAACACCACCAGAACACCACCAGAATATCATCAGAACACTACCAGAACACCACCAGAATATCATCAGAACACTACCAGAACACCATCAGAATATCACCAGAACACCATCAGAATATCACCAGAACACCTCCTGAACACCATCAGATCATCACCAGAACACCACCAGAACACCATCAGAATATCATCAGAACACCTCCAGAACACCTCCAGAACACCACCAGAACACCACCAGAAGACCTCCAGAATATCATCAGAACACCTCCAGAATATCATCAGAACACCACCAGAACACCATCAGAACATCACCAGAACACCATCAGAACATCACCAGAACACCATCAGAACACCACCAGAACACCATCAGAACACCACCAGAACACCATCAGAACATCACCAGAACACCATCAGAACACCACCAGAACACCACCAGAACACCACCAGAACATCACCAGAACACCATCAGAATATCATCAGAACACCACCAGAACACCACCAGAACATCACCAGAACACCATCAGAATATCATCAGAACACCACCAGAACACCACCAGAACACCATCAGAATATCATCAGAACACCACCAGAATACCATCAGAACATCACCAGAACACCATCAGAACACCACCAGAACATCACCAGAACACCATCAGAATATCATCAGAACACCACCAGAATACCACCAGAACACCACCAGAATACCATCAGAACACCACCAGAACACCACCAGAACACCACCAGAACATCACCAGAACACCACCAGAACACCACCAGAACATCACCAGAACACCACCAGAACACCACCAGAACACCATCAGAACATCACCAGAACACCACCAGAACACCACCAGAACATCACCAGAACACCACCAGAACACCACCAGAACATCACCAGAACACCACCAGAACACCACCAGAACATCACCAGAACACCACCAGAACACCATCAGAATATCACCAGAACACCACCAGAACACCACCAGAACATCATCAGAACATCACCAGAACATCACAAGAATATCACCAGAACATCACCAGAATATCACCAGAACATCACCAGAACATCACCATCATGTTTCCTCCCATCCATCTCTGATCCACCTCCAGTCCTTCCTGTAGCTCCAGTCTCTCTCCTCCTGTCCATATGAACACAGCATCATAAATCTAGAACCATTTGCACGAGTTATTTCTCAGATGTGTTTATGCCACAGAGGAACGGAGCTTCCATCTCTGTAGAATGACTTTTTAAATGATGTTTACCGTCCTGGCTAAATGACTGAACATGAGTCCTGCTGCCGCCTGGATGTGGAACAGAAGTGATGGTTTATATTTCCTCTGTAGCTGCAGGAACACTGAGTTATAGCAGGAATACATGTCTGTTTTTATCGAGACGCTTCATCTACATGGAAAGATTTCATTTCTACTATAATTCTGGAGTTCTGTTTACTCTGTAGCTGCAGGAACACTGAGTTATAGCAGGAATACAGGTCTGTAGGTGGAGACGTTCATCTACATGGAAAGATTTTTACTGGAGGAAACAAGAGATGGTTCATTAGCTGGAAAGACTCCATTTTAATAAGTTTGATCAGCTGATGGTGATGAATGTCGGTCTGTATGTTGTGTTGTTGTGAGTTTATTGTGCGTTTATTGTGTTGTCCAGGTATTGTGCCGGTACCACGCCGTGGGGAAACCCCAGCGATCACCACGACTTTGAACCCCAGCGCCATGACGACGGCTACATCGAGGTCATCGGGTTCACCATGACATCACTGGTAGGGTCCTCAGTCTGTGCTGGTAGCCACGGCAACCAGTCAGCTTAAATCCTTCTGATTTAATCATCAACTAACGGGTTCATGCCTTCATCAGTCAGAAAGTCGTGTAGTTTTTAGTCTGAAAGCTCCAGATGAGGTTTTACTGGTTCTAGAGGACGATTGACCTCAAGCAGAATGTTTTGTCAGGATGTCTGGATTTGTAATGTCATCACTTTATTACTTCACTCTGACAGACATCTTAATAAATGACTTCTTGAGTCTCATTTGGTCTCAGTGATCTTTTATTATGACCGTTAATCAGTTCATGTGTCTGAGGGAAGGTTTGGACCAAATCTGAAGAACTTCCGTCAACATGTTGTGTTTGCTTTGTGGACATTTCCAGTTTGTCCATTTCTGATTAACACAGTGTTCTAGATTTTAGTGGTCAGAGGTAGAGGTCACTGTGACACCATTCCATTCATTTATATAGTTATTATTTATTACGAAAACATTTCACCAATAAAACACAATAAATGAAGAAGTAATGGCATCAAATACCCCAAACACCAAAGACCTGGTACAGACAGACCTGGACCAACCACGATCCCATTAGTCCAGGTAGTAATCAGTTTAAATGCAGTAGCTTCTGTGTCCCTTCACACTTTCAGGTCCCATTTGTCAGTATTATTTCAGAATACAGACATGGATGGATTCCACACCTTCAAAGACTCTTCTAACCGTTTCTTTGCTGCTGGTTGTTAGTTCCTGGTTCCAGGATAGTTTATCTGTGTGACCTTCATTGTTTCAGACAATCTGACATTTTTACATGTAAATATTATAATTTATCAGGTTGGGATGAAATCAACTATTCTTTTCATGTAAGCAGATGTTTTAGTACCTTCAGAACTGGATAATGACGGTTATCTGTCTGTATGAAGGCAACTCTGCAGGTTGGAGGTCATGGTGAGAGGTTGAACCAGTGCAGAGAAGTTACCCTGACCACCACCAAACCTCTGCCAGTGCAGGTACGTCCTCAGATACACACTATTCTACCTGTTCTCTGAAATGCACATTAACCCACCTACTGCCTGAACTCTGCATGTGTTCAACCTAGATTTACACATTGTCATCAATAGCACCACAATCATCTGCTGATGACTGGAAACCGTCATTGAAGAGTGACATTTGTCGCATTATTTGGTTTATTTCTGTGGTTCTTTAGGTGGAACAGTAATATCTGACCTATCGTTGGGTTTATTTCTGTGGTTCTTTAGGTGGAACAGTAATATCTGACCTATCGTTGGGTTTGTTTCTGTGGTTCTTTAGGCAGAACAGTAATATCTGACATATCGTTGGGTTTGTTTCTGTGGTTCTTTAGGTGGAACAGTAATATCTGACATATCGTTGGGTTTGTTTCTGTGGTTCTTTAGGTGGAACAGTAATATCTGACCTATCGTTGGGTTTGTTTCTGTGGTTCTTTAGGCAGAACAGTAATATCTGACATATCGTTGGGTTTGTTTCTGTGGTTCTTTAGGTGGAACAGTAATATCTGACATATCGTTGGGTTTATTTCTGTGGTTCTTTAGGCAGAACAGTAGTATCTGACCTATCGTTGGGTTTGTTTCTGTGGTTCTTTAGGTGGAACAGTAATATCTGACCTATCGTTGGGTTTGTTTCTGTGGTTCTTTAGGCAGAACAGTAATATCTGACATATCGTTGGGTTTATTTCTGTGGTTCTTTAGGCAGAACAGTAATATCTGACATATCGTTGGGTTTGTTTCTGTGGTTCATTAGGTGGAACAGTAATATCTGACCTATCGTTGGGTTTGTTTCTGTGGTTCTTTAGGCAGAACAGTAATATCTGACATATCGTTGGGTTTGTTTCTGTGGTTCTTTAGGTGGAACAGTAATATCTGACCTATCGTTGGGTTTGTTTCTGTGGTTCTTTAGGCAGAACAGTAATATCTGACATATCGTTGGGTTTGTTTCTGTGGTTCTTTAGGTGGAACAGTAATATCTGACATATCGTTGGGTTTATTTCTGTGGTTCTTTAGGCAGAACAGTAATATCTGACCTATCGTTGGGTTTGTTTCTGTGGTTCTTTAGGTGGAACAGTAATATCTGACCTATCGTTGGGTTTGTTTCTGTGGTTCTTTAGGTGGAACAGTAATATCTGACATATCGTTGGGTTTATTTCTGTGGTTCTTTAGGTGGAACAGTAATATCTGACATATCGTTGGGTTTGTTTCTGTGGTTCATTAGGCAGAACAGTAATATCTGACCTATCGTTGGGTTTGTTTCTGTGGTTCTTTAGGCAGAACAGTAATATCTGACCTATCGTTGGGTTTGTTTCTGTGGTTCTTTAGGTGGAACAGTAATATCTGACCTATCGTTGGGTTTGTTTCTGTGGTTCTTTAGGCAGAACAGTAATATCTGACATATCGTTGGGTTTGTTTCTGTGGTTCTTTAGGTGGAACAGTAATATCTGACCTATCGTTGGGTTTGTTTCTGTGGTTCTTTAGGCAGAACAGTAATATCTGACCTATCGTTGGGTTTGTTTCTGTGGTTCTTTAGGTGGAACAGTAATATCTGACCTATCGTTGGGTTTGTTTCTGTGGTTCTTTAGGCAGAACAGTAATATCTGACATATCGTTGGGTTTGTTTCTGTGGTTCTTTAGGCAGAACAGTAATATCTGACATATCGTTGGGTTTGTTTCTGTGGTTCTTTAGGCAGAACAGTAATATCTGACCTATCGTTGGGTTTGTTTCTGTGGTTCTTTAGGCGGAACAGTAATATCTGACCTATCGTTGGGTTTGTTTCTGTGGTTCTTTAGGCGGAACAGTAATATCTGACATATCGTTGGGTTTATTTCTGTGGTTCTTTAGGCGGAACAGTAATATCTGACCTATCGTTGGGTTTATTTCTGTGGTTCTTTAGGTGGAACAGTAATATCTGACATATCGTTGGGTTTATTTCTGTGGTTCTTTAGGTGGAACAGTAATATCTGACATATCGTTGGGTTTATTTCTGTGGTTCTTTAGGTGGAACAGTAATATCTGACATATCGTTGGGTTTATTTCTGTGGTTCTTTAGGTGGAACAGTAATATCTGACATATCGTTGGGTTTATTTCTGTGGTTCTTTAGGTGGAACAGTAATATCTGACATATCGTTGGGTTTATTTCTGTGGTTCTTTAGGCGGAACAGTAATATCTGACCTATCGTTGGGTTTATTTCTGTGGTTCTTTAGGTGGACGGGGAACCCTGCAGACTCGCTCCGTCCGTCATCCACATCAGCCTCAGGAACCAGGCCAATATGGTCCAGAAGACCAAACGGAGGACCTCATTACCTCACCTTAATGAGTGAGTTCCTCTAACCCAACCCAGTGGACTTTCTGAGTACTAATACCTGTAGTAATATATTAATACGTGTTTTAATGCGTGTTTTAACCATGTGGTTGTATCTTGTGTGTCTCAGTCAGCAGCCGGTCCCAGAGAGGTTGAGGATCAGAGTCAGTCGGATCAGTATGAGCGACTATGAAGCTTTGCACTACGACAAGGACAAACTACGGCAAGCATGTAAGGACACATTCCTTCACTTATATCATGTGTGAAGCTTCTGATCAACATTAATAATGTAGTGATCACCACTGAGAACGTCTACACGTGTTTATGGACTCAGACTCTTCTAATGAACAAACCCAGCCTGGTTTTATTCTGACATGTTTACAGACTGATTTCACTGCTGGCAGCCACTTTAATGGAAAATATCCAACAACAGAACTTAAATGTCAAATGATTGATAGTCATATCATCTTTATTACTGCTAGAGTACACAGCAGATGTTTGGTTTTATGTCACATTAAACTCTATCTATGGTATTAATAACAGACTACACAGGAGGAAGTCATCACTGAGACTCAGATCTTTTATTTCTTTCATATTTCACCTGTTCGTCTTTATTTCTGACCTCTATTCTCTACATTCAGGAGAGATTCTGTCGTTCCTCAGAGCTTTGGTGTTTAAATCTTTGAATGAATGAATGAATGAATGTTTTTATTTCAGACGTGAGGAATAAAAGCCACAAAAACAAATCAAAATATTCAAAACAGCAACAAAACAAAGCAAAAAATAATAACCCACCGTATCGGAAAAGGAGCTTATTTCCTCCATGTCAGTACCCCACTTATTTATGAACATGTTTACAAACAAAATAGAAAATACATGACATATAAACAAATATGAAATAATCAGTGATAGACCCTGTCAGAGCTCCTCCTCCTCTTCATGTTTTTGTCCTGCTTTTTAAACTGCATGGTGCTGGACGGTGCTTGTGCTCCAGTCCATCCCATAACCTCAGTCCCATGTTTAAAGACTGAAGGACTTTAGTGTTTGACTTTTAAATCCCCCCTCCAGTTATAACCTCCATCTCTGTTAAAAACATCTGAATATTTATGGGATCATAGCCAGAGGAGTTGTGTTGGAATCTTCTATAAAAGTCTCCAACACCTTCTGACCTCATACAGCCTCATATCTTCATACTTCCACCTCCATGCTTCGATGTCAGGACCAGCCATTCACTGTGGTAATCCTGAGCAGGGTTTAGTCAAACATGCTGGAATAAATCATCAGGGTCTCATCTGACCACAGAATATCTCCCAGCATTCATTCTATCATTGGAGGCTGAATCTTTCACACAGAAACTCTTATTTTAGCCAGATCTGAAGCTCCTCTTTCTGTTCTTCAGCTCCGTTAAATCTCTGTCTGTAGCCGTTCCATTTTTGTGAGCCTAATAATTCTGTTCTGTTGAAGCCATGGTGCAGACATGAAAACATCCCATAGTCCAGAACTGACAGCCTTCTAGTGTTCACACGTCATTTAGTCACCAGGTCCATGCAGGTTAACTAATCAGGTGGACTCATTTAGCTTCAGTGATTCCAGGTGTGTGGGGTTTGTTAGTGATTGTTCATAAAGGCAGATAAACTGCTGCTCATCTCAGAAATGATGCAGTTATTGAGAGGAGAAGCAGTGTGAAATCATCCATCATTTCTGGTACATTATTCAGGCTGTTAAGACCTTCTGTATGCCTTTAAATGGTGGAAACATAGAAATGAGGGAAAGTATGTATTATAAAACAAGAACCATAACGATGAGAAGAAAGCAAAATGCAAATAAGATAAAATCTTTATTTAAAACAGTCTAATAATATGAAGTATTGATTTCCTCCCACATCGTCTCTGGACAATAAGCAGCTCAAACATCTTGATGAAGTCTTGTAGGAGATTTACATGTGAGTGTTTTAGTGTGGGTGTAGTCCTGGTCCTGGTCCTGGTCCTGGTCTTGGTCCTGGTCCAGGTCCTGGTCCTGTTCTTGGTCCTGTTCTTGGTCCTGATCTTGGTCTTGGTCCTGGTCCTGGTCCTGGTCCTGGTCCTGGTCCTGGTCTTGGTCTTGGTCTTGGTCTTGGTCTTGGTCCTGGTCCTGGTCCTGGTCCTGGTCCTGGTCCTGCTCTTGCTCTTGCTCTTGCTCTTGCTCTTGCTCTTGCTCTTGCTCCTGGTCCTGGTCCTGGTCTTGGTCTTGGTCTTGGTCTTGCTCCTGGTCCTGGTCCTGGTCTCCAGCAGGTATTAATGAGGAGGACGGTGAGTCAGGGACCTCCCATCTCCAGGTCGATGTTCATGAATGTCAGCTGCATCTTCAGACTGAAGGGAATAAAGTGTTGAATGATTCCAGGGTTGAGAGAGATGTGAAGGTCAGCGAGATCATGTCCGTCTGTCCGTCCGTCCGTCCGTCTGTCCATCTGTCCGTATCGATACAGCGATGTGTCGACGCTCTCATAAATACGTCTGATGTTTGAGGAATCTAAACAGAGAAGCTCTCATTAGAACGTTTCCACTCTGCAGAACAGTGGAATATGTCAATAGATGCTAATGCAGGGTCTGGACACAGGGGGGCGCTGTTACCTTTTCTGATAATACCATAAACAGCAGGTTTTATAATCATGTAAACTGTTTGTGGATGGAGTCTTTTCTTCTTTTTGTTTCTGACATTTTTCCACGGTTTAGAAATGCAAACAATTCAGAAAGACACAGGGATGATTTTTAGTTTTTAATTATATTTCAGTCGTGTACTTCAACATTTTTTCCACACCTCGTCTTTTGTTCTAGCAGAAGTTTGTTCTGTGGTTCTGTAAATCAGTCACAGCTCTCCTCAGGAGGATGGGAGAAATCAGTTTAACCCCGAGGTATCGTCTCAATGCCGTCTGACTGAATATCGACGTGTTTAATGGAGATTTTGATGGTTTCTGTATGGAGTTATTCAGGAAGGAGACACGTTACCTGTTGTTGTTGACCAGGATTCAAGAGGCTGAAATAAATAGAAGTCTTTGTTTCTGCAGCATTTTCCTTCCAGTCCAGGCAGCTCATATGAGAGACAGAAAACATCAGATTATTTATTGTCGTCATGCTGAATTTAGTAGAGCTGCTCCTGACAACGGCATTAAGACACACAGAAAGCAGATGAATAATAAATGTTAAATTAAACACCAGAGGTGGTGTAATTCAGCATCAGTGTGATTGTTGCTTATTATTCTCTAATTATTGCACCAGACATAAATACAATAATTACACAGAATAAAACCCTGCTGCTGGGATTCAGAGAAAGAAACCGACTTTAGATTTGGAATGATGTAGAGTTTGATCAGAGGATGGAAGGAGGAGGTTTCTATATATTCCTTTATTATTCTGTGGATGTGGTGATCCTGCAGTATTTGATCTTTAGAACAGAAACATCTCCTATTGGAGGAAGTTTTCAGGCATTATTCTTTCTCCTCGGATTGTTTGGACGTTATTCAGACGTTCTCCTTGTTCTTGCTGTTGTCTATTTGAAAAGGTCAGTGAGGAGGAAGCGGATCTGCAGCAGCGTTCAGTTAATCAGCTGCTCTCCGTCTCTCAGGAATATTTACAGAATTAGTGCTGAAGAAAACAGGAACTGTTCTAGAACCTGTCAAAGTCTCTAAGTTTCTGTGTCTGCTTAACTCCGATGGTTAGCATCAATGAGAGCGTTGATGTTTATCCAGCAGCTGTTAGGTAGGCTGTAGGGCGGTCTGTAGGGCGGCGTGTAAGACGGCCTGTAGGGCGGTGTGTAGGACGGTCTGTAGCGTGGTCTGTAGGGCGGCCCGTAGGACGGCCCGTAGGACGGTCTGTAGGGTGATCTGTAGTGTGATCTGTAGGGTGGTCTGTAGGGCGGTCTGTAGGGCGGTGTGTAGGACGGCCTGTAGGACGGCCTGTAGAACGGTCTGTAGGGCGGCCTGTAGGGCGGCCTGTAGGGCGGCCTGTAGGACGGTCTGTAGGACGGTCTGTAGGGCGGTCTGTAGGGTGATCTGTAGGACGGCCTGTAGAACGGTCTGTAGGACGGCCTGTAGGACGGCCTGTAGAACGGTCTGTAGGGCGGCCTGTAGGGCGGCCTGTAGGGCGGCCCGTAGGGCGGCCCGTAGAACGGCCCGTAGGACGGCCCGTAGAACGGCCCGTAGGACAGTCTGTAGGGTGGTCTGTAGCGTGGTCTGTAGGGCAGCCTGTAGGACGGCCTGTAGAACGGTCTGTAGGACGGCCTGTAGGACGGCCCGTAGGACGGTCTGTAGGGTGGTCTGTAGGGCGGCCTGTAGGGCGGCCTGTAGGGCGGCCCGTAGAACGGCCCGTAGGACGGCCCGTAGAACGGCCCGTAGGACGGTCTGTAGGGTGGTCTGTAGCGTGGTCTGTAGGGCGGCCTGTAGGGCGGCCTGCAGGACGGCCCGTAGAACGGCCCGTAGGACGGCCCGTAGGACGGTCTGTAGGGTGATCTGTAAGGCGGTCTGTAGGGCGGTCTGTAGGGCGGTGTGTAGGACGGCCTGTACGGCCTGTAGGGCGGCCTGCAGGACGGCCTGTAGGGCGGCCCTACGGGCAGTCTGTAGGGTGGTCTGTAGGGTGATCTGTAGGGCGGTCTATAGGGCGGCCTGTAGGACGGCCTGCAGGACGGCCTGTAGGACGGAGTGTAGGGTGGTCTGTAGGGCGGTCTGTAGGACGGTGTGTAGGACGGCCTGTACGGCCTGTAGGACGGCCTGTAGGGCGGTCTGTAGGGCGGTCTGTAGGGCGATCTGTAGGACGGTCTGTAGGACGGTCTGTAGGGCGGCCTGTAGGGCGGTCTGTAGGGCGATCTGTAGGACGGCCTGTAGGACGGCCTGTAGGGCGGCCTGTAGGGCGGTCTGTAGGGCGATCTGTAGGACAGTCTGTAGGACGGTCTGTAGGGCGGTCTGTAGGACGGTCTGTAGGGCGGTCTGTCGAGCGGCGTGTAGGGCGGCTGGCCTTGATGCCTCAGGGAGCTGCCACTTTGTTTCTGCACTTACGTCGGCTCACTGATGGAAACCAGCTCGGTCCAGGCTGTTTTATCGGAATAAACGACACTGATGCTGCCGTCAGCTGCTACCTTCTACTGAAGCTCTAAGGACAACCATGACCTGGAAGACTGAGAATCTCTACAGATAAAAGTTACTTAGATGTAGGTTTCTTATCCCAGATTTAGTTTATCATTCTACTTTACAGGATCGTGTAATAAAGTTAGAGTCCCTTCATGCTGCTCACAGAACCACAGATTATTTAAAGCAGTGATCATCAACTGGCGGCCCGCGGGCCGAATCCGGCCCGCCGAACCATCCAATCCGGCCCGCGACTGGATTCCAAAATTGTGAGGATCAAAGAGAAAATATCATGTGGTCCACACTATTAAAGCAGTCAGTCCAGTCATTATTAAAGGATCTGTTTTCCACATCAACTTTTCGTTTCGTGGCCTTAGAGAGTGCCATTTTACCCGTGTTAAGAGGCCTTTTCCTATCACTTCTGCGGTGTTTCTTCTTCAAGTGCTCTGTGAATAAAGTTGACTTGAGATGAGGCAAAATATCTCTATCACTCCTAGTGGTTGACTGTGGTACAGGTGATAGGAGCACTGACTCATAAAGGCTAAAAATGCCTTCAGTTTTGTAATGAAATGGAAAAAATATAAAAAATAAACATCAAATAATAATGTTATGCCAAAATTCAATTTTTATTTAATTTTTGTTTGAGGGTCCGGCCCCCAAAGTGACTGTCCGGTAAAATTCTGGCCCTCTGGCAAATATAGTTGGTGACCCCTGATTTAAAGGATGGCTAACTAAGTAACGTAAACTGTTTTCATGCTGATGAATTACAGAATCTCACATCCAGTCTCATCCTTCCAATGCTCACCAGAAGCCTTTTTATTTCAACTGCTGCCCTGCAAATATAAAACTATTAGTCAGAACAGAAAGTTTATCAAGTCAAGAAATAAAAGACTTTCGTGCTTTAACCCGTCTGTGATGTAGGATTATGTCTCCATGCAAACAGAGCAGATGTTCAGATCAGTTACCAAGAACCAGTGGAGAAACCTGAGGGTTCCTCTTTGTAGCTCATACCTCTGGATTTAGATTAAAGAACCTCTTTAGAACCCAGGACTAAACCTGAGGGTTCCTCTTTGTAGCTCAGACCTCTGGATTTAGATCCAAGAAGCTTCTAATTGGACTCGTCTCCTCGCTGACTGGCAGCTGCACAATCAATGTTTTATGCTCTTTTATTCAGCTCTGACTCAGCTTGATTTTTATTCACTGAGCAGAAATCTGGACAACACAAGCAGCTCCATGCTGATTAATCCCAGCGCTGCTGCTCTCTGAAAGTCAAGACCATTTTTAGATGGCCCTTCAGTCGGGAGGATTCCTTCAAACAGCTGAATTATTTGGGAGAAGTTTGGAATATTTCAGGAAACACTGGAGTTTTCTGTAGGCTGAGACTTTGAGGCTTCAGTATGTCGGTCTGAATGTAGCACTACTCTCTTATTTACCATCTTTTATTGACTGTTTCCTCTAAAATAGGACATAATCTGAGATAGATACCATAAACTCATGAGGTAAAAGTTTTATTTTCTCATAGACTTCAATACAACTGGACTTCTTTTTACAGCCAGAGGAGTCGCCCCCTACTGGCCATTAGAAGAACTGCACATTTCAGTCACTTTCCAGAGGCTACACCATCTCTTGTGTAATTTAAAGCGTATATTCGCTCATCTCAGAGGCTGTTTATGCCCCAAACACTCTGTTAAATATCAGTTTCAGTTTGTGGTTCCTGTTCTGCTCTTGGTTCCCACGGTGCTGCTGATGGTTCTCACTACGACGTGTTTGACTTCCTTCTGGAAAGTCTCTGGTCTGAATCCTCCCAGTTAGACGACCAGAACTCCTCCAGCGCTGTGTGAGGAGATATCAAAGAGCTGCTGGATAATTGTCTTGTTCCTCTGTATCTCCAGCCATTCCTCTGGGGCTGATCGTGGTTCCTGGTGACAGCGACTTAGAAACCTGCCGAGAACACATCCAGCGGCTGCAGGAGGTAAGAAGCACAGGAGGATGTGGAGATGAGGAGGTCATGTTTCTGTGTCAGTAAATGAACAGAAAAAGGCAGAAGAAACAAGTGAAGCTGCTGTTAAAAGTTAAAGCTAACGAAGCTGTGTGTTTCTGGAAACTCTCTCCTCTACCTTCCTGCCTCTGGTTTCGTCTCTAGGACTTCTGCTCTGTCCAACCCGTCCTCAGATGTCTGCAGGTTGGTGCTTAGACGCTGTCTGTCCAGTGCTTGTTGTTTGGCTGTGAGGCACACGGGAAACTAACAGCTACAGACACTTTTACATCCAGATTTTTAGCAGAAAATCATCTAGGTGTTGATGAACATGGAGTCAAACAATCAGAACGAGCAGAAAACTTGTACTGAGAAGTTCTGGTCACACATCAATTAGTAGAATGGAAATGAAGTGATCTGGTACATTAGATGAAGAACGGTTTCATCAAGAGGGAAAAACACATTACAGTAGGTGTACAACTCAAAACCAAATCGGAGAAACAGCTCTCTCTGCACCAAATAATTCACACCACCACATCTAAACTCAGTACTGATGTAAAACTACATGATGGATTATTAATTATCACTGCATTACAAACGGGTGAAACACAGCAGGAGAGAGTAGAGCTTTGTCTGATATCACCTAAATGTGAAAGGATTAAACATTTTACCAGCTGTTCTCCCAGATGTTGTGTTGTCTTCAGACCAGCTGATTTAGTCGGTCACTGCTGTCTCTTTTTCTTCTTTAGAAACTCTTTTTTTGGATTTAGATCGTTCTCGTCCTGCAGTATTCTTCTTCTTTAAACTTCTGCAGACTGGGAGTCATCGTCAGTCAGTATTTAGGTTTATCCAGAAGCATAAATAGTGACAGATAGAAGCAACATCTTCTCTACTGTAAATCATCACCGCTGTTCTTCTCTGTCAGAACGAAGCCTTCACTGGTAGTCCTGGTGCCAAAAACGCTGGAATCAGTCTGAGACAAACACATTCAGCTTTTTTCTTCTTGTTTCGATGCTCTGTAGCAAAGATTTTTGTGCTTTTGCGACACTTTATTTATTTCCCCCCTGGATGAATCCTTTAAAGGTTGAATTTATGCAGTGATGTTCAGACCGTCTGAGCTGTAACCCAAACTCTGGTTTCATCAGATGACCTCTGTTTTCATAGCTGGATAGTTCAGTTAGTTTAGTGTCTGTGGATCCACTGTATATATATAAAAACCAACCAGTGCAGCTCTGATTAGTGGTTCTGAGGCTTCAGATGGTTCAGATGAACACTGATCTTACCGTATCCGTCCTCTGAGTAAAGATTTTATTCATTTTATTTCTGTTTATTTATTTGTTTTTACATTATGTTCCCAAATGGAGCCATGATGGAGCCCATTGGTCCAAAACTGAGAAATAAATGATCATATTGAAGTGATTAGCGTAATTAGAAATCACAGGTGTAATTAGTTTGCTGTCAGTGGTCACAGGTGTGTTCTCTTTACTGCGCTTTCTGCTTTGGTGCCTCTCAGGTATTTGTTTTGAAATTAGAACTAATCCTGTGTATTATTTGATGTTACACAAGGTTGAACTCACTTCTGCTGTTAATGATGAACAGTGCACTAACTTACACAGTATACTTATAATTTATAATATAAAACATGAAATGAAACAGAAACTCAGAAAAGGCGTCGCTAATCAAACTTCTTTCCAGCGTCTTTCTGGATCTCTGCTCCAAACAGACCGGCTGACCTTAAACTGCACAAATTAACCAACAACATTCAAACCGTCAAAGTTCTGAGTTAGAATTTAGAGAGAAAGGTTACGTCTGACAGCGAGCTGACAGCCAGAGAGAGACGCTGACAGCTGGAGAAGAAGAAGAAGAAGAAGAAGAAGTGTGTTTACCGAGAGCTTTGGATGGATGAAACTCACTCTGAATACTCACATTCACACAGCAGGGAAATAAACAGAAACAAGCACAAACAAACTAACAGCTCCCACACATGTAAACACAACACAGGTTACACAACACAGATACACAACACACTGATACACAGCAGAGTACACACAGAAACACAACACAGAGATACACAACACAGAAACACAACAACACACAGAAACACACAACACACAGTAACACAACAACACACAGTAACACAACAACACACAGAAACACAACAACACACAGAAACACAACAACACACAGAAACACAACAACACAGAGATACACAGCAACACACAGATACACAACACAGATACACAACAGAGTACACACAGAAACACAACACACAGATACACAACAGCACACAGAAACACAACACAGGTTACACAACACAGATACACAACAGAGTACACACAGATACACAACAACACACAGAAACACAACAACACACAGAAACACAACAACACACACAAACACTACACACAGGTACACAGCAGAGTACACACAGAAACACAACAACACACAGAAACACAATAACACACAGAAACACGATGGGGCCGTGGTCAGAACCTCCTCTTAGTCATCTCCCATTCCGTTTAGATCCAAGCCTACTTTTTAGTCATCATTGAACAGCAGCTCAGTGATAATAGAGGAGAATGAACTGGCTGGATATTGTTGTTAAACTCTTTTTAAAAGCTCATTATTCCCATTTAGTGATAAAAACACTGTCCTCTATGATCTAAAGCCACATCACTAAAAGAATAAAGTCTGAAAGGTTAAGAAACACACAGTCAGATAAGACATGCTGGAAATCAGTCTAAGTCTTTTATTCATGATCATTTTTGGGCGCATATTTCCTCCTGTCGGATTTTTATTCACTGTGGACTCATTTTTCACTGAGATATAAAGTCCTGCTCCTCTATGGAAACAGAACAACCAGGACTAGAAGGAAGGAGGAAGTAAAATGTAGAACACAGCTATAATGCTGTAAAGATTCTTTAGTTTTACAAAAGTTAAAACAAACAAAAAACCTGGAATCAGCATGTCAAACATTTCCCCACTAGTGTTTCCTGTATTTAAGAAAATGGAGGCGTACAGGGCATAGATCATAACTGAGATTCACCGATGTACCCTACCGTTAAAAAGTCTGGGGTCACTGAGAAATGTCCTTATTTTAGAAATAAAAGCAGTTTTTATCAATGAAGATAGCATTAAATGAGTGATAAATCCAGTGTAGACATAGTTAATGTGGTAAATGACTGTTCTATCTGGAAATGTTTAATGGAATATCTCCATAGGGGTACAGAGGAACATTTCTAGCAACCATCACTCCTGTGTTCTAATGCTACATTGTGTTAGCTAATGGTGCTGAAAGGCTCATTGATGGTTAGAAAACCCTTGTGCAGTTATGTTAGTACATGGATAAAAGTGGGAGTTTTACTGGAAAACATGGAATTGTCTGGCTGAACCCAAACTTCTGAACGTTTATTGGAAGAAATTGGCATAGATCATGTCTTTGATTAGACCTGGACAGGAAGTCCTCGGTTTACGACGTCCTCGACCTACAGCGTTTCATCGTTACATCAGAAGTGGTTACGTGGAACTAGTTGACGAGCAGAGCGGATGAATACGTCGTCACACGGCGCTATCAGACGGCTTTGTTTCCATTCTCTGGTTGTACTCCACCTTGGATTGTTCTACATTCACTAACTTTTTACCTTCATTATGGCTCCCAGCGTAAGTCAGACTCTTCTGATGCTTGGAAGAAAAGGAAAGCGTCTCCATGGAAGTGAAATTAGAATAAAACACTGGGAACAGGACTTTTCTGAAGAACTCATTATCGTGATGCTCTTAATGACTTTGCTTATATTTTTTTAAAAATGGACTTCTGTTGATCCGTAGGAGCAGACCTCCATCCTACCAACTCACTCCTCTGTTTATCGGGTTGTTTAGCTGTCCTGCATTTAGTTTATTTGATAAAGTTTGTTCCATTTTTCTTTGTAAACTCAGAAGTCTTTGAGTTCATTGTATTTGCAGCTGAGTCATTCATGGGTAGTCAGCTGTGTTGAGGTGAGCAGATGTTTCAGGTTTTTACAGAATATTTATTTTTCCTGGAAAGAAAAAGTGGAACAACATATCACACAGAATACATTCAAGGACCATCAGAAAGCTGATGGTTTGTTGTGGTGTTGCAGCTTCTTGCTCTGACAGACTAAACTTAGGAAAGGATTTCAAACTGAGCGTACTTATTTAAACCTCTGGCTGGTCTCAGGTTCAGAGGGTTGGAGCATGTTTCTGTGTTTTATCGGCAGAATCAGAGCTGGTTCCTCTCAGCTGAAGTAAATGTGATGTTCTCACGTCCTCTTCTGTCCTGATATTAATCATTACCAAATTAGCGCCGGCGTCCCGCTCTGATGTCAGCGTGGTGAAGAAGAAAAAGACTTCAGAGCTTTGTCTTTGTGTCAGATGTTAAATATCACATGAGCATGGCGGCGCTATCCGTTAGAGCTTCATGTTTGAAGAGTCGTTACGGAACATCTCCAGCACCAAAACACAGTGATCACACATGGAAATGAACAACTGTTAGCTGGACTGCAGTCTGGTAGTGTTTGTGGAGGGGGGTGTATTAAACACAGTTAAAGACCTTAGGGTAGGTGTTTTTTCTGATGGATGGCAGCGTGGGAACAAACCGATCAGCTTTGGTTTTAAAGTCAGAAGCTCCTGTGGGGAAAACTGATCCCACTGAGAGGAAACATCTGAACACCGTGTCTGCTCATCATCATCATCAGGACTGAAGGAATGTGGGGTCGGCGCTGACAGTTTTAGGTCTTCTGAGATTGAGAGATCAGAGCTTCAATCCCAGCATGTGGTTCATAAATCAGACGTCAGGTTCCTGTTCTTTACTCTCCTAAGGCCGGTTCTTGGTTTCTGCTCCCCTGATATGGACTCAGAGAGCAGACATGAGCTGGACTCTGTTCAGATTACAGTATGGATCTTTCTGAGAGGCAGAGACTGATTATCTGGTTACAGATCAGACTGTCAATGTAATCATTGCTGAAGGTGGAACCAGCACAGGGTTTCTAGAGAAGGTAGAACTTTCTAGTTCAATTGAACTTTAGTGGTAAAACGGTGTGGATGGCTGAGAACCCCCTCGTACAGTCTCTCCTCATAACATTAGTGTTAAGAACCATTTAATGCCTCATACACAGTATTGCTAGCAGCGCTAACGGTCCCTGTAGTCCTAGATGTTTCGTACTTTGATGCACACATGTAGAGGTGGAGTCGAGGAACTGGTCTTCGTTGATGATGAAGTCCACCACCCTGTAGAAAGTAGATCCATGCTAACCACATTAGCGTACCGTGCTGATAGACCTTGGCTCTGACTTAGAGGTGCAGTCAGTGATGTTGTCTACCTATGTCTTTGGTCTTCAGTGATCAATCCAACCCTTTAAAGATCTTCAGACATGATGTTCAGATCTGAGAGTTTTGCTTCTTTGCTGGGTTCAGACTGGTTCAGGACTCATGTTAGTTTCCTGAAGACTCTGGTGGAGTTGTCTGCATTGTTGATTTGATGTTGTCTGCCTCATCGCCCCACTTCTGCTTACTTAAACTGGGGCTGATGCTGTATTTATGGTGTTCCAGAAGTAAAATGCTTGTAATAGTCCAGAAGAATTGAAGCCGTTCCTGTTGGTGCATCAGATCTCACCAACAGAACTACGTATCTACCGGGAATAATGCAGTGAGTAGATAGATAAAACTAACAATAATACACATAAAATAAGACGAGGTTTCCGGCTCATCCTCCTCTATTCTCCAACATGGAGAAGCCATCTGTTGCTCTATCATAAGGAGAGAATAATGAATCAGCTTTAGATTCCTTTTCACCTCCACCAACAGAAACACCTCCAAAGCTGAGACCAGAACAGGAAAACAGAGCGACTGGAGGAGACCTGAAGCAGCAGTTTGATTCCTGATATCACTGCTGCTTCTCAAACACATCCAGCTTGGTTTCCATAGAGATTAGTTTCCCTCATGTGTCTGCGTGTTGCTGCATGATGCATGACGTGTTAGTGAGTTTCTGCATGTGTGTTGACCTCGGCGTATCGATCGCTGCTGTGTTTCTGTTTGTGAGTTTACTGCTGATTGCTGTGTGACTTGTTGAAGAAGACGTGCTAAGCTCGTCTTATAATCCTGAATTAATTAAAAATCAAAAATGAATGCTCAGTTGCTAACAGCCAGGCTTTCTTTTCTCATGCATTCCTTTATTTAACTCGACTTTCTAATTAAGGGCGTCTCTTTGAGGCACTGAGCTCCTCAGAAGAGCTCGGAGAACCCCAGAGAGCGACAGAACAACACATTTCTGATGTTTGAAAGGTCCTTCTGGATAATGTCAGTGTTCACCAAACACACTTTCACTTTTGTTCCGTCACACAGTCAGTAAAAGACAGAAACAGACAGAAAAGCTAATTAGAAATGTTATAAATTAAACCCAAAGAGGCTTGAACGAATGAAACTGAATTCTTGCTGTAGAATGAAGTTGTGGAACGTCCTGATACTGCTCTTAGTCCCTACAAACAGCATTTACTGTCTTTGTTTCCTTTGTGCCACTCATGGTGCTCACAGACAGCAGGAATTATAAAAGTATTTGTTGTCACTGACTTATGTTCTAATATTTACTGTTCTTTTCACTGATGATTACTGTTTAAGGACTAGCGAAATAATTAGTAATACCTCACAATGTCTTTTATTTACACCACTGTTCTAAAGTTCAGGGTCACCCAGACCAGAGGAGTGATGGTTACTGGAAGTGTCCCTCTGTACCCCTATGGAGATATTCCATTAAAAATCATCTGTTTCTAGCTACAATAGTCATTTACCATGTTAACTATGTCTACACTGGATTTATCACTCATTTAATGCTATCTTCACTGAAAAAAAAGATCTTCTTCCATGAATAAGGACATTTCTAAGTGAGCCTAAGCTTTAGAACAGTAGTGTACGTAGAAGCACTCAATAAAAACAGAAGATCAGAACTAAAACCTCCTCAGTAATTAAACCTGTTTCATTATTTAAAATGTGTTTGGCGTCCTGTAAAAAGACATCGGTGGTTCAGGGTTTTCTCCGTGGAATGCCTTTTTGGTCTTTGGAGAATTTCAAAATGAATGAATGTTTTCATCAGTAGAGTATTTTTGTAATGATTTGTTTCATTTCATGATGGTAGCGTTTTGTTAATGAAATGGTCTTAGTGTTTATCTTCAGGAAACCAGACTGTTGCCTTCATGGTTGTTAGAGTTTTATTTAAACTCTTCAGTAGTTGTATTGAAGGATGTTTGACAGGATAACTGACTGAAATGCTGAACACAGTCTGTCATTTAGAATTATTCTGATATTACACACAAAAGGCGACGAAGGCTTGAATCATGTTAAGTATTAATACTTGACAGATGTACACAAAAAGACAGATGTGAAAAGGTAAACAGATGAGGAAATGCCTTAAACCTGCCTTCTTTCCAACAGCCAGCAGGGGGCGACTCCACTGGTTGCTAATAGGAGTCTGCTTTTATTGAACATGGCTGCTGCCTTCTGGATCAAATGTCTTATTTTTTGGAGAATGTATGATCCCAATCACGAGTTCAATACTTTTTGAACACAGCATGATGGATGTTCATTGAGTAAATTTAGGTCACATTTAGACTAAAATAAAGTTTTATTTTGTGAATGCATTGCTGTTTTGTCAGTCACATTCTGAACTAAAGGCTTCAGAGCAGAAGGTCATTAAACCAGTGGAGGACATCATGGAGACTATCTCCATCTGTTCTATCCAGTCAGTGGTACTGAGAGTAGTTTAAAATCGTCACATCTCCACCACGTGGGCTGATGAATCCTCTTTGTTATAAACAGGTGAAGAGCTGAGTTATAGCTGACTGCTCTGATATAGACTGTTTGCTGAAATGGAATCAGTCATCTCCTAAGAACAATCAGCAAACATCTGAAGATCAATACATGAAGCTTTGTTCACTGAGAGACAGAAAAGATTCATCACAGATACAGAAGTGGTTAAAAGAGGAAAACAGAAGAACTCTGTCTGGCAGAGATCTCAGAGGACGAGCAGCAGATGAGTGGCAGCAGCAGAATGATCTACCAGAGGAACATGACTCCAGTCTGGGGGTTTTGGACACCTGCAGCGAACGAACTCCACCATGACGGATTCCATTCTTCAGAGATGTGCTCCACCCTCTGGTTTGCATCTTTGTGGAGAATAATTCATCTGCAGCAGATAATGAGCAGAAACAAACCTCAAAGCTCTGCAAAGAACGACTTCAGTCATTTTATTACCCCAGACGGCAAACGAGGCCTGCAGAGGAACAAGACAGAAACTATACAAAAACAAACAGCCCAAAAACAAAGTACAGAATGTGTCCTGTACACAAAATATACAGAAATAATAACACAGCAACACAACTTTTATAGTGCTGAAATTACACGTTTAAATCAGGCTGGGTTACTGGAACCAGACTACTGTAAATCCTCGACCTCCAGGAGAGACTAAGGATAGTTTGTGTTTTCTAATAAAGACCAGGTGGTGGAGGAGGACCTGCTGGTCAGAGGACCAAGGAGGGCTGATTGTCCTGGACTTTAACATTAACGGAGCACTCTGAGGAAACCAAACATCCCAGATGATGAGTTATCGGGTGCATCTAGAATGTGGAAAGAATTTTCCAAGTTCAGCTCTAAATGCTCAGTTGAAATGAGGTCTGGGATCTGGTTTGACGATTCCAAAACGTACGCTTTGTGATGCATCTCTATCCAAGTCCATCAGATCATTGTTGGCAAAACAATTCTTCTCCCAAATCGTAGTTCTCTGGTAGATGACATCCAGTTGGACTTCCCAATAATTTGCAGCATTTTTCTCCTTTACAAACTCTAGTAACTTCTGTTGAGAACCATTCCTAAATCATGATGCTGCCTCCACTGTGCTTTGATCATGATGCTGCCTCCACCGTGCTTCACAGTGGGGATGGTGTGTTTGTAATTTACCAAACACAGAATCTAGTCTGACAGCCAAAAAGCTCCCTTTTGGTCTCCTCTGACCACAGAACTTCTTGCTGATTACAGAGTTACGGGTCTACCTTTTTACTGAGTTCATGGAGTGTTTTTGCCTTTATGATGTACTGATTCACAAGGTACTGGACCTTCTAGATACAATCACTAAGAACACATTCACTGCAGAAGATCTTTATTTGATCTATCTAATTTATCTGTGTTGAATGAAGTGAGTTGCTTTAATGGAGGTGAATAATTCTGCATTCACTTTAACATTTTATCATTTCAATAATTGACAGTACTTTGTAGAAATCTGCTTTTATGTTTGTGTGAATTCTTGTCAAACTGAACGATTCAGTGTTGGAAAGCAGTAAAAGGAGAAAAAGGAGAGCTGAATGCTTTTTATCCACGCTGAACAGTTAGTGTGAGGCTCTGGTTTGAATAAAATTAGAATTTAATTGTCATTGTCAGCAGAGAGGTCGTCTCCTCAGTAGGAAGGTTAACATTTCTCACCGTCTGTCAGTGTGGCTGGTTATAACGACTGTACACTCTTCTGATCTGTGATATGATTGGACAGCTCATCTTTAAAACGTTCTCTGAAACCGTAGAGTTCAACCATGGTTAATGTGTCAGTCCTAACGTTTAACAGCAGCGTATCAAAACTAAACACTGGAATGCAACAAAAAAGAGAAGTTTCTACCAAGTGTGGATCCTGTGTGGACAGTAGCTGTCAGTAGAACCATCCTCAGATCATCCCGTAGAGTTTCACATTATTGGTTCTTTAACAGCTGAAATCAACAAGTAGACTTCAGGTCCCTCACTGTGGTCGAGTTAATGATCTTATCTTCGTTAGAATCTTCCTCTAACTGATCAGAAGGAATCAAATGAAGGCCTGCAGAAAGTCTTTGATGCTCAGATTTAACAGACAGGAAGCAGCTCACCTGGACCACTGAGGACTCTGTCTGCTTCTACTCTGTTCCTGTTCTGTTTCTATTGTTTCTATTCTCTGCTTCCTCTCAGAGGACGGGGGGATTCTGATGCTGGGATGCCGTCCTGACGTGTTGTGTTGTCCTGACGTGTTGTGTCGTCCTGACGTGTTGTGTCATCCTGACGTGTTGTGTTGTCCTGACGTGTTGTGTCATCCTGACGTGTTGTGTCGTCCTGACGTGTTGTGTCATCCTGATGTGTTGTGTCGTCCTGACGTGTTGTGTCGTCCTGACGTGTTGTCATCCTGACGTGTTGTGTCGTCCTGACGTGTTGTGTTGTCCTGACGTGTTGTGTTGTCCTGACGTGTTGTGTTGTCATGATGTGTTGTGTTGTCATGACGTGTTGTCCTGACGTGTTGTGTTGTCATGATGTGTTGTGTTCTCCTGACGTGTTGTCATGACGTGACGTGTTGTGTTGTCCTGACGTGTTGTGTCATCCTGACGTGTTGTGTCGTCCTGACGTGTTGTGTCGTCCTGACGTGTTGTGTCGTCCTGACGTGTTGTGTTGTCCTGACGTGTTGTGTTGTCCTGACGTGTTGTGTTGTCATGATGTGTTGTGTTGTCATGACGTGTTGTCCTGGCGTGTTGTCATGACGTGTTGTGTTGTCATGATGTGTTGTGTTGTCCCGACGTGTTGTGTTGTCCTGACATGTTGTCCTGACGTGTTGTGTTGTACTGACGTGTTTTGTGTTGTCCTGACGTGTTTTGTTGTCCTGACGTGTTGTGTTGTACTGACATGTTGTGTTGTCATGATGTGTTGTGTTGTCATGACGTGTTGTCCTGGCGTGTTGTCATGACGTGTTGTGTTGTCCTGACGTGTTGTGTTGTCCTGACGTGTTGTGTTGTCATGATGTGTTGTGTTGTCATGACGTGTTGTCCTGGCGTGTTGTCATGACGTGTTGTGTTGTCATGATGTGTTGTGTTGTCCCGACGTGTTGTGTTGTCCTGACATGTTGTCCTGACGTGTTGTGTTGTCCTGACGTGTTGTGTTGTCATGATGTGTTGTGTTGTCCCGACGTGTTGTGTTGTCCTGACATGTTGTCCTGACGTGTTGTGTTGTACTGACGTGTTTTGTGTTGTCCTGACGTGTTTTGTTGTCCTGACGTGTTGTGTTGTACTGACATGTTTTGTGTTGTCATGACGTGTTTTGTGTCGTCCTGACGTGTTGTGTCGTCCTGACGTGTTGTGTTGTCCTGACGTGTTGTGTTGTCCTGACGTGTTGTGTTGTCATGATGTGTTGTGTTGTCATGATGTGTTGTCCTGGCGTGTTGTCATGACGTGTTGTGTTGTCATGATGTGTTGTCCTGGCGTGTTGTCATGACGTGTTGTGTTGTCATGATGTGTTGTGTTGTCCCGACGTGTTGTGTTGTCCTGACATGTTGTCCTGACGTGTTGTGTTGTACTGACGTGTTTTGTGTTGTCCTGACGTGTTTTGTTGTCCTGACGTGTTGTGTTGTACTGACGTGTTTTGTGTTGTCCTGACGTGTTTTGTTGTCCTGACGTGTTGTGTTGTACTGACATGTTTTGTGTTGTCATGACATGTTTTGTGTTGTCCTGACGTGTTTTGTTGTCCTGACGTGTTTTGTTGTCCTGACGTGTTTTGTTGTCCTGACGTGTTTTGTGTTGTCATGACGTGTTGTCCTGACGTGTTTTGTGTTGTCATGACGTGTTGTCCTGACGTGTTTTGTGTTGTCCTGACGTGTTTTGTGTTGTCCTGACGTGTTTTGTGTTGTCCTGACGTGTTTTGTGTTGTCCTGACGTGTGCGTTGGAGGGGATAAAGTCGCTGTGCTTTTCCAGCCTTTGCTACCCGAGTTGTGTTCAGAAGCATAAAGCTCTGCAGTCGTGTTCTTTTCTGGACCTATTAAAAATAACGTCTGCACTCATGTAGTTTCCTGCTCCATAGATCACAACAGAGAGGATGTATTCACATGATTTAACATGTAATAGCTTTGTGTTGTTCTGTCCACTATCGCACTGTTAGTTATTGGTGAGGTCAGGATATCCAGCCTAGTTCAGTTTGTGTTTCCTTTACTGAGTGTCCACAGAGGAGGAAGAGTTTCTGCTTTAGTCAAACTTCTACAGAATATAAACTGTTCAGTTTGTATGTAAATGTGGCTGTAATAGAACACCGTAATCACCTGTAAATTAATTTTCAGTTGACAGTAGTTCAGTCTACCGCAGTGAGGTTTGCTGATACGCTGTCAGGTCTACATGTTAAAAATCCTTCCATTAATCAGGTTTAATCCAGCTGAGTGTTGTTAGATGATTCCTAATGCCTCAATCTGAGAAACAAAGACCTGTTTTTGCTTCATCCATCAGTCGTGTAGATAAATCAGAGGTATCCCATGGCTGGAGTGGCTGTAAATGTGGTGGATGTCTCTTGAACAGAGAAGTGTGGATGGAATGACCTCTCAGTGTTCTGTTCTCCTGTTCCCACATCCTTCATCTTCCTCTTTAACTCTACATGTTATTTTTAACAACACCATCCTGGTTTTATATAGGCTGCATCCCTAACACTAGGAACATGAGTTGTTGTCAGGCGTTGTGTTGCATAGCAACGCCGTGATGAGCGCCTGTTTCCTGTTTGATCTGCGGCTCTCTGGTGGCTTGTAACGCTCTCTGCTGCAGTTTGGGATTTATTAGGAGAAAAACAGGCATCTTCTGATCACATGCAGAGTCAACTTTAATTCTTTACAGTATATTCAGGATGTTAAATAACTTCCTAACCAGAACGATGCTGTACAGATCAGACAGACAGCTGGAGTGAAAGCTGTTGATCATCTTCTTATGGTGTAACGTTCTGCTGTGAACCCAGGAGTCTGTTTATCTGGACATTAACATCTGAGTGCTGCTGTAGACCAAACACAGCCCTCCATAGCAGCAGCAGCTTCCATTAAACCCAACACACTGCACGAACTGTTCCTCTGATACCATAAACAGTCCAACTGGTTCCCAAAGGATCTACTGCTAGCATCCTGGAGAAACCACAGACCCCTCCAGAGGTCTCCACAGTTAAACCTGGCAACAAGCAGAACATCAGGCAGCTGGTTCTGATGTTGAGGTTGAATCAAACCTTTGGATTTACCAGATTATCTGGATTCATGCCGACGCGTGGTCATGAGCTTTGACCAACAGGATGAGATCGCTAAAGCTAACGGTCAAACCCGGCTTCATGCCAAGACTCGCCTTTAGAGAGGAGGACAGGATCTGAGTAGACTGAAAGCTTCTTCTTCCTGGAAGGAGCCAGCTGAGGGGCATCTCATCAGGATGCATGCTAGGAAACCTTTGATTGGAGGTTTTCCAGGCGTGTTCCTCTGGTAGGGAACCTCAGGATGGATTCAGAACTCACCGGAGGGATTATGAAGGCCTCAGGATTTCTCTGGGAAGAGATGGAAAACGTTGGTGGGTAGAAGGAAGTTGGGACTTCCAGGATCACCACTGAAACCTCACTCTGGATCACTGGCAGAACATGGATGGATGAAGAAAGCTAAAACAGAACATTATATCAAAGCTTTAATCCATAGAGACGCAGCTTCTGGCTGACAAACGGCTGCTGTGCAGTCTCATGTCTGAGAAGGTTACTACCTTCTTCTTGTCTCAGCAGCTTTTTTTAAATGTAGATTTAACCAAAGAAAACTGTCCACTGTCTGCTAAGGTGACCTATTGTTGCTGATCGGTCGTCCTGTTCATGTGAAAATGGAAGGAAATGGATTTTAAAGTAGATAAAATCAAAGCTGAACAGAGCAAACTTCTTCCCTAGAGAGCAGCTCTGATCTCAGTCTTTGTCTGCTTTCCACGAGCTTTCCTCCATCGATGGGTTAAGAGAGTGAATGGAGAAGAAACGGGAGTAAGAAAGTGGAGAAGAGAGGAGTCAGTCGAATGAGTTTGGCTTTTATTCAGTGTTTGTAGGTTTTCTGAGAGCCTGAAGGCGTTTTACTCAGAGTCTGCTGCTGAAGCTGACAGCAGGATGAGATAAGTAGAGTAGGAGAGGTGTTTACTTCACCAGCGTTTCTGTCACGCTCTGCACTTTGAAAGGAAAATAACTTTCCTCGGCTCGTTCTCCTGCCGTCACATCTACTGGAAGGTGACTTTTACATCCAGTCCTGTCTCTGCAGCGCTCAGCTCAGGTTGTTGCTGCTTTCTGTGTTGAAACTGCCAAAACTGCACTGATTTTATTTAAATTGGACCGATTTTATGCTAACTGTCCTGAGAGTGTTCAGATTTCTACCAGTCTTTGTGGAAAAGCATCTCAGACAACATGAAGCCTCAGAGAATATCCAGGTCTCTACTTCTACTTCTACAACTTAAAACTTATATTACAAAAGACTTACAAGGGAAGTGTGACGTGGCACATAATGGACTCAAAACAGACTTAAACTAGACTTTCTACTCAAACATGAGACCGACTTGTGACTTCCGTAATCCAGTGGAACACAGCCATTGAAACAGTCACATTTGGAATCAAGTTTGGACGTTTTCCTTATTTTGATTTAAAACCACTTTGTTTTTTGTGTAGCTGATACAAACACATAGTTCTACTCATAGATCTACATCAGTCTGCCGTGTGGTCATATTGAAGTCGTTTTTAGAAGGTTGACTTTATGCAGGATGTAGCAGCTATTCACTGGTTAGCCTGGAGCAAAGTGTCACTGAGATTATTCCTGATGTGTTGAGTATAGTGGTGAACATGGCACGAGGTTCTGGAGACCTTAGAAGTTCACACTAAGTCTGACAGCGACAGTTTCAAACTACATCAAACTACCATAAATCAAACTACATCCAGTTCAGCTGCGGCCACCATGCATGTTTATTTCAGGAAAAACGACCTGTGTTTTCAGTATTCTGGTCCTCCTGGTTCCATTTCTGTGCCTCTCATGGCTCACAGCTGAAGCTCTTCTGGATAAACCAGCAGCACACAAGATTGAAACTGCTTTAAGATATCAAAGGACCGAGGCTGTGGACAGATGGATGGAGACATTAACTGCATTTAGCCCAAAAATAAGTGAATGAAACATGCGGTAAGAATAACCTAAAATCCTGTCCTGTTGGATGGAAGCTGAAGCTGAGAAATCACCTCTTGACTAGTGATAAGATGTTCTGATTCATGCTCTCCTCTTCTCGGCATCAACAGCCAAATATTTTAGTATTTAGTTCCATCTGCCAGGAAATGGTGTGAATATCAACCATCTGTGTCCAGAAACACTGATGATACTTTAAGGAAGATCTGCAAAACAGGAAAACAGTTCCAGAAGTAGACAGTTTTACCGCTGGGATACCTGACTAGCAGAGAGGAGAGTGTTTTCAGTGTTAGCATCATTACCTGAGTGTCCCTACAGACCAGCACTGAGCAGCACATCCAGCCTCTGAAATGATCGTTTAATCAAATCCACACATCCCTAAAACAGTCAACACTCTAAACATCATGAAGAATTAACTCTCCGGATGTTTACGATCAGACTGGGTGAGTTTTTAGCAAAAAGAACTCTAAAGTTGATCCAAAGAGCTTTGAAGCGCAGAAAGAAAGAAGACAAGACGAGCAGCCAACAAGTTTCAGCCTCAGGCCAAGCAGTGCAAGTCAGGCCCAGTAAACACAAGCTGTTTTAACTGAGAAAGTTTGATAGAGTGAGGAGAACAAACTGACGGAGGAGGGAGGTTTTCAGTTTTGGGGCATTTGCTCTTTCAGCAGCACATCCAGGCCTTGATCTGTGGACATCCAGGATCCTTTGGTCTCCAGATCTGAGGGTCTGACAGTGTTCTGCCAGCAGGACCAACACCATTTACTAAACAAAGAGCACATTTAACTTCAGGAAACACAGCAGAGGCAGGCGTTTCACTCCTATCTGTCTGTTTTCTGATCTTGTTAAAAGTCTTGCTGCTGTATTCCAAACTAATTGGAGAAAAGTTTGAGCGAACATACAGAAAGTTCAGTAATGAGGAGAGCGGATGTGAAGGTGTGGTCATGGAGTTTTCAGCTGATTTAAGTCCATCTCTGAATTAAATATGAGGCTGATTATTTGCTGTAAGAGGACGACTTCTAATTTATTCTGTTGAGCCTCATTCAGACCTACAGGGAGACATGTCGGCGTCTGTCTGAGTGGTTTAATGAAGAGCATTTAACCTCCCAATGTGACCTCCTCCTGAGGACATTCATCACACGTTCAACCAGGGCCTTCATTCAAACAAAACCGTCAAACTGGAGTCTGTGGTGCAATCAGAGATAAACTTATTGCAGTGATTTTATATAGACGGAACCAGCATTTGGATTTTTTATTATTTTTAGCAGATGTCTGGGGAAAACTAATAAATATTCATACAGAAGGTGCCACCAGACAGGCAGGGAATGAATGTTTGTGGATCTAATGTCCAGATTGGTGTAGGTTATGGAACAATATCAGGGTCAACGCCCTCAGTTTGGTTTTGGTTTGAGTTATTCAGTCGCAGACTTCAGGGCAAAGTAGGGTTTTCCAGGAAGAGTTTAAAAAACCTCGATCTGTCAGCAGGAAGAACAACAAAGATTCCTCATTTCTAATAGTCCTGTAGGTTTATGTCACAACTTCCAGTGCTGCTGACTGACTTAGTGCAGCGCAAACATTGGAATTAACGGGTTGTTGAGGTCTCTGTGAAAGGACCAATCAGAGGCAGAGTAAGGATGGATGTACATTAGCTACCCTTCAGTGAAAAGGAGAAATTTAAATGATGCTTTTGGATGATCCAGCCAAGTAGAAGAGATCGTGGAGGACGGCTGGCTGACCTTTGAAAGGCAACATACTGCTGACCTACACTTATAAAATCATCAACCAGTTTATTAATTAAAGACATCCAACTGCAGACACCACAGACGAATTTGTTGTTTTCATAATTCTTTTTCTAATCCACTTGAAGAACTCTGAAAGATAATGTTTTTTTTTTCAATGTAGATAACATTAAATGAATGATAAATCCAGTGTAGACATAGCTAATGTGGTAAATGACTATTGTAGCTGTAAATGTTTAATGGAATATCTCCATAGGGATACAGAGGAACATTTCCAGCAACCATCACTCCTGTGTTCTAATGCTACATTGTGTTAGCTAATGGTGCTGAAAGGCTCATTGATGGTTAGAAAACCTTTGTACAGTTATGCTAGCACATGGATAAAAGAGGGAGTTTTCATGGAGAACATGAATCTTTTGAACAGGAGGGTTTGTTTTCCATGCAGGTACAACACTACCGTGTTTATTGCAGTTGTAAGATAGTTTCTGGGTTATCTACAGGTGGCTCCACTAGGTCACCTCATCTTCATGTTCCATCGTTCAAAGAGTCGTATTTGCAGTAGCAGTTATTGGGCCTACGAGGTTCTCTGGTGTCTACATGCTTTCTAGAAGGGTTTAATTGTCCAGGAGTCCTGTGCTGCTGTTTGTTGGCCCACTCCAGAACAATAATAATAATGACAGTCTGTAGCTGCTGGCCAGCTGCTGGATCCTGGAGAAAGTGTGAAGATGAACAACTGTGTGAACTCCAGGACAGACTGAGAGTTTGTATTTAAATGATGTGTCGTCCCACACGACGGCTGCCTTTCTGTCTTTTAGTGTTCCTGTAGGAATGACTGCACACCTCTGGTTTATGATGAATGTGGACAGAATCTGTTTAAATGAGTTCTGATTAAGCATTAATAACCAAATGACAGCAGCTCTGTTGGCCTGCTTGGACTTTTTCACTGAGTTTCTCTCTCTAGCTCAGACCTTCTCTTCCATCTGTCCGTTCCTTCTGTTCTGTTCATACCCTACCTGTAAGAAGTTCTCTTTTAGTAGTTCTTGTTTATCTTCAGGACTGTTTCCATTGTAGTTTCTCACTGAAGGCATCAGAACTGCGAATGAACACAGATGGACTCATGTATTACACGTTTCATATTTTAGATGCTTTGGTTCTTGCTTTGAACACTCTTGTTGTTCTCTGGATGAGCTTCATGAGGTAGAACCTGAAATGGTTCCACTCCACAGGCGTTCATTGTCAAGGTTCATTAGTGGAACTTCTTCCTTCTTAATGGGTTTGGACCATCAGTTTTGAAGCCTTCAGTGAGAATCTACAATATAAATAGTCATGCAGGTAAAGAGAAACCATGAACTGGTGTGGATGGATGACTTCTAGCTAAACATCCCATCGTTCTCTGCTGCTCTTTAATCTAACCATTGGTCTGTTTGTCCTTCAGGAGGAGGCGGCCAAGCCAAAGATTGTTTCCTCGCAGAGATTATCTCCAAAGTGGTGTTTCCTAGACTGTAAGTACATCACATTGTTGTCATTGCTTTAAATAAAGCATCGTTTGTGTTTGTATTTAGCATGAAAATCAGGATTGGGTTCAGTGAGTTCTTCTCTTGGAGCCCTGATGGTTCAGAATGAATCCGTTACTCATCTCCTCACTAAAACCACAGTTTTAGACGTCTTGTCAATTTGTTCTGAAATTATCCCAATGACACAGCGCTGAGAAATGACTCAGAATGACTTTCTAATCTGCCTCCCCCGAGGCTGAGTTCTGAGATTTAAAGCAGCTAAAACCACATGGTTACAGCTAATGAACGAGATAATGTTCATGATTAAATGCTTCCAGTGGATGAAACCTCTAATAGAACAGATGTAGAATGGTGAAGGGCTTCTCTGGTGGCTGTGTTTCTTTTTACTAGTATGAAGGTGAAGTTAGATCCACCAGCTTCAAACAGCGTAAATGTCACTTATAAATTTGTTCTCATGTTTTTAGCTTTAAACATAGATTACTGAAAAACGGAACCAGAATTTGTGTCAGATTTTCTCCCAAACACGACTTCAAACACGTCTGATCAGATATTTCTCAATATCTACTATTCTGAGCAACTGCAAACTCACTGGACACCCGGATTAATGGATTAAAGGCTTCCCCAGCTAATTATTAACACAAAGACAGCTTCTTTTGGATTCTGAAAATGATGGTTGAATATTTAAATGCACAAAAAATTTTGGATACGTTGGTTAAAGTCAGGTTTGAAGGTATAAAGTGTATTTAGGAGATCGTTATTTTATCACTCCAATAGTCAGAAAATACAGCCAACTGCCAGAAGAAGAATCAATTTTCATCATTTTTTAAAGGAATAAACATTCTTTTCAAAGCTGCTGCTGGGTTTTAGGGGTTCAGATGGTTTCAGTACATTAAGACAAACCTGGAACATCTTCGATGAAAGCACCCGGAGCGAAGGTGAACTAATTAAACCAGTCAGAGAACCACTGGAACCAGTCAGAGAACCACTAGAACCAGTCAGAGAACCACTGGAACCACTCAGAGAACCACTGGAACCACTCAGAGAACCACTGGAGCCAGTCAGAGAACCACTGGAACCACTCAGAGAACCAGTGGAACCAGTCAGAGAACCACTGGAGCCAGTCAGAGAA
This sequence comes from Acanthochromis polyacanthus, assembly GCF_021347895.1. NCBI lineage: Eukaryota > Metazoa > Chordata > Actinopteri > Pomacentridae > Acanthochromis > Acanthochromis polyacanthus. Next base: position 28,549,061 of record NC_067134.1, on the reverse strand, counting down.
CCAGTGGAACCAGTCAGAGAACCAGTGGAACCAGTCAGAGAACCACTGGAACCAGTCAGAGAACCACTAGAACCAGTCAGAGAACCACTGGAACCAGTCAGAGAACCAGTGGAACCAGTCAGAGAACCACTAGAGCCAGTCAGAGAACCACTAGAACCAGTCAGAGAACTCCTAGAACCAGTCAGAGAACCACTAGAACCAGTCAGAGAACCACTGGAACCAGTCAGAGATCCACTAGAACCAGTCAGAGAACCACTGGAACCAGTCAGAGAACCACTAGAACCAGTCAGAGAACCAGTGGAACCAGTCAGAGAACCACTAGAGCCAGTCAGAGAACCACTGGAACCAGTCAGAGAACCACTAGAACCAGTCAGAGAACCAGTGGAACCAGTCAGAGAACCACTGGAACCAGTCAGAGAACCACTAGAACCAGTCAGAGAACCAGTGGAACCAGTCAGAGAACCACTAGAGCCAGTCAGAGAACCACTGGAACCAGTCAGAGAACCACTAGAACCAGTCAGAGAACCAGTGGAGCCAGTCAGAGAACCACTAGAGCCAGTCAGATAACCACTAGAACCAGTCAGAGAACCACTGGAACCAGTCAGAGAACCACTAGAGCCAGTCAGAGAACCCCTAGAACCAGTCAGAGAACCACTAGAACCAGTCAGAGAACCACTGCAACCAGTCAGAGAACCACTGCAACCAGTCAGAGAACCACTACAACCAGTCAGAGAACCACTAGAACCAGTCAGAGAACCCCTAGAACCAGTCAGAGAACCACTAGAACCAGTCAGAGAACCACTAGGACCAGTCAGAGAACCACGAGAGCCAGTCAGAGAACCCCTAGAACCAGTCAGAGAACCACTGGAACCAGTCAGAGAACCACTGGAACCAGTCAGAGAACCACTGGAACCAGTCAGAGAACCAGTGGAACCAGTCAGAGAACCAGTGGAACCAGTCAGAGAACCACTAGAGCCAGTCAGAGAACCACTGGAACCAGTCAGAGAACCACTAGAACCAGTCAGAGATCCACTACAACCAGTCAGAGAACCACTGCAACCAGTCAGAGAAACACTACAACCAGTCAGAGAACCACTAGAACCAGTCAGAGAACCCCTAGAACCAGTCAGAGAACCACTAGAACCAGTCAGAGAACCACTAGAACCAGTCAGAGAACCACTACAACCAGTCAGAGAACCACTGGAACCAGTCAGAGAACCACTGGAACCAGTCAGAGAACCAGTGGAACCAGTCAGAGAACCAGTGGAACCAGTCAGAGAACCACTAGAACCAGTCAGCGAACCACTGGAACCAGTCAGAGAACCACTAGAGCCAGTCAGAGAACCCCTAGAACCCGTCACAGAACCCCTAGAGCCAGTCAGAGAACCCCTAGAACCAGTCAGAGAACCACTGGAACCAGTCAGAGAACCACTAGAACCAGTCAGAGATCCACTACAACCAGTCAGAGAACCACTGCAACCAGTCAGAGAACCACTAGAACCAGTCAGAGAACCCCTAGAACCAGTCAGAGAACCACTACAACCAGTCAGAGAACCACTGGAACCAGTCAGAGAACCAGTGGAACCAGTCAGAGAACCACTACAACCAGTCAGAGAACCACTAGAACCAGTCAGAGAACCACTAGAGCCCGTCACAGAACCACTAGAGCCAGTCAGAGAACCCGTAGAGCCAGTCAGAGAACCACTGGAACCAGTCAGAGAACCACTAGAGCCAGTCAGAGAACCACTACAACCAGTCAGAGAACCACTGGAGAACCGAGGACTAAGGTTCCATTATGTTCTGCTGTAGGAGTCGATAGATTGACTGGATGTTCTTGTTCTCAGCGTGGTGGCGTTTCCTCATCTGGTTCCACTGCAGGCTGTCGGTTGTTCCAGAATAATTGCAGCAGCAGGCGGAGGCAGCTCATGTACGACTTAACGAGGATGAAAGATATTTGCTTTCTCACCACAACTTTTAATGATTGCTGGAACAACCTGCTGTAGAAAAGCGCTGATTTAAAGTCTGGAGGAGGGTTTCTATCATTCTAGCATGGATTAAATCTGACGTTAACTCTGTTTCTGTTTGTCTCTGCAGCTACGACAGCAGATCGCTTCTACAGGATCGACAGAGCCCAGGTAAGACGTCTGACCCACCTGCTCCAGGTGACCCGCTGTCACAAACACACCTGTGAGGCGGCTGCTCAGAATAGAAATGAATCTCCATTAGAACGAGTCCATCCTGCATTAAACTGATGCTAAACGCCTCTCTGATGTATAATGTTCAGCTAAAAACACACAAAGCTTCACTTTTATTCACCTCTTCAGTACCAGAAGACATGAAATGACAAAAATGAGACGCAAAAATGACAGAAATGTTCAGAGACGTCTCATAAAATCAAATCAAATTTATTTATAAAACACTTTAAACCACCAGAGTCGACCAAGGTGCTGTACAGAAGCATAAAAAACATGTTCAAAAAAATAGAGGACACGGTTGAGACGTCTCTGAGTGATCAGACTGTTAGTCAGGAGGACGTCTGTTAAATCAGCCCTTGGTCTTCTGCCTCTAACAGTCCGGGATAGAAGCTGATGTCTTCTGTTTCTGTCCGTCCACATAGTTTGTTTCCTGCCAGATGCTGAATTCTTGCTGCTGTCAGCAGAGGACGGTGTCCTGGCGTCTCTCTGACAGGTGGTTCTGCTGCGTTTGGCCTCAGCAGCTTTTTAATATTCAGTTCCTCTGTCACATTCAGAGGACTTCGTGTCCTTCGTCTCTGCAGTGAGACGTCCTTCAGAGAGCAGGTGTTGTCCTTTCAGGCAGCTGAGTTCATCAGAATGTGGTCTTAGTTCCATGAGGACGTGGTAATGGAGAGGACAGGCGTTTATTAAACCACAAAGACTCTTCAGTTCCATGCCGTTAGTGTTCCTCTGTTCCTCAGTTATTTATCTCCTCATTTCTACAGATAATCCAGAGTCGGCGTCACGCATCTTTTCCTGCAATCACCACAGATTCTGTTTCCCTCACAGACCTGACAGCCGTGGTAAAGCTGGTTAAGATTTTAGGACGTTGTGGGACGATGCCGGGACGCTTTAGGACAATTTGGATTTTTACATATTTCAGTGTGATGGTCAGATCCTTCAGACGTGTGAAATATGAACCGTTATGGCTTCATCAACCTGGTAGATGTGACAGAACCACACCACAGCTGTCATAGGAGGATAAACTGACTAAATCTAATTACTAAATCTAAACTAACAGTCTGGTTTATCTGGGATTTCCTAAACACTGAACCTAGATTCTGTCCATGTGTCCTGATGAACTCCCCTCAGGACAGTCACTAAACAACGACTGATTTACTGCTTCAGTTAGATGATCCTCCATCCTTCCTCCATGATGGGGATCATTTATAAGTAAGAAATGAAGTTCTTGCTGCTGTTGTTTTCTAACTTTAATAAACTCAGAGGATAAACTCCTACACAGCTGAAAACAAACTAAAACCTGGATTACATTTCATAGTGAGTCTCCTCAATCTGATCGGTGTAAAGTTTCATCTTTTTTGGACTTTCTGTTTGGAATAAATGTAGAATTATAAAGAAATCAAATTTTCAAACTGAGTCTTTTTGCTCTCTGAGATGTTTTCAGAGCTGAAATCTGTAAAAATCCTTCCGTCGATCGCTTCACACAACACATTCAAACATAAAGACAACAAACTGAATAAAAACATCTGACACTTCAACACGAAAATGGTCACATTGCCTTATTGTGGCATAACAGCATCCATAAAATAAAGTATATAATAATCATAATGGTTGTTGCTAGAGGTACGGACCCGTACCCGTAGCCTGTGGACTACGGATACGGCACTTTCCATTTGCCAATCAGATACGCGAGATCTGGTCACGTGACTCCCGGTAGACGCTAGCGGTACGGACCCGTAGCATCGGTACTACAGGTACGGACCCTAAACCTGACCCTAACACTAACCCTAACCTTAACCTTTGCTTACCTTTCAACAGTTTGCAGTGGTTAGCAGCTTCTTGACTCGCGAGACTCGCATACGGGTCCGTATCTGTCTGGCAAATGGAAAGTCTGTATCTGTAGACACTACCAATCATAATAAAGTATCAAAGATTTAGCAATGAATACAGAAAGAAAGATCAACTGTGCACAAATAGTCTCGTTTATTCTGCTGATTACTGCTGTTTCATTCAGATGTTTTATAATAATGTGCATAAATAAGTTAAAATGACCCCTTACTGTTCAGGCTTTTCATTAATAACTTGCCGTTAAAGTGCAACATGTCAAACTTTATGCAGATGATGCAATTCTATGTAGGACTGCTAAAACACCAGCTCAGTCTGCAGACGTCTTTATGTGGTTAATGTCCAGGAGTGGCTCATTCAGAATCACCTCGTATTACACCTGGAAAGACACAGAGTCTAAATGTTCCTCAGGACATAAAACCAGTGTCATTATAATGCTGTCTGCGCTGATTTTACTGGTCAATAAAACCTTCTGGATGTTTGTTTCAGGAACATCTCAACTATGTGTCAGAAATCTCCCAGGAAGAGATCTTTATCCTGGATCCTGAACTGGTCGTCATGGCGACAGTAGGCACCTCCCCCTCAGCCATGCCTGACCTGGTTAACCCTTCGTCCTCCGGCCTGGTCAGCAGCAGGTAGGCCAATAGCCAGCTAACTAAGTAACCGGTCACCTAAAGACACCCAGAACCCTCCACCTTCACAAATACAGCAGATGTTTGTCACCTTCTGGAACGCAGAGTTCTTCTGTTAGTCAGAACAGTCCTGGATGTAAGAATCAGCCCGTCTGTTGTCTTCAGAAATACAGAATCTTCATTCATGGATAGTAAATCACTTCACAGTCTGCAAAATTCTGACAGAAACCCACAGAAAAATGGGTCAACTGCAGCCGAACTGAAACTTTTGGAATGAAAACATCTCTGATCTGAACCCTGAACCTTCATAGAACAGCAAGAGGAAAACCTCCATCTCTGAATGTGTCTAAAACGGGCAGAAAGAGAAGAAACGGAGCCAAAACTCTGACTAACCACATTTACATTTAGAAAAGCAGAAACAGCTAAACTCTCACCGAGTCGAGGCTCTGATCTCTGACCTCGACCTTTCCAGCAGAAACTAGAAGCTTCCTCTTGAGATCGCTCATTGAAATTCAAGTGAAATTCAGACACGCCTTGTTTGAATTAATTCTAACACGTCTTCTATGGTGTTCTGGACCTGCAGACCCTGAGGTTTAGTCCGTACATGCTCACTAGTGGGATGAAATCTGCATCACTTGGAGCTTCATGGATCCTAAACACTCATAGAGCCAGAATATATCAGCCTGGGGTTTGACTTTCTGCAGCTATGAGCTCCTCACCGGCTGAGTGATGAACATTTATCCACATTTCATCTACATTTCATCCTCACAGACCAGCAGATGGAAAATTGAGCCAATGATACAAAAGAACAGCTCATACACAATTAAGGTGCTTCACAGTGACGTTCAGAGAATGATTTCAAAGTAAACGTGGGTTAAAATCACAGAAATAAAACATAAAAGTCAACATTAAGATCATCAAAGTGAATTAAAAGACAGAAAACACACTGATCATCTCAGAGAAAGCTGCAGGAAACCATCTGGTGTTCAGATCTGATTTAAGAGCAGATCTCAGGTGTTCAGGAAGTTTGTTCCACAGGTGAGGAGCATCAGAGCTGAATGCAGCTTCACCTGTTCAGGTTCTGGTTCTGGTTCAGTAAGCCTGTCCCTGATGTCCTGAGGGCTCTGGAGGCTTCACATGGAGATAAGTCCAGAATGATTCTGGTCCAGGACCACTCAGGAGTCAGACTGTGAACTCCATCCTTTGACTAAGAGGAAGTCAGAGTGTTGATCTGAGGACCGGTGTGATGGGGTCCAGGTTCCTGGTGCTGGTTAGGACTCTGGATCAGCTGATTGGTTTCTTATTAAGACCACTAAAGACTCCATTACAATAATCTAACCTTCTGAAAATAAATGATGAACCAGTTCCTCTGTGTCTCCTGTAGACAGGAAACCCTTGGTTCTCCAACGTTCTTCAGGTGGCATCAGACAGATTCACTACCAGTTAAAGTTCAGGTCTGAGTCAGTCATGACATCAAGGTTTCATCTTCTACTTAGCAATAATGTGCAGAGTATGAAGGTACAACAATGTAAGCTCTACCATCTTACCAAGTTCACGAGAATCTACCCAGCATCATCCGTCCATCTGCAGGACATGTGGAGGTCTCTGCTGTACGAACCAGAAAACTGGTATAACATAATAATTACACATCCATCTTGTCTGCTGCTCTGGATTAGTCCGTCCATGTAGGACTAACACAGACGTTTCCCTGAAAACCTCCTGCCAGAGTCAGATGTCCTTCATATAAATGCATCTATTGGGTGATCTACTGCCATCTGCAAGCTTCTAGCTCCTGAACTGTTAAAACTAGAAAAGGTCTTCCAGCTGACTCCACTTGTTCCTGGTTCCTCTGCTGTGTAGTTTTCTGTGTTGGTAGTTTTACCGTCTGCTGCAGAGCTTGGTGTTTGATGATGAGGTTTCTCCTGCTGCTAGCTGCTACTTAGCTTCTGTTACTGGCTGATTAAAGGAAAGCTGACTGTGACTTTAAGCGCTCCTTCGTGTTCCCAGAACCCGTTTTATTGGCCGATTAACGACCAGACTGACTGTGACTGGACAGTTTGGTGATTTCTTGACCTTGACATGATCATGAGACTCCAGGTTCATCCTCATGAGCTGCTGGTAGTGATCACATGCTCAGGTTTTCGTGTTCATAGATGGGGATAATTATGTAAATAACGTATTTAGTACCACTGATGAGATAAGAAATCTGTTCAGTTTGTTGGTGAGACGTCAGGGATGAAAACACTGACCACAGCTGATAAAAGTGATAATTCTAGGGGTAACTTGTTCAACCAGATGGAATGAAATGAAGGTTTGTTGTCTAAAACCATCAATTATTTCTTTTTGTTTATTTACTCTTATCTGCACTAAAGTTGAACATGTTCTGCTCTGTATAGTTGAACACCATCAGTTCTATTTACTTCAATGCAGCATCTAATTAATAAAAACAAATAAAATATGTAAATCAGAGGATCAAGACTTTAAAAGGGACAAATAGATGAAGAGATCAGAGATGATCCACAAATAACAGCATTTGTGACATAAATTAGATCTGTTGTGTTGTCTGATCACTCAGTCCGAGTTTTCTGTTTTTTTATGGAGAAAACGTCTTCATCTTGTTCCACGTTCAGAACCTTTTCTTGGAGGAACATTCGTCTGTGGTGAGGATGTTCTTCTCAGATGAAACCAGCAGCAGTGTTTCTGGAAGTTAGCTGCTTTTTTCAACCATTGTTGGTTTGTTTTTTAACAGATTCGTACATATGATGTCCTCTTTCTGTTTAGTTTTCTTTTATTTAGTGAGTTTCTTAAAGTCAGCGTCATAAATGCTGTGAAGTGAGAACTGCTGGATGAGTGAGTAGATCGATCATTCAGACCGTCTACAGTTTTCTGAGGACAGTTTAGACAAACTCAGAGGGTTGGAAAAGACAGGAACAACTCACAGTTTAAACAGCACAAAGGAACACACTGAACTCTGAGTTCTGCT